>NW_023605083.1:127998243-128598243 GCF_014898055.3 Talpa occidentalis | reverse complement strand
AGGTCCAGAAATCTCCACACAGCTCTCCATAGTGGTTGGACCAGTTTGCACTCCCACCAACAGTGCAGGAGAGTTCCTTTTTCTCCACATCCTCGCCAACATTTGTTGTTGCTAGTTTTTTTAATATGTGCCATTCTCACTGGTGTGAGATGGTATCTCATGGTAGTTTTGATTTGCATTTCCCTGATTGCAAGTGATGTTGAACATTTTTTCATATGCCTGTTGGCCATTTGCATTTCCTCTTCAGAGAAGTTTCTTTTTAGCTCTTCTGCCCATTTTTTGACTGGATTATTTTCTTTGTTGTTGTTGAGTCTCATCAGCTCTTGGTAGATTTTTGTGATCGGTCCTTACATCATTGAATTTGGAAGTTTAGTACCCCCCCTTCAGATGTAGTCACCTTATCACACCACCACCAAAGCACATATAGTCCTCCACCAAGTCCACTGTTCTCTCTCCCCAAACTGTCCTTGCCCCTCCCCCTAGTTTTGTAAATCAATGGTAAATGCATAAAGACACCATTTAAAAAACAAAGTCAATCAATCAATCAATACATTCTGTTAATATTTGCTTCTACAAATCTCTTTTCACTGAATCTTTTCTCAGAAGTGTTAATAAGTTCAATTGTGCTATCACCAAATCATGCTGAGCTGGGAATAATTCTCTTTTTTTATGATCCTCGATATCTTTTTCTTACCCATGTGTACTATTTTGTAAATTAACTTTTAGGATTTGATTTTTTAAAATTTGATCAATGTTTATGTCTCCAACTTTCCCCCCTGCCACTCTCTTCAGACAAATTACTTTTTATTCTTTTCTTTTCTTTTTTTTTCTTTTATAGATATTTTTATATCATTTTTCATTTTTGCACAATGTATGCATTTCCATCTTGGTTATAGTCCCCATACAATTCCCCCCCTTGTTTTGATCCTACTCCCTTCTCCCTACTCCCCATAGTATGTCTCTGGTTTATTGATTTTCATTTGTTGATTTTGATTTTTACTTTATTATAATTAGTCTTTTTCCTGGTCCCTTATTTAGGTTTTCTAAATTCCTGCTATGAGTGAGACCATCTGGCACCCCTATGTTTATAGCAGCATTATTTACAATAGGTAAGCTATGGAAACAGCCTAAATGCCCAAAAATAGATGACTGGATCAAGAAGATGTGGTGCATACACACAATGGAATATTACTCAGCAATCAAAAAAGAGAAACACATGCAATTTGCAGCAACATGGATGGAGCTGGAAGGGATCATGCTTAGCGAAATAAGCCAGAAAGAAACAAATTACTTTTTAAAATTTCCAAGTATGTCACACTGTTTAAAATTTCAGAATATTTTCCTCCATGTTTGTTCTTGTGTCTAGAATTCCTTTCTTCCATTCTCTAGGGGTAGGGAAACAGAAGCCCATTAAAGGTCCTGGTCCGCAGGTTCATAAACCTGAATAAGAGTAAGTAGGTCTGAATCTGAGCAAGAAATGGTCTTGTTACAATTGTGTGTTGCATCAAAACACCACAGATTGAGTGGCTTAAACAATAGATCTTTATTTCTCACAGTTCAAGAGAATAGGAAAGTCAAGATCAAGATGCCAGGAGGTTTTTTGTTTTGTTTTGTTTTGTTTTCAGTGAGGACCTGCTTCCTGGCTTGAGGACAGCTGCCTTCCCCTGTGGGCCAAAGTGGGCTCTCTTTGGTACATGTGCATGGGATGGAGTGGGTGGAGGGGGAGAGAGAGCTTGCTCTTTGGCTGGTTTTTAAGGACACCAATTCCATCATTAGGGTCCTACCCTCATGACTATTAACCCTAATTACCTTCCAAACACCATTCCACTGGGGTTTAAAGCTTTACATTATGAATTGGGGGAGACAAACACTCAGCCTCATATCAAAACTAGCAAAGAAAATGGGCCTCCCCTGGTGGCGCAGCAGTTGAGCACTGGGCTGCGAAGCTCCCCGCAGCCTCTGCAGTGCCGGTTCGATCCCTGGCCACCAGCAAGGGTCCCACATGGCATGGCAGATCTCTCCTGCCACACCTGCTGCTCCCCTCAGCAGTGTGTTTCGTCAGTCTGCCTGTTCTGTTCCCCGCTCTGGCTCTGGTGAATTCTCTCACCCTCCCATGCTTGACTGTACCCAGTGCTTGTATAAATAAATAAATAAATCTTTTAAAAAAAAACTAGCAAAGAAAAACATCTGTCTATACTTTTGTAATTGCATCTCTTATTAAATCAGCAGGAGACTCAATATAGAAACACGACTTCTTTCACTTACTTTCACTTCTTTACATACATGATTGACAGCCATCTGTCACATCACATGCGGCAATTTAATGCTACCACATATCCTTTCACATAGTGCTCAAGCCACTTGGTCAGGTGGGGATTATGATCCCAATTTTCCAGATGAGAAACTTGCAGTCAGGATAGGATATATTCATCATCAGTTGTGAGAGTTAATAAGCAGAAAAGTAAAGATTCAAAGCCACAACTTTGTGACCTCAAGCCCGTGCATGGTCCAGAAATAAAAGATCAGTTCTGAGGAAGAAGTGGACAGTCTTATGGGAACACTGAGAATAGTAACTATACCTTCCACAGGATTATTCAAAAACAGGTAGACAGTAACTGAATTTGCACTGAGATGTTTAGTGGAGAAGTGCTCTCACTGGGGCCCATGGAGTCATTCCTGGGCTAAAGAGAACACAGTTCTCCTGTCACAACAAAAAAATTGCACATGCTTTCTTACCTCCACCAACACCATCAATCTACTCTTTGTCAATCTCATAGACAAAACACATCCTGCTTTATTTGTAGTAAGTTGGTTATTAAATGGTGATGAGCTCCTTGTGGGCTTACAAGTCATCTGGGTCTCTTTTTTATGTATGTGAGAGCTTCCCCACCAACAGCTCAGAGCTGCAAAATGACTTCAGAGTCTTAAACCTAAAAGGAAGATGCTGCTCACCTCTGGATGATGCAGGTCATGGACACTTCATCTCCCCACACCTTCAGACCCGAGATCATCACAGTCCTTTTCTGAGGGTCCTTGGAAACATGTGCTCACCTCCCTTGTCACCCTAGCCCCTATCCGTACCTCAGCCTCTAGGCTCATCCATCTTCACCTGGAAACATATCCCCATTTGCTAATATCTGCCTTCCCCAGGGACCCATGACTCAGATGAAGGAAACCCCTCTCTATCCTCAGCTGTCTTCTCATCTACCATTTCAACTTCTTCAGTGAATCTGGAGATTCCTCTGATGACACTGTCTCCTTGGCAGTCTTCTCACTAAAGGCTGATTTTTCTCCAAACGGTAAATACTAGGGGTCTGGAGGTGAAATTGGTCATGCTGCCTTCCTTCCCAATTGTCTTTGCAAAATCCTTCCCTTTTTGAGTACCTCATATCATCTCTTTCTCTCTCTCTCTCATCCTTACTCTCTCTCTCTCTCTCATGCATGCACACCAGAAATTTTATTCATTGACTCATTATTCCCTTCTTCTTCCTATTCCTGTCACCCTTGTGGGCAATTTCAACATCCGCATAAATGACTCATCAAAAACCCTGTCATCCCAAACTTTACTCCTTCCTTTCAATCAGTTTTTCCTCAGTCCCACTTCAGCACTTCCAGATTTCATCCTTGGGTTTCCCTTTACCAGTAACCTTGCCATCTTCATAATCTAGACTTTTAAATACCCTGCTTTCTCACTGCTACCACCTACTTTCCAGGCTCACTTGTAATCATCTCCTCATGCAATCTCATCTTCTTCTTCTCAACTTCTCATCTGTCTACAGTGCGGTCAGATGAACATATAATTTGTTGACCAACTTCCTTTTTACTATAATCATGATACCTTTTTGTATTAGTTTGTTCGAGCTACCATGACAAAATACCACAGAATACCACTGGGTGGCTGAAACAACAGAATTTTACTTTCCCACAACTCTAAAAGCTAGAAGTCTGAGATCAAAGTGTTGGGTTGGTTTCTGTTGAGGTCTCTCCACTTGGCTTGTAGATAACCATCTTCCCCTGTTTTCATGTGGTCTTCCTTTTGTGTGTATCTGTGTCATAATCTCCTCTACTTATAAGGACACCAGTCTTATTGTATTGTGGCCCAGTCTCGTGACCTCATTTGAGCTGAATTACCCCTTTAGGACTCTATCTCCAAATCCAGTCACCCTCTGAGGCCCTAGGGCTAAGCACTTTGGCATATGGATTTGAAAGGGACATGGTTCAGTACATAATACTCTCTTAGCTGCACATTTCCCAACTTATCTGGCTTTGATTCTATGGTCCATCATTTCAATCACTACTTTGCAAACACCTTCAGCCCATTTTCTCTTTCTCTCTCTGCCATAATTACTTAAGAAGACCCCCAAAGAGCTAAACCCCATTATTTCTTTACCCCATACCTATGCCTGTTATGTACTGTATAGTGTTAGAGAAAAAAAAAAAAAAAAACAACTCATGGCCATGCTACGTAGTCTTCATTGAAATTAATAACCACATTTCATACAGTCACTGAACACTGAGTGACAATCTCACGGCACATGCTTGCTATGTCCTGAAACAACTGTTTCATACTTTCTTTTACCACTTCAACTTCTAGCACTTTCTCCATTCGCCACTCTTAGCCCCGAGTCTGTCCTCCTACCTCATTGAGAAAACAGATTTATTTTGAGGACTTCCTTACAGAACACTGCAAATCTAAGACCTGCTCAGATCTGCAGACACATTGCCAACATGCTTCCTGGCACACCAGAGATCTCCTCCAACAACCTACTGCTTGTTTTCCGGATCCCATCTTTTCTCTTACATTGTTAATTTCTTATCCTTTTTTCAGGGTCAGGCCCATTCGAATTCTTCATCATCTTCCCGTATCCAGGCACTAGCAGGCCTCTACCCTTCAAAGTGAAAGTCCTGGAAGAACAGTCAAGCATGCCTCCTCTTAGCGCACTCTGACGAAGTTTCTGTCCCCACTTCTCTACTTAAACTCCACCCTCCTTTCCTCAAGGTCACCAGTAATACCTGGTGCCAAGTTCAGTGACCACTCTGTTGTTTTGTCTTTATTCAGACCATACCAGGATTCAACACAGTTTACAGTTCTTCAGTCATGAAAATGTCATGTCTTCTTAGTTTCTGATTTTCACTCTCCTGGTTGGAATCCTGCCTCGCTGACCTACTGTTTAGCCTCCTCTGCTGAGTCCCTTCTGCTCAGACTTTAAACCTTGGAGTGCTTTTAGGGATTAATCTTAAGCCTTCTCTCTTTTTCTTTCTATACTTTCTCCTTAAGTAATAGCTCTAGCTCTAGGCGTAAAGCTGTAATACTCTCCATATGCTGATAATTACCAAATTTATTTCTGTGGATCTTACAGTTTTCCTAAACTCCAATGCAGATATCCAGCTGCTTAATATATATCTACAACTGTGTCTAAAAGGCACTTCAAACTTAACATGATTTAAACAGAATTCTTCATCTATCTAATTCCCCTACAACACTCTTTGCTGCTCTAACTTCCCCCCACTGGATTACTGAAATATACTCTGATCGAGCTCCCTGCTCTCACTCTGGCTCCCACATCACCCCATAGCCCACAAAGCTACCAGGGTAATCTTTTTAAACTCATAATCCCCCCAGGCCATTTTTTTTTTAACACATAACCCTCCAATGGGTTCCAGTTCAATAAGATTTCAGTCCCAACACCTTCCACTGCTTTTAGTGCCTGACATGAGTGACTCTGACAGGCATTACAGTCTTAACCACCTGCCACTCTCTCCATGAACCCATACAGTTCCAGACAGTCTGGCTTGCTTTCTGTCCCTTGAATCTGCCAAGATCATTCCTACCCCAAGGAGCTTTGCACTTATTTTCCCTCTACTTATAATGCTCTGCCCCAGATCTTAATCGATCAGGACACATCTTGACATTTGGATCTCAGCTCCAATACTCCCTAAGCATTGACTCCATCACCATCAACTCATTCAAACTTTGACATTCCTTTTCACCCACTCCATCTAAACGGGACCATCAGTCATGTTTTTTAGAATTCCCAGTGTTATTATTTCCATAATACTCATAATCTGAATCAATTATTCATTCATTCACTGATTTATTATCTGTTTCTTGCTCCTAAAAATGTAAATTCTAGAAGAAAAAGTTCTTGTCTCTTACGCCTATAAATTCCCTAGGCTTAAGCCAACATGCACCATAAATGCCATTGAATGAATGAATAAATGAATGAATTCTGGTTCTAGGAATTTATATTAATAAGATAATCAAGCTACAAGTGAATCCATCTTAGTATTATTCAAAGAAGTGGAAACAATCTAAATGACCAACAGGCTGACTAAATAAATTGTGTAATATCCATGTAATAGAATATGAAAGAATGAAAACAAGAACTAAGTTTTATTTATTTATTAACTTGGAAAAAATATCCACTAGATATGGCTAAGTGAAAATTGGGTAAACCTCAAGCACGCACCCATTTATGTAAAATTATATATTCATAAATTATATATGTGATGTGTTTATATACACACATATTTCTGAAATGATATCTAAAAAACACAGATAATGATTACCTTTAAGACCTGAGAATAGCTTTTACTTTCTTCCTATAGTTCTCAAAATCTTTTAATGTTTTTTATGGGCCTATATTATACTCCTCAGCAGTAAATAAAGTCTAAAAGCTCAATAGTTTTTGACTCATCAAATAGACAGTTCTATGATTTTCCCAAATGATATTTGGTGAACAAAAGCATATTTTCAGTACACTAACTCTGAACTTCTCTATTTCAATTTCATTTTTATTTTTCCCCCCTCTCTTGTTTTTCTTATTGTTATTGGGAATGTGGAAACACTGTTAGCACGGCAAAAAAAAATGAAATAAAATAAATCCAAGAAGTACTATTAGGTTAAGCTTTCAAAGTGCATTTTAATAGCATCAAGCATGTTCACATTTTTATTACTGATTATAATGTTCAACAGCCTGTGACACAACAATTCAGACTTTTTGGCAGACGAACCCAGTTTCCATTTCTTTCAGTACAAGATGTAGGGTGTGGAAATTTTCTACTTCCTTGGAAACTCTTCTGAAAACGGGTTTTCACTCAATTCAGCCTCTAAGTGTTTAAGAGGTGACTGAATTTCTGAAAGTGGTCTGACTGTTTTAGTATGCTGGCAGCCGCGGCAACTTTCACACTATGTGAAAGGGGGAAAAATCCATATTATTAAAATTTTGCCCTAGATCTCTTTCCCATTTCCTATTTTTTTCATTGAGGCCAAAATATCAGGATAATTTTCCTATGGAAACATTTAAACTCAGCATCAAAAAATATTTATTTAAATGACCACATCTCGGAATAATAAGGATAATAACAATAAAAACAGTATTATTGAGAAGGCAGCTTCAAAGAGAAAAGACGCAGGTTTCTTGTTTCCTTTTTGTTTTTTAAAACTCTCTATTACCAAATGTGATCCCTATTTCCATTGAACTACTTGAATGAGATTCGACAGCATGCCTAGATTGCATGCATTCATCTATGGAAGAAAACAAAAACACCCCCTTTAATTAATTCCTTAACAGAGCAAAATATATTATAATGAATTTCTTGAAATGGAAAGAGTTGCTGCCTGCATCAATCATTCAGCAGTAGGCCGGCTTCCTGGGATGAAATTCTATAAACAGGCAGCTTCTACATCTGATCTAGATGTAGCATGTTTCTTTGTTGGACTAACAAAGGAGCATTCCAGCTGCCCAGGGAGTCCTTTTGCATTCTCTGCTAGTGAAATGCAAGAGATCTCTGGGGATGCTGTCTACAGAGCTATCTCCTCACTGTGTCTGGGGAGGGGAGGGAGGGAATAGGCTATGATGAATGATCCAAATCATTGTACACACATTGATACATCTTCAGAGCTTGACCCTGGATTTCTAAAGCCCTTGTGAATCACTAATATTTAAAATACCAGTATCTCAGGCCTTCCTGGTGGCGCAAGAGGTTAAGCACAGCACTAGGAAGCTATCCGCAGCCACTGTAGCACAAGTTCGATCCCCAGTCAGGGAGCTGACTCACAGGGCACAAGAGACTTCTCCTGCCTCCCTGCTGCTCCCCTCAGCAGTGGATTTCAGTCAATTCTCTTATTCTTCTCCCCACTTTGTCTCTGGTGAATCCTCTCACCCTCCCCCCACACCTCTGACCTGTACTCCAGTTCTTGTATGCAAAAACAACATCTTTAAAAAAAAATGAATATAATACCGGTATCTTATCTACTCCTGTGACATCAATTCACTGATGCATTGGTAGATCTAAATCCTCAGCTGCACACCTCACTTCATCCCTGGACACCAGATCTATAAGGATTTGTAAATGCCTCCTGCAAACTCAGCATGTCATTCAATGATCACAGATGAATCTGTCCTGTTCTCCACATATCTGATCTTTCTCTTAAGTTCCCTATGCAGATCAGTGACACCTAAAAGTAGTTAACTCTTTCCTTTCTTCCAATTTTACATCTTCAAGAACTGCAAATTCCACTTCATCGATATCTCTGGAATCTATTCCCATCTTTCCAATCTAAATGTTAATTTCACAACCAGGATTCTTCTATCTCTTGCTTGTACTATGAATAGCAAATTGACCCACAGGCCATATCCTGCCCATTGCCTGGATTTATAAATGAAGTTTGTTAGATTGTCAGTGTGGCTTTGGTACTGCAAAGACAGAATTAAGTAGTTGTACAGTCGGTATGATATACAAATCTTAAAATATATATTTTCTGGCTCTTTACAGAAAAAACTTATAACCCCTGGCCTAGACCTCCTAAAAGTTTATATTGCCTAATAGAAAATTATAGAACAAAATTCTGTAATTGAAAATTATTGAACAGGATTCTCAAGAGAGAAGAATTGGATAGTTAAGCAGAGGAAAGGAAAGAGACATAAGTACAGTATTTCACTCCTCAATATTAACCACTATAAATCTTTCCAAACTTTTTCTGGGCATATGCATTCATGTTATTTCTTACAATAATTGAATCATATTATACATACTAGTTTTCCTAAATTGAGTCTTTCCTTTTAGCAATATTAAATGGAAAGTTTTCCTTTTATAAACTTTTATGGTTATGTAATATTCAATATTACAAAGATTATTCATGTTTTAAGGTTTTTGATACATATTTTCAAATTGCCTGTTGGACAGACTATACTTTTACATTCCTACCAGCAATGAAATTAAAAGCTAAACCAAGCTTTTGCGTCCCCAAATCTGACTAAACATGTGTCACTTATCTTTAATGACATGGTAATTCATTGCTATCCACTTAGAATAGGTATTAGATCTCAACTTTGTACTGTCCACATACAAAAATTCCAGTTAAGTAAGGTTTATAGGTCAAATATAAAATGAAAACTATGCCAGAAAAAAAATAAGATGTCTCATCTTTTTTAGCCATTCTTTTATTTTATTGTACTAAGAACACTTAACATGAGATCTAATCTCAACAAATTTTTAAAAGCACAATATATTTTTGTGAATAATAGGGGCAATGTTGTATAGAATATCTCTAGAACATGTTCATTTTGAATAAATGAGACAACATGCCTGCTTCTTTTCTATTCTTTGCATATTTTATTTGGTTTGTATCTTCAAAGGTATTATATTCACATCATACCTTTAAAAAAAAACTTGGTATAAATCAGGAATTGGAAAACCGTAACACATGGCATGAATCCAGCCCACAGACTGTTATTATAAATAAAGTTTTATAGAAACATAATCATGCTCATTCATTTACATATTGGTCTGTGGCTGTTTTAATGCTATAATAACACAGCATGCCACAAAGCTCACAAAATATAAAATATTTCCTTTGACCCTTTAAAAAATGGATATACACTCCTGATATAGTTGCATAGGATGATCAAATCCCAACTTGCTGTGTTTGTACTGACATGGTGACACTTTCCAGGTTAAAATATTGTACTTTCATAATTTATAGGTATTTTACAATCTATGCAGTTATATAAATTTATTTAAGTTATACAACTTCATTATATAAGTAAATAGATATTGAAATAGAGCTGCTAAATAGATCTTAGCCATTTTCTCCAGTATTTATTCAAGGTGAATTTATCAGCACTCTCCCAAACTATGAACAGAGCAATATTCTTGGCATCTAAAAATACACACATGAATCAGACAGTCTCTGATCACAGAAAACAGCCCCATGTTATCAATTCTAAACTATCACTGACAGAACTGGCAGATACATAGTCCTAAAAATCATTTGGTCATACAATGTAAGTTCCCCTAAATTTTCAATAGCATCCCTGATCCTACTAGAGGGAGAAAGGTAATCTTTAGTATTCAAGATATTGTAGCAGCTAGTTACAATCTGTCATTCTAATTCATTCCCTGTTGTTTGTCCTCTCGACAAAATAAATTCTTCAACCTTTCCAGAAGACATCCTATATTTTTGTAGTCTCCTGTCTCCTCACCTCTTCTATTCATATAGATTGTCTGCCCAAATTGGACAAATTATCTGCCATCAAGCTCACATCCTATCTCTTCTTGGAAAACTCCCTGAAACCTCCACTGGGAATAATCACATAGTCTATCATTTTATGGTGGGTATATTGCACTAATTACATAAAATTATAACACTCAGCTGTGGAAAACAACATGGAGATTCTCAAAATATTAAAAAGAGACATACCATTCCACACCTTTGTATTCATCCAAAGAATGCAAAAACACTAATTTGCAAGGACATATGCACCCCTGTGTTCATTGCAGCACTACTCACAATGCCAAGTGTGGAAACAACCTAAGTGTTCTAGGACACATGAATGGATAAAGAAGAAGTGGTATGCATATACAATGGAATGCCACTCAGCTATAAAAAGGGAAGAAATGGGCCTCCCTGGTGGAGCAGCAGGTCGAGCGCAGTGCTGGGAAGTTGTCCACAGCCTCTGCAGTGCGGGTTTGATTCCCGGCCAGCCAGGGAGATACCACGTGGCGCGGCAGACCTCTCCTGTCTCGCCCACTGCTCTCCTAGGCAGTGTATTTCAGTAGATCTGCCTGTTCTGCTCCTCGCTTTGTCTCTGGTGAATCCTCTCACCCTCCCATGTGTCTGGCCTGTACCCCAGATCTTGTATAAATAAATAAAAATAAAAAAATCTTTAAAAAGAAAGGGAAAGGGAAGCAATCTTGCCATTTGTGACAGCAAAGATGGATGGTAGAGGACACTATGTTCAGTGAAATAAATTCTAAGGAAAAAGACAAATACCAGATGACTTCACTTATATGTGGAATATAGAGAAACAAAACAAAGGAACAGAAAAAACTACAGCAAACAAACCTTACAAATCTAGCTGAAGAATTAAGGATACTGGAGAAGGTGGGTATAGGAGTAGAGAACAAGGTGGGGGAAGTGGCCTAATGGCCTATGGTATAGGATTATGGGTGTTGTGTGGTAACATACATCTACAGACATGTGAATCTATTCCCCTGAATCATTTACAGTATTGCCAACCAATGTCGCCACAATAAAAAAAAAAAAATTAAAAATTAATATTGAGAATTTTTAAATATTTTCATTTATTCATTTTCAAATAGCAGTAAGAAGTTAATTACATGTTAGTATAAATAATGTCTTTTTGAAAAAAATGCATTCCCTCAAATATTAATTCATTGAGAAGAATGACATTTATGACTCTCCAAGTTTCTTTGAAGTCTGGTACAATAGAGACAATAAGATTCTCATATGTGTTTCAATCTCATGGCAAATTGTTTTTGTTCAAATATATGAAAAAAAGCTATTGACACAGATAGGAAGCTTAAAAGAGGAATATTTTGATAATCAGATAATTGTGAATATTCATTTTTTTACATGTCATCAGAACTCAACAAGCAGTAGTTTATTAAAGGTGAGATGCACTATAGAATCTGACACATTAACAAAAGTTTACATTCTGTGATACTGAAATCCATTGGCCCATTCTGTACCTTAAATGGATCTTTTATTCACAAGACTTTATGACATCATGCATTGTTTATTTTCCAAAATAATGGTTTGTTGAGTCATGCAAAACTTCAAAAATGACATGTATTACTCAATATCAAAATTTAAATTATCAATGCCACTTCCAATTTCATCACCCATATCTTGAAATATTGGAAAAGTGTTTAAGCTCGCAGAAATAGGTATAGGATTTTGCTTGAAAATGCAAATTTTATCATTAGCATCAAATACTGTTAGGTTTTTTCCTTGAAGTAATGGCTTCACTTTCTTCATCTTCAAAAAGATATCTCCCTTCCAGCTCCATCCATGTTGCTGCAAATCGCATGAGTTCATCTTTTTTGATTGCTGAGTAATATTTCATTGTGTCTATGTACCACATCTTCTTGATCCAGTCATCTATTTTTGGGCATTTGGGTTGTTTCCAAAGCTTAGCTATTGTATATGTTGCTGCTATAAACATAAGGGTGCAGGTGCCCTTTTGAATTAATAATTCTGTGTCCTCTGGGATCATGCTCAGTGAAATAAGCCAGAAAGAAAAAGAAAAGTACTGGATGGTCTCACTCTTAACAGGAATTTAGAAAAGCTAAATAAGGGACTAGGAAAAAGACTAATTATAATAAAGTAAAAATCAAAATCAACAAGCAACTATAAACCAGAGACACACTATGGGGGAGAGGGGAGAGGGAAGGGATTAGAGTCAAAATAAGGGGGGTGGGAATATAACCAAGATGAATATGCATACATTGTGCAAAAATGAAAAATGATGTAAAAAATATGAAATTAAAAAATAAAATACAATAAATACCTCCCATATACCTGTATCTGAATAGTCACAGTTTATCTCTCAGTTGTCCTTTCAAGGAAAAATTATGTCCCACAAAAACAGGATTAGTCCAACTGAAAACTCAGTTATTCAATTGCTTTTCCACGAGGCAACCATCATATCTGGGAATGTAGCAACTGTACTTTATGTTTAATTTCTCAGTGAGTCACACAAAGCACCAAAAACAGTACTTAAAAAAAAAAAGAGAGAGAGAGAGAAAATAATTATCACTGTCTTATCAAGGACATTCTTAAGTAAAACTGACATTCTTTTTTTTTTTTCCACAGCAAATGCATGGTGTTGAGATTTCATCGACTATTAGTTGGGTTTGGTGCCACTGCCTGGGGCTGGAATTATCTTGATTGATCATTGCTTTTGCAGCAATCAGTAAAAGTGTCAACAGGATAAAAAAAGACCAATATCATTGACATATTATTAAAATAGTTTTAACCCACAAACACCCTGCAAAAGTCCTGGGAAGACCTGCACACATCCCATCCAGTGCTCCATGGAACACACTTTGAGAACCACTGCACCATGTTCAACCAGGCCTCCCTAAGTGCTGCACTCATTTTCCAGTATGAAAAAGAAGTAAATTTCAGAAATCCTCTGAATTTATGATTTGGTGTACCATCATCATTTTTAGAACAGTATTTATACAAATCTGTTCATAGAAGTTAACGTGCTTGCCAACTAAGTCATTTGAGGTGAACAATAATAGTATATGCAAATGCAAACAGTCACCAGATAGGGAGAAAAGAAAGGAAGCAAGTCTGAGATTTGTGAATGCTCAAGAAATTTAATACTGGCACCTCGAGTGTTAGGAAAACTAGACCACTTATTCTCCCACACCATAGGCATTATTAACTGTACCTATATGAGGATGCATGTCAGTCAGTCTAAATAGATATGCAGTTATCTCTATATGCAAGTTCACGTGCAAAATCCCATGGTGTTCAAATCTTTACAAACCAACTCTTTTTGATGTTCATATGGTTTCAGGGTGAGGTATCCCTGTGGGATGAACTGTGTCCTCTCCAAATTCAGTTGTTGAAGTTCTAATATGTTCTTCAAAATGTGATTGTATTTGGAGACAAGGCCTTTAAAGAGGTAACTAAGGGTCATTGAGATGGGTCCTAATACCATGTGATTGATATTCTTGTAAGAAGAGAAGATTAGGACAGACACATAGATGCATACAGAGGAAAGACAAAGTAAGTCAAGTAATGAGGCCCAGATAGCATCTTACTCTTAGTTCCAGCCTCTAGAGTTGTAAGAAAATAAATTTCTGTTGCTTAGGCCACCTAGTCTGTAGCGTTTGGTACAGCAGCCCTGGCGAATAATTAAGAGTCCTTCAAATTAGTTAAAGGTACTAAATTAAGCAGACGACACTGGCATTCTATCGTAGCCCTAGAGTTCTCATTCAGTAAGATCAGTCTAAGGATGCTCAGAATCTGTGGAAATGCAAAGTTCAAAATCTCCAAATTCCAAAATTCAGCTGGAAATTTTGTAATACGAGCACTCCTTCTTTGGACAAGCTAGCAAGTCCTCATACATATTATTGCTTCTCCTCCCAAGAACTCTGTTCTGCTCAACTGTTAAGAGGAATTCAACCAGAAATACGGCATGGCTTTCTGCCACCTGTTGCTTCCCTCCCATCTAGTATGATCTCCAAATCGTTTATACTTAATGAGCCAATGAGAAAAGAACACTCCTGATCTCTAAATTTATTTACTCACTTATTTATTTACTCAATTATCTTCTGACTCATTGAAGTTGGATAAATTCATACCGAAAGCCAGCTAGAATCAAGAAGGCATTCCATATCTTGAAAATACACATTAAAAAAAAAATAGTTCCTTCCCTACTGGAGCTTATATTCTATTAGGTGAAATATACAAAACATCAATATCCATATCAGTGGTAGTAATATATCAGGCAATCACATTCCATGAAGAAAAACCAATTAGGCATAGAATTGGACCCATGTGAGTCATTGCTGTTTAATTAGAGTAAAACTCTCTAATGAAATGAGAGTTGAGTCTGATTTGGAAAGATGAGACAAGTCAAGCAGACATCCGAGAGAATCACATTGTAAGCAGGGGAATGTGTGAAGGCCTGAGAGGAATTCAACAGACTCAAGGAGCAGCTTAGCAATTTATATATTTAATAAGAAGTGTCTCCTGGTGTTCTGCTCACAGGCAAATTTGGGAAGCTTGGGCTTAGAGCATGAGGAGATGGGGAGGCAAGAAAAGATAGCAGATTCTGAGTAGACACTTTGAAGGTCAAGTTGATAGTAGATGCTGGATGTATAAAAAGGAGCAAAGTGAAGGCTGATACCAATGATTGGGGCCTTCATACCTAAAATGCAAGACACTGAATGGTTTTTCTCCTGATAGAGAAAACAGTCAGTGACCCCCAAGAAGGACAGTCTATATAAAAATCTTGTATATGATTTGCCTGGGTCTCCCCCTGGAGTCCACTGAGTCCAGAACTTCTGCAGACTGTGTCCCCATGCTCCCTCCACCCCACCCTGCTTATAGGTCCTGACAGAAGTAGCAAAATGGAAAGGCAGTTTGCTGGTGGGGGGTGGGGGAGGTTCACAAACTTATAATAGCTAGTGTAGATTCTTTAGCAAAACCAAAAGTTATCAAATTAAGAGCTGTTTATTAGAAAAAAATTTACCAACATTTTAAAATGTTGGCTTTCCAGTTTAAATGCGAGTCAATACATATTTAAACAATAATTAGTGCAAGTTGCTTCACTCTTTACCTTTGGGTAACCTTTTTTATATAACAAAAGTCTGACTGGACAAATTAACAGAGTGGTTAAACAAATAATTCCTTTTCCCATAGGAAATGTCTAAAATTCTTCTTCTAACCCAAAAGAAAGAAATCTTAAATTTGATATGATTTAAATAGCAGATTTTGTGAAGTGATTCATGTTTTTCTAGCGAAGAAAAGTAAACTTCCTCACCGTAACTTTGGTGTGTCTTCCCTACAGAGGCGTTACTTGTTTTGTTCTTGATGTTTTTCCATCCAAAATCCAATGCATTTTTTTTTTCACCATCCAGACTTGACTTTCCTAATGCAAGTCACATTTAATGGAATCACTTATACACAGAAAGTTTTCCATTTTCCTTAACCTATAATAAAATAAGAAAGGAAAAAAAAACATTCCATTTGCCAGAAGTCATGATCAAATTTCAGATGACTTTCTGCACTCCATAAGCCACTGCAAATTTAAGCCAAAGAATCTTCTGAAAATGTTCAGTGATACTAGGTTATAAGGAGATCATAGTTTCATATTGTTATATATGGACGTTCAAGCGTACAATGATCACAGGAGTAGACAGGCCTATGGTACTTCATTCTCCAGAAGCAATTTTTCTTCCATTCTGTTGGCAATGTCTTCAGGATTTTCTAACAAATTTTGTATCTTACAGTGATTGATGTCAGAGTTAGCCTTGATTCTACCACTAGTTGGTGGAATCCAGAATCTATTAGAATACTCTCATTCTTGTTCTTCAATTGCTAAATATTTGATGGACACAAAAGCATTCAATAAGGTGGAGAGATAAGCTGTCTCAAACACAGACAGAAGAATTCTTCTTCCTAGAGAGTAGCGATCTCTTTTCAACTTTCTAGGGACATGTGTTTCTCACCAAGAAGCTTTAAGTAGCAAAGCTACCTGAAGCTTAAAGCAGCAAAGCTACCTGCAGCTTTGCCATCCTAGAGCATTTAACCATGCCCGTGTTCAACAAATGCTTAGCACCTTCTACATGCTAGGCAATTTTCTAAACATTGATAAAAACATTGGTGATAAAAAGAGACAAATTGTTACTCTTGCAGAACTTGCATTCTGCTGGGAAGATGGAGAACAAAACAAATAAAAATAACCCCCCAAAAATTTCTTTTTTTTTTTTTTTTCCCCCAAAAATTTCTGATGGTCATATGGGCTATGGTAAAAATAAAGCAGAATTCTGGATCCAAAAAAAAAAAAAAAAAAAAGGACATTACTGAAAAATTGGTAGAATAAAACCTGCAGTTTAGTTAATAATACTGTAGCAACATTAATTGTCTGTCCATGGCCACTGTACTAAGATACTAACATTAGGGGAACTCTTTGTACTATTTTGCAACTTTTCTCTAAGTCTAAAATTAGTTCAAAGTAAAATGAACTAAAATAGATACTTGCAATAAAAGGATAAAAGGGATGAGAGTGTTAACTGGAATCAAAATCTCAATGATAATTAGACAAAGAGCTCTTTAGAAAACCAAAGTGGGGATCTGAATCCTGGAGAAGAGACTGGGGAGGAAAGAGGTCTCAGACAGCAGCTTCTTTTCTCCCCCACTGTAGGGTCTGGCAAAGGACTGAGATCTGCAGGGTTTCTTAGAAAAAGGAAGAGTTGCATTTCAGTCAAGCCCAAGGCAGAAACAAAGAATTAATTTCGAAGATGTGTTAATCTCCAACAAGGTACCATGCAAACCTTAAATTCATTATCTCTGGCATGCATAATTTGTGCGTGAGAAAGGCAAGAATTTAGGAGATAAAAGATCTTATCACAGCGCTTCCCCTGGTGGCACAGCGGTTGAGCGCTGGGTTGCGAGGCTGCCTGCAGCCTCTGCAGCGCCAGTTTGATCCCCTGCCACCAGCGAGGGTCCCACTAAATAAATAAATAAATAAATAAATAAATAAATAAATAAATAAATGTTATCACAAAGAAATGTGTTGGTCAGATGTCTGGGGTGGGGTGGGGGGTAGAGGGAGCCTCAAGGCTTTTACCAGCCACTTCCATCCATCTGTGACAACGGGCAGTGCTGACCACAGGCTGCCTTCACAGAAGTTCTCTTCAACCTGCTAATTTCTGTCTCTGCAAGTAGTTTTCTTTTGCTTAACACTTGTTTTCTTTCACAAGACAACTGAGGCAGCAGCACAGAGTTGTATACAAGACGGCCAGGTGGATTTCTTTGTAGAGATGACATGGGAACAGACTGTTCCACATGAGATTGGGGGAAAAAAATTTTCCAGAGAGAGCAGCGGGTGCAAAGGTCATGAAGTAGGAATGAGCTTCATGAATTTAAGCAAAAAGGCCAGAGTGGTTATCAGAAGAGCAGGCAGGTTACTAACTAGGCAGAGAATCAGGCCTGGCCAGATTGCTCTGGATGAACTGACCACTCGAGTTGGAAAGTCCTTGCAAGTTTGCAAGGGAGAGAATAAAGTGATGTGATTTAAATATTTCAAATATTTAATTCAGATGAAGACAGAATGGTGGTTATCAACATGGGCACAGAGAACAAAACTGGGCCGCTTTTAATGTAAAAAGGCAAAGAAGTAAAGAGTGTAATCTGACGAGTGCACCCAAAGAAAGGAGCTTTGTGTGAGCCACTCGATGGGCAGTGCGGAGCCTGGAAGGAGAAGGAATAAGCCCAATAAAGCCAATCACCATTAAAAATAAAGACGTCAGGGCTGAGAAGCAAATGCTGGCCATGCGACTAGACAGGGAGGGACACAGGACATAGGCTGTAGAGTCAGGGGCCTCACTTCAAGTCACAACCCTGCTACTTACCTGCCTTCATCTTCACAAGCTTTTAACTTTTCTGAGTGCTGAATTTCTAACTGTAAAATGTCATTATTACCTGTTGCTGAGGATTGCTGTGATTTAGGGAATGCACCTAGAACATTCTCGATGTTCAATAAATGACACTGGTTTTTACCAATGACCCCTGTTTACCTCCTGTATCCTGAGTTGATGCCAAACCTTCAGAGCAATGATTGCCATAGAGCAAACATGTCATCCTTGGCAGGGACTCGAGGGCAGGCCAGGAGAGAGTGTAACACACACTTAATGGACTCAAATGGAAACATTCTCCCCTGGCAGCTGCCAACGTGGATCACACAACTCAGGAGTCCGTGCAAAGCCTGTTTCCCATGACGTCGCAATTGCAATATATAGTATTTGTGGGCTTTTATTTTTCCTACTTAAGTCTCTTTTTCCACTATGCCAAATTAAGAATGCAAAAAAAAAAAAAAAGAAAGAAAGAAAGAAAAGTACAGGCACTAGCATGCCCAGGAGTTTATTTCCTGGGAAATACTGGTTTTACCAGATGTTGACTCAAAGAAGAAAACAAAAGTGATAACCCCCCAGAACAACCAGCAATGATGATGATATTACACATCTGTGAATGTGAGAATTCTCTACACTAGGTATCAAGATAGAGGAATTTCAGACGACCAAGAGGGAATTTTTACCTGAACATCCTCACTTCTTTTCTTTTTAATCAAAAACATACTATCCAATGAGAGCTGATATTATAGCAAATTACTCTTAAGTTAACAAAGGCAACTACCACATACCTCATCCTCTTTCCCCAAAAATATAACTGTGCTGGCCCCTCCAAAAAGTTAGCGTGATTTATAAAAATTATGACTTAAGTGGAGAGTTGATCCAATTATCTGAACAAGTTGGACATTAAGCCAGAAAACAGACATCACCACATGTGATTCCCATGACGGGGTCCAGGATCCACAGGCCTCAGAAAAAACGGTTCCCCTTCCCCGACAACATGCACCCCTTTTGCTTTTCTTCTCCCCCCATATTCCTTTCCCCTAGTTCGACTTTTGAGGCCGAGGAGGATAAATGGAAATTAGTGTACAATAATGTGAACAATCTCAGGGGTCCATCTGTGTAAATGAACATGTGTGAGAGCTTTTATCTCCTGGCTCCACTAAAAAGGAGAAACGCAGATGGCGCAGGAGAAAAGTGAGCTATTTTTGGAGAGCATTTTTTGAGCTTGAGGTACACTAAGCATTCCATCAGACCCATCTGGAAATGTGAGCCATGAAGATTTGGGGGAAAGACCACCCACCACTGCTTGATTTTTGCGTGACAATTCGCTGAGGTGCTGGGGGCTGCAAAAGGGGCAGTTAATGTGATGGAAGGTAAGTGGAAACAGAGGAAGGAAAGACACGGCGGTGCTGATGTGTGAGCTGGTTTGCTGCCGCCACCTGCCCCAACCTGGTGGCGGGAGCCCCTTGTGTGTGCTTCAAGGGGAATCCATCCTGTGCCTTCAGTCTTTGTGTCTCTGGTGAAGCTAATGCCAGCCCTTGACTCCAAAAGCGGGACACACAGCCACTCAGTGACCTCCATCTCCAGTCTACACGTCCAGATGTGAGCCCCTAGTTAGACATAGCAGAGCCATGGAGGCTCAGTTTGGGAGATTCCATTTAAATGACTGAGGAAGGGTCTCCCTGGTGGTGCAGGGGTAAAAGTCACAGCAGCCACTGCAGCATGAGTTTGATCCCCAGCCAGAGAGCTAAGCCACATGGCACAGCAGACCTCTCCTGTCTCCCCGCTGCTCCCCTCAGCAGTGGATTTCAGTAGATCTGCCTGTTCTGCTCCCCACTCTGTCTCTGGTGAGTCCTCTCACCCCCCACACCTCTGGCCTACACCCCAGCTCTTGTATGCATAAATAAATCTTTAAAATAAATAAATTAATAAATAAATGGCTGAGGAAAAAGACTGCCAAGATTTCCCTGAAAATCGTATTGAGAAAAGAAGCATCACAAGGGTTTAATGATGGAGATATCCAAGAAATGGGTCCCACTGACATCCGTTGAGCCTCATTCAAGTCACGCAGTAAACTAAGGACAGGCCTGTACAAAGGCCTAAGGGAAAGAAATAATATTCCCAGAATTCCCAGGATGATACCAATTTAATTTACTTGTCACTGACTAATGAATGACCAAATATCTCAAAGGTTATGGTGAGCACAGGCCTGGAGTAGCCTATAGTGGGATGAAAGGGAAACTGCTATCAGGGAAAGTGAAAAGGAAATAAAATATCCCTTGACATATAAAAGTTCCCGAAACCAATTTTGACTGACTCAAAGGTGACCCTGGAGCAAATTCAGTCTGATAAATTCATTCAAATTGCCAACAGAAGTCATCGCAAAAAGACAGGCACATTCTTAATATCAAACTGGGGCTGTGTGACATCATCAGATCTGATTATGTCTATTCTATGATTGTAAAGTCCAAATGAATCAGATAATTGGATCAATTCCTTACTTTAGTTGAATGCTGCTGTACTTGAAAATTAAAGCCCCACGTACAGAACAATTAGATTCACTAACTTGAAATTCCCTGGCTTAGTCAGTATTAATAGTTAGAGATGATCACAGTGCAAAGGGATAATTGAATAAGTTTAGAGATTAGAATTTTTAAAAATTTCAAGGGTATTGCTTTACACTTGTGGATCTAAACCTGAAGCAGGCAACTCGAAGTAACATCTTGGCATCAAAATAGAAAATGAAAATTGACAATAAATGCTGATCTTATGATCTTTGGTGCTTGGAAAAGACAGAGCATGTGGAATATGTTACAATACAGACTGGGAACAAGTGTCCTGTTACAGAAATCTAGTTCCCAAAACTAAGGGGATGTGATAGATTATCTCCAAGATGGCAGGCATTAGTTCATCCCCTTCTCGTATGTGTACGTTGAGCACCATCGAGGTTGTTTCTCCCATCCTCTTGAAGCTGGCCTGGCCTTAGCAATTGGATTGACCAATAGAATAGGTAGAAATGACATCCCTGTACTTCTGAAGTCAGCTCATAGGAGGCCTTATAGTTTCTATTTGGTCCTTTTTGTTAGATACTCTCCACTGCAAAGTTTCTAAATAGAAGGTCTGATTATCCTGAGATCATCATGATGTGAGGAAATGCAAGCTAGGCACATGGGTGAGTGATAGGAAGAGAGAAAGAGAAAAGGGAAGAGGCAGAACAGAGTGAGGAAGAGAAGGAAGCAGGGAGAGGCAAGACAAGACAAAGAGTGGTCTTTGTGGACCTTCCTACTTCAGCCATGTCAGTCCAAGTTCCATAGGTGAGTGAAGAAGACCTTGTGGACCTCCAGCCCAGCAGATGAGCTATAGATTTGAACTAAGACAGCCCACATCAAGGCCCCCGTCTAGTGTCCCAGCCACTCTATGTTAAGAATCCCTCCACCCAAGGCCAAGTCACCTTGCAGCACAGGAGACAGCGACCCCACCACTTCCCTATTTGAATCCCTGAACTGTCACTGTTAGTCTCTTTTGCAGTCATAGGTAGAGGACAGCTATTGTCATCTCAAACAGGATTTATTCCTCTCTAATTAGTACTTTCAAAATGGATAGATTGCTGGGATCTAAAATCTGCTTCGGGAAGCAGGATAGACATAAGTCCCACAGAAGCAAAGTCAAAGGTACAAAATCAAGCTTTTGTAATTGCCATGTTGTGCTTTGTTAAAGTAGGAAATTAAGTAATTCACATTTCATTAAAACATTTTAGGAAACAAAGCAATGGGAAGCAATACTTATGAACCTGAGCCCTAAGACCTTGAAACATTAAAGACCATTAAAATCATGCAATCAGCAATTGATCATTTAAGACAAAAGCTTGTCACCACATGTTTTAGTTAATTTGGCCAACTTAACACACATGAGATGAAGTAGTTTTGCCAACACAGTCTGTGTTTCTGATTTTTCTAAATTTATACTACCTCTGACCTTTATGATTAAAATCTAATTAAAATTATGGTTATTTTTAAAAGGTAGAGATGGCGTAATTGTCTCATCTATTAAACTTATGACTAATCGTTAACCTTCTTAACTTGCTGATTCACTGCCATGCCTTTCATTTCAACCTTTTTCAAAGCAAGATCCAAAAAATTCAAATTGCAAAACAAACTCTGTTGGGGGAAAAAATATGCGATTCACTTTCATTGCATGATCAAAACAATTTGAAATATGTCTACAAATTTACAAGAATACCTTCTGGAACTGTGAACTAACTGAGTCTTTGATTCAATGAATCGATGTCTCCACTTATATCAACTAACCAAAAAAAATTATTGAACAACTACTATGTGCCTATTCCTATCCTAGGTGCTATGAAGGAACATCAAGGAATTACATGTCATTGCTCATGCTCAAAGAGCCTGAAATCCAGTTGGGAAAATAAAATTTGTGAACACAAACAAATCCAATGATAATATAAGAGAGATACGCATTCTCCCAGGAATACATCACCTGTAAATGGAAGAAGAAAATCTAATGAGCCAAGTGCCACAAGAATTTTCCCAAAGTTCTAGTTGGAAATTATCTGGTCTTCCCTGCAAGATGTAGAAGAGTTGTAAGCTGTTGTGAAAAATGTGCATCTCCGCTGTTATCCTGGACCCCAGAGCCGTCCATGTGAACAAGTGCTCACAGAAATTCCAACATTTTCTACTTTCTTCTTAGATTTTTGTTTGGGGATCATGTCTGAGCCCATCATTCTCTGTCCATGGTCCTCAGTACAAGCTGATGATCTGTTCTGAGCAGACATTGGGATATCTTGTCTATGGTGTTTACCCCTCCTCAGGAGGATGACTCAGTATCTCTTTGTCTTGTTTCCCAAGGAGTCCCCAGAATTAATTATTTGTATGCCATGGAACTGTATTTAATGTTAGCTCATCATAACTGTGCTATGCAAATTTGGCGGAATGCTTCAGAGCCATCCTCACACACAGGGCTGACAAACACGATCTTACTTCTTAAGACACAGAAAGCATTTAGGAAGGACTAAACATATTTGAAGAGCATTGGTCTCCAAAAAGAATTAGAAAAGACTGTGTATTATTTCCTCCAGTAATGTTTTCCTTTCCAAAGTGTGACTGCTTCCAGAAAAACAAGTTCAGCAGAAAGTAAAAATAAAACAGATAATGTGGAATTGCTCTGATGCTCATCAAAGTACCATCACCCTCATCTCTACTCTTAGATTGGGGTCTCCCCCATAACCTCCCACATACCAGTGTGATTCCTAGACCCATAGGGCCATGCTCAACACCGCTAGATCATACATCATTTGCTCTTTTCTCTCTTCCCTCTCTCTTCTCCCTCTGCATGTGCGCACACACACAGCATTGACTATTCTTTAACACTCAAAGAACCTGCACTATCTCAGAATCTTCTGTCCAGAAATGGAAGACAGACCTAAGTGAGTAATGTCAAAATATCTCACTGGTTATTTTTTCTGTACTTTCAAATGCAAATTCTTCTAATATATATCAGGATTAAATGTTTCAAAACCCTATACCACTCAATGAGAAAGAGAATGGAGAGATGGGTGGGGGAGAGGTGTTAGAAGGTCACAGGTCCTTTAACAGCAACTATAAGCATATAAAAAATGACAGAATTTATCTTTTAGTCATCTTTCAAATCCAAATTTTCAATGAAAAAAATTCAGTTTTGTGAAACAAAGCATTCTGCGAGACAGTAGCCCCAAATTTACATTTAAGCCTCTAGCAGATACTTTGTGTCATGGAAATATTTTATTTCAAGTACAGAATTTGATTCTGTGATTAGAACTGCGGTCACCCCTTGCCTTCCTATTCCTCCTTCCCCACCCTCTAACTAATTACAAACCATGAACTCTCCAATCTTTCTTTACTTCTGTGCTAGCTCTTCCCACCGGAGACCGTCGACCTACTCCTTCAAGTTCACCTTTCACTCTCTACCCTTTGGGTAATTTGAGTTAAGGAAAGTGTTTTAAATCACTAAGCATCATCAATTGCTTCTTTAAAGGCTATTTCAAAATGTCCTGTGTACTCACACAAATCAGCCTGTGATATCTGAGACCTTTTCCCTTCAAATCTAAACTAATAGTCTTTCAAAAGAACGGAGACCTTTATAGGGAAAAAAAAATCTATGGTCCCAAGAATGGGTAAACATTCCACAGAGATTTTTGTTTTCCTCCAATGGGTCTGCCCATCCCTACAAACTGCATTCTTGGTAGAATAGTCCCAAAGTGAGTCACAACAACAAAGAAAACAGAGTTTCTCAATGTGACACAGGAAGAATTTTTTATCTTCAAATTTGCATGTTGTTTATATTTTCAAACAGGAAGTGGAAGAAAAGGGCTTCACTCTCACTGAGTGTGTCCAGTCATGCATTCTTTTTAGGCTTTGCTGCTCGCCTAGCAGTGAATATTTGGAATGGGAGACTCTGACTCAATTTCCCTTCCCTTTCATCTCACACATTCTTTCATCCATCTTTCCCAACATGCCAGTGTTGATTCCAGACCGCAATTTTAACCGGCCAATCCCTCCCCATCTTGAGTTTCCACCCTTTCAAAATTCTATAAAGCAATGCCTTATTCCCTGCCCATATCACATCCTCTATTCCTTCCCTTCCATGTGAGTACCCTGGCTAACATTCTCTGTGTGTCTTTTCTATCCTCATTCCTAGAAAAATATTTTCTAAGTGCCTCATTCTCTTCCCCTTTCATTTTATGGTCTCCAGATCTATAAATAACTATTCTGAATTTCACCTAGAGGAATGTCTTTCTTTGCCCACAATCTTTATCTGCTTGGACACTCTACATTACTTTCCTAATACACAATACACTGCCTGTAATGCATTGTCTTCCTATAATCCTTGCCTTACTACTATGTGAATAAATCCCATTTATACTTATTGCTGTTCATTTTATTAACAACTATCTTTCCTTGGGTTGAAGATAGGAGCATTCCGATCATGTATTCTGGTCTGGTTTTGCTACCGTGATCAATGCATGATGAAAGCCTTGATGTGTTTTTATGAGGCATGGTTGCAGAGTAGCCCAGAGGACAACAGGAAAGGAGTCCAACAGCTGGACAGATGTCAATGGGTAGGGCAGGGGAGGAAGGTGGAAGGGAGAGATGCAACAGGACAGAAAAGAAATCAACTTGGTGGGGAAAGAACTAAATCCAAAATTATAAGTTTCATTTTCATTTTCGGCAACTCTACCAGAGTTGCAAGAGGAAGCAGAAGAGGACGCCAGTGTGCAGGAACTCCTCGTGTGGGGTCAGACACAGACGTCCTCATAAAGGAAGTCAACAACTGCAACAGGGAAAAGTGTAACTTAGGGGAAACTCCTGTTGCCCAATACAGAAACTAAAATAATGAAGACTTATTGGTTATGCTTGAGTGGGTGGGATGGGAACTGACAATTGTTTAAATACCTATTGAGTCAGAAGTAATCAGGAGAATAGAGTGAAACTGAATCCGTGTATAAGAAAATAATTTCAGCTTTGGAACTAAAAATCCCAGAGGAAGAAGAACAGAGAAAAGGATGCTGACTTCAATGAATGGGTTATTTCTTCCTTGTGCTTCCATTTCTTAACTGAAAGTGGAGAAAATGACGTTTGCCCTTTTGCCCAGTTGGAATGTTTTGAAGCTCAAATGAGAAGGATATGGGTCCTCCCCTATGGCGCAACAGGTTGAGTGCAGCGCTGTGAAGCTGCCAGCGCTCTGCAATGTGGGTTCGATTCCCAGCCTGCCAGGGAGATACCCACATGGTGCGGCAGACCTCTCCTTTCTCGCCTGCTGCTCCCCTCAGCAGTGTATTTCAGTAGATCCACCTGTTCTGCCCCCAACTCTGTCTCTGGTGAGTCTTCTCACCCCCAACACTGCTGGCCTACACCCCAATTCTTGTATAAATAAATAAACACTTTAAAAATTTAGAAGGATATGAAAAGTCACTGAAAGTCAAAAGATAAATTATTATTATTCTCTTACTTTCTCTATTTGGGATTGGAGGTGTCCATTAGCTCAGTCTAGAAGTTAACTCACTACTAAATATTATCTTTTTAAAATGAAAAGAAGGATCTCAGTGATGAAGCTAGTTGAAAGTTATTATTTGGGGACTAAGTTAATGTGCTTACATCTTTTATGATATTCATGGAAGAGCCCACTTATCAATATACCACCACTAATTTCTAATTTCTTCCAGTCCTTGCAAAAGCCCCAACATCTACATATTATGAGTACATTTTCAAGGTCAATCCATTTGCCAAGGTCATACAGTCATTTGACCACAGGAATGCCTGATTTCAGAGGTAATGCTATTTCTACCAAATTAGTGCTTTTCAAAACTTCATTATTTTAGCATAAATTTTTTCCCAAGAAGTGTTACTAAACAAGAAAGAAATGTTACTCAGACATCCAACCTGTTCTTTTGAAGTACGGATGAGTGGACAGGAGGAATCCCACCTGCTTGGCCTTTCTCACACACACTCTTCACCCCCTCAAAACAGTATCCCCAATGTTCCGGAAGTTCCTGGAATCAAACATGGACCTTTTTATTTCAAGATGCCTCCTTGTCCACTTTTCAATGTCATCTACTTAGCTAAGATTGAAAATATTTGGGGGGGAGAAGGGATCATGCTCCGAAAAGGAAAAATGCCAGCACTGAAGCAGTTTGTTTAAATAAACTTGCTTCTCTTCACGTCAGTTCCAACGGCATTCCTTGTGGGTCACTTAAGAAACATTTGCTTGACCTGTCAAGGATAAAGTACATAAGATGATTATTGTTCTTAGCTATCTCACATGATGTGGGTGAAAGAGAAGAAAACTTGGTGTGTGGTTTAATAAAGGAGTCCTGGGCTGGTCATTCATGCCCAGAAAACCACTATCATGTCGAATTGCTCATTTGTGAAAATGAGGAATGAGGCAGTTGGATCTGGTATTGTCCAAGGATTTTCTAATTTCTGAAGCCCTTGAAATATATGAAGGACCCCTACAGCTTCAGTTGTCTTGACTCCCCAATTCAAGTTTCTGCCCCAGCCAAGGTCCACTAATACCTAGAGGTTTTGTCCTTCCTTTGTCTATTATTTGTTAGACATGCTCCTGCCTGGTGATGTGCTGGTCAGTATTTAACAGTAGTGTGATCAAGAGTTTACTGAATAACTTCCATTTTCCCAGGTATGTGGGCATTATCAAAGAAGCCAAGTCAAATGCCAAAAACTGACCTTTTTTTTTTTTTTTTTTTTTTTTTTTTTGGCCTGGATTACTCTTGTATACTTTCCAAGTCTCCACTCAGCTGCTACCCCTCATGAAATTATTCTCTCATAAGTCCCAAGGTGGTTCCAAGGGTTCTTGACCATTTCCTGGCACCATAACTACCTGGAGAGCTTTAGGATCATTGTTATTGCAGTTGTAAATACTGTAAGAACACCTAACATGAAGTCGACCCTCATAACAAACGTTTAAATGCCTAAACCATGTTGTTAACTGGTTTAGGCACTTGACCACTTAACACAACATTCTGTTGTTATACAGAATGTTGTAGAGCAGAAATCTCTCTAGAATTTATGCATTTTGTATAACTGAAACTTTATACCCCTTGAACTGCAACGCCTCATTTCTATTCCCTTGCTAACCTCTAGTGACCATCATTCTGCTCTCTGTTTCTCTGAGTCTAACTTTTTAGATACTTCCTATAAGTATCTGTTCTTCTGGGACTAGCGAACTTCACCTAGCATAACATCCTCCAGGTTCATCCATGTTGTCACATACAGCAGGGTTCCCTACTTTTTTAAAGCTGAATAAACTTCCATTCTTTATATAGGTCACATTGTAAAGAATGTACTAATGCTCCTGGTGCAAATATTCCCACCAGGGCTAATGTGCAATTACCAAAGTGATGTCACAGAATGCAGAGTTGTGAAAGGAATCACAGCAGAAAACCCATAGGAAATATTTTCCTCACACAGATACAACATACATAAATAACTTCAAAAGCACAGATAATAATAAAAGGTAGCAAAATCAAAGTGATACCCCTTCTGCATCTGTTACATTTACTTTTAATATGATTGTATTTATTTTTAAGTAATGACTCACCATATTTTACAAATATATGTCTATCTCCACCTCACACTTCTGAGTTCAGTTGGAAAATAGTTGGTAACCTACCGCAAGTCTTAACTAAAGGAGAAGTTTCCTACAGAGATCAATTACATAAGATGAGAAATATTAGAAAAGACTTTGGGTATAACAGAGACACCAGCCCATGAACTCAGAGAGTTGGAAGACCTGGAACTCCATCCACTTGGTTTTAAAATTCACAGTGCTCAATGATTTGAGAGAAAATTAATTTGATCCAATTACTACTACTGAAACACACTGTCTTGACAGCACTATTGTTTCTATTACATTAAAAGGACTGCCATCTATGACATTAAAATAATATTAAAACAAGCAAAGGTATTTTGAGCTTTTCAGCATTATTGGCCATTTCCAGATGATTTAGGCAGGTGCTCAATGAATAAGACAAATACTTTGGAGCGTGTACATGTTATGCATTAAGTAAATAGAAATCTGGAGGTGGTGATAGGAGCAGTATTTTTGAGATCATGTCACTTTTAAAATTTTTGTTGTTCTTATGGGACCAGCCCCACAAAATTAAGTAAATAACTGTGAAGCTATTGGCTAAAAACCAGGTTCATATATCAATAGACAAATGAATGAAATACTCAAAAAGACATCCTGATTTTTATTAAAATAAGACACTTTACAGAAATCAAATAATTTTAAGACATTAATGGCTAACACCTCACACTCACAAAATCTCTACATGATTGAGACTGACAGTGAAGTGTCACTAGGAAAAATTATAATCATTACTCCTATTATTACCTACACGGGCAATGGGCGTTCCAAAAATTCCAATATAGTTTGAGCTACAGCAAATAGTTTATTTTTTTAGAAGATTTATTTTTTTTATTTATTTATGCATACAAGAACTGGGGTGTAGGCCACAGGTGCAGGGGGTGAAAGGATTCACCAGAGACAGAGTGGGGAACAGAACAGGTGGGTCTACTGAAAGCCACTGCTGAGGGGAACAGCTGGTGAGACAGGAGAGGTCTGCTGCGCCATGTGGGTCAGCTCCCTGGCCGGGGATTGAACTCATGCAGCAGTGACTGGCGATACCTTGATAGCACTGAGAATTTAACCTCTGTGCCACCAGGAAGGCCCAGCAAACATGTTAAATAGTTCCCCCAAGTGCACATTTGCAACAAGTAGTTCCCACCAAGCCCAATGCTCAGATGCCTATTGATAAAGAGCCATCAAGATGAGAAGAAATGATAATCAAGGAACATTTTATAGAGGCTTTATAGCAAAAAATGCTCTCTTACTATATTAACAAAATCTTTATTTGAACTAAAAGAGTGAAACCGTTTTTTTTCTTGGAACTCAGAATAATATGTTATTTTAATAAACTTCCTAAGGTTTCTGTGACCACTGTGGTTCTCAGTGACATTTTAATGGTACTGCTTCTAAGGAAAGGTTACAGGTGCATGGCTGTCACACCTTTGTAAGTGGTGCACTGCCTGAAGGGCAAGAATAAGGCAGGTGTAGTAGGATAGTGGCCTGTGCACCAAATGAAAGGAAAATGGAACCAGACAACACGGGAAGAACTCTGATGAACATATAATAAAGTTGTATATAGAATGTACAATAGGAATTGATATCGGCAATACGATTTCTTGAGCGATGGATAAAGGACAATACATGTGAGGCTGCATTATGACTTTAATGGGTTACTGTTGTTGAAGCAAGAAGACAATCCCTTTGGAGAGTCGCTTAGGAATCCCACATGTTTCTCATGTTTATCAGCCCAGAAGTTCAATTAGGAGTCAGATCTTTTTCTGACTCAGAGCAGATTTGGTCGTTTTCAGCACAGCCTTCAGGAAGAGTCAGTGAATGTTTTGGGGCCTTCCCTTGAAGATTAGTTTTTACAGCCTGAAAGGGATTCCTCACTTCCCTTATTTCTGTTGATAGGCTTCCTGGGTCAGTTCTTATGTGTGTGTAGCTGCTTTGAATTTTAAACTTGTTGTGCCTTCTGCTACAATGGCTCTAATGAAGCAGAGCATCTCTACAGAACCAAAAAAAAAAAAGACAAGACAAGACAAACAAAGACCATGCAGAATAAAGGGATGATAGCCATGCACTAGATGGGTCAGACTGGGGTTCAAGTTACTCACACCATTAACTATTAACTGGATGACCTTAGGTGGTTGTCTAAAGACTCTTGCTCTCTGCTTCCTTGTCTACCAAATGGAAGTTTCCAATGCCCTCCATCACAGGACTTGTGAGATATAAACATTGATGCAATAACAACTGCGAGCTCCCCAGATCTGGACCCCTAGGAAGATAAAAGGAAATTGTACAACAATCTCCCATTTGCCATTTGGTAGAGTCCATGAGTATGATGCAGCCACCCTGGAATTAGATTGAAAAAGTACTTGAGCGAGATTGTGTACAGTACTGTGTCATTCTGTAAAGAATGGGATAGTTGAAAGTGGTTAAAAGCAATAGTCTGGAACTAAAAATGGAAAGATTGGGCAAGATATTAAAAACAAACCAACCACAACAACCTCCCAAGTTGTAACAAGAATTGGGCAATCGGAGGGCGGCCTGACTCATCATCAAGGAGAGGACTCAGCGATAGGTTAGAAAGTGGGAGAAACCGCACTCTGGAAGGACCACAGATGAAGACGGGTTGAGGTTGATGATATGAAATGGTTTTTCCAATTCCAATCTAGTTTATTTTTATCTTCCTCATGAAATGTAAAATAATTCACATGACAATTTGATTGAGACCTTATGGGCACCCTTTCCATTGTGCAAGACAGGAATATTCAGGGCAGAAAACGTTTGCCAAATGGTAACAGAAGATGGCCAGTAGAAGCGAGAGTCAAGTGAGGGTTGAGCAACAGTTTAGTGAGTTTGGGTAGAGGAGGCCACCCGTGTGGATAATCCAAATCAGTGTTTTGTTGTCATCATTAGAGTTTCCTTTCATTTGTGTCACTCATGGGCTTAATGAGGAAGGAAGTCATAAAAGCCTAAAAGTGAGGCTCTCTGATCAATGACCTCTGCTTGGACTGTGGGGTTGCCATTCAGGGAGCATCTGCGTGTGTCTAAACAAAACCCCAGTCAGCTCTCAGATGCCCCCCAAAGCTTAACTGAAATCTATGGGAAATTGCAAAGTTTATCCATTTGGCTCACAAGTCAATGCTTGTGTGTCCTTGGGGTTCTCTGCAGCAAGCTACATGAAATTCTTAAATCTCTGGAAACTCTAAAGGCCAGTTGTAGGCCCAGCTTTGGACAATCTGTTCCTAATTTTGCTTTGTCCTTAGAGAACTATTAAGAGTTTTATAAAAGGATTGCCCTATCCGTGGGGCTGGCTCAGGCAGTTTAGTCTCAAATGTATGGTAGAAAGTGAGAATAATTAGAGTTAAGAAAAATCAGGCCCTCCCATCAATTCTCAGGTACAGGCCGTACCATTGTTGGGCAATTTCATAATCTCATTTGCGCATCTGTGTTTGTTTAATGCTTGAGTGTGCTTGGCTGTGCTTCCACAAATGGCCATCTATAAATCCCCCTCTATTAGGTAGACTGGGACTTTCATAAGGAGATCCAAAGAACTAATGAAAAGAACATTTTGGTAACAATTCTCTTTTTATAGAGAGGTTCTTTTTTTTTTTTCTTTCTGAAGAGCTCAAAGTACTTTTCATTAAATCACTATAGCATGTCTCTGTGGTAGGCAGCAGGATGGGATCAGTAGCTCTATATTTTATAGATGAGCAACTAAGCCTCCAGCCAGCATCACAGAGTGCTTCGGGGGCAGAAGCAGAAACATCCAAGTCAGCTAAGCTGACCTGCTCTTCGCACAGTCACTCGGTGGCACACAAGCCAAATAAATGTGAATTTAGATCAACTGCAGGAAATGAGCATTTAACATTTATTCAATATGTAAAGTGTGTTTCCAATGCATTCTTATTAAGTATCTTCCCCAGATATGTAAATACTCAATGGTATTCTAATAACAACACCAAGGGGGCACATTAGCCTCTCAAAAACAGGGAAATATTTTTGTATGTGGTAGGGAGATCAGTTCTGAGCACTTAATCACCCAAGTATCAGAACCCCAACGTATTTCTCAAATTAACATTTTCAGAGAAGATTGTTAATAAAATACAATTTATAAAATACAACAGGCAATGCTCATAAAATATAAGGTATATGTGTAGATAGGTGTGTGCTCTTAAATACAAGGAGAAATGGATTGAGATAAAGCAGGAAATATTTCTGCATGACATATGGAAGATTTTTGGACAAGAGAATGAAAAGCCTCCAGAGTAAGTTACAAAAAAAGATTATGGCAGACTCCCCCCAAATATTTGCAGGGCCTGGCACAAGAGGACTAAGGGAGATTGATTTTAATATGCAAGATCCCAACTTTGAAAGATAAACCCTCCTAACAACAAACTAAGAAACCCTTAAATTTATGATTATCAGAAGACTGAGAACAAATGTCTAAGAGGACTCAGTTTAATTCTCATTATGTCTGTGTTTTCTGAAGATAATTGATAATTAATATCTGATGAGTTTCAAATAAAAGTCATTTGTTATAATAGCTACCCTGTAAATTTTACTTTGCTTGCTTCTATGTCAGCAAATTCATGAATTATGTTGTTACAGTAATGCTTTTCCCATAATTTTGAAATTTTGAGGATAGTGACTGAAGGATTAAAGCGAAAAAGGTAACGATATCAAAATACACAAGTTTGGGTGTGTTTTCAAATAAAAAAGAAAATTAAATGAAACATAACAACAAAATTGATTTCAAAAAAAGTCATTTGTCTTCTAAGGATTCAAAGTTATCTATCAATAGGTAAGAAGAAAATTTGCAATTAGAAAAACAGCGTCATGAAAATAAAATCATTGGTGATTCTAGCGTGGGAGGAAGAGTCAGTGGCTCACATGTGTGCCATTTATATGCAAAAATTAACGACATGTGGATTGGTGATATTGTGAGATACTCCTGTTTGCGACTCCTATACTCGTGTGTGTGAGTTTCTCTGGAATCTCAAATGAGAATATAAAGAGAAACAAGAAAATGAATTTGTGGCACTACTGGGAACTGATGCTTTGCTGTGAAGGAAGCCACACTATTAACTCATTGGTCACATTAGCTGACGAGTTAAATGCCTTTCCTCTAAATTAAAGCCTCTTCCTCACTAATTTTCCTTAGACTCTGAAGCAGTTTGACCTCTTTTGTCAGCAGGGAGACTGTCCACAAACCTACATGGTATTTGGACATAGTTCGTTTGTTTTGAGAACATAGGATAAGAAGTAAGGGGAGCTTTTCCCTGGACTTGAGGAATACTGGTGAGGAAAACAGTTGGCTAGGGTTCTTGATAACATAGCGCCAACACCAATGCTCCATCCCAAATGACAGAGAAGCTTGCATGTGTTTTAAAAACGCAGGAGTTTGTCTCTGTGTTTATGACATGAATGAAGTTAAAGAACCTAGAACAGCCCCTTTGCCTGGGTCTGAGTGTGTTCCTGGTGGCCTGGGGGTTAAGTCTCAGGCTACCACAGCTATGGCCTGAGTTCAATCCCCAGCCAGGGAGCTGCCGCACATGGCACAGCAGACGTCTCTTGTCTTGCTCGCTGCTCTCCTCAGCAGTGTATTTCAGTAGATCCACCTGTTCTGCTCCCCACTCTGTCTCTGGTGAATCCTCTCACCCCCACACCTCTGGCCTATACCCCTGTTCTTCTATTGGAAAAAAAACCTTGGAACCCTAAATATTTTCAAGGTGCTTTTTAGAGAGCTTTGTATGCTTTGTATGTGATTCAGCTGAGCATGTCTGTGGGCCGGGGGAGAGGAGCAGGTCCACATCTTAAGGATGATTTGTTTTTCTACTTACGAGTGAATGTATAGATAATGCCTCTCAGTTCAGCCACATGGAAAGGACCAAAATATCTGAACATGGTTCAGATAAGAATCTCTGAGATTTGCTAACAAGCATGACAAAGAGTTCTAGTCAAACAGTAGCAAAGGGGAGATTCTGTTTTCTTTTATTTTCATCAGCTACAAGCCAGGGCAACAGTTCAATCCAAATCTGTCCACATATCCACCAATCAGATCAACCAACAGAACAAGTGAAATCGGCCATAGTCCATGCTTGCAAAACTAAAAAACAGAAACACTCTCTACTCCAATGTCCACGTAAGTAGGCAAATATCCCCTGAGCCACCCGTGAAAGATGCAAAGCTTCTGCCGAGCAGAGTCAAGTGAAGACTGCAGGAGAGAGGAAAGAGTGATGTGGCCCAAGAAGGAGAAGAAACCAGAGAGCATCACCCACAGAAATACAGGAGACATTCCTAAGAGACATTCCTACAGGAATATAGAGAACAAGGCTACACCGGACTAATCTGGATTCTGGTCCTGGAGCTTTCATGAGATTTGAAAAGAGGAGGGTTAAGAGTGTGCAGGAGGGCCTCCCCTGGTGGCGCAGTGGTCCAGCGCTGGACTGTGAAGCTACCCACAGCCTCGGCAGTGCCAGTTCAATCCCCGGCCGCCGGCGAGCGTCCCACATGGCGCACAGACCTCCCGTGCCGCACCCGGTGCTCCCCTCAGCAGTGTATTTCGTCAGTCTGCCTGTTCTGTTCCCTGCTCCGGCTCTGGTGAATTCTCTCACTGTCCTGCACACTTCAGACTGTACCAAGTGCTTATATAAATAAATAAATAAATAAATAAATAAATAAATAAATAAATAAATCTTTAAAAAAAAAAAAAAAGAGTGTATGCAGGAGGGCCTCCCTGGTGGCGCAAGGGGTTAAGACGCAGCACTATGAAGCTATCTGCAGCCTCCACAGCCACCGCAGCCCCTGCAGCATGAGTTCGATCCCCAGGCTACCCACATGGTACAGAAGACCTCTCCTGACTCACCCTCAGCAATGTATTTCAGTCAATCCACCTGTTCTGTTCCCTACTCTGTCTCTGGTGTGTCATCTCAACCCCCATACACACACACCACTGGCCTGTACCCCAGTTCTTGTATGCATAAATAAATAAATCTTTAAAAAAAAATAAGTATGCATGACCAGAGAGTTCTGCTGAGAAGGTAGCATTTCTGAGAGAGAAGGAGGGAAAAGCATCTCTTGGAGACTCTATCTCTATCCGGGGTCAGAAGTGAGAAGGCAGGGGCAGCTCGGTTTCCGGACAAATGCAAATCATTCAAATGGAATGCAGGACTCTTCCAGTAGGCTGGGTCACCAAATACATTCTAAGCAAATGAATAAGGAAGATGTTCCAGGCAAAAGAACGTGTCAAAGCCTGGAGTGGCTCTGTGTGCTATGCACACAGCAGACCCAGTGCTCGGACCTTCAGAGCGACCTGCCTCATTTCCTCTCCTGCACACACAACTTCTACGATGTTAGACAGTCAACCCCTTGATAGACAAGTTGACAGGAGATTGAAATATTCATGCAAAAATTGTTGTCATTTCAAACCAAAGGGTGGCAGCCACAAGGGCACCCATTATTCATAATCCTCTGGGCTTGTTTGTTAAACGGACATCCCTAAGATCTGATGGCAAACAAGATGGTATTTGGATCTTTGAACAAAATGACCTGCCACATTCTGAACCAAATCACCGTTTTCTGTAATAATGACCTCAGAATTCTGCTGATAAAGAGAATAAAGCGTTTTGGACTGAAGGTTTTTTTCCCCTCTTAAAAAAAAAAAAATGTGCTTCCAAATCTTGCCAAAGATGTTGATACAAAATCAAAGAGAAGAAGACTCAATGTACTTGGAGCACTTTAAAAAGACATCTCTGCTTCTTTCTACCCACCCCCACCACCTCCAAAAGCAAATTCATTTGGAAAGTCATGAGAACAAAAGGCACTGGCAGGTTAAACAAATTTCTCCTGCATAGACCTTGCCTAGAATTCTGCGTTCTTTGAACAGATGTTTGACTTCTAGAAAGTTTTACTTTATAAAAGGTTTGAATTACAGCTCACTTGTACATACGTGTCACCTTTGGGCCAGCTGTTAGGTAAACCTGGAACTTATTGGTGGTTTCATCACCAGCCATTACTCAAATCAAAATGGAGATGATCTTCTGCAGACCCAGTTGAGAAAATGATGGGAAAATCCTCCTTTTACCTCTTTCTTCCCCATTTATCATTGCACGAGTAAAAAGCAGGGCCCCACCAGCAACCAGAATTCCCAACTAGTTATACTGACAAGTCATCAAGTTCACCAGGGGTCAGAATAAAGATGAGGTGACCAGCTGCTCTCCAAAACCTTAGGCATGAAAAAGAAAAAAAATGACTGTAATTGTTGGAGTTTGGAATCCTTTGCTTGATATGGACTCTAAAAGGGGAGCTACTAATCCCATGAGATCTGGAGACATTGCGTGGATTAAAAGTAAAATGCAAAATCTGCTACTTCAAATATTTAGCAAAAGAAGAAACCACAAAAGATACTGATATCAGGAATAATAATAAGACGAATATCTAATATGTGTTATTTACTTGCTTGATATGAGACATAATTCTTTCCAGGTATTATCTCATTTAATCTCACAAATATGTAAACAAACTGTGACATATTTGGGGTTTGAAATTAAGACAGAGGGAGCCTGATAACTGTCTTGTTTTGGTTAATGCCTCCAGATGTTTGTTTTTTTTTTTTTTTTTTTTTTGGCTTAGACTGATGAACTGTTTTTCCAGGAATGGAGGACTTTTGCTTTCCACAATGGACAATACCTGGAGGGACTGGTTTTCTTTCACACTGGAACCCAGTAAAAAAAAAAAAATTCATCTGGGACTGCATCCCAACATCCATATATTCGATCTTCATCACCATGGAAATGGCGGCAAAAAGTGAAAGGGGGGAATTGTTAGGGGGAAAAGGATGTCCTAAAGCTGATTCCATACAGGCTTTGTGGACTCCGCCCCAACCCAGGCCAAAGCCAAAGACACTGGGAACTCCAAATCCCATCCCCACCCAAGGGAAGGTGGCTGGGACCTGAGGGTGGGGTTAAGCAGCCAGATGGGTATAAAGCCAGACACGTGGGCTTTGGGGGATTCCCTTTATGGCTCTCCGCCAGCTCACAGCGCGCAGCCAGCTCTGAGAGTGCCTTTGGGTTCCAGGTCGGCGGATCGGGTACGACGCATGAAAGACTTTATTTCCCTATTTTCTCCCTGAGTTGTACATTTCCTCAATTCCCTTTCCCTTATAAATAAACCTTTTATTAACCTTTTGTGTGTGCCTGTAGTGGAGTAGTAATAAGTCCCTTTAAAGCATGCAGGTGAGGACCCACAGTCAGGCAACCTGTTTTATATCGGGGCTGCTCTGTAACAATTACAGTGATCATTATTTAGATCGTTATGAATAGATAGATATTATTATTTTCTAAATTTACAGATAGGAAAGTTAAGACTGGGAGTCAAGACAATTTGTTCAAAATTGGAGGCAAAACTTACGACTGGGATCTCCTGACACTGTAGTGCAGAATCTTCACTACTACATCTTATGGGGTAAGAAACGCTATGAGAACAAAAAAACCTAAAAGTGAAATTACAAGACAAACAACTAAAGAAAATACTGGCAATTCATGTGACCCGGGGATAGTTAATATCCTGATTTCACCCTTATTTCTTAAAGGGCGCTAGAATGAGACTGGGGAAGCCCAATATAAATGAATAAAAGTTTAGGATTGAGTGATTATCATCCTTGATAAGTTAAAGAATCAGTGGGAAACTATATTTTCTCTATGTCCAAGACTAAAGGAAATAAGAAATACATTAGTTGGGCCTCCCTAGTGGTGCAAGGGGTTAAGATGCAACCTGTGAAGCTAGTCACAGCCACTGCAGCACGGGTTCAATCCCAGCTGGCTGGGGAGATACCCACATGGCACAGCAGACCTCTCCTGTCTCGCCCGCTGCTCCCCTCAGCAATGTATTTCAGGCAATCTGCCTGTTCTGTTCCCCCACTCTGTCTCTGGTGAATCTTCTCACCCCCTGCACCTTTTGCCTGTGCCCCAGCTCTTGTATGCATAAATAAATAAATTTAAAAATAAATAAATAAAAATACAGGGGAGGGGTTTAGATTCATGAGATACTAAAAGTACAGAAAATGGATGGGTTCATATTGTGCTGGTAGCTGTCATGATTGGCATGAACTTTCTGCAAGGCAATACAGACAGACAGATAGATGAATGAGTATAGCTAGACAGACTGACAGAGAGAGCTGTTACTATATGTCAATATATATCACTACATATCGAAGAACTGAAAATGTTTATTCCCCCAACTACAAATTCAGTTCGCTGGAGCTGGTCATAAGGAAATCACCACAGACATTAACCTCAATACCCAGCTCCTAATTTACTTTAATAACCTATGGTATTAGACTACTAGTCACAATGCAGAAAAATAATAAAGAAAAACATTATTTTTTTTCTTTTTTAGAAAATGTATTAGTGAATAAAATTTTGAAGATTTTCCATTTTTTCTCGGTTCTTTTTTTCCAGCTTTTCTTCAATAGACACAGAATTCTGTTATGAAAACAGCAACAATATTTTTTTCTAAAAGAACTGCCTTCAGCTTGACACCAGGCAAGTAGACCTTCAGTCTTGCCAGGCAACTGGGAGACGGATAAGATCGCCTCTCGGGTCCTGGCCAGGCCTGGGGTTCTCTAATTCTCCTCACTAGCAGTAAAATATAAGAAAGCCCTGAAGATGGAACAATAGAAGCCAGGAAAATACTGTGGAAAGAAAAAGGGCCTTGAATCAACAACCTAGACTGGAAAATCAGCTCAACTTTATGGGCTGTGTGATCTTAGGCCATTTATTTAACTTATCAGAACCTCAGTTCATCATCTACAGTGCTGCTGATGGGATGTACCATCCACGGTTGTTGTGAATAAATGGAATAATCTAGAATGTCAGGGTCACACACTGAGGTGCTCTGGGGTCAGTCAGGTGGGATTCAGAGTCTGGGTTCCCCCAACCGGATATGTGGATAAAGTCAGGATGATTTTACCCTATACATCTCTGCCTCTTCCACATATAACAGAGTTAATAGTGCCTAAAAACATCAGAGTTTAGCACGATTTCTGGTCTCCCATCCATGGTGAACAAAACAAATACTCAGTAAACCGTAAAGCCTGTTACTTCCAATGATGACAAAATGACACAAACGTGGTCCAACTGTCCTCGGCTATCCCCTTGATGACAAATACCAAGTTACTCATTTCTTTATCACTCCAATTTGGAAGAGTCAAGTGACCAGATCTTCACATTGGCCCAATCAAAACCTGTCAGTAGAAAGACTCTGTGGAAGAGTAGATAATGAAAGTTCTCAATCAGAAACCCTTAAACCCTGGGGATAATTTCTGTCATGCAGACTTCGGTTGTTCTGTTCTCTTCTGTAGCTTCTTCCTGAGAAGGTGAACCCTTGTGAAAAATTCCAGACCCACTGGACATCAGGTTTGGAAAGGGCTGTAGTTAACATCTAATCCAACGTTCTTACTACCAAGAAGCTATTCCTTGAATGCTTGTCCTCGGGTCACTTTCAATGGCTTAAAATTTTGTAAAATTTGCAAAAGCTGGGGAGTCCTCAGACACAGGTTGCCAGGGATTTGAAGTTGCTGGAGAAGTGGGTGCCTCACCATCTTGGCAGGCAAGAGCCCCCCTCTCTTGACTGACAGACAGCAGATGCCCTACAGAAGTACAAACAAATCCCTGCCTCTGGACCTCAGCCTCCTCACAGAATAAATGAGGACAAGGAATTCTATCACCTAGAAGTTCCCTCTAGCTCTAAAACTACCAAGAGTCAAGCTTCATCCCCATTCAAGCCTTTCATTTAAAGCAGAGTTTTTTCTCCTACACAGAGTGCACCCCCTTTCCAGATGTGCTGAGCTTTAGAAAGAACAGAAGATCTGGAAACAGATGCTAATTGGTCCCCTATCCCCACTGCCTAGGTGTGTGACATTTGCTAAGTCCCTGGCTTTGTCTGGTTTGTCTGCAAAGTGGGGTGAGACTCTCAGTGCAGGAAACAAACCACAGGTGACAAGTGACATCGTAGAGCAGCATTCGACACACATCAAGCACTAAAGAATTATCATTTATTATAATTAGTGTTGGGAGCAAGCCCTCCAGGTCTCCCTCCAGTTATAAAAAGCCCAATTTTTCTTCTGGGATATCTTTAATCTCCAAAATATCTAAGAGAACAGTTTTAGATTATCACTTTATTTCCAATTCTGAAATCCTGCCTTTATCTGATAGAAGAGAAATGGCGCCTGTCTCCTCATCGTAACCCAACAAGGACCTGGCATGTTTGACCAGCACCCCAGGGCTTCACCTGCAGCCCCCGCTCACCAGCAGGACACGTCATTCAAAACGGCCCCTTCCACAGTGGCCTTAAGTTCCAATCATGCTACTTGCAGCATTTGTCATTGCACAGTGGGGACCAACATGCAAACTGCTCTTCAAGGGAAGGACATTTACAAACCAGAAGAAACCTTGGGGAGAGTCCTGAGCAGGGCTGCCTACTTAGCATCCAAGAACAGGTGGATCAATCCCTTGATTATTGTATCCTAAAATTGTAAGTCATGTAAGTCTCAACACTGAGTTTTTATTCTGACCTAGGGGCAGTATTACACTCAAGAGCAAGACCTGGATCACATGGGAGGATGGAGTCTGTGTCATGCCAGGCACACAGGGCACAAAGGGGCAGACAGACCCCATGGGGACTGGCACAGGATTTGCCTCACTGCATGCTGAGAGCAGGATACAAAGAGCCCAAGAGGACTGTCTGTTTCCCTGGCATGACTTCCAAATTTGTGTGGTTTCCCTGAAGAAGGAAGGATCTGGTAAACCAAGAGCAGAGGGGCTCTGGGGGGAGAAGCCTCACTTAACTGGCAGGCGACTGAAGCCCCCCGAGGTCCGCTGACCCCACCAAGCAAACAAGCGCCATCAGCGCTGCTGGGGGGAAGGTGATTACAACAGTGCAGAGCGAAAGAAAGTGGCTTTGCACCTGGTACAGAATGAACCATGGAAACTGGGTTGCCTTCAGATAAAAGATGCTAACGTGCTCCTGCCCAATGTCTGAGCAACACAGTCTCTGTGTTGCTGACTTCAAATGAGGGTGTCCAGGTAGCTTTTTCATCCACAGCCTCCCTGATCCTTCAGTCCCTGCTTCCCACCTGATCCAGCTGTATCTATAACTGCGCCGATGGCCTCAATGGCCCAACTCCTGCTAGAGCGACACACCCTCATTCCGCCCTCCCACCTGCCTTGGCATCCCTGGGCCCCTCCCTCCTCCACTCAGTTTGCTGTCTGGCTTCCATTGCACCGCCCAAGAGATAGACGTCAAAGCCAAGATTTCTCCTGTCACTGAATTCAGATAAAGCAAAATGCATTCATTAGATCAGATTCCAAGCACTAGTTCTAATACCTTGTGGCAGAGTTAGCACTCCTGGACCAGAGCAGCTCACAACAGCATTAGGGGGTCAGGCCAAGGAGCGCCCTCTCTCAGGGCGGGAGCCCTGCCCGGCGCTGCTGCCAAGAGCGTGACCCCTCTCCTCATGCCTGACCCCAGCATGCCGGTGGGGATCTGATCACCCTGGGCTTTCTGGAAACAGCCATCACAAAAAGGGAACAGTTTGTTCAATAGTTCTATGGCAGGCCAGGGTTTCTGCCTTTGGCAACTTTCTGAAATGGTTGAAGGATTTAAAGATTTTTTTTTTTTTTTCAACCCACGTGGACTCCTCTGGCTTTCCCACGTTCTCAGAAACCCCCGCTCAGCAGCCTGACGCCCAGTTTCCAGCCCCCAACACAGCCAGCACCGCTCTTTCCAAGGTCATCAACAACCTCATTGTGAATAAACCTCAAGGTCATGTCTTGTTCTCACACTCCTTCACCACACCCTCATTCTGAGAATCCCCTCCTCACTGCCCCTGCAGTTAATGAGTTCTGTTCTTGACTTGCCACTTTCTGCCAGCTTCTTCCTTTTTCTTCACTCCCTCTAACACGGCTGTGCTGTGGTTGTTCCCCTTATATAATAGATAGATAATAGCTGTATCCCCAATAAATAAATCTCAATCTGCTTTATTTTTCTCTCTGTACACAGGCACACACAATCACTTCCGCTACGAGACCACTTACAACTCCCCGAGGGGCTCCTCTGCCCGGTCGGCCACGGCTCCGGGCACAGTGGAACCCGCTCTGCTTTGACTCACAAGGTCACCAGGTCTGCTCACACTCAAGACAGGGCAGACCCCAGACAAAGAAAATGCCTTTTGTTTGGCGATCAGGATCCACCTCTGTGATGCTTCCTCTCTGAAACCAAAAGTTAATGCGTGGCCTCGAAATAAGGTTCAGAGTTTGGTCCACTTGAAATTCACTTACTGTCCTGAAGACTAAAATTGATGTTGGCCTTGATGTGTTTCCTTCAAAGCCTGTTTTCCCCCATCTCCTCTCCTTCTGTAGTATCTAACTTGACATTTGGCACCTCCTGATGGGACAGCACTCATGCCCTCTGCCCACGAGCTCACCCTGGTGTTCAATCCTCCACCAGGGACATAAAGAGGCATGAACCACTGGTCTTGGTCCCCATGAGGGGGCCAAGTAGGCACCAGCCAAGCAGTCATGGTGAAATTCAAGGACCAGTACAGATTGCGATGAGCGGCATGCAGGAGATGTCAGGTGCTGGGAGAGGCATGACCGGGCCATCCGACAATGTCTGGAGGGCTGGGGAGGGTGCATGTGTGAGCTGAGGTTTGAAAGATGAGAAGTGTCATGGAGTCGAGTGGAAAGTGGGGTTCAGGGAGCAGACAGGGCTGTGACAAGAGGGAGCATGGTGTGTCCGAGGATCAGAGGGAAGGGCCCGCATAACAGCATTGTAGAGATGAGGCTGGCAGGGTCCAAAAGAAGACACTCTTGCCAAACCAACTCGGACCTCAGAGGTCATGCTGAGAATATGGATATTTATTTAAAAAAAAAAAAAGGCTAGATCTAAATTATTTTAAACTTGGGCATGACCAGAATTGCCAAGTCTGCAGAACAGATTGCAAGAAATCAGGAGGCAAGAAATGCATAAGGTACAATGACTACTTTTGAGGGGCGCAGAGTGGTGGGGGTATTAGTCAAGCCGGATATGGCCCCTCTCATACAAAAAGGTTAGATGATCTTTTTTTAAGATTTATTTATTTATTTATTTATTTATTTATTCATACAAAAACTGGGGTACAGGCCAGAATTGTGGGGGGTGAGAGGATTCATCAGAGATAGAGTGGGGAACAGAACAGGCAAATCTACTGAAATACACTGCTGAGGGGAGCAGCGGGCGAGTCAGGAGAGGTCTGCTGCACCATGTGGGTAGCTCCCTGATCAGAGATCGAACTCGTGCTGCAGTGGCTGTGGCTAGCTTCACAGGTTGTGTCTTAACCCCTTGCGCCACCAGGGAGGCCCCAGTTAGATGATCTTTAGTTACAGGAATCAAGACCTCTAACTTTAGTTCTCTGTGGATTTTCCTAGTGATTCTCCCCACCTATGCAGCAGAAAGAACACCTGATGAGCCATCCCTAAATATTCAAACAATGACACAAAGATCATGAGACACAAGAATACACAAACACGGGACACTGCGGCTGCTGCTGCTGCTGCCTGAGCTGGCATCTCAAACTGGAGCCTGCACAGGGGAGAGGAGCATACTTAGGGAAATCGGGTACAAAAGCAGGCTGGAAACTATTGTGTCTATGTTCTCATAAAATGCAAACACAACAGCAATAATGATCTCTGTAATGCCACACCTGAAAAAGAAATGTGAGGAAACAGCCAAATTGGCTGGTAGGCGAAGTGTGGAGGGTGGTACAGTCAGTTCACCCAAGGCCATGGAAGCTAGGATCTGGCTACTCACTGTCTCCTGGTTGCATGTTGCTTCAGGCTCCAGCAAGCTTAGTACAGTCACAGGCGGCAAACAGCAAAGTCAGAGGGATTAAGTGACTCTGCTGCCTGCGTGTGTGTTGGCCTATAGCAGAATCTCCAAGGTGCCAACTGACACTCAAGCTGAAACTCCCATCTTAAAGCGAAACAAGCTCCCCCTTAGACCAGAATTTCTTCTTCTGGTTTAACCCCTCCTAGAAAATGATCCTTGGCTTTGCAAACATATGTAAAAGCACAGGCCCCCCCCCCCCCGCCATCTTTCCTGCCCTCCCCAATGTGCATCTGCAAATCCCTACTAGGCACAAATGCAAAACAGTTGCCAATCGTCTTTTTTGGGATTTGTAGGGCAACCGGCCAATTGGCTGCCTGCAGGTTATTCACACTGCAATAGGAAACAAATTTCTTGCTGCAATTATCCTTAAATTTCTACTGTTTACCCCACGAATAAACTAATTGCTGCTGTAAAACACCCTTTCCCACACTGTCCAGCACACATCTGTAAATTCCAAGAGGGATGGGGATGAGCTGGTTGCCAGTTGGCTTCTGGAAAGGAATGGCAGCTGGCCAACTGCAAGCCAGTTTATTATTCATGGTGGAATAGAACTTGAGCTACTTACTGCAAATATCCCTGAGTGCTTCGACGCCTACCTTTTAAGTACTACACAACTTGGACCTCAATGTGTGATAAGCCATGTTTACTACTGGTTGTGGACTGCAAGTAGAGGAACAGGAAAAGGAAGACAAAATTCATGCCTCGAATATCTACTGAATACCCACTTAAATGTCAGGCAGTATGCTGGAGGTTGACAATTCTACATGGGAGTTGTATATTACTAGAGGAATTCAAAGAATTAGGGTAAAATACTTCTTTCTTCACCACCCACTGCTTGACCTGTAAGCAGAGACTTAACCTTTCTTCATTATGCTTCCATATACAAGATCGGTGGTTGTATACAGGGTTTCATGCAGGGTTTACCAGAAGCATCTTCTAAAGGGGCTCACCCTCACAGTGTGTGCACTTTTGTGCCTTTGAACAAGCTTTGATTTCTGCCACAACCATCTTTTTCCTGCTTCTCTGGTTGTGAAGTGCATACAAATCTTTGAAGACCCAGTATGGGATCTTCATAGCCCCCCAAGTATGGGGGCTAGAGAGAGGCAAAATATACCATAAGGATGCAGGAAACAATCTGACAGGCAAAGGACCAAAATGAGCCGTGAGTTGCAAAGATTGGAACAGGAAAGCCCTTGGGAACACAGACTTTACAATAAGTCTTTCAAAGACTAAGCTCTCTCTCATCCTCTGCTTTTCTCTGCTTGCTTTTTCTCCTCTGCAATTAGATGACTAGCTTTTTCCGACTGCAGTGTCCAACTTAAACAGTAGTCTCGTGACCATGCCACCTTCAAGGCCCAGTGCTCAGCATCAATAATTACATTTTCTGTGTTGCCCCATGAAAGGCTTCAGGGAGAAACTAGTGTTCTTGTGACCTGTAGAGGACTGGCTCTCTCTGGGTCAGGAGTCTTACCCTGGAAGAATCAGCTGTGATTAGGAAGTTGAGTCCCACAGCAGTCACCACCTAGACCTATTATTTCAGTGAAGGCCAGGGACAAGTTCATGGGAGAAGGTTTTGTGAGCAACACAAAAAAATGGTCAGTTATGTAATGTACTGCAGTCACTAGTGGGTGCGCCTGTCTCCCCAAACATACCCTCCAATCAGCATGTTGTATATGCCCTTCCACGCCGTGGGCCAGGGATCAGTTTTCTGCTGTGCTATAATGGCACAGTCCCTCTGGCAAATTAATGGAATTTCAATCAATGTTTGTCGAGGAAGCCTTTTAAAAATATAAGCTGGATTATGTCAGTCCCCATGCTTAAATACTTCCTTGGCTTCCCACCGTATCTAAAATAAAATCCAAGTTTGTTTTCATGACCTAAAAGGCACTGTGGACTCCGGCCCCTCCTACCTCTCCAAGTTAATCGTATTCCTCTCATCTCTTCATTCTCAAAGTTCAGCTACACAGGTTTTTCCTTTTATTTCCTCTAACACATCAAAATCTTTCCAGGCTCAGGACCTGGACAAATATTGTTCCCTCAGTCTGGAATGTTCTTTTACTCTTCACATGGCTGGCTCATTCTTGTTTCCCCTTCAAGATGCTGCTTAAATTTGACCTCATCTGAGAAGCTTTTCCTGACCAGCCTCTTTCCGGCCCAATGTTCTCAATCACTCTGCCCTGCTGGGTTTGTTCACAGAGTTTAGTCACAATTTTTGATTGTTAGTTAATGTACCTATTTACTGTCTTCATCCCAGGTAACACTGTCAGTTCCACAAAGTCAGGACACACCTATTTGGTTCTCTACCATTTACATGGAGCCAAATACAGAGTTTGACATTCAGAATATATAATTGTTGATGGATGTCTCAAGAAGATAATGACTTAAATTCTTACTTGGTCACTGACAGGGATCTTGGGATATTGCTTCTCCTTCCTAAGATTTTGCTTCCTCTTCTGCAAAAGCCAGGAGATTCCTGGACTGATAAAACATTGATTATACATTTTTATTATTCAAGATTCCCTTTCTGAGATGCCTTCCCTAGCTAAACTTATTCAGGGTCCATTGAATGTTGATGCTGAAACACTATTTTGCTGTTTTTTTTTTTTTTTTTTTGTTATTGTTGTTTGTTTGTTTGTTTTAGTTATTGCAAGATCTCTGGAAGCAGGAAGAAGTTGCTTTGGAGAAGGAGAGCATTCTGGGTCAAGTGGAATTTTTACAAATCCTGAAATATCTTTTAGGAATGAAGAAATTCTTAAATATCATTATAAGATGTGTAATATTGATGTGTATACTCAACACATTGAAGTTTTAAACACAGAAGCATACAACGCCATATAGCTATGCTTTATGTAGACGACATCAACAGTTAGGAGTGTCAATTCTGTGCATTAAAGGCCATTATCCATCTAGTCTCATTTAATGTGACAAAACTTGCATGACAGACTAATTTTTTACCCCAGTGAACCATGCCTCCCAGTTCATACCTTTTTATGCTTCCACCACATTGAGGCTGAGCGTGGCCACCTGACAAGCTTTGTCCAAGAGGGACATCAACAAGAATAATGCAGTGGCGTTTTGATACATACTTGCATATTGGGCTTTTCCTGTTTAATGCTCCTTCATGAAATCCAGCCACCATACTGCAAGGAAACAAACAACCATATAGAGAAGCCTCATGCAGGGGACAGAAGACCCTGGTCCCAGCAGAGTTTCCAGGCAGCAACCAGCACCAATTGCCAACCATGTGAGTGAAGACATTATGGAATCTTCCAGACATTTCCTAGTCACACTCAAGAAAGAAGAACTTCTCAGTCAATCCATAGAATCATGAGAACAAAATAATTTTTGTTGTTTTAAGCCAGCAAACTTTTGGGGGGGGTTGTTACTTAGCAACAGATAACCAAAATATCCAGGAGGGTGGATATTTTCATTGTACAGAGAGTAACAGGGTCAGAAATGTCAAATGATCAGACTCACAAGATTGCTGTAATTCTTATTTGTGCCTACAGCTTTCCCTGGAGAATAATGAGTTAACTTTCCAAACAGCCTGTATGTCCACAACTCCAACAGATGGAAATGTCCTGTGTGGACCCCATGACCTTGTTCCTCTACCCCAAGGTCAGAGATAATTGCAGAAAGTTGGCAACTCACTCAAAAGCAGTCAAATCATCAACCAAGCAGCAACTTAAAGCATGTTTTGGAATGACATAAAAAATTCAAACTAAACCTATCAGAGTCTCAGATTCCCTTTCTCAAGAATTTTAACTGAAAAGATTGAATGACTAAGTGAACAGCAGAAATGGAAACCAACAAGATAGCATGAATGAGTCAGGGGTAAGACAGGTCACAACACACTAAAATTATGAAAAAGCATAAAATAAAGTAATATGAACACACAGAAATTAAGGTAGGAAAAATAACATGCAGAGTTCAAAGAAATGATGCATCGGGGGATATTCGGCAGCAGAAGGGGACAGAGGGAGCAGTACAAAGAAACAAATTGGAAAAATTGCCACATATTGGAGGCTCCACATGGCCCCTAGTGCTGCCTGGTTTCTTAATGGTTTTTCAGTCATGAATTTAAGACGTTATGGTCTTTTAATAAACTGATTTTCCTTAAAACAATTTGAGTAATTTTCTGTTCCCTGAAGCCTTGACACTAAAACAAATTTCAAACAGGAAACAATTCCCACCATTGAAAAATCACCTAGGAAGGGGTATGATTTTTCTAGTTCCTTTTAACAAGTGTTTAATTTCCAATAAGCAGGTTCCCAGGATTATTAGGTGGAGGAAATAAAGAGGGGGAAAGCCTGGGAAATTTTGTTTCCCATGACAATTTTCTACACAGAACAACTTTATGCTGGACCAAATCATTTGAGCTAGTCTCGTTATTAGATTGTCAAAATGCTGGATTTAGAGTTTAAGGATCTAGTGCCTTTTTCAGACGCTTGTATCCAATAACTCCCCATTTGACCCAATTTTCCTTGTGTGGGAGTGTGCACACATGCATGATAACTCACCACCAAAAATTTATATCACCCATGAGTAGCTATATCAAACCTTACAAGTCTAGAAAGGAAATGAATAAACGAGCTCAGGGGGGAGGGGTAAGATCCGTGCTGCAGGGGAGGTTAATCCTCCAAATAAATTTTTATTTTAAACCTGACTTTGATTAGGAGATTTGAACCCTTAGTATAATTTACTTTGGTTTTTCTTTGTCAGATTTATGAAGTTCTCCCCTTAAAAAAATATGTATATTGCTTAAAGGTTATAAAATTTAATAGCAAACAGATTACACACTTAGGAATAGACTAAGCACAATTAGCGCTCACATTCCACCCTCTCCTATAAATAACTCGGTTTCCTTTCCGTGTCTGCAAATTTCATTAGAGTAATGGAAAAAAGGGGGGGCAGAAGTAGGAGGAGGGAGTCTCTTCACTCTTTCATTGCAAAGTACAAATCCAATCACTCAATTGGAGGCTTTAGAAAGTCTAGGAAGGGGCGCTGGGGTGCAAGAAGAAGCAGAGTTAAAAACAAATTCCTCTCTCCTCATCCCTATCCTATGGACCTAGGTTTGGAAAGAAACTTTTCTGCATGTGAAACTTGGAATTCACCTGCTGAACGTGAAGGGGCAGCTGACCCTTCAATCTGAGAACAACGGTTTTGTCACTCCCATCATTTCAAGGTATATATACTTTGGACATGCTACCTAATTTAGCAGTAACTATTAATCAAATCTGGGGGGCAGGGAGGAGGAAGAGTTCACATTTTTTAGAAGCCAAAGACTAGGGTTAGTGACAGAAGATGCTAGAAGCCCATTTGGAGTTTCTGGAGCCCTCCACCTCCATCTTCTATAAGGAAAGGCCTATGTTGAAACTGTCCAGTTCCCCTGGATTTATGTTCTTATGTTCAGTTCCTGGATGGGGTCTGCTTGTGTACAATGAAGTGGAGAATTTGGTGCTTTTTTTTTTTTTTTTGGAATCACGTAAAGGAAAAAGCATTCTTTTATCATTATCTGCATATTTCAAAGCATACTTGCTTTGAAGTTATGGATGTAAATTTGGGTATGAACCTGGACTTAATCTTGAAATTCCAAGCTGGTTAATAGGGGTACCCAAAGAATCAACCTACCTTTTAATAAAATCCTTAGAGGTTGACTTCATGCAATGCGTATTTTCCCTTTATCAGCAAATTAGACACAGAACACAGAGTTGAAACAAAAGACTTGCCTGGTGTTCTTCTATCTTAGTGATATTTTGATTACAAAGAATAGAAACCCATTTAGACAAGTTCAGATAAGAGGTTATTACCTATACCTTGATAAGGGGTTATAGCCAAAATATGGAAAGAACTTTGACAACTCAACAACAATAAAAACCAAATAACCTGATTTAAAAATTGGTAAATATTTGAATAGGCAATTTTCCAAAGTAAAGCTGCAAATGACATACCATTTGTATTAAAAAATGATCAATACCACTAACCAAAACCACAGAAATCAAAACCACAATGAGATACCTCTTCATAGCCATTAGGATGGTCATTATCAGCAAAAACAAAGCAAAAATCACCCAGCATTAGCAAGGATGCAAGGATGCAGTGAAGTAAGAACTCTTGGGCATTGCTGGTGAGAATGAAAAATAGTTAAGCCATTGTAAAACAAAGAATGGCAGCCCTTCAAAAAATTAAAAGTAGTATTACTTACTATGTGATTCAGAAAGTCCATATCAGGAGATACTCTCAAAATAACTGAAAGTAAGTTCTCAGAGATATATTTGTATATCCACTTTCACATTCATGTTCACAGCAGCAGCATCCACAATAGCAAAAAAAGCCAAAATAACCTTAGTGTCTACTGTTGTCCAATGGATGAAGAATATGTAGTGTGTGTGTGTGTGTGTGTGTGTGTGTGTGTGTGTGTGTGTGTGTGTGTGTAGAGAGAGAGAGAGTTGAACGTTTCTCAGCCTTCAAAAATTCTGTATATGTTACAGCTTGGATGAAACTTGAGGACCTACTAAGTGAAATAAGCCAGTCACAAAGGACAAATACTGTGTGCTTCCAGTTAGATGAGGCATCTAAAGTGGTCAAATCCACTGAAACAGAAAGTAGAAAGAAGTGATCACGAGCTAGGGTATGGAGAGAGTAGAAAGTGGCTGTTGAACAAGTAGAGTTTTGGATTTGCGAGATGAAGAGAGCTCTGGCAGTGGCAGTGACAGAAGGTGAACGCACTTAGTGCTGCTGAGCTGTATACCTGAAATGACTCTGAGGGCGAATTTCCTCTGCTGTCTACCATACTAAAACTACTTAACAGTTTTTGAAAGAGATCATCACTGTATATTGCAACATTAAAAGGAAAATCTTACACGACCCTGTTTCTAAGAAGTAGAGCCTGGCTCCTCATGAGAAACAGAAATCGCAAAGAGGCTTCACTCTTGCCCTTAGAACTGCCCCCGCCCAGCCTTTACCCTCCCTGTCTCCCTCAGTTCTCTTGTCAGATCGTCTAGTTTTCTGCTGTGACAGACTCTAGGATGCCCCCGCTGATCTTGTCTTCTGCATCCTTGTGTAGTCCCGGTCCTGGACTGTGTGAGCTGCAGCCATGACTTTTAAGCAATAGACAGTGCGTCACGCTGCATTGCGACTATTGCACTACACTGTGACCAGTCTTGCTGGCTGGCTGTCTCCTGGCTGGCTTGGTTGAAGCAAACTTCCCAGCTATAAGACACCCTAGGGAAAGAACCACCTGGCAAGAAGCTGAGGCCCTCAGGCAATCAGGCCAGCTAGGAGATAAATAGCCAGCAGCTATGTAAGTAAGCTTGGGACTCTTCCCAGAAGAGGCTTCAGATGAATCTTCAGTGCCAGCAGACACCTAGAACACAGCTTTGTGAGATACCCTGAATCCAAGAAGCCAGTTAAGCAGGCCCAGGGTCCTGACTCATAGAAAATGTAAGAAAGGGCCTCCCTGGTGGTATAGATGTTAAGTCTCAATACTACTACTTCTATGGCCTGAGTTCGATCCCAGGCCAGGGAGCTGCCCACATGGTGCCGCCAACCTCACCAATCTCATCTGCTGCTCCCCTCAGCAGTGTATTTCAGTAGATTCACCTATTCTGTTCCCCACTCTGTCTCTGGTGAATCCTTTCACCCTTGCACCTCTGGCTTATACCCCAGTTCTTCTATGCAGAAATAAATAATCAAAAGAAAAAAGAAAAAAAAAATGTGATCAAGTAAATGTGCATAGTTTTGAGCCAGTGAGAGTGTGAAAATTGGTGACAAAGCAATATATGACTAATACATGCTCTGCTGTCCTCTACTGTGGGGAAGAGCAGTCTCCTTCCAAGGATTTAGTTTTTATGCTTAACTACGTGACTTGCACCTGCAACTCGTTCCAAAGTTCTCCTCTCGGGCAACCTGACTGGTCTCTGTGTCTCAGTTCTGAGCTCCTGGAAACATCCAACTAGCCCACCCCACAAGCACTGTCACCCCGGCGACGGGCATGGGCTACCTGGCCTGCATGCCCACTGGGCATCAAGGGTGGCAGCTCAAGCATCTGTGAGAAGAGGCCATGACCTGTGTCTTCAATACCTATACCTGTCCTCTGCCTGTTTCCATTTTTCTATCTTTTGAAACGAAACTGAAAGACAAATCATCACTAAGGTTGTCCTGAGGCTTCAAATCTCTTTATCCTGAAGGAATTAAGTAGAAGTTACAAAATATTCATTTTACCCAAGCTTTGTAACAAAATAAAATCAAATAAACTTTCAACAATGTCCACATTTTCTTTTTTAATATCCACATTTTCTAATCTTGCACCGAAAATCCAGCATCACTGATATTTACATACTTCAGTGAATTTCACAGTGGCCCAAAATGAAATTAGCACCCAAAGTAAGTTTTCTTATTAAAAAATGAAAATGACCCAATGGTGAAATATTCCCAGTATGGTTAGTTTCAATTTGAATAATTGAAACTAGAATAATTTTTATTATAAAAATTTTAAATAAAATTACATGAAAATTTAAAAAAAAAATTAGAATAATTTCTGGTATTGTTTACCCCAAATCCTACTTTAATAAGCATAAAAAATCCCAACATCACTACTTTTTCTTTTGTATTGTATTTTCAGCTAATTGCCCAAAATACATTTTTTTTTTAGCATTAAGAAGTGGGGCGTAGCCCAGAGGTGTGGGGGTTGAGAGGATTCACCAGAGACAGAGTGGGGAACAGAACAGGCAGACTGACTGAAATACACTGCTGAGGGGAGCAGCGGGTGAGACAGGAGAGGTCTGCTGCGCCATGTGGGCCAGCTCCCTGGCCAGGGATTGAACTCGGGCCTTAGTGGTGATAGCACTGAGATCTAACCCCTAGGCCAACAGAGGGGCCCTAAAATACTTTTTAAGACAAGGCTATATTTATAAAATTTATAAAATATGAAAGGGAGAACAGCCCTCTTTCTCTAAAGGGTTACTTCTTTTGCATCAACCAAGGATGAGGGAGACACTTTCAAAACGTAACCAGTGAAGCACTTGGGCTGTTTGGCTTGCCTAATGCTCTTAAGCTACTCCTGAACAGAGTAGCTTAGCATCCAATAGCATGTGGGTGTGTTTTGATTTAACCAGGAGGTAAACTGTTAAATTCTTTGGTGTTTCCAAACACATAGCAGACTTGTACCTCTTCTCCAAAAAAGTTTCATAATTAATAAAATTCATATCATTGAACCAATTCCTTGCTCTTTTTGCTTGCAAAAGTCAAAGTTTATTTTCCTAGTCTCCCTTTGAAGAAAGACACTTGTGATAGATGGTGGATGACAGTCCAGGAATTTGACCAAAATGACAGTCCACGCCCAACCAGCAGCTGTGGGTTGGCGACGATTCTGTCTTTGTGCACTTCGAGTGCGGTGAGGCCAACGGAAAGAAACAGTCACATCTGAGTGTGCCATTAATCCAAAGGGCATTTGCATTGGGTGTGAGAGGCACACAAGTGCAGTTGTGAGAGGTCACTCTGACTTACAGAAAGAGGACAACAAGAGGGACACCTTTGGCAAAGTACAGTTTAAAACTTCTCTGCAAGGGCCTCCCCTGGTGGCGCAGCGGTTGAGCGCTGGGCTGCAAAGCTGTCTGCAGCCTCTGCAGCACAGGTTCGATCCCCACCGGCCTCGGAGCAACCCGCATGGCGAAGCAGACCTCTCCTGTCTCACCTGCTGCTCCCCTCAGCAGTGTATGTCAGTCAGTCTGCCTGTTCTGTTCCCCACTGTGTCTCTGGTGAATCCTCTCACCCTCCCATACATCTGGCCTGTACCCCAATTCTTGTATAAATAATCTTTAAATAAATAAATAAAATGCAGGTTCTGGGGCCTCCCTGGTGGAGCAAGTATGCATAATCTTTGAAAAAATAAAATAAAATGCAGGTTCCCTGGTCCCATCTCAGATTCTGATTCAATCCATGTGGTGCTGAAATCCAGAAATCAGTCGGTGACAGGACCCCTCAGGTGATTCCTGCACAGCCAGACTACGGACTCCTGCAACAGAATCAGCATTTACAATCAATCCCAAACCACTGGATTATCACAGAAAGACAATGTTCTGGATTTCTGAAAGTCTGTGGTTTGGAAGCGGCGGGAGCGGCCCACTGTTAATTCCATCCCAAGTCTACTAAGCTAGAGAAAGGCAATCTATATCCCCTGGAACATGGAATACAAGGTATGTGTTCCTTTTCTCATTTTCTCTTATCCTTTTTTAAAAAATATTTCTAAGCCCTTTCCCATGCTTCAGCTAAGGGACCATGCAGACCATCTGATTTAATTACCCAATAAAGAGTCAGCTCACTGACACCGACCTTCTTACCATAAAAACATACCCTCGGTCCCTTACTTAGGTTTTCTAAATTCCTACTTTGAGTGAGACCATTCAGTATTTTTCTTTTTCTTTCTGGCTTATTTTGCTGAGCATGATCCCTTCCAGCTCCATGCATGTTGCTGCAAATTGCATGTGTTTATCTTTTTTGATTGCTGAGTAATATTCCATAATGTATATGTACCACATTTTCTTGATCCAGTCATCTATTTTTGGGCATTTGGGTTGTTTCCATAGCTTACCAATTGTAAATAGTGCTGCTATAAACATAGAGGTGCAGGTGCCCTTTTGAAAAGACTAATTATAATAAAGTAAAAGTCAAAATCAACAAGCAACTATAAACCAGAGACACACTGGGCAGGGCAGGGGAGAAGGGAGTAGGATCAAAACAAGGGGGGTGGAAATTATATGGGGACTATAACCAAGATGAAAATGCATACATTGTGCAAAAATGAAAAATAATGTAAAAAATATCTAAAATAAAATAAGAAAAAAGAAAGTCTCAAGATCAAAATCAGAAAAAAAAAAACTGTTTAGAAAACATGTAAACAACAACAACAACAACAAATATACCCTCAGGAGCACAGAGAAGCTCAGCCACAAAAGCCACCAGGAGAACCCTAGGATGGGCCGCAGACCCTCAGTGGATGGTGCATGGAGGTGCTCCCTCGGCTGAATTCACTGAAAATTGGGAAGCTGTTCAAACCGCCAACCCATAGGATGATGCTGCCAGTGGCCCCATCAAAATTTCCCGACAGTAAAATTGCCCAGAACAAAATTTCAGTCTAAAATTCATGCAGCTTTCATCCAAAACAGCGCATCAGAGCGGGGAACTGTTGGGTCCCAGCCGACATCCATCAGGGGGTGAGAGGACGGACGGCTGGACCACGAGAGGATCTTCCACTAAGCACTCAGCGGTCAGCTCAGGCAGGCAGGTCCGGAGGCTAGGTGGGGAGCTGAGGAGGCCCTGGCCATGTCACTCCCAGCATGTGCTGGGGGATGCCCTGTCACCACCTGTGGTCTTCACAAGGGTGGTTCTGCTTTATTTGACAGATGAGGAACCTGAGCCTGAAAGAATTAAGTATAATTCTCCCAGGATCACTGGTGGACTAAGTGGGATCAACTGACTGTGAATTCAGGGTTCTTTTTATTACAGAGCACTCGCCCTTGGATGTCTCGAGGGTTCTGGCTTTGTGGTTACCATCAAGTATTAAAAAGAGGTGGAGGGAGTTGTCTTGGTCAAATCCACTCCGCTGTGAAGATACTTTGGATTCTTCATGCATCACAGAATAAGGGAACGAGAAGAGATGCCAGTCAATATTGTCGCATCCTAGAGTAAGAAGCAAAGCACCAGAGATATGTCACCTGAAGTCACATGGTTACCAACAGAGCCAGGACTGAAACCAAGGCCTTCTAATATGCACTTCAATATTATTCTGTTGCTGCAGTGTTTTCCAAAACTTATATTTATTCTTTAAATATATCAAAATATATATCAAATATATATATCAAATATATCAAAAATATATCAAAAATATATATCAAAATATATCAAAATATATCAAAAATACTCTCCGGCCACATAAGCTCTTACCCCAAGTTTCACCCTAGACTAAGCGTGAAACAAGCTCAAGGTCTCCTGAAACATTTTTGTCTGAAATCCCTGATATCCCACTGCCTGACTGTCTCCAGCTATCTGTTTCCGTTGGAACAACCTAGAATTACTACAAATTCTTTACTCCCTTCAGGGGTCTTGCCACCAAAATGCTCCATCCCGCCCATTCTCAAAGCTTGGTCTCCAAAATTACCAAGAAATTAATCAGAGGAAATGCAAACTTTAGGAAAATTCCATGCCCGCGTTGTGTGAATGTTGTTGAGATCAATACAATAGGAAGCCTGCAGGTTGCTGTCTGTACCCCAATCTCTAAATACCAAGCAAAGAATGAAGAGGAGAGGCTAAGAAGGAGGGAGAGAAGCTAACAGACCCTCCACATTGATTATTCTCTGTAACTCCTGCAGGAAGTCTGCCCGGGTGGATGGACAGATGGATGGATGGATGGATGGATGGATGGATGGATGGATGGATGGATGGATGGATGGATGGATGGATGGATGGATGGATGGAAGGAAAGGGAGAAAAAGAGACAAATTGTTTCTCTTTCCATATCTGGTCATTAAGACTAATCCAAGCTAATCTTTTGTTACACTCTTTCCTCTATCATTTCAGCAGGAGGATGTTTTCTAAGTTCATGGTGCAATTATACCCAGACCACTGTAGGGATTTATTATATAGTTGAGCATATGAGATGTTCAAATTCACAGAATTTATGCAGAAAACCCTCACAACTCTGGCTTCTGGTTGTTAAGTCAAGTATGTGCCTTTCTCCTCCCTGCCTGATGTTCCCTGTAATAGAGTTTCTATCACATATGACACATCTTCCTTAGTGTCTGATGGGCCTCAAAATGACAGGAACCAAGCTGTCTGACTTAGTTGCATATCCCCATCACCTAGAAACATGTCTGGAACACAAGTGATAGTAAAAAAGATACTTAATGAATGAATGAATGAATGAACAGCCTGGCTTGGCGTATATGACAGAGCATAGCAAAATCATTTAATATTCCCTACATGACTTGGATCTCAAAACCTAAAATTCAATTCTTCCAATTTACTCCATTTTTAGCGAATAAAAATGAGTGAAAATTAAGTTGAGTAAATATAGGTTATCACCACTATTGGTTTCTAATGAGTACCAGATCTTAGAGAACTCTGTAACGCTCTTGTAGAAAATTGATCAGGTAGCTGTGAAATCAGAGGTAAGGCAGATTATGACAAATAAATAATAGAGAGGAAATTGCCAACATGGAGTTGAAATTCAACAAGTTGACTCTAGGAATAAGAAAGGAACACTGCTTGTTTTAAGCTTGTTGGGGTAACGTTGGTGTATCCCATAGGACAACAGTTGTATTAATTTTTCTCTCCATTTGTTATTTTAAATTTTATATAATAACCATTTGCTACCTGGGACGAAGAAAAAGAATAAAATGTATTCACAAAAATGGAAAAGGGAGAAAAAGAGAGGGGGGCAGAGATAAGGGAGGGAGTGAGAGAGAGAGAAAAGGAAGGAGAAAAAAGTCACCTTGTAAGATGAACAAACACAGGCTATTTACTCACCGCTCTAAAACCGCTGATTGAAAATGGGTAAAAGTCAAATCCACCCGTTGTTTTGTCTCCATGACACTAAACACTACTGGTTTTACTTTTTCAGAGAATATCTTGAACTGATTAGCTGTCTTGGCACCACAGCGCCACACCACCATATGAATAAGGCAAACAACACATGAGCAGCCGGGAGGTGTGAGCCACAGGGGTGATGGCCGGTGGCTGGAAAAGACCAGACACAGGACTCGCTGGTGGAGCCACCCGTTGAGAAGTTAACGTCTTTTAAAAATTTTCTGCATGGAATCCATATGTTCCAGGTGATGGAAAATATCTGAGACTTAGGAATCTGAATCCTTGGATTCTATTCCTCCCCTTTCAACAAATAGATCTGTGAAGTAACACAGGTCATACAAAATGTCTTGTCTTTTGTAAAAACTGGCCCATTCATTTTCTTTTTTTTAATTTTATTTTACTTATACAAGAACCAGGGTACAGGCCAGATGTGCGGGAGGTGAGAGGATTCACCAGAGACAGAGTGGGGAGCAGAACAGGCAGACTGATGAAATACACTGCTGAGGGGAGCAGCGGGCGAGACAGGAGAGGTCTGCTGCACCATGTGGGTATCTCCGCGGCCCACTGGGATCAAATCTGCACTGCAGATGCTGCAGACAGCTTCACAGTGTGGCGCTCAGCCACCTGAGCCACCAGGGGAGGCCTTATCCCATTCATTTTCCATGTTGTTGTATGTTAGAAAGTTTAGTAAATTACATTTGCTGAATTAGTAAAAAGCATTAATTCCATCTGCAGTGTTAATGTCCTTTCAAATGTGAAGTGTGAAGACAATACCTCAAAAATCAGACAAATCAGAGCTGTTTTTTTTTTCACTTTTTTTAATTTAAATTTTATTTTTTATATTCCCCATACAATTACAACCCCCTTATTTTGACCCCAAGCCCTCCTTTCCCCGCCCCCCACCTGCCATAGAGTGTCTCTGGTTCACAGTTGTTTGTCGATTTTGATATTTTCTTTCTTATAGTTATTCTTTTTCCTGGTCTCATATTTAGGTTTTCTAGATTCCTGCTATGAGTGAGACCATCCGGTGTTTTTCTTTTTCTTTCTGGTTTATTTCACTGAGCATGATCCCTTCCAGCTCCATTGCACCCCTATGTTTATAGCAGCACTATTTACAATACCTAAGCTTTGGAAACAACCCAAATGCCCAAAAATAGATGACTGGATCAAGAAGATGTGGTCCATATACACCATGGAATATTACTCAGCATTCAAATCAGAGTTTTAGTGAACCACAGCTCAAACCAACACCCCAGAACCACGGTCATTGAGGCACCTCTACATTGGACCTCCTGATTTCAATGTGCAGATTCTTGGCCACCCACAGATAGTCAACTTTTCATTTCATGTCAAATGACCTCTCTTGGCACTGCCAGCTACTCACCATTACAGATCCAGTTTAAAGAGTTTCTATCACATATGACTGAACTGCATCTTAAATGATCAATCAATGGAATATTTTAAGGGGGGGCCTCCCTGGTGGCACAGGGGTTAAAGACAGTGCTATCAAGCTATCGCCAGCTACTGCAGCATGAGTTCAATCCAAGGCTAGCCAGGGAGCTACCCACATGGCACAGCAGACCTCTGCTGGCTCGCCGGCTGCTCCCCTCAGCAGTGTATTTCAGATTTGCCTGTTCTGCTCCCTACTCTCTCTGGTGAATCCTCTCACTCCCTGAACCTCTGGCCTGTACCCCAGTTCTTGTATGCACAAATAAATAAATCTTTAAAAAATATATTTTAAGGGGCTGTTTTAATCATTCATGAGTCAATATGTGACTGTCTTTATAACTGTATGTTCACAATTGTTCCACAGAGAAATGGCAAAGTGGTTGAGCACAGTAACTCTATGCTGTATTTTTCATGTTAAGTGTAGAATATATTTTTATTATTATTTTTTTATCATTGTTCATTTTTAAACAACATTTGCATCCCCCCACCCTCTCAGGTGTAGTCCCTATAGAGTTTCCTTCCCCAATGCACCCATGCACCATCACCTCAGTCCCCTGTGCTCCTCCCTCCTTCCCTCTGATCCCTCTCCCTCCTCCTCCCCTGCAGGATGTCTCTGGTTTCTAATCGTCTGTTTTTGCTTTGTTGTGTTTTGTACTATTATTATTTTTTTACACTGATGTCTTATTTGGTTCCCCTATATTCCTGCTGTAAGTGAAACTATCCGATATTTTTCTTTTTCCTTCTGGCGTATTTCGCTGAGCATAATTCCTTCTAGCTCCATCCACGTTGCTGCGAATGGCATGAGTTTATCTTTTTTGATTGCTGAATAATATTCCATTGTGTATATATATCACATCTTCGTGATCCAGTCATCTATTTTTGGGCATTTGGGTTGTTTCCAGGTTTTACCTATTGTAAATAGTGCTGCAATAACCTTCGGGGTACAGGTGGTCTTTTGAATCAATGTTTTTGTGTCCCTGGGGTAGATCCCTAGGAGTGGAATTGCTGGGTCATATGGAAGCTCCATTTTTAGTAGACTGAGGAACCTCCAGGCAGCTTTCCACAGTGGTTGGACCAGTTCGCACTCCCACCAGCAATGTAAGAGAGTTCCTCTTTCACCACATCCTTGCCAACATTTGTTGTTACATGTTTTTTTGAGATGTGCCATTCATACTGGTGTAAGGTGGTATCGCAATATGGTTTTGACTTGCATTTCCCTGATTATAAGTGATGTTGAACATTTTTTCATATGCCTGTTGGCCATTTGCATTTCCTCTTTGAAGAAATGTCTTTGAAGTTCTTCTGCCCATTCTTTGACTGGATTGTTTATTTTGTTTTTGTTGAGTTGTGTGAGTTCTTTGTATATCTTTGTGATCAGTCCCTATCAGTTGAATGGGGTGCAAAGATTTTTTTTCCCAATCAGTGGGGTGTCTGTTTTGGTTAATGTCCCTTTTTCTGTGCAGAAGCTTTTCAGTTTGATGTAATCCCAGGTGTTTATCTTTTCCTTGACTATCTTTGCTTTGGGTGACAAGTCTTTAAATATGTTATTGCGATGTATGTCCTGTAGTAGATTTTTTTTCAGATTTATTTTATTTATACAATAGCTGGGGTACAGGCCAGAGGCACAGGAGGGTGAGAGGATTTACCAGAGACAAAGCAGGGGACAGAACAGGCAGACTGATGAAATACACTGCTGAGGGGAGCAGGGAGCGAGACAGGAGAGTTCTGCCTTGCCATGTGGGTATCTCCCTGGCTGGGCAGAAATCGAACCCATGCTGCAGAGGCTGAGGACAGCTTCACAGCACTGTGTTCAACCCGCTGCGCCACTGGGGAGGTCCAAGTGTAGAATATTGCATGTAAACATGAACAAAGTCCTAACACTACACGCTCCACTACAGTTGACTAGTTCCTGGAGTGCAGCCTTTGCTCTTACACATGTGCATTCTTCACACAGAGTATGTCTTTGGTATTGAATTGGTTTTGTCATGGAGTCCACATTGAAGCTTTCTAAATAAAATGGAAGCATTCAAATAACCAGTCTCGACTATCTGTGAGAATTTTCAAAAAGGTCTTTCATCTGCAGATGGTGGTGAAGCAGGTAGCATTTAGTGAGTCACGTTCAATGCAAACTAAGGAAGAGAGGCTCTCCCTGCCACACCTGCCCAACAGCACCTCACTCCAGGCAGCCCTTGAAGCCCATGGTCTCTCACTGGCACGGTGGTTCTTGACCCACATCTCATCACCAGGAGAGTCTTCACAACTGTGTCATGCTCCAGGATCCTCCATCATCCAGCACAACCTGATACCCACGACTAACCAGATGCAGCAGCAGGCACCCCTGCTTTCCACAGGATTCAGTAAAATGCTGATGGAGCAGGAAATAGCTATAAAAGTTCCCTGAAATCCTCCAGAGATGTCCTGTAACATTTTCCATGGAAATGTCATAAAATATTCCATGCAATTAGCTTCACTTAAAGAAACATTTGTCAACTGGCTTTACCTTCTTAGAGGTGACATTTTTTCCCTTCAATATGTGTTATTTATAAACATATTTTTGCCATTTGACAAAAAACACTGGCATTATTGTCACCTGGGGATTATGACTGAAAGAAAGCTAATAACAGCAAGATTAAACTCAACTCAAGCCAAAGTGAAATGTTCAAATGGGGAGCAGAATGGAGGATAATGGAGTATAGAATGTGGATGAAAAATAGCTTTAAATTTTTTTTTTTTGAGAATCAAAGTCCCACATTTTCATGGGTCCATTTCCTAGTTTCAGAAAATATGAAATTTCCTAAGACTAGAAAGACTCACTGTTATCCATGTAACCCCAGAGAATTCATATGAATTGAAATGAACTCCCAAGTTCCTAATCTGACGCCAAGAAAAAATGCTGCAAACCAACCTATATTTTCCAAAGCAGGGAATAATGTTACCACAGAGTCACCACATGCTGAGGATGGAAAACAGGTGTGTGGGTGAGGCTTCCTGACTATAGCAACTCACGCTCCAGCCCCAGGTGGCTTATCTACCCCCTGCTCCAGACACAGGTCGCTCCCAACTTGGTGTACAGTGACTTTCCACTGGGAACCCCAGGGTTCTCCTAGGGGCTCCTGGAGTGCAGGTTAATGACAAAACACTGCCCTCCCTCCACGCCATGACCCTCCATATTCCTTTCATTTCTTCTAAAAGTCATTCCCATCTGCAGAGCCTCATCATCTTACCACCCAACTATCACCTGAAGCTAAAAAGTCCCCTGTCTGAGTTGACTGGGATGTTTCATCAAGCTTCTGCTCAAATTCCTTCATTCACTGGTGTCTCCAAGTTCTTCTTGGGGTTCTTGATTGGACCCGACTACGTAAGGAGCTGGTGTGACTGAGAGGATCCATCTCTCTCTGACACGCACTGTCTCAGTCTAGATTCTGGAGCAGAGGTGGAAATGGAGCATGGAGGAGGGGGCAGGGGAGGAGGCACAGGCTCAGTGTGGATGGTCACGGGAAGGAGGCATAGCTGAGACAGACGCAGAAAAACTGGACATATTTTCACAGAGCAGAGGCCGGCTGTCAGAAGACACGGTTGGCAGAAAAGCACAGATCAAAACTCAGCTGGTGAAGGAAAAGTAGGTTGGAGAATGTGACCAACCAGAAACCACTGAAGCAGAGACACTCCTGGAAGCCAGCACAGGCGGCAGCAGCAAGGAGGCACAGAGGAATGTAAAACTTACTGGGATTGAGTTTAGAAGATAAACTCATGTCATTCACAGCGTCACGGATGGAGCTAGAAGGAATGATGCTCAGTGAAATAAGTCAGAAAGAAAAAGAAAAATATCAGATGGTTTCACTTATAGGAGGAATACAGGGGTCCAAATAAGACATCAGGGGAAAAAATAACAACAGTACAAAACACAACAAAAATAAACAGACAATTATACATCAGAGACGTCCTGCAGGATCAGACAGAGGGAGGGAGGAGCCCAGGGGACTGAGGTGATGGAGCACAGGTACACTGGTAGAGAAAATTCTATGGGGACTACACCTGAGGGAAGGGGTAAGCAAACATTGTTTAAAAATGAACAATGATGTAAAAAATATTTAAAAATAAATAGATAAATGAAAATAAGTCATAAAAGTGACTTTTTCTAGACAAATTTATATGAGCAGTGAGTTAAATTGTCTCCAGCAAGAAAAGCCTGGGGTCTGCCCATGGAGTCCTGATTTATGATGAGGTGTCAATTAAAGATCAGGAATGAAAAAGACAAACAGAAGGACAGACAGACAGACCCAGCTAGACAGCACAAGGATAAAGAGATAGAAGACGACAAACACTATTCAAATTGCTCCCAGAATGCCTGAGAATGTCTGAGATTGACCAAGAAGACACTGAGAGAAAAGAAGGCATCTGTGAGTGAACCAGAATGTGCAGCCAGCGCCCCGGGACGAGTCCCCCTCTCAGGGCTGATTCGCTGCCTCTAGTAGTGCCTCTTCTGGATAAGACCAGAATCTCAGCTGGTAACTTGACATTGAAAGAGAAAAGTCTCAGAAACTGATTTATCGACTTGTGAATGAATAGTACAAGTGAGCCCTGTTTCAGAGCTGATCAAAAAAATTAGTATATTCATCAGGCTGATGGGCAAGCGCTGAGTGTTAATAAGGCGAGTCAATAAGGAGTCTGAATGTTTCAGAAATCAGTCTGAAAAATAGCACAGAGCCATCTCAGCAATAGGAATGGGTTTGCCAATGGGTCAAGAATGCCTGAAGTCCAACACCCCTGGTGTTATTTCCCCTGGAAAGCATCTGAAAAGACACTGCCAGTGTTCATCCCTGTGCATTTTCTTTGTGTTACCCCACATATCCAGTGGACACGCCCTCTTTTAATACATTTCATTGATCTACACTTCAATCTTTAAATTAAACAGCCAGGCCTCCCTGGTGGCACAAGGGGTTAAGCACAGCACCTGTGAAGCTATCTGCAGCCTCTGCAGCATGAATTTGATCCCCAGCCAGCCAGGGAGCTACCCACACGGTGCAGGAGACCTTTCTTGTCTCACCTGCTACTCCCCTCAGCAGTGTATTTCAGTCAATCTGCCTGTTCTGTTCCCCACTCTCTCTCTGGTGAATCCTCTCAGTCCCCACATCTCTGGCCTGTACCCCAGCTCTTGTATGCTAAATAAATAAATCTTTAAAAAGAAACAAATTAATGAAAGAGTCTTCAATCTCCTTAACTCATCCTTACCCATCTCTGGTGAGAGCCACGTAATAATATACTGATTTTAAAGTTCAGTTCTAGAGAGTAACATCCTATCTCTATTTTGCAATTATCAGGGAGCCTGAGGGTGGCAAGGTTTTCAAGTACCGAAAAAGAAATGACTGGCTTGCTTTCTCGCTTAAAACTTTTACAGCAGTTTTTAAAGGCCTATTATTGCACTTGCTCATTTATATATTCATATCAACAGGCCCCGAATCATTTTAACCCTCCCAGGATGCTGGACACGGAAAGTTCTTTTTTATCGAGGTCATTAATGAATTCTCACTAACAAAGGAGTTTTGTCCCTGTTACATTCAATATGTGCAGAGGCAAAATTGTGAACTTCTGTTGAGAAACCCTGGCAAGGGATAATCACAGGCATCAAGGAAACAAACGAGAGAAGGAGATAAGTTGTGCAAATCATATTTCAGAAATGTGATTTTAGAAAACCTAAGTTAAAAGAGTAAGACGGATTGAAGGCTAACTCAGAATTATACAATGGAAAAATACTGCACGGAAGATTAAAGGCCCGCCTGCAAAATAGATAATGCCAAATTTGATGAGAAAATACATCACATTTCCTTTCCTTTGAAACCTTAGTTGATATTTTCCACTTTTACTGGAAAGAAAGAAGCTCTAAGATGTCACTCAACACTCAGAGAGCGGGGCCTCCCTTTCCAGATGCAAAAACATGGAGGAAGTGCAGAGCTGTTTTTTCTGTGAAGAACAAGAGCCTGGAAAGTTCAAGATCAGCTCACAGACTGTGAAAAATCTGCTTCGGGTCCTTTGTTGTTTAGCTGTGAACTTTTTTCTCTCTAAGGGAAACTTGTCAAGGGGCTGGAAACAGAGAAATGGATGAAAACAATGGACTTTTCCTTCTCTTTCCAACTGTCCTCTCCCCCAGGGTTTGCCACTTGTTCTGGCATTTGAAGTCCCCTTCTACCTGGGCTTCCAGTTAACCCCAGGTAACCTCTGACCTTTCTCTGTAATCTGCAAACCTGAAGGGAACAGGCTCACCAATCTAGCAAAAATGGCATCAAGAGACTTTTTCTCACCCCTCTCACCAGGGGTCACTTGGTTGAGTTACTACAATTTCTGTGCCCAGCTGAGTTCGACACTCAGCTCCCTCTTACTCTTCCCCACCTGAGCAGCCAGGAACATGGACCTGCCGTTTCCTAACTCTGTGCTCCATGACCAGGGTTGGCTTTACATTTGTGCTCTGGATGCTCACACATGTCCCCTTGCATTTAAGGCCTCTGCTGTTATCCTCTTGAGATTGAGAATAATCTTTGAAGAAGGGGACCCACAGTTTCGTTGTGCCCCAGGTCCTGCAAATTATAAAGCTAGTCCTGTTGATGACTATTTTTCCCAGCCTTAAAGCTAAAAGTACAATTGCTTTCCTGACCTGACCTGACCAAGCCTGGTCCGCAGGGGCAAAACACACATTGTGGAAGGAGAAAGCACCTAGGCTAAAAAGCCAAGCTGGCCAGCTGCAGCGTCGGCCACACACGCTTGTCACATTTGTCAAATATCCAAGAGCAGGCATTCATTTGCTTGGTTACTGCTCTAGGCAAAACAAAAGCCTCCAGTCATGTCACTTGCTAACACAGAGGAGAAACAGAGACCGTGATTTGCATTAATTGAAACGTCCTGTCCAGACCTCGGCCCTCGCTCCCAGAAAGTTCAGAGCAAAACTCACGAATTCCAGGAATGCGTGGAAATAGAACCAAAGAGCAAAATTGGATTTTGACTTAAGTTTAGAAATCAAAGGCTACTGATCTAATGCTTTAGCTGAAACCCTTCATGAAAAAAGGCAATAATACTGGTTAATGAACTCAAGCACAGAACATGCCTTATTCCTTTACATAACCTTCCTTAGCTTCATGTGGACAAGAACGAAGTGATCATGAATAATATCATTTCCTCAATCAAAATAAAAATGTCCACCTTATTTCTGCTGGGGAATGATTTGCCAGTCCTTCTTTGCTTCCTCTCTATCAAAATCCACTCCTTCCCATAACAGAGCCCATAACAGGGCAGAGGGGCTAAGGTGAGGGCTTGAAATGCCTTTTTCTCATTTCCTGTACTTTTTGATCTACCAAGTGTAAATTCAAAGCTCCAAGCAGAATGAAGCTGTAACAGTTGCTTGTGGGGGATCCAAGGGATCTCAGCTCATATTTGAGCAGATTTCCCTTTATAGAATTTATGACTAAAGGATGTTGCAGAGCAAGGATTTCAGAGTGGACCCACCACATCCACCAACCTTGTCACACACCTGCCCCTCACACTTCTAGTGTAGACCTGAGTTTAAATCCTAGTCCCACAGTCAGGGAAATTCAGACACTGGCGAAGCGGTTGCTGGCAGTAGAGCTTTGAGTATAATTTCAATTATCTTTCATTACTACATAGTAAAAGAAGATATATGGAATTTGTCCCCAAATAACCCAGTCAGGGAGGATTTAGTAAGAGGAGACGAGGTGAGTAGAATTGGCTATGTGTTGATAATTTTTTAAACTTGGTGACGGGTCCAGAATAGCAAATTGCATGATATTTGTCATAATGAGTACACTTAAGATGTATTTTTTAATGTCTTATGTACTTTAGTTCTGATTCTTCCACTCCTTGGCTGTGTAACATCAGGCAAAGGGCTCTCTGGCCTAGTTCGTCTGTGGACTTTCACAGTAATAGCTACCTTGGAGCTGCGGCGAGAAATGAACGAGATTAAGTGACCCAGAACAGTTGATAGGAAGAAAGGGTTTCTTCATCGTGGCCCAGTTTGTTCTTCCATCCCAGATTATACTTCCAGCAAAATCTGCTACTGGCCCTCAATTAAGTGGATTCCTTTCTTTTGTCTACACGTCAGCCAGAGTCTAGACAGAGCTCAAACTTCTGCTTACTTTATGAAATCAGATAGGGCTTTAAGAATTCAGCTTGCTGAGTGGAAAGCTAGAGGCTTAATCTCCTGTGTGACCTCCCTTCCAACTCCCACCCCTTTCAAAAGAACACAAATATACATTTGGATTTTCCATAAACAAGAGCGCGTGCCAAGCAGGTTTGTGCAGATTGCAGAAAAATGTTCCTTTGATTCAGATCCTGAAAATACATCATTGAATGATTGTACTTAAGAAACAGCATCAACAGGGTTTTCTTACCAAACCAGTTTGATGCTCTTACCTACAAAAAAGTAATAATGAAAGACAAAATTACAGAGGGATTCAACTAACATTTAAATATTATTGACCTGTACATTTTTTTCCATCAATATGCCTTTTTAACCGACATGAACCTATACAGCACCCTGAATGTTAATGTGCAAATCTAATAGCATTTTCCAGGTGGATGTTCTACACACTAAATGTCCTTCAGAGAGGTTAACCAGTAGGAATAAATACAGTGTTCTTCCGAAGAAGTTAATAGAGCAGATTATAAATGGAAGATTCTCTCAATGTATGTTATAGAAAAGTGGTATTTGCTGATTTTTAAACCTTATCTTCATTATATTCTTCATTTGCTACTATTTTTGTGGGCCCTCTTAGCTCCAGTTCCCAGATGTTGACTCCTGGGGAGAAGACAGCTTCTTCCTGAGCATTCTTATCATCACAAAGAAGCAACCCCTGAAAACAGTCTTTCTGAAGAAGGAATGCTTTCCTTATTGTGCAGGAGATGCTAGGTTTATGGACTGAAGCACTGTCTGCCTTAGCCAGTAATTGAAAACACAGGAACTGTCCATCAAGCATGGCCGGATAAGTTGTGCTGTATTCAATTCACAAAGTAACATACAGTCACAGAAAATGAGTAGGGGAATTTTCCTGAGTTATCACTGAGCACGAAAACCAACACTGCAAAAGAGTATGTCATATGATTCCACATTCTAAAATATAAAGTGACCAAAAATGGCCAAGATTGGGGGTAAAGAGGGACAGAGCACCTAAAATCACCTGAGTACAGTGAAAAAAAATGTGAAGAATATACATTAGGGTATTAAAATAGTTGTAGTTAGGGTGTGTAGGCAGCATGCAAATGAGGGGTACTGATGTTGGGAAGGGTGAAGATGTGTCCACAATAAAAAAGCAAACTGACATGTAGGGTATAATCTCATGTAAGTAGAAAAACTATGTGTGTATGTGTGTGTGCATGCACATGCATGCATAAACATGCATGAAAATGATTAAGAAGTTATAGTAGGGAATCTAGAAAACTTAAATAAGGGACCAGGAAAAAGAATAACTATGAACCAGAGACACTCTCTATGGGGGGTGGGGGGCAGGGAGGGGAGGGATTGGGGTCAAAATAAGGGGGTGCAATTGTATGGGGAATATAAAAATAAAAAATATTTATAAAAAAATAAAATAAAAATTATTCTTTTGATAATGAAAAAAATAAAATCAAAATTAAAAAAAAAGAAGTTATAGTAGGGGAGCAAGATTCCACATAATCTTTACTTTCTTTATTCAATTTTTATATATTGTTAGATGTCTTTACATTTAGCAGACAGCATCTATAAAATGAGGGGGAAATTAGGCATAATTGATCATGGGAGGGAGTGGGGAAGGAGAAGCTATCCATTCTGGTTCAATTCAAAAAAATATTTATGGAACATTCTATCAATTTTCTATCACTGCTCATTTTGCTTGCCTCGTGGTCCTCTCATTCCATCACTGACCCCAGGCCCAGTGTCACTGCTTTCTCTGACTCTGTTCTGCTTCCCTCTCCCACTTTTAAGGATTCTTGTGATTACATCAGGCCCTCCCAGTAATCAATGTAACCTTCGTATCTTAAGGTCAGTGGGTTAGCAGCTTTAATTCTATCGGCAACTCTAATTCTCCTGTGCCATATTACCATATGCAGCCACAGTTTCAGCTATTAGGATGTGACATCCTGGGGAAAGAAAGACAATAAGATGCTGATTCCAAGCATCTTATTTCTGCCTGTTAGATCTGAGCTGGGTGTTGAAAACATGAAGGCAACAAACAAGAAGACTCACTTTAAAGAAAGATTACACCAACAACCAATACTAATTAACAATTTGCTGTGTTCTAGCTATTATTTAAAGTACTACATTTGCTTATTCATTCAACAAACACCAAGCACCTAATATATGCTGGGCAGCGTTCTAGCACTGGGGATGCCAAAATAAATAAAATACACAAAATCCCTTCCCTCATGGAGCAGAAGTATACAAAATAAAAAAATGAATTTGCTTATCAAAAAAAACTCCAAGAGTTACCTACTTTAAAATTTCCATTTACAGATGAGTAAACTGAGGCACAAAGAGGGGAGTCATTTCCTCAATACTCTAGCAAACAATAAAGCTCGGCTTTGACTCTCTCCGGATCCCAGACTTTTTACCACTGTTACATGACACCTCCCCCCCTCTAGTTCTATTTTGCCAACGACAAGCAGACGTAGCGAGAGTGGGCCTGAGGGGACGCTGTAAGCAGGAGGCCATGCTCCGCAGCCACATCTGGATGGACTGCTAGATGCATGAGCTGGAGGGCAGACTTAGAAACCACCATTTGGCCTATTAAAACCAAAACAAAGGAACAGACAAAACCAAACTAAAACAAACTCTAGGAATCTGACCGTGGAATTGAGGCTACCAGAAGGCAAAGATGTGGTGTGGAGAGCAATGGACGATGGCAGAAGACTGGGGTGCCTCCTCCGTAGAGGGTGCGGTAACATACATCTCAAGAGGGGTGACTCTGTACTTCTTAATCATATATAGTGTTGTATCATGATGTCACTGTAATTAAAAAAAATCAATATAAAAAGTAAATAAACTAATTACGTAAATAAGACCCAACCTGACCAATCCACTCACAGACCCAGGTCAACCCGACGAACTTGACCTTCCATCTGCCACTGTCCTTTTACTTTTTGTCTGAGTCAATATCATCATAGAAGCCCTTAGAGCTGGAAGGGATTTGACATTTTATATCTCCTGTACACTGAAAGTGAACCAGAGCCTGTGGCTGGCATCTCTTTTCTCAGACCTAAACTTAAATCTGCCAAAGTCACATATCACATTTCTCATTCTTTTTCTCCTTAACCTATCTGTCCCTATAATCTCTTAGAGTAAAGGTGCATTGGCAGAACAGCTCTGGGCCTAGACATTTCCATCAAATCCTATGGAATGTGGACTTTGCAATACTGAGATTGCAAGGGCAATTAACTGTGGCAAAATAAGGGTCACACCTAATTTCCTGAGAAACTCATAAACTTCATGTAATCCAAAATAGTTGGACATCTATCAAAGGGTTTCATGTTGTAAATCCCTCAAGAGATCATTATAATCTGCCAGTTGATTAATTCCCCAGAAATATAAAGCTCAAGTTGATCAGCTTAGTCTTTACCCTGCTGCTTAAACTAAAGCCTGCACTCTGGTGGCCTTTCCAGATGCTCCTGGGGCCTTCTGTGTCCATGGGAAACTCATTTCACACTTTATAGTCCTTCCCATTGACTTATGCCTATGGGAAGAATCTGAGTTAGTGTAGACACAGAATGTCTATGCTGACTTCACTGCTCCGGGAGGGCTCAGACTTCACCTGCAACAAACACCCACCTATTTGGCACTCCTGTACTGGAAAAGGTTGTGTTGGTATAAATACGTGGTTTTTCTTGGGCTTAGTGCTCAAGTCAGGAAAAACCATGCATATTGTGGTTAAGGACAATGCACACCACTGACTGCTCTGCTGTTAGAAAGAGAAGTAAAGACACAGGTCCAGGAGCAGTAAAGAGTCCCAGATACCATTGAACCAAGGCTTCTGTGACACCACTAGACAGTGAATATTTAGCTATTGTTCTTCATTTGCTTTTGACCACCCTTGCAGGTTAAGGGCAAGAATGACCATATTTTGGGTCTCCACCAAATAGTCTGTACATAGTCTCAAGCAATTAGAAATGTTGTTCCTGTACTGTGATGTGTGTTTGGTTTTTGATTGATTGTTTCGGTGATATTGGAGGAAGAAGGGAACAGAGTTGTTGCTATTGTTATTGTTTTATTATTCCTTTCAGATGTTATAAAACCCCACTCATATATTTCTTCAACAAACAACTTAAAGCAAATACTGTGATACAGTATTGGGTATCAGCTTCTTCCATAAGAACTAACCCTTAAAATCAAAAGTAATAAGTTTTTTCTCCCTTCTACTTGTTCACTACTCTGTCAAATTCTGTGTTGGCCTTTATCAAGAGCTATTAAGGATTCTTTCTAGTTTGGAGACACACACTCTTTTTAAAGTACCAGTGCTTCCAGTAAAAATGGCACACATTAAAAAACTACCAACTATAAATGTTGGTGAGGATGTGGTGAAAAAGGAACTCTCCTTCACTGCTGGTGGAGTGCAAACTGGTCCAACCTCTATGGAAATCTGTGTGGAGCTTCCTCAGTCTACTAAAAATGGAGCTACCATATGACCCAGCAATTCCACTCATAGGGATGTACCCAAAGGACTCAAAAACACTCAAAAGTAAACCGCAGCCACTCCGCACAAGGTCGATCCCCATCTGGCCAGGGAGCAACCCACATGGCAAGGCAGACCTCTCCCATCTTGCCCACTGCTCCCCTCAGCAGTGTATTTCAGTCAGTCTGCCTGTTCTGATCCCCACTCTGTCTCTGGTGAATCCTCTCAGCCCCTGCACCTCTGGCCTGTACCCCAGCTCTTGTATACATAAATAAATCTTAAAAAAAAGAATACATGCACCACCACTGTGTTTACTGCAGCACTATTTATAATAGGTAAGACTTGGAATCAACCTCAACCCAAATGCCCAAAAATAGATGAGTGGATCAAGAAGATGTGGTATATATACACAATGGAATACTATTCAGCAATCAAAAAAGATAAATTACCGCCATTCACTACAACATGGATGGAACTTGAAGGGATTATGCTCAGTGAAATAAGTCAGAAGGAAACAGAAAAATACCAGATGGTTTCACTTATAGGAGGAATATAGGGGATCAAGGAAATAATAATAATAACAACAATGGAAAAAAAACCAAAAATATACAACTATAAATCAGAGACATTCTGCAGGGGAGGGGGTGGAAGAAGGATCAAAACAAGGGCAGGAAGAGCACAAGGGACTATGGTGATGGTGCACTGGTGAATTAGTGGTGAAAATTCTATGGGGACTACACCTGAGAAAAGAAAGCAAATATTGGGCCTCCCCCAGTGGCGCAGCGGTTGAACGCTGGGCTATGAGTCTGTCCGCAGCCTCTGCAGTGCCGGTTCGATCCCCAGCTGCCGGCAAGGGTCCCACATGGCGCGCAGACCTCTCCTGCCGCCCGCTGCTCCCCTCAGCAGTGGGCTTCGGTCCTTCTGCCTGCTCTGCTCCCCGCTCTGGCTCTGGTGAATCCTCTCACCCTCCCGCACTTCTGACTACCCAGTGCCTGTATAAATAAATAAATCTTTAAAAAAAAAAAGAAAGCAAATATTCTAAGGTATAAATAACTAGAAAAATAAACAAACAAACAAATAAATAAATAAAATAAAAAAAAAAAAGTACTGGTGCTTGTTCCCTGGGTACCAAACCTGACATTTGCAAATAGACATTGGTTCCCTTCACTTTATTTTAAAGAAATTTTTATGTCATTACCCATGATTTATTCCATTCAAAGGGAGCTCCCAGGCACTGTTAAGTGAAAATTGCTGGTGCCAACTTTTAAAAGTCATAATGCCCTTCTAGTATTTACTCAGGTCACTTTATCTACTCATTCCCTGAAAAAAAAAAAAAGATCACATTGCTTTCCTTTTATGCTTAGTAGCCCAACAAATCACTAACCAGTGTTCAGGTTCACAAGCCCAGCAAAGGCCACTCATTCAACCATCAGGCTGGCGAAGGTGCTTCTGCCACAGCAGAGGAAGGTGCCCTGAAGTCAGCTGCCCGCAGTGCTGGTGTCAACCTGTTCATATTTTGAAATGAATGATTCAAGCAACTTCGCTAACTACAGGTACCAGATGGGCTATTTATAGGTACATTATCTTTTAGATATGGTTTAATTTAAGGTCTTGTTTCCACTGGAAAGGTGCCTGATCCATAGAGCACCAATAATTTATCCCTAGCCCTAGATATTTACAGGCTTACTAACATTCAAAAAAAAGTTAAAAGCACCCTTTTTCAATGATGCTTAAAAGGAAACTCAATGTACTGTTTAGTGGAGCAGAAAAAAAATAGTAGAGTGGGAGATAACTAGGTATTGCTGTTATTGATTGTCTTGCTTACAAACAGAGAAGGGATTTGTTTTTGTTTATTTGCTTGTTTAGTTTTACAATATGCAGATTTGATGCTTTGGGCGTGATCCATGACATTGTGGACAAATTAATAGCCTGCTTTTGCTGTGGGCTTTTGCTTTGACTCACCTCTCAATTGACTCATTGATTTCTAGATTCAAGCACAAGGGTGAGCTGCAAAATAAGCTACAAAACAATACGAGGTTGGCAGCACCAGGCAAATTAGTCAATGACTGTTGCTGCCACCAGGACTCAGAGCAAAACTTCAAAGTACAGAAAGTTTGGGTTCCTCGGTTCAGTTTGTTTCTTCCACCAGTGCATATCTATTGGGGGGGTATTTAATGGGGGAGAGGGCATTTTTTGTGTTGTCTTTTCCATTCCCAGCCACCCTGTGGCTGCTGTCCAAGCCAAGAAACAGAACTGCCTCCCCTCCTGCATATGCACAAGCACACGCAAACACACATGCACACGCACATGTGTGCATGTGCACCCATATACATGTGTGCATACCTGTATGCAGGTGTGTGTACACACGTATACATGTGCACTCCCTCATAACACCATTCCCAAATGCCTAAGATCCCATAATTTCTGCTGTCCAAAGTACCCACCCTAACTATTCATTCTCCCACCCATTTCCTTCTTCATCCGTGCCGCTTTCCCACATCCCCCCAAAAAGCCTAACTCCAGGTAAAATGCCTCATGCCAAACAGCTCAAAATACGCTTTTTTGAATTAAGGATTAATCAATGTTCTGATCCCTGCCATTTGTAAAGATTACAAAAATTTAACGGCACAAATAAATTCACTGTAAAGTTTCAATGACTAACAGACTTCATCTTGAAAGACAATTATTCTGGAAGAAGGAGAACTAACCCCAGCCACTGTTCCCCACACCCTCCCTCACACAAGAGTGTCACCAGCTCAAGAGTCCTTTATGAGAGGCTGATGACATCCCAGACCATGGAAAACTTAGGAAACACTCTTTCTGACTATGAAAAATAAATAACCATAGTCATGTTGTTCCTCTTGTGTCACTGTGAAAGGCAGAGCCAGATTAGTGACATTATTTTTCCATTCTCAAATAGCAAGGCAAAAGGAAGGGAGAAGAAACAAAAGGTCCTGGCTTCTCAGGTCGGGCTTAAAATTCCTGGGTCTTCGTCACTTTCCTTGTGACAAGCTAACCAGAATCCCAGGGTAGGTCCCTCCTGCAAATGTCCTGAGGTCCAATTTTATTTGGCTGCTGAAGAAAAAAAAAAAAAACTGTAGTTTTATTAAATGCAGTCCCTCTTCCCATAAAAATTATAATAAAATTCAAAGTCCAAGGATATGGCGAATAATATTGCCCTTGGGAGCTACTACATAAAATTTGGAGGGAAAAAGGGCTTAAATTTCATTTCGTAAAAAGCTATGGTCAGAGCTCTCTTCTTGTGAAATGGCTTTGCTAGCTTGCGTATTCACAAACAAAACACTGGCACTCTGAAATGATTTAAAATCTTTTTCTTTTTTTTTTTATTTTTTTTTTTTTTTTTGTCTTGGAGCATCTTGGGGCTATCAAGTTGAGTGATTTAGTTACAAGCAAAGTAGCCCAGAATATTCTGCCAGTTCTTTTCCATTGCCCCTTGACATGGACATTTTGATGTCACTGACAGTGAGAAACAAAGAGCTTGTGGTCAACTGAAACCGAGACTGGTGGAAATCACACCATGTTGCTTCTCAAGTAGATGGCCGTCATCGGCCCGTCACTCACCAGGTCCGCTTGTGACGGAGCCGTCTGCAGACTGGCGCCTGCAGTGCAAGAACAGTCAGTAGATGCTGTTATTCCTGGAAAACTTATACCAGAAAGAGGGCTCACAGCTCCCCTTTGGAGCGTGGATAACATATATTATTTAAATATTCAATCACAGCCTTTGAGGAAAATTCATCTGCAAGCTTGGCGCAACTCTTGTGGGCACTTTTGGAAAAATGACTTCGTTCAATCATTGGTCCATCTGAACTCGGTGATTTTGCCTTATCACTGGGAGACTTCTTAATTCATCCTTTGCAAATGGAAATTACAGTTCACCAGCGAATTAAAATGTCACTTGTTGGGGTTTCGGCATAAACAGTGAGTAAATTGCAACATATCAGGATTGTTTTCTTGTTATTGTTTCATGCAGTGATATGTACGTGTGTGAAAAAAATTATTTTTATCATATTGTAAAAGTATACAAAATGAAGATATAGACTCAACTTAGTTTATTCTGATTCTCCTATTCATACTCTTAGTCATCAAGTCCTATGTTAAAAAAAGTTAAATTTTTTTTCATGGAAAGAGTAATCATTTTAATATAGCACAGATCCAGAAGATATTATAGAGATATTACAAAGCTAAGAAATGATAAGCATATTTTGCATGAATTTGGAAATACAAAACTGTATGAGCACCAATGTGGTAACTAACCCGTTGAGGAAATGAAGCAATACCAGCACAGTAAAAGTTCTAAGCAATCTCTACCCAACTACATTTCCTCTCTGTCCCCTGCTACTCTGAATTTGGCATTTATTACTTCCTTATGCTATTAGTGTCCATGTTTCTCATGTATATGGATAAATGCTTTTACTTTCATGTAGCATTATGCCCAATTTTTCTCCTCCTTGTCTTTTGATGTTCTATATTTATGAGCTTCACCCTAGTATATTTTTGCCATAGAATAATACATAATAGTGAAAGAGAAAGTGCCAATGGCTTGTTGCCTTTGCTCTTAATTTGCATGCTCATTACCACGCCTTACATTAAGCTCCCTACATGCACTTCATTCCTGGTTCATCTGCACTTTTCTCACTGGGCCTTTCTGCCTCTAGTCTCTTCCGACACTAAAACAATTTTCATTACACCTCCAGACATACACCTAAAAACATCATTTGTTAAAATGGGTAAACATATTCAGTGAATCCTGTTCTTTAGCAAATGAGGTCTAACAGCCCTTGTTCTAATATATTTCTTTTTTTTTAAAGATATATTTATTTATACATATAAGAACTGGGGTACAGGCCAGAGGTGTGGGTGGTGAGAGGATTCGCCAGAGACAGAGTGGGGAGCAGAACAGGAAGACTGACTGAAATACACTGCTGAATTCAAAAAAGATAAACACATGCAATTTGCAGCAACATGGATGGCGCTGGAAGGGATCATGCTCAGTGAAATAAGCCAAAAAGAAAAAGAAAAATACCGGATGGTCTCACTCATAGCAGGAATCTAGAAAACTTAAATAAGGGACCAGGAAAATGAATAACTATAAGAAAGTGAAAATCAGAATCAATAAAAAACTATGAAACAGAGTCACTTTTGGGGGGCGGGAGGGGAGGGATTGGGATCAGAATGGGGGGGGTTGCAATTATATGGGGAATATAAAAATAAAATTTATTATTAAAAAAAAAAAAGAAAGAAAGAAATACACTGCTGAGGGGAGCAGCGGGCGAGACAGAAGAGGTCTGTTGCACCATGTGGGTTACTCCCTGGCTGGCCGGGGATCGAACTCATGCTGCAGAGGCTGTGGATTGCTTCATAGTGCAGCACTTAACCCCTTGTGCCACCAGGAAGGCCCTGGTCTAATATATTTCTAATATCAAAGTCATGCCCATATTTTTCAGTCAGTGTAGCTCTTGGATGGAGAGAAACATCAGCGATCTGTATTTTCCCAGAGGCTGACACTTACAACTATTCAAATGCCTTTAGGATTGCCACAAGTTGGCCTTGATCAGTAGAGGGGACAAGTCAGGAGAGGCGTTGTTGGGGAACAGGGAAAACGGTCAATTTTCTGGCCATGCTCCACAACACAATAAGGACATCTTTGGTACCAATATCACTGTAGAAGTCTGCTTGCTGCCCCAAGTTAAATTAACTTTAGACAGACCCTTCCAATTTACTGACAATATCCATAACTACACCTCAGAAGTGTCCAATGAGTCAGTAAATGATCTCTGCAAAGTTTTAGATTTTTGAAGCCGAATGAAGAATATAAACAGAATTCATGTTATATGCAAATACTGAAAATAAAAGTAAAAAAATTACTCATTTTCCTATCATTTAAAAAAAAAACATGCAGGGAAAATATCCTCCCTCTTCATACTAGCTCACACACAAACAAAAACTGTTTATAGTTTGAGACAACGTCCTCAATACAAACAGGCCAAACAGCTCAGTACACTCTTTTTTTGTGCACAATAAGGTAATATTTTTTGTGCAAAAATAACATCAATTATCAACAAGATAATATTTTTGTGCAAAAATAAGATAATATCAAAGACAAAAAATGGAAATAACAGGGAAAATAGATGGTAAGCAAGCAATATCACTACAATGATTTAATGTATCTCTGAACATATGTAACTTTTTCCCCAATAAACTTTATTTTTTTAATTTTTTATTGTTTTTTAATTTTATATCATTTTTATATCATTTTTAATTCTTGCACAATGTATGCCTTTTCATCTTGGTTATAGTCCCCATACAATTCCCACCCCCCTTATTTTGACCCTAATCCCTCCTTCTCTCCCCCCACCCCCGTAGTGTGGGTTCTTCAGGTTCTTGAAGACTCTTTTCTTTTTAAATTTTTCTTGTTTTGCCACTACTTGTGTAACTGCCTGATTTGGAATTAGAACTCCACACTTCCATATGTGTACATGTCTCGCTCACCCTCCCCCAAAGCTCCAGAGCCACAACCTCACAGGCGTCCCCTAACCCCGACCCTCTCTGTTAACCAGCGTATTGTTCGTACATTCTAAGAATTGGTCTTGTTTTGCCAGTTTGTTCTCTTTAGTTATTTATATTCCACAAATGAATGAGACCATCTGGTAACTGTCTTTCACTTTACTTATTTCCCCTTCGCATAATCACCTCAAGTTCCATCCATTCTGTCTAAAAAAGGCACTGTTTCACCATTTTTCATAACTGAGTAGATTCCATTGAGTATACATCCCTTAACTTTTTATCAAGTAAGTTGTCAATGGACATTTATGTTGGTTCCATGTCCTAGCTGTTGTGACCAATATTGCTGTGAACAAAGCAGGGCATCAATCTTTTTAGATCAGCATTTTCATATTCTATGGATAAATACTTGGCAGTGGTATTGCTGGGAATCATACTGGATGGGCTCATACTAGATCGTATGGTCTTTCCATTTATTTCTTTTTTTTTTTTTTTTTTTGAGAAATCTCCATACTGTTTTTCATTGAGGTTGCACCAAATTACATTCCCAGCAATGGATAAGGGATCTTTTTTCTCCAGTATTTTTGATATAGGTCTTTCTCAGGGGTGAAGTGATATCTCAGTATAATTTTGATTGACATTTCCCTCATAATAAGTGATTTGAGCATTTTTTTCATGTGGTTGTAGCCCATCATTATGTATTCTTTGGAGAAGATTCTCTAGTTCTCAGCCCATTTTTTAACTGGGTTGTTTAGGTTTTTTGTTGTTGAGTTGTAGGAGCTCTTTATATGTTTTGGAAATTAACCTTGTCAGTTGATAATTTCTCTTTTTGTTTTCATGATGGTTACAAAAGTTTTTTAGCTTAGAAATCCCACTTGTTTATTTTTGCTCTGGTCTCCCCTTTGCTGTTGGTTTGTATCCCCCAAAGACATCTCTACAGTTGATGTCCAGTAATGTATCACCTATTTATTGTATGTATTTTGTGGTTTCAGACCTTATGTCCACAGCTTAAATCCATTTTGAATTAATTTTTGTGTATGGAGGTAAGTATCGAGTTTCATTTATTTGCACGTGGCTGTCCAAGTTGCCAGGACCACCTGTTGAAGTCTCTCCTCCTCCAAATATCGTCATGGCTTTGCTCTGGGATTTAAACTGAGGTTGAAAGTTGGGGAAAAAAACATACATTTTAGGGAAGGATATCTTAACCAGTGCAGAGAAAACTCCCAATGATTTGTTCATATCCAGAAATGGGGGGAAGAGAAGGGAAAGAAACTCAATAGACCCAATAAAAGACAAACTCCAAGCCGTCCAGGCACTCACTCAGCTTCCCAATCAGCTGTTCTTTCCAACTGTGATAAGTCTGGCATGGTTTCCTATCATGTTAGGATAGCTATGAGACCAGGTGGTGAGGGACAGATACAACCAGAAGTTTCAGGTAGTGTGATGAATGTATGCCAGAGTTTTTACGGGTTTTGTTCCTGTAAAATTTGTTAAATACATGTAGGGAAACAGTGAGTCTAAAAAAGAAACACAAGCTCATTATTTTTCTTCAACAAGTCAATCAGACAGATCCTGCAAGAAGGAAAAACAAAATGCACCTATTCATATTTTTTACTTCTTTCATTCCAATATGGTCTTTTTTTAAAGGCAAAAACATTAAAAATGTATATAGCAATAGCTAGATGGATGGATGGTTGGATGGATGGATGGATGGATGGATGGATGGATGGATGGATGGATGGATGGATGATTAGATGGATGGATGATTGGATGGATGGATGATTGGATGGATGGATGGATGAATGGATGATAAATAAGGTCGGTAGATAGGTAGGAAATACATAGTACTAAATATGTCATTATTCACACATACATGTACATACGAACAATTTATTTCAAAGATGGTAGACTTTAGAGTCTATTACGCTATTAAAAAACAACTTCATATTACAAAGTTTGGGAAGAGGCAGGCCTAGGAAATCAACATAAGCCACTGCTACAACCTAGGATGACCTTGCGGGAACTTATACTGAACTCAGTGAAAGAAAAAAAAATTTTTTGATGAAAACCTTCAAGCTGTAAAGAGGACGGCATGGCGGGATCGCAACAATCATCTTTTGTTTTATTATTTTTTTCTTTCTTTTTTAAGAACATTGAAGCTGTAACCACAGAGGTGATTAGAGAATCACAGCCTTCCTGAAGTGATATCCAAACAGAAAATTTTCCAATACATATCCTAAAAGCACAGAGCATGCAATTCCACATTAGCTCCAAGAAAGCAGCGTCTTTGCTTAGGATATGGAAATTTGGAAGCTCATTGCTATAATCTGTGGTTATGATTTCAAGCTCCCCCAGTGATGCCGGGAATCAGACCACAGACTCCTAGCACTAGGAGGCTTTATTGTAATCCAATAAAACCTTAACAACCAGTCTTCTTTTTTATGATAAATTAAGGGCCTCATTTGCTTTGAAGCAGCCCCTCTGCCCCAGAGTTTACCTCACTGTGGAAACAGCCCTAGAGAAACACTGAATTCAGATGGGGTGAAGATGGTGGGGCGGAATAGGCCCAGATTCCCCACCTTGGTTTTACGGATTCAGAAACTTCAAAACAAGGAAAACGCTCTTTTAAGAGAGTGACCTTTCAGGACGAGCTTCTGCTTGGGACTTTTTTCAATACTTTACAAACCATGATGAGTGAACCTGGCCCCTCAGTCACAGGATGTGACCTTAACATCAAAAATGTGATATCAGGCCCAGAGACCCTGTGTCCTACTCACTCATATTTCAGTATATTTAGTTTGATATTGGCAAACTTGAGATGTTAATCAGAAACGCAAATTCTGCCCAACTTGACTTTGCTGCTGTCACCTTTGTGAACTCCCTTGCTGTGGAATGATCTCCAAATTCAAAACAACCCTAAAACTGGGGTCCCTTTTATTTCACAGCCATAATTCTTTGCTGAGATCCAAGGCACTGAGTTGTCAAACGACCCCAAAACCTACATGCATGTTTTTAAAGGAGCCAGAGGCCAGCCTAGAAGAAAAAAGCTCAGGGCCTCCCCTGGTGGCGCAGCAGTTAAGAGCTGGGCTGCGAAGCTGCCCGCAGCCTCTTCAGCGCCAGTTTGATCCCCGGCCACAGGGCGAGGGTCCCACATGGCGCGCAGACCTCTCCTGACGCCCGCTGCTCCCCTCAGCAGTGTACTTCGTCAGTCTGCTTGTTCTGCTCCCACTCTGGCTCTGGTGAATTCTCTCACCCTCCCACGCTTCTGACTGTACCCAGTGCTTGTATAAATAAATAAATAAATCTTTTTTTTTAAAAAAAGAAGAAAAAAGCTCAAACCTAGCAATGGTCCTAAAAGTAAACACCCATCCTCAGAGTGTTCATTTTAATATCCCTAATAATACAGAAGGAAAGCCAGAGGACATGAAGAAAGAGACAGAAAGGGCAGTTCTGTCCAGCATGGATCTCGACACTGGGCTCCACAGTCTATGTTCAAACATCAGGAAAGGCCAGTGATAAACCCAAGCTCTGGTGACCTCAACCCAGTCCCCCCTGCACTGGAAGAAGCACACACTTAAAGACCCTGGAATTCTTTTATTCATGCACAGATTTTCTGAATCCAATTTATTTTCCATTTTATCATGATTTTTTGATATACAGGAAAGCAAAGGAGAAAAAATGAATTTGCCCAAGTTGCAAAATGTTAGTTATAAAAATGCTTAAAAATGAGTGGTTTGAATGAGGCTTATATTGGTTTTCCTTCTCACCCCTAAATCCTGAAGATAACAGCATTGTGTATTCCAAGGGGGTTAGCACTTGAAGGTAATTGGTGACTTCAGCAGATAACATGCCCCTCTCTCCAAAGGAAACAAAGGTTTTGTAATCGCAGATGCTCTTGTTATATGCTACAGTGGTCATATGATCTCTCAGAGGACAATAAAATGACCGTTAGTGCTTCTTCCCTGGCAGACTGGAGGTGTTCATGTGCTTACCTAGCCCAAAGGATTTTCATTTTAATGTGTAATCACAATTAGCGGTTTTTCATGCACTCTCCGGGGTTCTAATTCAGCTAGCAGTTGACACATCAAGGTCACTTCATATAAGTAGGAATTCCATTTGAATATGGCATCTATTTTCTTGATTTTATCACCCATCAAAATCTGCAAAACTAAAACACCATTTGACTTCCAGTTAAATCTATTTATGATTACATCTTAACCATATACAGCAACAAACCCTTTTATAAATGCTTGGTTGGTTGCTATTGGTGATGAATCTGGGGCTGACAATGACCACCTTATCAAGTTGTCCTTTCCATGTTGGTTCTTTGCTTTTAATTGGCCCAGTAATTTGGATCTATCCCAAGAACTGAAAAATAAAACAATATCATTTCAGAAAGATTTTTCTCTTAAAATGTAGATGAAATGACCAATTTTGATTTTCCTGTCTGATTATGTTTTCTAGGTAGGCAATATGTCTATATTTCTAGGGCAATCCTTCTGACTTATTTCACTTTGCATACTCCCCTCCAGTTCCATCCATGTTGGCACATGGCAAGATTTATTTTTCACACACATTGCTGAGTAGTGTCCATTATACCACACTGCTTTAGCCACTCATCTGTCTTTGGGGACTTAGGTTGTTTCCATACCTTGGCTATTGTAAATAGTGCTGCAATGAACACAGAGGGGCATATATCCCTTCAAATTAGTGTTTTTATATTGTTCAAATGGACACCTAGGAGCAGAATTGCAGGATCACGTGACAGATCTATTTTTAATGTTTTGAAAAAACTCCATACTGTTTTCCATAAGGGCTGGGTCACTCTACATTCCCATTAACAGTGTAGGATGCACATTTTCTCCAGACCTTCACCAACACATGTTTATTCTGATCTTCTGCTATGGGCCACCCTCATGGGTGTCAGGTGGTATCTCACTGTGATTTCAATTTGAATTTCTCTGATGACAAGTGAGGAACATTTTTTCCACATGTCTGTGGACCATCTGCATGTCTTCTTGGGTGAAAAGCCCATTTTTTTAATTGGGCTGTATTTTTTTGTTGTTGCTAAGTTACACAAGTTTTTTATGTATTTTGGATATTAACCCCTTGTCTGATAAATGGTTTGTAAATAACTTCTCTCATTTCATTTAACAATGGTTTTTTCTGCTGTGCAAAGATTTTTAGTTCGATATAGTCCCATTTGTTTATATTCTCTTTTGTTTCTCTTGCTCTTGGAGATGAATCCACAAAGAAATCACTAAGACCTGGGCCAAAAAGCTTTCTACCCATGTTTTTTTCTGTGTGTTTGATGGTTTCAATAACCTTATATTCTAACCACATATGTGTGTGTATGCTAACCACATATACATGTATATATTCATATATATAATTCTATATACATAAATATATATGTATATGGCTATGTGGACACACATTACATGTGCTTTCCTGCCTTAAAAGCTTGACTTAGAATGCCTAGCTCCCTGACTTCTCTATCTGATGAACTACTACTCACTCCTAAAGGCAACACTGTGTAGAGAAAAAAGCACAGACTTGAGAATCCCAACTTTGACATCAACTACCTGTGGGACCTTGGGCAAGTTAAATAATTTCTCTGAACCTAGTTTCTCAAATGTAAAATGATGGTAATACCTCTTGCACAGGGTTGCTATGAAATCAAGTAAATAATTAATGCAATGGGGGACCTCCCTGATGGCCTAGGGGGTTAAGTTTTGGCACTATCACTGCTAAGGCCTGAGTTTGATCTCACCCCCTCCCCACATCTCTGGTCTACACCCCAGTTCTTCTATGCAAAAGCAAAAAATAGAAGCTTCCCATACATCTTCTAATCTCATACATTGATGACCCACACAGACTAGATTGTGATATCCAAATATTTTTTTTTCTTAATAAGAAAGAACTAGGACTTCCTGTAAAATAGTCTGCTTACAGATATGAAAAAAGAAATGTTCAGCAGAGGCTGCAATCCTGCCATGAAACAAATACACACAGGTGTCTTGAAAACAGACTCAGGAGCCAACCTAGATAAGCCCACACTGATTAAAATGGGATGATTTGAACATCATAAAGAAAACAACTGCAATGGACTGACTGAAACTTCCTAAGGGTATATGTTTCATACATGTATGCTTGCACGTTTGAATGTACATATGAATGTTCTATGAAATCACAATGGCTTTCTCCAAATAAATAAATGCACTAATTGATTGGTGTTACTAACTCATTATTTTAAAAATCAGTAAATGTGAGGGTAGGGGTGCAGTCAAGCATGCATCCTGATATTCCTATACAAATTCTGTCTCTTGGGAGAAAAGTTGTAAATAAGGAGTATTCTCTCTTTATAGAAGTTTCTAGTTAATACATTAAAAGTGGCTAGAATTAGACTGTCACCATTTTGGATACCTTAATTAATGGGTCTAGGTTGCTAACAACAGCATCTGCAAACATCACAGAAAGAGGGAAAAAAAAAAAAAAACCTCCCTATAGAAAAACCTAAAACCACTACCAGCATTATCTGGCCCCGCCCCAGAGAGGTTGGCTCAATTTCATCAAATCTCCGATCATAACCATCAATTTAGAGGAAAGTCACATGGGGGTGGGACAAGCAAAATCCAGACAAGTGACCCAGTTTATTCACTGAGTAAACTGTTAAAGACTGGGAAAAACTGTAAATTTTTAGTTATTTGTGATATGTGGAAATTATCTGAATCTCAAAGTCAAACGATTCCTAAAAATTGTAAATAAACATAAGCACACATTTATAACTAATATGAGATCACTGAAAAGTTGAACACCAGCTGGATATTTTATGATGCTAAGAAACTTGTAATTATTCTTAAGGTTGGCAATAGCATTATGTTTTTTTTTTTATTTTAAGCCCTTATATTTTACAAATACATACAGAAATACTATGAATGGAATAATATGATGTCTGAATTTCTTTTCAAATTACTTGGGAGGGGGAAATCCATGGAAATACAGATGAAACAAATTTGGCCATAAACTGTTAGTTGTTGAAAACTGTAGGGTAAGAAGGGGGAAATCACTATACTGATCAATTTTCTCTGACATATATTAGAAATGTTCCATGAGTAAAATTCAGTGAGAGTTAGAGTTTCTGAATATAAAACACTTAGCTAGCACCTAATGCATAAGAAGAATAACATTAGATTTTAGTAGTTAGCTATTAGTATCATTGTTACTTTATAAGTTAGACTTCATATGGTCAGTTTCCTAATGGCATTTATTCTTTTTGAGTAATGTATTATGCATATGTGAATACACATACACACTTATACATTTATATATCACAAGCTATCATTATTATCTCCTGTTCCTTGCAACTGGATATGCAGAGGTTTTGATTTTTTTGGTTTTATCACTTCTTTGTTTTGATTTGCCAAAAAAAAAAAAAAAACTTTTAATTTTAAAATCATTACAGATTCACGGAGCGCTGCAGAGAGTGTATAAGGCAGACCTCTTTTGTTTTTTATTATATTATTTTATGAGGTAATGTAGATTAGCAACACTATATATGATTTAGAACAGGCTGACACCTCTTCAGATGAAAGTTAACACATCAAGGCACAAGTATCAGTTTTTGGGTTCAAAACCAGCAAAATATACCATATAATTGCCTTTGAAAATACATGGATATTGCTTTGAAAATATATTTTAGAGCTTATTTATTAAAGCATCATAAATTTTGGGCCTCCCTGGTGGCACAGGGGTTAAGTCTCAGTGCTGTCAAGCTCTCACCGGCCAATGCAGCACGAGTTGGATCCCCAGGCATGGAGCTGACCCACATGGCTCAGCAGACCTCTCCTGTCTCACCCACTGCTCCCCTCAGCAGGGTATTCTAATAGATCGCCTGTTCTGCTCCCCACTCTGTATCTGGTGAATCCTCTCACCAACCCCCACCCCTCTGACCTGTACCCCAGTTCTTTTTTTTAAGATTTTATTTTTATTTATACAAGAAATGGGGTATAGGCCAGAGGTGTGGGAGGGTGAGAGGATTCACCAGAGACACAGCAGGGAACAGAGCAGGCAGACTGACAGAAGTACACTGCTGAGGGGAGCAGTGGGCAAGACAGGAGAGGTCTGCCATGCCATGTGGGTATCTCCCTGGCCGGCCGGGAATCGAACCGGTACTGCAGAGGCTGCAGAGAGCTACCCAGTGCTGCGCTCAACCCACTGAGCCACCAGGGAGGCCCCCTACACCCCAGTTCTTGTAAGCATAAATTTAAAAGAAAAGACATCATAAATTTTAAGGAAAACTATTATGAAAAGTGACGAATTATATTGTCTTTAAATAACCTATCCTGTTTAAAAACTGTAAGTCATAAGAAATAAAGCTGCTTTCATTTGTTGTCCAGTTACACCACCACCACCACTAGCTTGCAGTTGTGACAATCTAGCTAAAAATAAACAAGGTCAACTCTTACAAGGTTATAAATCATGTTTCCCATCCAGTGACTGACCTCCAACCTCCTGCTTTCCACACTGATCACACACCAGCCATCATACTTCTCTCAATGTACACATCCAACACTAACCAATCTTCAGTGTTTTTACTTCTTGATTCACACTAGAGCATACCAGCAATCTTGCAGTAGCAGAATAAACTGAAGCACTCCTCTCCTTTAATTAAAAAGGGAATAGTTGATCAGGAAAGATCTATTCAGGCCTGGCATCCTCTGTCCCAGGAGACTTAAAGTCCACTGCTGAGTTAACATAAGTAATGAAAATAAGTTCAGGAAGGTGGCAGTGGACTTGACATTTTAGGCAAAGAGAAAGACACGCATAAGCAAACACCTACATGTGACGTGAAAGTGTGTGACTTATTTGGAAAAAAAAAAAAACACACAGCAAAGGTGTGGGGTTTGAGATTTTATATATTTTTTTTAAATATTTATTTGTGCAAGAACCGGGGTACAGGCCATATGCGCGGGAGGGTGAGAGGATTCACCAGAGACAGAGCGGGGAACAGAACAGGCAGACTGACGAAATACACTGTTGAGGGGAGCAGCAGGCAAGACAGGAGTGGTCTGCTGTGCCATGTGGGACCCTTGCCGGCTGGCTGGGATCGAACCGGCATTGCAGAGGCTGAGAACAGCTTTACAGCACAGCGCTCAACCGCCTGCGCCACCAGGGGAGGCCCAAGAGATTTTATATTTTAAGCTATAGATTAGCAAACTGAAACCAGAGGACTAACCCAGGCCCCCACCTGTTTTTGGAACAATCAGTGAGCTAAGAATGGTTTTATATTTTTAAAGATTAAAAACATACAATAAGAACAATATTATTTGGGGAGATGTGAGTTATATGAAACTCAGATGTCAGGGTCTATAAATAAAGTTCTGTTGGAACACATCCAGGCTTATTCACTTACCTATTTTCTGAGGTCATTTTTGTACACAAATGCAGATTTGAGTAATCAAAAGACTCTGTGGTTCACAACCCCTGAAACACTTATCTTTCCTCTTACAGAAAAAGTTTGCAGAGCCTAGCTACATGGCAGAGGAAACCAACAGAAGATTATATTGCAAAAATCATGATCACACTGGTGTTTTAGTATGAGTCAAATAATAATATTAAGAGTCAAAGCTCTGACAGCAGATATTGCCAAATCAGCCTTTAGAAAACTCTTACCAATTTAGAAAAGTGCCCATTCATTTAACAGGACACCTGATTTCAACAGATTTCATGACTAAGTATTTTCTTCTTGGTTTTCCTTGCTACTTTAACCGGTTTAAAATAATGGTATCATGATATTTTCATATAAAATTCTTTGCTTGTCAGTGAACTTTTTAAAATATGTTTAATAGCAATTTCTGTATATTTTTGCTGAATATCTGCCTTGTTTATTTATTTTTCCATTGAGCTTTTAAACCAATGTGTAAGAACTCCTATTATATTACATTTAACCTTTTACTGCAAGATGGGTAGGTTTAAATATGGCCTGAGTTAGCAGGGTCAACTGAGGTATTCTGGAAGGGAAAGCTTTGATAGCATGTTCTAGTGAATTCAGGGTCTGTTGTGGAATACCAATTGAGCTCACATCGTGAAAGATGCTCATGCAAAATGGCTACCTGTAAAGTTAGAACAAAATAATCAATGTACACTTTCATCTCTTTGATTTTATGTATTAAGGGACTACTTTGTACTTATTTCTCATTTTACTGTTTGTTCATTTTCCTGTTTGTATTTCCTTTGACGTAAAATTTGTTTCAAAAAATTCCAAGTGTGTAAAATCAGCACCTTCCAACCCTATCTCATCCTCCACAAACCATCTGTCTGTGCCAGTTTGGATGTCTTAGCTCAGGCCCAAGGCCTACTTATCCAGACATCTGTTTCTGCTGTGGCCTTGCAAAGCCCTCAGTACCATCACTTAATGTTCACAGGTTCCTTCTGTGGGGATTTTCCCAATATTCCTCAGCAGTTGAAGGCCACTATCCTCAAAGACAGTGAAGTAGATCCATGGCCAGCAAGATGCTTTGTTGGAACTAAATGTAAACCAATGAAAATCTGCAGGCACAGTTAAAGTCTTGGCTCAGTATTGCTCCAAACCTGCAATTTCTATTTTCAGACTACTTGGTTTTCTTTTCTGCCAAAGTACTAAAAAGTAATAGAATGGGGTGGGGAGCCTTTTATTTGAATAATTCTCAAATGAAAATTGTGAATAAAGTTATGAAAGCTTTTATATCTACTTAGGAAACTGCAATGTGACATCCCATTTTAGACTGCTTCTAATCTTCAATCCCTTATCCCAAATATTCAAATTTCATTATAGAAGAACAATTCCAAAGTCCAAGAGTCTTCAATTAATGTGTATTTTAAATTATTAGATAATAGGAAACTTGAATGTAGACTCTTTTCTCATTAAATTTCCTCTGCTTTTGTATTCCCTTTCATGGTGCATAATTTTAATTTATAATTTCTATAAAAAAAGCTAATATTTTACTGAGATAAAGAAGCATCTAATTTTTGCAGCCAAGGACATTCAGGCAAGCACTTCCATTCTGGAGAAGAGAAATAAAACTTTTACAATGATCACTAGAAGGAACAGTGAAAAACCATCTGCATGAAACAAATCTTACCTAGTCAAGAAGGATTAGGACAGCTGTGGTTTGGTAATAGGCGTCATAAGGAAACAAGGTCAAGTCAGCAACAATTTTAAGGGAATTCTCAAAATTCTTTGGTTGTACTGGAAGAGAGAGGCTGATACATCCTCTTAGTCCAGAATGGAAATCCAAAGCCCAGGTTGTCATGGGTCTAGAGATCAACACAGCAGTTTTTCCAGGCTTCCAACCCAGCCAGATTTCTTGGTGGGATGGAAGTGTCATTCCATCCCCTCAGTTATTCAGAAAGTGAGAAACCGGCAATTGCTGTCCTCTCATTGCCCCACCCTGCAGCCTGGCTTCCTTCTCTGTTCCAGAAAAAGATAATGCTTGGGTCCTTTGAGGATGAAGAGCTGATGTGACCTCAACCACAGTTCCCGGTGGTCCGCATGGCCACCACCCAACACGGCTCTCTCAAACTGGCTCTACAGGCCACACTGCTAATTTCCTGCTGAGATTTCTGTTGACAGGGGTTTATTCCAAGTGCTGGTTCAAACACCAGGAAAATACTAATATTGTATCACCCTCCGAATGGCACTGTTTGCTCCCCTTTGCATCCTCTGAAGTCAAGGGCACTTTTATTCATCTTCTGTTGAGCTCTTACTGCCCAGCAGGTGCCCAGAGATGCAACATCACAAGCGGTGACATCATGAAGATGGTGTCACTGGTGCTTGGGAGTTCAGACCCTCTCACAAGAAGACAAACCAGCAACATTACACAGACAAGATATCACTGGAAAATCTTGGCACCCAGGGGTGAGGCTGAGGAAGACACGCCCTGAACCACAGACAGGGAGGAAGGTATGAGGAGCAACCGCACGGTCATCACATGACCGCTTTCCCAGGCCGGTGACATCACCACCAGGCCTCTAATTTCTCCAGTGAGAAAAAGAAAACTCAAGAAGCACATCTTCAGCATTCCAGGATGCTTCTCAGGAGGCCCACTCATTCCTACCCTCTCAGGGATGACTGGAGGAATCTGCAGTCTCAACCACCGAGCATCGAGGAGGCAGGACAGGGTTTAAAGCATCTATGTTTGGATCTCCGCAGCCTGCAGCAGCACCTGAGCAATCCTCCAGTTACTACTACCTCGGGTAGTAAGTGTTCATACTACCCAAAAATGTCTACAGATTCGACAATGCCTATCAAAAGTTCAAAGTTATTTTACACAAGTGAAAAAAAAAATCCTAAAGTTCATACGGAACCATAAAAGACCAGAGTCACCAAAGCAATCTTGACAAAGAAGAACATGTCTTGATTTCAAACTATATTCAAAGTTTAGTAACCAAAAATGTATGGTGCTGTCATAAAAATAGACATATAAACCAATGGAACAGAACAGACAGTCCCAAGCCCAGGCACAAATGGTCAATTGATGTATCACTTAGGATCCAAGAATAAACAATGGGGAAAAGATAGTCTCATCAGTTAACAGTGCTGTGAATGTGCTATAAAATGATTATTTGAAAACATAGGGATTTTATTAATTAAATTAATTAATATCTATTTTGGCAATGATTTTTATTTGACAACAAAAGCAAAGACAACAAAACTTAAAAAAAATCAAAAAAGCACTACATGAAAAGCTTATCTACACAGAAGAAACTATTACCAAAAAAACAGAAAATAAAAATTGATGGTGAGAATGTGGGTGCACTACTGGTGGGACTGTAAGTTGGTACAACCACTACAGAATAGAGTATGGAGGTGCCGCAAAAAATTAAAAAATAGAATCACCTTATGATCTTGGATTCCATTTCTGGAAGGAAATGAAATCACTGTCTTCAACATTCAAAATAGCCAAGATATGGAATCTTACATGTCTATCAATGGACGAATCAAAGAAGGAAACCCTACCATTTGCAACAACATGAAGTTTGAAGTTTGAGGGAATCAGAGTAAGTGAAGTGAGTCAGACAAAGGATGCGGAATGCTGTATGATCTTACATAAAGGTAGAATCTGAAGAAAACAAAATTCATAGAAACAGAGAGTAGGTTGGTGGTTTCTAGAGGGTGCGAGTCAGGGAAATGGGTGTACCAACTACCAGCTATAAGGTGAATAAGTTCTGGGGTGTAACACAAAGCACAGTGACTCTAGTAACCAACATTGCATTACACTGAAAGTTGGTAAGACGTGAAAGTTCTCATTACAAAAAAAAAATGGTAATTACATGATGGATGTATTGATTAGCCTTACTGGGGGGATCATTGTGCAATATATACATACAACATCTCATTACATCATAACCTTAAACTGACACAGTGGTGTGTGCCAGTGACAGCTCAGTGAGGCTGAGGAGTGGGGGTGCAGTTCATCACACCCCCTCTCAAGGTAGGAAGCTGGCCTTGGCCATTTCTGAATGTCCCACTCATTCAACTGAGACAAAAAGGTCTCCAGGAAAATCTCCTTTGGGAATAGTTCTTGCTTTATCTAAATAACTTCCAAGAGAAACACTCAAAAAGCTACCTCAATGAAGCCACCCTTGAGGTTAATAAATGGTTTTCATATTTATGCAAATATAAACACATGGGCCCCCTTGTTTTATTCACCAAAATCCACACTTCATATTATACTTTCATGAAATTGTTCATAGTGAGAGAAGAAAAACGTTATGATTTCTTATATTCTTGAGGGGTTATCTGAAACACTAGAACAGTTCCTCAATAAAACCCAAAACTTGTGAAAACGTAACTCTTACCTCAATATCCCACCATACCATCATATGATCCCCCAATAAGCCAACAAATAAAGATCCCAGCTTCATCCCAACCATCATTTTAGAGAACAGGCATGAAAAGCTGACTGCCTAACAAGCACCATTCATGATTCTTAGCAACAAGGAATTCTGAGAACTTGGCAAATTGTTCTGACACTTTAGGCATATCAGATTCACTAGGATGTACTTTAGTTAAAAAAGACCAGTTTTCTGGATCCCAGCCTCAGTAAGTCAGTGGAGGAGCACAGATGCCCAGGTTAGGCAAATGCAGTATTCCAAGACTCCCCCCCACCTTGAAAGGGACTGTAAGGGGCATTACCCCACTGGATCTGGCCCTATCCCAATCGCTGGGACCAAAGCTGTTCCCAGACCATAGCTCACTGGATCATATTTCTGATGGTTATGGTTCAGACCCTTACAGCCCAATTTATCACAAGATGTGTTCTTGCCTCAGTGACATTGCCAACTAGTTCCCTGTAATTTTCCTATCAACAACTGAACTCTCCAGCAGTCCGTCAGCTCCTCAGTAGTTAAGGATCCTGTCCTCAAAGCCCAAATAACCCTTGATAGGTAATGGAAAAATTCTTCAGCATCTATCCAATGCCAGCTTCCTGAGCAAATTTTCACAATATACCTGCTGCCTGTCTTGGAGATTGCTGTCAATATTTTTTATTATTATTTGTTTTATTAAGCAGTGTTTTTTATATTCATTTTTAGCCATGAAATCTTTTTCAAGAAAAATCTCCAATGGAACTTTAATAAAATAAAAATAAAACAAAGTTGCTGTGTCTGAGATGCTGGGGGAAAGGAAAGTAGAGGCAGAACCTAACTAGACAATACACAATCCTATTTCCCAGTGTACACACACACACACAGAGAGAGAGACTATTATCCTTTTAAACACACAAAACCACTGACTCCCATTTATGCAATGCACATGTACACATCTCCTTTCATTTACATTCAAACACACACATACACACACATACACACACAGTGACACACACTGAACCCTGAGGTTGTTACACAGAAACTTGTGGCTCCTTGGAAAATGGTCTGAAAGTTATAAATTAAATCTTTCACGATAATATTGGACCGTGCCCCTTGACTTAAAAGCCTGACTTGAAATCTACTTTCAAAATTAGAGAACTATGCTCTCACTTATATGTCAAATCTAAACAGACAAACATAAACAACAAGCTCATAGATACAGAAAACAGTTGAGTGGTTGCCAGTGATGGGGGATGAGAATGGGGAGCAAAAGGGTGAAAGGGGGTTAAGAGACACAAAATTCCAGTTATGAAATAAGTCATAGAGATATAATTTACAGCATGATGGTGGTAGTTAATAATCCCAGATTGTATATTTGAATGTTGCTGAGAGTTAACCATAAAATTCTCATCACAAGAAAAAAATGTGTAATTATGGTGAAATTAATACATTACTAGACTTAATGCAGTGATCATTTTGCAATGTATAGGGATATGCACACCTGAAACTAATACAATGTCACATGTCAAATAACCATGTCATTGTTTTCCTGTATGTGACCTTTTGGTGCTACTGTGACACAATACTTTTTTGTTGTCTTTGTTTTCAGCACTTTGATTATGATATGTCTGGGCAGTTTCTCTGATTTGGGTTTGCTGAGTTTCTTGAATCTATAAACTTTTGACCTCCACCATAATTTCTGTTCATCAATCTCTTTTTCCATCATTTTGAATTTCAAAATTATATTAGAACTTTTTGATACTCTCCTGCAGGTCCAAGAGGTCATGTTCACTTGTTTCAATATGCCTTTCTCTCTGCTCCTCATATGGGATAGTATGTGTCTTAATCTATCTTCAGGTTCACTTACTCTTTTCTCTGCAATGTCTGTTCTGATGTTGGGCCCACATGGCAACTGTTTTCTTTCACATACTGTCTTTCTCAGTTATAAATTTCCATTTCTTTTTTTTCTCATTTATTTTTCTCTGCTGACATCTTCTATCTTTCTATTTATTTCAAGTATGTTTACTCTGTCTGGAGTTTCTAACCTCTCTACATGCTACAGGCTCCATTCACTATCTTTTGATAATTAGCACATTTTCTGCTTCCTTCTATGCAGAGTAAATTTTATTCTATCCAAGATAATTTGAATATTATATTATACACATTCTGAATCCTTTTAAAAATCAACTACAGAAGATTTAGCAAGCAACTGATGCAGATAGATTCATATCCATGTTCTACCTCATTTTTTGTACACTGATCTTTTTTTTCTGTACACAAGGATCTTGAACTCAGTTCTGTTTTCAAAGATTTTGTAATGCTACTTGGTTCTGTCCCATATATATCACTCAGGAGTTAAGTCTGAAATTGGGGCAATGGTGTAAATCTTAGTTCAGTTTTAAAAGCCTTTGCTGTGTGTTTTGGTTCTGTCTCAGAACAAAATTATGCTGTCCAAAGGTAAGCTTTGGAGTTGTGTGGGTTCAGACTCAGAATTCGAGGTCTCTTCGCCCACTATGTTCTCTGTGAGATGCCCCCACACTCTCACATACTGTTGAGCTCTGTGAGCTTTAGCAGCCTGAGCTGAGCACCATGGTTCTCTGTAACTGAGGCCTGCTTTCAGGGCAAGAACAGAGAGAAAAAGAAGAAAACAAGGATCCTCAACACTTGGAAGATTATAGATGCCCCTTTGTCTAGTCTCTCTAATTAGAGAGGCAGGATCACAAACACACTTCTCACTTTCTATGAAACTGCTGTGAAGCTCAAGGCTACAAGAAAAAGAAAAACTAGAAAACACAATATATAAGGATCAATTCTCCAACATTTTACTCAATTCCATAAACCTTCTGTTTTTATTTACTTTTAAGTGTTAATTTTTAATTTTTTACCCACGTATTTTCCACTGTAACCATTGGGGAGATAGGTTTGCATTATTTCATCTGAACAGAACCAGAAGCAGAGAACGTGAATACAAAACTCAACACGGTCAGAGATGTGGTGCCAGGTAACTTATCAATCTATTTCCAGAGCTAAGGAGTGAACGACCTTGAACCACAATTTTATTGAAAACTTTTAACATTACGGATATCCAGCATAAGTTCTGTAGACAACGTAAGAACTTACTGGAAGATGCTCCCAGCATGACTTTGGTAATGGTCAAATATCTCAAACTATTTTGTGAAAGTTTTGCATCAGAAAGAGAGGGAATAATATAAAGTGGGCTAAGCTCAGCCCTCTCTGACACCCTCATTTCACAATTTGTGTGTATTTAAAAGGAAATCAAATCCATGTATATCGAATCCTTCAAACTTCTATCAACCAAATATTACATTTTAGAACTATTTGATATTTCAGACCTCAGCAGAGGTTTTTATTCCCCCTGTAAAAACAGGAAGTGGTCATCCACCAAATGTAAACCAACGCGAACAACTTAAGAAGGTCACGCTGAGTTCACAACTTCAAATGCGAAGTTCATGGGTGCGCCCTGAACATGGAAATACTTGTTTATTTGCTTTCTGCAGTCCTGAAAATTACCTGGTATCAAGTATGTTTGCAAAAATTTGAATTATTCTATCTTAAAGGTATCCCTACATCTGGTCTTTCTTTAAAAAAAAGGGGGGGCTGAGGTAGACACTGAGGATAAAAAATAGGAAATGTTGCAAAATATAAAATCTGTAATAATTTGGGCAAAAATATATTATATTGGATTGGATTACAATCCAACATACAAAATAAATTACCATGAGTCCACACTGATAAAAATAAACCATTGAATAAATAATAATTTAATCAATGGGATAAGAGAAAATCTCCAGTGCTGAAGAATTCCAAGTATTTTGTATATATATTACCCCTCAAGGTGACGTAGTATAAATCCCTACCCCATAAGGAGGATGTGTACACAGTAACTTCCTTCCACAGAGCACAGGCTGAACAGCAGGGGAGAAAAAAAAGAGTAACTTCCCAGTGGAGAAACCTACACAAACCATCTCAGCCAGGCAACCGTGGCCGGAGAAACCGTGATCAGCCACAAGGGCAGTACAACTCTCTGCAGGCTGTGATCACAATGGCCCTTAGCTCTGGGGTCTTCCTTTTCAACACCTATAGCCCCTGTGTAATTTGACAGAAACATCAGAAAAATAACAATATGCCAGATGCTCGGATCTGTCTGACCATTCCTCCAAAAAGCCTGAAAAACTGTCGCAGCAAGAGGAACCCAAGGAGACACAACAACTAAATGTAATGTCTGGATGGAATCCGAAAGAGGACAACAGTTTAAAAACAGGGAAATCTGAATAATGTATGGACTTTAGTTAATTATAGAACCTCAATCTGGGCTCACTCGTTGTGGCGAATGCACCACATTAAAGTAAGATGTAAATAATAGGGGGACGAGGGTGGGAGGTACATGGGAACCTTCTGGACTATCTTCACAATCTTACTGTAAATCGAAACCCATTCTAAAATTAAAAGCTTACTGTAAAAAAATTTAAGGTTTCGTTCCTTTCTCTAATCACCCATTCCTTGTCCTAAATAAGAAATGTTCTACCCATGTTTAATTTGCAAAAGGCAAAGTGAAAATAACACTTGCAAAACACCACAAAATTAGCGTGTGAAAAGCTAATTTATTGGGATTTAAAAAAAAAAAAAAAACCACAGTGCTTTGTTTATTCTGTATTCCTACAAGAAAAGTGCCAAACTTCAGTGTCCCTTTGACTGATAGGGCTTGTGTTGCAGGACAAAATCTAGAGTTATTGAAAATGGCTTCATTTTCAGGCTTATGTTCTCAAAATCTTGAATTTCAGGCCTCCCTGGTGGCACAAGGGTTAAGCGTTAGCACTGTGAAGCAGTCTGCAGCTACTGCGGCCTCAGTCCAATCCCCAGCCAGGGAGATGACCCACATGGTGCAGCGGACCGCTCCTGTCTCCCTGCTGCTCCCCTCAGCAGTGTATTTCAGTCAATCTGCCTGTTCTGCTCCCCACTCTGTCTCTGGTGAATCCTCTCACCCCCGGACCTCTGACCTGTACCCCAGCTCTTGTATGCATAAATAAATCTTTTAAAAAAAAATCTGGAATTCCTTGAATATATTATCGTAGATAATCAATCCATTCTCTGGGATGAAAAGAGAGAAAAGGACATTGAAGATAGACTAGGAGGCTGGAGAAAAGACGGAACAGTGCTTTCTCACCCTCAGGTAGCACAGAAACCCATGTCCTTACTATGAATAGGAGGGACCCTAACTCTGTTTCCTCTCAGTTTCCCTGGAAATGGTCAAACTTCAGTGCACAGAAAAGATCAACCTAGGGAGAAGGGACTCAAAATCCTAGCGGTCTCCGTCTTGGCAAAGATGCCGTGGCCCAAGCTAAGAAGCAGCTGCAGAATCCCCCAACCCAGGGCCCCTGCCAGAGTCAGCCACTGCCGGACCTGCACTGCCTGCTGCTAGCACAGACCAGCTCCCAAAGAACTCCAATTTTGATTGCAATTCAATTTCCTGCTAAGCTATTTTTTCCACTGAGTTTGTAGATGAAAAAAAAAAAAAAATCAGGAACAAAGCACAGAGCTGCTTCTAAAAAGAGCATCAATCCCAAAGCTCTGAACTGAAGAAGTTGCTTGTAAATACCCTCCAGGGCAAAAGAGAGGACCTTTGACAGATGCTCTCAGCAAATATTTTATAATGGAAAGCAGCATTTATTGAATCATTGGGTATTGATTACATGCCAGAAGTGTGCTAGGCAATGTGCACACGAATTCAGTCACTCCTACTGTGTGGAGGATCAGCCTCACTCTGAGGTGCAGCAACGGGCCCCAGAAGGAAAAGCCATTTGCACACAAGGACACTGATAACCCCTGGCCGAACCGAAGCCAACCCATGTCCCCTCTTTCTTGGCCTCTGGCCTGCCTGGGTCTGTCATTTCATCACAGACTTCTCTTTCCATTTAAGATTTGCTGGAGAAATCAGTATGTTTGCATTATCCTCTGTGTCTTCCTGAATGCAGGTGAGACTGGAGTCAAAAGACATTGCCTTTCATCACGGAATCAAAATCAGCCCGTAGAAAAATTAAATTGCTACCCAAGCTGCTCCGCACACCACAAAGCAGACCCTGGGACGTGACCTTGGAGAGCACCCTGGGGTGTCTTCAGGCTGCATCCCCTGCATTCACAGACACCACCTGCTGGGCTGCAGAAACCGTGAGAACCGAGCTGAGGGTGTACAAGTCATTCTTGGACGGACAACCTAGCGTAGAAACGTGTGTATGCCGTGCATACCTCATCCATCCAAGCCAGGGGAGGGCACACGTTACTGCCCATGTTCACCTCTAAGGAGACACCAAGGAGAGACACAAAAACATCGCCAAGTTTCCCCCTGGCCTCGCAGACACCTCCCAAAGCACAGCACTGTAAAGGTTGTGACTACAAAGCATCTCATTTAAAAATAATAACATAAATGAAACTTCCTGGAGATTGTGACCTTACATAAGTGGCATTAGTTGACACACTGCAGCTGTTTAGTGAAAGTGTTGTTTTCTACTTCTTCCTGTTGATTTTTTTATCCTTCTCTGCCAAGGAAATTTGCTACATTTTTTTCATGATTTTCCTTGTGTCAAGTGGAACTTTTTCATCCAAATTTCACTGCTCAGACCCATATGTCTCTTCTTTCTTCTTCTTTTTTGTATTTTTTTTAAGATACCACATAACAAAAATGTTTCTCTTATATTAATTTTGTTACTCAGGCAAAGTAAACCATCACTCCTCGGTATGTCATATAAAAGCCAGAAGAGTAGTGACTCACTCATGCAGAGATTTTATTTAAAACACTGGCTCTGTGGTTGGAGCAGATTAAAGACAGATCGGGCTGCCCTCGGAGCTGGGCTGGGGTAGGAAGAGTTAGAGGTGTTGCCACCGAGTAGATAAACCACATGCAGCTTGTGTGACGGGAACTCCTATTGGCCCCTCTCCCCGCTTCAAGACTGGAGCACCTGCCTACCTCCAGCAGACTCGGGGTGACCCACCTGGCCAATCTGAAGGATTCTTGGCAAGATCTGACATTGTCACTTGGTGACCAGACATGACATGGCTAGTCCACGAGGGTTTGAGGTTCCCTAAGGGACCACAGGACAAGCAGAAGGAAAAAAGAGGACACTGGTGGGAATGAAAAGGGTAAGGAAAAGGAAAAATTGATGGCAAAAAAAGAAGCTGGGAACGAGCAAGCAAGCGAGCGAGCTCTGGGAGACGTCCTATTGTTCTTTTTTCTGTGCCAGAGAGAGTCTGGAATTTTAAATGATTGCAAATTGAGCGGCTGATGGGTAATCGATTTGGTCTCTACCAGTAGGGGTCAGAAACCCATGACATGCAAATAATATTTATACAGTTGAAACAAGGAACAGATGAAATCCATGCAAGAGGATGAATCTCTGTTTTCTTATTTTTTATAGAAAAGCACAAATTCCAACATCTGACACAGACAAAGAGAGAAAATTACAGATGGTAGAAGAAGCTTACGTGTGGATGCATATCCATAGCTCACTGCTTGGGAGTCTATGTGATACTTATCTCAGGTCTATCCACTAAAGAAAGTCACTGAAATTCACCAATTAACTGCTTGCGTGTGTGTTTAAATGTGCACATGTCCTAGAGACACTTTTTTGTCACTCCTTTCAGCCTTCCTCTCTTTTCAATTTCTTTATTTTTAATATGCACAGAAAAATCACTGATTTCTTCACACTTAAAACAACTTTGGAGCTGTTGGAGGTAGAAATTGTCCAAGTCGTAACATCTACGAAGTACTGAAATCCCAATGATCGCCTCACTGGGACAGGAATCCTTTTGATCGTGTCTGTCTGAGACTGTATGGGTAACAAAGCAAAACTCGTGTATATTTTCATTGATGAGGGACTGTCTCGTGGAACATTTGCCTTCAAGTTCATGCAGCTGTGCATTAAACACGCATTTCAAAGCACTTCCATAGGTGGGGGGATAGAGCAATAAACAGGAAACTCCTAAGACAGTGATAAGCACAACTGAAAGCCTTAAAATAGACAAGTGTAGCAGGTACTGCATAGCTACTAAAGACTGGGTGATCAAGCTGGCTCCTGTAGGGAATGACACTGGGTTTCAGGCAGAAGGAATAGCTCAAATGAAGGGTCGTAGGTGGGGACCCACAGAAGAGTGGAAATAAACAGTGTGACTGGAAGTCAGTGGACTAAACAGAGGGTGCTGAATGACCAAGCTGGAATTAAGGTGAGCAGAGGTCATTCAACATTGGGCTTTGCCAGCTGTGAAAGGATGGCAGGGTCTCAGTGCAGTCAGAAACTATGAAAAAAAAATATATAAACAGGAGGCTTTAAAATCCCCCCACCCCTGTCCTGCTGCCCTGCTGGATCCAGGCTTTAAAATACTGTTCTTGGTTTTTAATTTATTATAAATTATTTCTTTTTCCTGGACCCTTATTTGGTTTCCCAACATTCCCCCTATAAGTGAAACCATCCAATACTTTTCCTTTTCCTTCTGGCTTATTTCACTGAGCATGATCCCTTCCAGCTCCATCCAGTTGCTGCAAATGGCATGAGTTTATCTTTTTGGATTGCAGAGTAGCATTTTATTGTGTATATAGACCACATCTTCTTGATCCAGTCATCTATTTTGGGGCATTTGGGTTGTTTCCATCTCTTGCCTGTTGTAAATTGTGCTGCAATTAACACAGGGGTGCAGGTATCCTTTTGAATTGTTTTTGTGTCCTTTGGGTAGATTCCTAGGAGTGGAATTGCTGGGTCACATGGAAGCTCCATTGTGAGTAGTTTGAGGAACCTCCAAACAGATTTCCATAGTGGTTGGACCAGTTTGCACTCCCACCAGCAGTGTAGGAGAGTTCCTCCTTCTTCGCATCCTTGCCAATATTTGTTGTTTCCTATTTTTTTTAATACCTACCATTCTCATTGGTGTAACACTGCAGGGGAAAGGAGAAGGAGGGATATCAAAACAGGGGAGGGAATGTGTTCTTACACAAGAGGCTATAGTGATGGTGCACGGGTGAATTGGTGGTGGGAATTTTGCAGGGACTACACCTGAGAGGAGAAAGCATGCATTGTACAAAAAGGAAGGTAATAAATATATATATATATATATATATATATATATATATACACACCACATATACACACACACATATATATACATATATATATAATGAAAAAATTTAAAAATAATTTAAAAAAATAATGCTCTTGTATAAAGAATGGGGCCCAAAGTAGGAGGGGCAGAAGCAGGGAAACTAATCACAAGCCTTGGGGGTAAATCACAGAAAAGATTTTGGTTGCTGAGATTGTGGTAGTTTCTGGAGACAGACAGAGGTGGAAGGACTTGGAGTATACGGTGGGATTAGGGATAACAAGGCTAGCGAGAATGGCTGTGTGGCTTGGGGTAGAAGAAGGAAAGTAAAAGAACAATCATGTATGAATCAAATATCTGTGCAACTGAGCAGGTGGAGATATGATTTACTGCTGTGTGGCTTGTAACTAAGGCTGACATGGTTTGCAGGCAACAGGGAAACCCAAGAACTCTGCTCTGACCACCTTGTGCTTGAGAAGCCTACTATGTGGAGAGAGGCTATTAGTCCTCTAATAGTTCTAGGCAGAGGCCAGATTTTTGATGCTGTCTGCATTTCATAAGACAATAAAATTGTAGTAACTCCTAACAAGGAAATGAATTTTTATCTCCTGTAACTACTACCTATTGGTCCTATTATGCCATGGACGGAACATGGGGATAAAGCCCTAGCTATGTGTATGATGCGGCTCCAAATATTTAAAAAAATGAAATGGCATTTAACTCCATACTTGCTACATATTTTGCTTATGATTTATTTGCACATTAGAGAATATATTTAAGTGCACCACCTTCAGACAAAAGAGGACTGGAACTAGGGTACAGAGAGAACCTTGTGCAAAATCACAAAGCTACAAAGTGGAGAAGTTGAGTTTTAGTTCAGGTCTGTCTTGATTGCACAGCTCATGATTGCTGTACCTCCCAGACCCAGATGTACAAACACTAGTGCCCTCCAGTGTTCCTCACACAGTCGGATTTCCGCAACAGTTTACCACTCTGAGAGCCCTCTGGTAGCTCCCTACTTCTGCAAGATCTCTCATTAAATTTTGGTTCTCCCAATGAACACATCTGATGTGACCAAGGAGGAGTACACCCATCCTCTGGTCAGATGCCTTCTTAGAATGATGCTGGACATTGCATTAGAGCAACCACATCACACTGTTGGCTCATATAAAATTTGTGGTCAACTACTGTCTAGCCAGGGCTCCCACATCCTATACTAGTGCTATAATTTTTTTTTGCCTAAATTAAAAATGTCAAGATATTTGAAACCCAAGTCTTTCAGCTAGCACATTAGTTATTCCTTCCACTTTCACAGCAATTATGTCTGAGAAATATGTATTTTGTCTGTTCCATTCATTGATTGAAATATGCAAATTATAGTCAAAATTCTAATATTATATAAATAAAATCTGAGCCCTGTTGTGTGCTTACCATGTTTCAGATATTATTCTAAGTCTCAGTTTTCTCATCTGTAAGATGGAAATCATCATAGCAATAAGTAGTTAAATGACAAGTTGCTTGTGAAATTCTTAGTGATGCGGTCATATTTATCCATCACAAAAATTTTTGGAAGAGCATCTATTTTAAAACTATGTCTACCCCGTCCTCTGACCTAACCAAGAGAAACTGTATTGAAAATGGATGTAGAAACTAAAATTAATATACTAAATCAGTTTTTCTGTTGAAAAAAGAGCAAAGGACTTTAATAAATCATGAAGTTGCAACAGCTGCTTAATTGCCTACTGGTAGACTAAAGTCACCACTAATGTTTCTCTCATTCTATTCCACCAAGAAAAGAGTTATCTTAGGCACCCATTAGAAGATCCTGGGGAATGGTAATACCAACTTATCTGTGCTCTGCTTATCGACTATGCTTCTGTTTGAGCTAGGCTCCCCAGAAACAGATCATAAGACAAGAATTCAAATGCAGGTTGCTTGTTTGGGATGACATGATAGAAAACACCAGGAAAAATGGGGAAGAGAGCTTGGAAGGGAAAAGAAATAGAGCTATTATTAAGCGAGTTGCCACAGAGAGTGAATATACTAGTTTCTCAGGCAAACTCTGAGATCCAGTATAGAATTTATGCCTTGGAGTTTTCCCTCTCCAGTTGGTGAGGTATACACTAATTCTGATCAGTCCTTGGACGACAGTTGCTGGGATTGAAGCATGGGAAGGTGTTACTTCCCAGAACCTCCATAACGCGTAAACTTCCACTTACGCAGCAGAGAAAGCAATCACTTAGAAGGCAACTCTAATACAATACATGCTAAGTCCTGGGGAGATAGAGATGAAGCATAGCAGCAGTATGCAACAGCCCTTGAAGGTTTCTCAAGTTCTCCAGTAACCTAAATGATGAGATGTATATTTTTCTGGCAGCACGCACAGCCAACAAAAAGTAATTAACACGGAAAAAGGTGAACTCCGGACAACTCAAGAACAACCACAAAACAATCCAATTTATTTTTTTTAATAAATTTTGTTTTTATATTCCCCATACAATTGCAACCCCCTTATTTTGACCCCAATCCCTCCCCTCCCCAACCCCACCCCCCATTGAGTGTCTCTGGTTCATAGGTTTTTGTTGATTTTCATTTTCACTTTCTTATAGTTATTCTTTTTCCTGGTCCCTTATTTAAGTTTTCTAGATTCCTGCTACGAGTGAGACCATCCGGTATTTTTCTTTTTCTTTCTGGCTTATTTCTCTGAGCATGATCCCTTCCAGCGCCATCCATGTTGCTGCAAATGGCATGTGTTTATCTTTTTTGAATGCTGAGTAATATTCCATGGTGTATATGGACCACATCTTCTTGATCCAGTCATCTATTTTTGGGCATTTGGGTTGTTTCCAAAGCTTAGCTATTGTAAACAGTGCTGCTATAAACATAGGTGTGCAGGTGCTCTTTGGAATTGATGTTTCTGTGTCCTGTGGGTAAATACCTAGGAGTGGAATTGCTGGGTCCTATGAAAGCTCTATGTTTAGTAGGTCCAGAAATCTCCACACAGCTCTCCATAGTGGTTGGACCAGTTCGCACTCCCACCAACAGTGCAGGAGAGTTCCTTGGTTTCTCTTCAGATCGCATAAATCTTTCGCCTTTTACTAAAACAATCCAATTTAAAAACAGGCAAAGGGGCCTCCCCGGTGGCGCAGCGGTTGAGCACTGGGTTGTGAAGCTGCCCACAGCTTCTGTAGCGCCGGTTCAATCCCCGGCCACTGGACGAGGGTCCCACATGGCGTGCAGACCTCTCCTGACGCCCGCTGCTCCCCTCAGCAGTGTACTTCGGTCTTTCTGCTTGCTCTGCTCTCCCCTCTGGCTCTGGTGAATTCTCTCACCCTCCCACACTTCTGACTGTACCCAGTGCTTGTATAAATAAATAAATAAATCTTTAAAAAATAAAATAAAATAAATAAAAAATAAAAACAGGCAAAGGACTGAAGTAGACATTTCTCTAAATGAGATATACAAATGGCCAATAAACGTGAAAAGAGGCTCAACATTGTTCATCATTGGGAAATGCAAATCAAAGATGAAATACTCCTTCATACCCATTAGGATGGCTATTATCCCAAAATGGCGTGGAGCAGGGCAGGGAAGTGGGGAGAACAGTGTAGGTAAAGATGTAGAGAAATTGAAGCCCTCATACATACCGATATTTCTATACCAATGGTAGGAACAACCCAAGTATAAACAGAAGAACAGAATTTTTTTAATATGATATATACATATGAAAGAATATTACTCAGCTACAAAAAGTAACAGAAAATGCTGATACATGCTATAACATGGTTGTATTCAACATGGTTGAATCTTGGGAACATTATGCTAAGGGAAATAAACCAGACGCAAAAGGACAAATATGATTGCACATGAGATTGAATGCAATCCCAATAAAAATTTCAGTGACATAACAAACATTACTAAAATTCATATGGAACCACGAGAGAAAAAAAATCACTAAAATTCATATGGTACCTGAATAGCCAAATCTTTCCTGACAAAAAAGGGGGAATATGGTGGCATTCTAATTCCAGGCCTCAAACTATATTTTGAAGTCATAATAATTAAAACTGCATGGTACTGGAACAAAAAAAGAGACACAAACCAATGGGAAAGAATTGAGAATCCAGAAATAAACCCACACATATATGGACAGCTAATCTTGAATAAAATAGCTAAGAATATGCACTGCAATATGGAAAGCCTCTTTATTAAATGGTGTTGGGAAATTTGGACTGCCACAGGACAAAGAATGAAGCTAGATAACCACTCACACCACATACAAAAAACAACTCAAAATGAGTAAGACTTGGATCTAAGTTCTAAAATCACAAATACACATAAGAAAACAAAGGCAAAACACTCCATGACACGAGATTCAAAGATATCTTTGCAGATTCATCTCCAGTAACAAAGAAAACAAGAGTATATAAACAATTGGGGGACCTCCCTGATGGCACAAGGGGTTAAGAAGCAACCCATGAAGCTGTCCACAGCCACTGCAGCACGAGTTTGATCCCCAGCCAGGGAGCTACCCACGTGGGGAAGCAGATCTCTCCTGACTCACCGGCTGCTCCCCTCTGCAGTGTATTTCAGTCAATCTGCCTGTTCTGTTCCCCACTCTGTCTCTGGTGAATCCTCACACCCACCCCCATCTCTGGCCTGTACCCCAGTTCTTGTATGCATAAATAAATAAATCTTTAAAAAAAAAAACAATTGGGGACTACACCAATCCAAAAATCTTCCGCATGTAAAAACAGACTGAATCTAAAATGAAGACGCATCCTACTGAATGGGAGAAAATGTTTATATATCCATACATCTGAGAAGTGACTGGTATCAAAAGCAGATATACAGATGGCCAGCAAGCACATGAAAAAATGTTCATCATAACTTATTATCAGGGAAATGCAAATTAAAAACACAATGACATAGTGTCTCATACGTATGAGAACGGCCCATATCAAAAAGATCAGAAACAAGTTGTACAGGACAGGGTGTGGAGAAAAAGGAACATGCTTACATGGTTGGTGAGCATACAGACTAGTCCAGGCCCTATGGAAAGCAGTGCGGAGATTTCTCAAGAGACTAAAAATCTGCCATATAACCCAGCAATTCCTCTCCAAGATATCTACCCAAAAAAGACAAAAGCATTACTTTGAAAGGAAACCTACACTCCTATGTTCCCTCCAGCACTATTTACAACAGCCAAAATACAGAAACAACCTAAGTATCCAAAAACAGATGAGTGGATCAAGAAGACAAGGTGTATGTACACAATGGCATACTTATTCAGCAATCAAAAACAATAAACTCATACCATCTTTCAACCAAGTGTTGAAAGATAACCATAAATCTTAGGCATCTAGGGAGTGGGGAGGGAGAGAAGATGGGGTAGTGATGGACTGTGAAGAAGGACTGGGTGATGTGGTGGTGGGAGTGACATGGTGACTATATCTGCAGGGGGAAATCCTATACACTCAACACTAACAAGGATTAAAAGCAGGATAGTTCAATTAAAAAATTCTAGGGGCCTCCCTGGTAGTGCAAGGGTTAAGATGCAACCTATGAAGCTATCCATAGCTACTGCAGCATGAGTTCGATCCCCGACCAGGGAGCTACCCACATGGCACAGCAGACCTCTCCTGACTCACCCACTGCTCCCCTCAGCAGTGTATTTCAGTAGCTCTGCCTGTTCTGTTCCCCACTCTGTTTCTGGTGAATTCTCTTAGCCCTCAAACATCTGGCCTGTACCCCAGCTCTTGTATACACAAATAAATAAATCTTTAAAAAAATTTCTAAAATACTTTAAAAATTTAAGTTTTAGTATACCTGTAGCCATAGTTCTCTCTTATTATTGCTATGAACTTGATATTGGTATGATCATTTCTTGTCAAGTTTTATCATTAGATCCATCCTGGTCAAAATTAATAAGAAATCAAGGCCTTAGAGGGTTTGAGTTTCATTTGCTGCTAAACTATTTTCATGTGGCTCTATTTCCAAAAACTGCATATTAGTAACTTACGCATTGTTAAATGTTTTATTTTGTATCCTCTCTTACCCCTTCATAAAATTGGTAAATACACTGTCAGTGTTTTTCTTTAGTTGAATATATTTTACAATGAGGATCAGGCTTTTTCAAAGGCTGTTTCAATGGCAAAGGTTTCTTTACACTCATCCTTCTCAATACTATAGTTTCCACTCACCAGTCCCTCTGACACAGGCCTCTGCATTCCTTCAGGTACCACCATGGCTTATATGGGAAAAAAAAAAAAACAGCTGGTGGGTGCAACCAGATCTGGGTTCAAATTCCAACTCTACCAACCTACCAGATGACTGTGGGCAAGAAACATGGCTTTCCAAATTTTAATTATGTTTTATGTGAAATGGACCTAATACTACTCACAGGACTGACAGAGAATTACTTTAAAAAAATTGGCCAAGTGCATGCCATATTTCATGTTTAAGAAATGATTTCTTTTTTCCCCGATTTCCATTCTAAATTGCTTATTTTATTATCCTATGGCAGAAAATTATATTGGCCCCATGTTAGCCGTTCTTCTCTTTAATAGTAATAGAAATTTTAGCTGGTCACGGGCCACCCAGAAGACAGATGATGTGGACCTTGCTTGCAACCACATGTGGTCCTGTCACTCAAAGGATGAAAAAGAAGTCATTCTCATATAAACAAGATTTGCTAAATGAGTATGTTTTAAAGACCTTTTGTAGACAATGGTGTCTTTAGTTAAAATGATTATGCATACTTCAAAATTTGTTGAAAGGGTAGATCTCATTTTAAGTGTTTTTAGCACATTTAAAAAAAAAAAAAACTGAGGAAAATCTTTGGAGATGCTGGCTATATCTTTCACCTCTCCCTGTGGTGAACACAGGGGTTTGTAGATGTCCTAAGTCATCAAAGGGTATACATTAAGTATGTGCAGTTGCTTGTGTATCGGTTACACTTCCTCAAAGCTGTTTTGTTTAAATAGGTAGGAAACTTCCCTGAGAGATAATGATGCTGGCTTCTGTTTCATCCCCACCTCCAATACGCTACCTGCAACACAGACTCCCCCATCCTAGACCACGAAGACAAAGGCCACATAATAGGGACACACTGAGAGAAGAGGAGCTGGGAGGGACGCACACAGAGCTGGGAGGAGCCTCCTTCTGATGATTTCATGGGGCACAGCTGCCATCACCACCGCCTGCCATTGTTCACAGGATATTTGAGTTATCCGTCACTCTCAGAAAAAATTTATTTATCCAAGAGAGTGTACGTTCTTCAGAATCCTATGTTATCTCTCCTGAGAGTAAAAGAAAAACACTCTGTGAGATTCTTTCCTGTCTCCCATGCAAGGAATCACACAGGTGTGCCAGCCCAGACCAATCCAACAGGCTGTGACGAACATTAAATGAACTATGACTTTTGCTTTGACATAAGTCATCACTGTAGTGCATGCATGAGTATCTGATTTGGAGATAAGTGCTAGAACATCCAAAAATAGATGACATATTTTGCCATGGGGTCAATTAAGACCATCAAGAAAATGAGACATTGGAAAGGATTACCACAGAATTCGAAGGAAAGCATTTTTATTAGTGATCATCACTGCTATAGTAACACGACACGCTGCTAAAATCAACTTTGAACTGCTATTCTAGAGGAAGTCCTGTGACACTAATCGGCCTAGTGGCAGGTGAGCAGGAGACAGGGGAGCTCTGGTTCCAACAGGAGTCATCCAAGGTCACCGCCGTGAACTTCGGGGTATTTTCTTCTTTGTGCCTCAAATTCATCATCTGTTTCACAGGGTTCACAGTAGTTCCTAATGGGATTGATCTGATCTTGTCATTCAAAGATCAGGCATAGTATTTAGCACAGTACAGAGACAGGACGTTTTCTGTCATTTCAAATATTTTATAGAGGCGGCCCCTGTAAAATTTCCTGTTCAAAGGAAAAGACTGCTCATAATATCTCTGTCTCAGCAAGTGCTAAAATTTGTGGAGTAAACTATGCAAGTACAATCTGGCAAATGGGTACCTTGAATATGTTTCACCTTAACAGTGACAGCTGCTAAAAATTTGGGAAGACCAACAGATGCTAAAATCAGTGGACAAGTGACAGATGAGTGGATAAAAACCTGGTGTGTGTACAACACACACACACACACACACACACACACACACACGATGGAATACCACTCAGCCATAAAAAAGGATGAAATCTTGCCATTTACAGCAATATGGATGGAACTGGAAGAGATTATACTAAGTGAAATAATTCAGGAGAAAGACAGAGTAGATGGTTTTAATCATATGTGGGATATAAAGAAATAAAACAGAGGAACAGACAAAATTAAACAAAACAAACCTTAGCAATCTGACTTAGAACTGAGACTGCCAGAAGGTGAGGATGGGGCTGGAGAGAAAGAGAACCAGTGGACTATGGTGGAGGATTGTTGGTATTTCGGTGGGGGGTGTGGTGTGGTAACATACAAGTGAAGAGGTACAAATCTATACCTCTAAATCATATTCTGTGTTGTAAATCCGTTACTCAATAAAAAAATACAATTTTTTAAAAATAAAATCAGTAAATAAAAGTCTGAGAAGAAATAGCATTTGTGTAGTCACACAGTATTTCCCTCCCAAGATAGTGATGATTAACTACAAAAAATAAGATGGCAACCTCACTATGGAGAAATCCTGCAGTGTCCTCATAACCAAGAAATCAGTCAACCACAGAAGTAACAAGAAAAGGCCACATCATGAACCAGTTAATAAGATTCAGCGAGAAAACAATGTCATGTCTATGTTAATTTTGCAAAAAATTAAGTAACTTTCCCCCAAACATGAGAAAATATTTGCTCTTACAGAGGAAAAAAAATGAGATTCAGAAGAGTTAAGTGACTTTACAAAGATAGCGATAGTAACAGAGGTGAGAAAGAGACAGGTTTCCTTTGCAAGCCTTTTGACAAATACATTGTTTTGTTATAAAGACAACAAACATTTATGCTATAAAAAAATACAACAGAATCTAGAGGTGTTTGGTGAAAAATAAACTCCCTCCACCGCTCAACCTCCTATTTTCTGAGCTATTCATTAATTCTGTTTCCTATATATCCTTTCAGATACTTTCCATAGATGCTATATTGACACAAACAAGATTGCAGTAGACGTACCCATATAATTGGTTGGATTTTTTCCCATTGAAAATCTTCTGAAATCAGCATGTACAGATCTACTTCATTTCCTTAGTAACTTTTTTTTTTTTTAAGCAAGTGGTAAACTGAGCAACCTGTGACTGATGTTTTTCAAATATAGGTGTTTTCAAATATAGGTTTACTCATTGCTATTCCCAGAATAGGCAACTGAAACAGATGCTACCGTACAGACTTAGAGGAGACTAAATGCACACCAGGGCATCTTACTTTAGGCCAGGATACAGACAGAGGGGACGACTTCTCTCAATGGATCAATGTAATCAAGACACCAAGGGTCATGAATGATCAGTGATTGATGAACTATACCAGTTTGATTTGAATAAGGAGGCATGGAAGAAAAGCACAGAAAAGAAGGAAAAGTTAGGATGTAGAAAGTAGCAGGTGGCCAATTTTAGAACAATGGGATTTATTTTGTGGGAGAATCAGAGCTACTAAATGTGGGCAGGTCCCTGGCAGGTGTGTGGCAAACTGGAGTTTTGTTGCTAATCTCACTTCTTTATAATAAAACTATGTGTCCACATCTCTTTCCACATGAATGGACAATGACTCCCCACAGAAAAGGCAGCATATTCACTGCTGATGATTTATTTTGAACTCAGTCATGTGACTTGACTAGACCAATAAAATATTAACTAATGGACAACACTTAGGGAGATGCTGAGTGTGTCTGCATGGGTTGACTTGCCTGTCTTTTCATACCATAGAAAGAACATATACCAGGGAAACACCAGATTCCAAAATAAGGGGTGATATGAATTCAACACATGTGTGAAGTCAAGCACAAGTAATTCTAGCTGAGCCAACAAAAGCATGGCTAACCCAGATGCCTGTGAGTAGGAAACACATGTTTGTGACTGTGAATCACTGAGGTTTGGGGCTGTTTGTTACACAGATTTACTACAGCAGAAACCATCTACTAAAAGTAAAAAGTACAGTTTTGGAGAACTCAGTCTGTCCATGGATTAATTAAGGAATAAAATGGAAACAAGAAGACAATGTGGACTGAGAGACATTTTTATTCCTCTGACACAGTCAACAATGTTTGAGATGCATCTGTGCCATCTGCTTGCCTTCCACAGTGGAGACAAGGAGCAAACCCCCTCTACAATCCACTGTGAGTAGGAAATAAATCCTCACTGTTTTATACCACTAAAATTTAGGGCTTGTTTCCTCAACATAACTCAGACAACTTAATGCAGAGAGGAAGTCCCAGGATTAATCCAGCAGCTCCTCCAATGTCCTGGACTTGGTGCTTTGCCTCTTCCCATTTTTCCTTCTTCTGCAGTGATGTCTCCCCCTAAAGTTTCAAGGTGACAAGCAGAAACAGGCCAGGATTGGATCTCAGGTTCATGTCCAGACTCTTAACAGAAGCTAGAAGAACAATCACTTTGCCTCACAATAGTTGTGTAGGAAACAGGCACTGCCAGTGCAGAAGAAGGTGGGGAATAGCTGCTGAGTAGGCAGTCACAGGTCCTCTTCTGTAGGACGAGCGATCACCTACATTTCAGATCTCAGCCTATTATTTATTATTATTCACTCTATGTTCCTTTTTTTTTCATAGCTTATGGACATTATCCCCCTCAGCGCCACCCCACCCCAATAAACAACACACTTTTATAGATGAGAAACTGGGACTTGGGGAAGTTACTGGAGATTACAAAGAGAAAGCAACATGTTTAGGATCACCCCGACAGCAGGTGACAGGACAGAGGCTTGAACCCAGACAGGCCTGGCTGTCTACATCTGAGCCCTTTGATCTGGAGCTGTTAAGATTTCATGTTAAGATTTCTTGCCCCTCTCCATACTTCAGGGCCTTGGAGACAGCTGCTGACTCTGTAGCTTGATTCCTCTGTACTTACTACACAAGAGGCTCGGAAAACAGACACAACAACAAAGCCCCTCCCAGGGGGTCTGAACTAGCCAAAAAAAAAAAAAAAAAAAAAAAAAAAAACCAAAGCCATTTCAGTGATGTGAGTGCCTGCAGAACCATGACTCGTAAGAAGGAACGGTGCTCCCTCTGTTGGGATCCTGAGTGAGCATGTCGGATCTGTGTGTGATCTCCCAGCTCCCAGCAGCTTGTCAGGGGCCTTCCTTTCATTTTTGCTGATGGCTCACTGGCCTGTCAAGGCTTTGCAAGCCTGAAAGCCAGGCCTCCAGGCTCCAGACTCTCAGAGCCTGGCAGTCCCCTGAATAGCATGCCTTGTCCCTGGATCTTCCTGGGACAACCTCCAAAGGAAGGACCTCTTGCTACAGCTCGAAAAGCAGCAGGCTGAGAACTCACTGGGAGGTTGGGCAGTAGTGCCTGCTGTTCCTCATCCCCAGAGCGTTATTTCCCCCTTAATCACCAGCATCCTGACTCTCACTCAGCTCTCGGGACAGCGGTCTGTCTTGATCTCCCTGGGAGAGGCAATGGAGCAGCTGTGGTAGAATCTGATGCTGTGTTCATGGCACTGCACTCCCCTTCGGATTCCCACATGGATGTGCTCCTTCCTGGGTGGCCTTCCATGCAGACCAGAGGAGTCCTTCTTCCCAGAAAGGCAGCTGAGCGCCCCATCTGTGGTGTCACAGGGAAGTGGAGCTCAGCCACTTTGCTGCAGAACCGTCTTCTGTTTCTCCACTTTGCAAGCTGGTTCCCAGAGAGAGAGACCTGGCTTTTTTGCTGAGAATGCTGATTCCACGACTGTCAAGTCAGAGGAGTGCTCACCCAGAGGCGTGCTTCTCTTTCTAGCACTGGGGTTCTTTTAAAGGGAGACAGTCAGATCTCAGGCAGAAGGAATTCGCAACAGGACTGGGTGCAGGAGGGCATGGGCCCTCCATGATCTTCACCCTGGTCTAGTACCTTCCCTTTGAGTGTGGGTGGAGCTTGTAATACAATGATTATGTTAAATTACACGGAAAGAGTGAGATTACCAGGCCTCCCTGGTGGTGCAGGGGTTAGAGTCTCAGCGCTATCAAGCTATCACCAGCCACTGCAGCCTGAGTTCGATTCCCAGCCAGGGAGCTGACCCACGTGGCGCAGCAGACCTCTCCTGTCTCGCCCACTGCTCCCCTCAGCAGTGTATTTCAGTAGATTCACCTGTTCTGCTCCCCACTCTGTCTCTGGAGAATCCTCTCACCAATTCCCCTGCACCTCTGACCTATACTCCAGTCCTTGTATGCATTAAAAAAAAATAAATAAAAATCTTTTTTTTAAAAAAAGAGAGAGAGAAATTATCCAGGTAGAGCTAAACTAATCAACTGAGTCTCAGCAAAACAGAGATATCTCTTCCTGATAGCAGGAGAGAAGTCAGAGATTTGAAGCTTGAGGAAGATTCTCAGCGAGGAAGAATCGAGCTACCAGTCTTGAAGGATCAAGCTGTGACGTGCCGCATGGGCTGTGAGAAGCCCCCACGGCAAAGGGCTGCAAGAGACCTCCAGGAATTGAGAAATAGCTTGTCTCCCTGCCTCTCCCTCCTCCCTTCCCCCCTCCCCCACAAAACAGCCAGGGAGGAAATCTACCAACTGTCTACCAACTGTCTACATGAGCCTGAACACGGACTCTTCCCCAAAGTCTCCAAGTAAAAACCTAGACCAGCCTTGAATTTGGACTTGTAAGGCTCTGCCCATAGACCCCAGCTGGGCTAATCTGACCCTCTGACCTACAGAACTGTGAGATGATTGATGGGCCCCGCTTTGTCCCTGAAGTTGGAGTCGCCTGTTATGCAGCAACAGAAAAGGAAGAGTCTGTTTTACACAGTCCCTACCAATGACACCTCTCAATTTGCAGCTGGATGAGTATGGGTCTCTGGAATGTATGGGTTTTGGTAACCATGTTATCTCCAGTGCTCTTAAGCATGGTAGGTATGAAACAAATATTTGTTGACTTGAATGAGGCAATGTTTACACAAGTTTTAGAGTCAGAGACAGGAGTCCCAAGTCCAGCTGTATCACCTAATAGCAACTCTATCTTAAGTCACTTAAGTTCTCCCAGCCTTTGGGAAAAAAAAAAAAAAAAAACAAGTGATAAGAATGATACCTTCCCTATCTTACTATCATCCTAAGAAACCCTCCACCAGGTAATACGAGCCTCTCCTGGTTTCCCAACTGCATCCCAAGCTATCTCTTCTTGGTCTTTGGTTGGAGATTTGTCCCCACCCCTCTATTTCTTAAAGGTGGGAATCTTCCCTTTAAGCTTGACCAAATACCCTCTCTTTTCTCTCTCATTCCCTTCCTAGGAAGTCACTGCATACATTATCATGGCTTCAAATATTAGAAGACTGGTCACCTTTATCAAGATCATCAGCTCTCTCTTCAGCACTCCAAGCTCAAACCCATATGTCAAGCTACCAGAGAACCATGTGTGTCTTTTTGGTTTCTCAACAGGCAAGATGCACACAAGATTCATGACCTTTCCTCTCCCACATTATTCCTCCTCTAACATTTCCAATCTCCATAAATAGCTCTAACATTCACTCCTACTGGAAACCTGGGAAGCATCCTTGAAAACTCCTCTCTCAATCATTCACATTCAACTTAATGCCAATGTTCATCAATTAGGTTCCCTTAAAAACATTCCTCACCCATGTTTTCCATGTTGTGTCAATGTGATCTTTATCAAAGGCAAATCTATGCATATATCACTGTCAAATTTAAATTTTTAATCTTATAATACCACTAAGAAAAATTATTAACATTAATGATCAAATTATTAATTTTTAACTAATTGATCTATTAATTAAAGAGTTATTGGTCAATGAGTCTTCTTTGATTTCAACATAAAAATTAAATATTTGGGGTGACTGCACAGTCCATACTCTTATTTGGAAACATCTCTATAACATTTGCTGAAGAAGCAGCTTCACTATCCTACCTGGTAACCCTGTATCTGTGTCCAGAGTTGACTAGGGGAGAGGAGATGGTAAGGAGAGAGAGAGGGAAATCTTAGTAATTGTAAGAGTTCCCACTCCCTCAAGTTCAACAGTACTTCCCAAGTTGGGTTCATGAAATTCTCTTAGTCCCTTATAATAAATTTTCTTTTGGACAACATAGGTTTGGCTTTCTTGCAACAGAATAGCCCCTAAACAGAAATAAAATCAGCCTTTGCTTTTCCTTCTCAACATAATCCCAAACTTGCATCCAAATTTTAATTTGCAAAATCATCATATTTGAACAGCAGAAATAGATTTCTCAAGTCAAGGGATTACTTTGAGTTTTTCACAAGCAAGCAGTCCTTTGCCAAGAGAAACAAAATTTCTCCAGATCCATGATCGACTTTAAACTTTTATTTGGAATTAACTGCAAATAAACAGGTAAATAAGAGAAAAAGATAATAATATGAAAAGTACCCATATACCCTCTATTTATCCATGTATCTGGCAATCTAGCTGTGTTTATTTTTTTCTGAACTATTTATTGGTAAATTAAATTGTGGCCCATGACCCATAGTAAGACAATGTGTACTGCCTAAGAATGAGGATATTCTGTTACCTAAACCAAAATATGGGTTGTCAAATCTGGCAGATTTAACACTAGCAATTGTTTTTATCCAATCTACCATTTACGTACCAACGTGGTCACGACCGGACAGTCCCACGTACAGAGCTGCCCCTCCCGTCCTAGAGCCGTCCTCTTGTCCTCTTTAAGTCTCAAATATTTCCACATTCCTTATCTCTCATGGTTTTGACATTTTGGAAAAAATGCAATGCCTCTTTTGATTAATAGAAAACTCCTCCTCTGGGATATGTCTGATATCACACCATATTTATACTGAGGCTATGCAGTCTCAACTGGAATCCAGCATGAGCAAGATGGTTTCTTTCTGGAAATGTCTCACCCGCAACACAGTGTCCATCTGTTCTTCATGAGTGGTGATGGCTTTGATCGGTCAAGGTATGATCAAGGCAGGATCTGATTCTTCAGTGTGTAGTATCTGAGTTTGCTTGTCCCTTACAACAGATAAGTAGTCTGTGGGCAAATGCTTCAACCCATACACTAACCCTCCTGGTCATCAAAATCTCTTCCTACATTTAGACATTGATTATTCCTACCTGATCTAATCTGCATCATCATGTTTACAAAATGGGGCTTCCAGTTCCAAGAGCTCACCAGCATTACCATTTAACTATTAGCAAGTAGCTCCCACTTCTATCCTGTGATTTTAGTATGAACTAGTAAGTTCCTATTGTTCAATGGCTTATTAGTTATTATTGCGCTGAATTATTTGGTTGTCAAGATTGTCCTTAATCTAGCTAGTAGTGGCCCCTTCAAGCTGATTGTGCCAGGTCTCTGCATAAATAGTGCTTTCTGATTACTTTAAGCTTCAAGTTCAACTTGTAACTAATTCTACCTCAGACCTGGAGTCACTTCTCTCAGCTATATTTTACAATTTAAGTATTGTGCACTGGATTTTCTTAAAATGAGGCCTATTAATGCCCGCCATGTCCCTTGTTATCAGAAAATTCTCAGAAAGCTTAAGAGCAAAACAAAGAAGTTTCCATGGAAAATTCCTCTAATGGCTTATTTCCCTTCAGTTCCTTGGATATGAAGAGAGGCTGAAATATGGGTTGAATTCTACATATTGAAAATCAATGTTGCATTATCTTAATCTTCTGAGAGTTAATGTTTGGCAGACTTCCTCAGATTTTATTGTAAGTTACAATGCTGATGATCAACTAATCCAATAAATTGCTCAGTTCTTCCAGTTCACTTAGACCCAATATGATTGCTCTTTAAAAAGAGCAAACTTGTTGGAATCCATTTCTTCATCTACAAGTATAATGATTTTGACTAATTTTATACACAGATTGCCAAGTGTGGGCTCCATAAATCTGTCTTATTCTGTTACTTGCTACTCTCCCCAACTGCTTTGAAATTAGCAGAAAATTGCCAAATCAAAAAATACTCTGCCATGTGCTATAATATACTCTTGGTGGGCATTTAAAATTTTTGTCATTATAGATCTTGTGCATAGATACACCGCATTTTAAAATATATTAAACACATCTGATGTTATGCTCAAGATATAATTAGTTCTATTTTATGACATAAACAAAATTGAGAATTCATGGGGTGCAGTATTAAAATCTGAAGTTCTTCTTAGGATATTTTATGTGACAAGTGTCAGCAACTCATCTAGTTCCATTCATAAAATTACTCATTTTTAGGAACAAAATGTTAATGAAAACTCAAAATGCTATAATGACAAAGAATGGATTTTTTCCCCTTTGCATGATAGACAGTTAGGCTGTTGTGAGAGGTTTTGTTGTTGTTTATTGGTTTTTCTTTCTTTTTTTTTTGATAGACTGAGATACACTGGATAGGTATCATTAATTTAAGGAACATGAAATAGTACATGAAGGGCTACAAGTTTAAGTTGTTCAAAGTTGGTTCATAGACACCTACAACATAGTCTAGACCATTGTTTGTTCCATTAAATTTCAAGATTCATACATTGTACAAAAATGAAAAATGATGTAAAAATATATAAAAGTAAAAAAATTTCAAGATTCAGAATAGGTAAAATAGAGGGAGGATTGTTCTTTAAATAACATTTTTAATGCAATTCACATACCACAAAATTCACTCTTTTATGTATATAATTCAGTGATTTTTAAGTATATTCACAAAGTTGTTCATTAGTTATCACCATCTAAACACAGAACATTTTCCTCACCCCCAAAAAAGAAAACCCGCAGTCATTAACAGCCATTCCCCACTTCTCCCAGGCCTGTCTGGGTCCTTCCATTTAGCATAACATTTTCAAGGTTCATTGATGTAGCATATTTCAATGCTTCATTCCTTTTTTATTGCTAAATAATATTTCAATTTTTATATACACTGTGAAACGTTTGGTATATCTGTTCATCCACAGATTGATCTGAGGTTGTTTTCACATTCCGGCTATAATGAATAATGCTGCAATGAATGTTTGTGTATGTTTTTGTGTAGATGTATGTTTTTGGATCTCTCATGCATTTAAACCAGGAGTGGAATTGCTAGATCATATGCTAGCTCTAGGCATAACTTTTTGAGGAAATGCCAAACTGCTTACCAAAATAGCTGTACCATTTTATTTATTTATTTATTTGTTTGTTTGTTTATTTATTTATTTATACAGGCACTGGGTACAGTCAGAAGCGCGGGAGGGTGAGAGAATTCACCAGAGCCAGAGTGGGGAGCAGAGCAGGCAGAAGGAACGAAGTACACTGCTGAGGGGAGCAGCAAGCGGCAGGAGAGGTCTGCGCGCCATCTGGGACCCTCCTCTGGTGGCCGGGGAGCAGCCGGGGATCGAACCGGCACTGCAGAGGCTGCGGGCAGCTTCACAATCCAGCGCTCAACCGCTGTACCACCAGGGAGGCCTTTTAGATTCCTGCCATCAAAGTGTAAGTGTCTAATTTTTCCACAACACTTTTTCCACAACCATAATTTCACCAACACTTTTGTCTGTCTTTTTCTTTATAGCTATCCTTGTATCTCATTTGTATTTCCGGTTTGTATTTCCCTAATGATTAATGATGCTACGGATTTTTCAAGTGTTTACTGACTTTTCCTATACTTCGTTATCTAGTCAAATCCTCTGTCCCTATTTAAATTGGGTTGTCTTTTTTAGGGAGTTGTTTTAAGAGTTCTTCATATGTTTTTATATAAATCCCTTATCAGATATATAATTCACAAATATCTTCTCCCAACCTGCCAGCTGTCTTTTCACTCAGAATGTCCTTTGCAGCACAAGAATTTTTAATTTTGATGAAGTCAAATTCATCTGTTTTTCTTTTGCTGCTATGCTGTGGTTGTCATGGCTAAGAAACCATGACCTAAGCCAAGGTCACTATGATTTACTCCTGTGTTTTCTTCTGAATTGTACAGCTTAAGCTCTTGACCCATTTTGACTCCATTTTGATCCATTTTGACTTCACTTTTGCATATAGCATGAGCCAGGGATCCAATTTCATTCCTTTGAATGCAGTTTCATTCCTTTGAATGCAGTTATCCAGTTGCCCCACCACCATTTGTTGAAGCTTCTTTTCCTTTAAATTCTCTTAGCATCCTTGAGCCAAAATTGTGACTGAATCTGGGGCTCTCTGGTGGCACAAGGGGTTAAGACACAACCTATAAAGCTGTCTGCAGCAACTGTAGCACAAGTTCGATTCCCAGCAAGGGAGGTGACCCACATATTGCAGCAGACCTCTCCTGTCTCTCCCACTGTTCCCCTCAGCAGTGTATTTCAGTAGATCTGCCTGTTCTGCTCCCTACTCTGTCTCTGGTGAATCCTTTCACCCCCACACCTCTGGCCTGTACCCCAGTTCTTGTATGCATAAATAAATAAATCTTTTAAAAAAATCTTGACTGAATCTATCTCTCACAATATATACAAGACCTTTAAATTTTCTTTTAGTAATAAGGTACTGAGTCTTAGAGACAAAAAAAAAAACCTTTTTCCATTAACAAGGAAGGATCCTTCTCTGTTGAATACCTGTGATCGTTTGTCAATATAGCAAGGACTTTCTCTCAGGCACTTCTATTCACTGACCACTGAAGATAATGGGGGAGGAGGGGCCTTGTCCACCCATTGTATGTAAATTTGAAACTTAACTGAGGCTCCAGAAATACAAGAAATGCCTTTATTATTGGACAACTTGATCTAATTTGGGAAATTTGAAGTTGTCGTTAAGAAACTATATGACATCAAATCTGCAATCAAATGTTCGGATGAGGAGAATACACCAAAAGTTTCTACCTTAACAACACTTCAATTGAAAAAGGGCCAGGTAAGGTGGCAGGTAACTTCTTTCCATAACACCCATTGCAAAAGATGCTGAGGAAGGCAAATCTGAATCTAAACCAATCTCACAATTTCCTTACAAATCCAGGTGTCTTATGACCTATTTCCCTTTTATCCCATGTGAAGCTCTCTATCGATAATTTTACCTCTAATTCTCTCTTTGGAAGAGAATACCTAATGTCTGGAAATCACTTTGCAGTAGATCACTTCTAAAATAACCACCGGTGATTCCTGCCTCCTGGTATTTAATCTCTTATGCCCATCTTGCAGGTGAGCTAGTGACTTGATGCTAACTAAAGTGATGGGATATTACTTCTGAAATTATTAAAGACTATGACTTCAATCTTGCTAAGCACTCTCCTATTCCGTTTCACTTGCTCATTTTGATAAAGTCAGTTGCCATGTTGTGAGCCTTGTGGAAAGGCTAACTGGTTGGAAATGAGACCCTACCCCGATGCCCTGCCAGCACCTGAGTTCTGCCAACAGCACTGTGAGCACAAAAGCAGATCCTGCCCTAGTTAAATCTTGAGATGATTGTGGCTGGTTCCTTCCCTCAGTCTGTGAGAATCCCTGCACTAGAGGACCAGATAGGCCATTCCCAGATGCCCAATTCACATGGACTGCGAGCTATATTCTTGTTTTAAGCCATTGCATGTTTGGAGTGATCTGTTACACAGCAACAGATAACTAATATAAAGTATAACCTGATTTTCTATTTTTCTAAATCCCGTGCTGTAGTTCCTCAACACACTAAATGGCATGTCAAAGAGGCTGGTGGGGGTGTGGTGTGGTGTGGTAACAGCACCTGAAGGGGCAGGTCCTATACCTTTAAATCACAATTAGCAATAAAAAACAGTGTTACCTCAACTAAAAAAAAAAAAGAAATGGTTCCTAAATTCAGGGTTTTCAAATTAGTTCTTGCAGCTGTATCTTTCCATTCTCTCATCCTTGTTTAATTACTGGACCATTCTCGCCCTACTCGCTACTTCCAAACTCTCATTTTCACTGCATCATCTGGAAGTTCATTCGTTATCTTACCACTAAATTGTGACTTTTTATTCACAAACTCCAACTTCGCAGTGTTAACCAAAACCAGGCTTTCCAAAAGCCACAAGAAAGACCTCTGCAGTGGAGGAAACCCAGCTCACCTCCTCCACCACACTCCAGCCTCCTGCCCTGTGTTTCTGCCATTTATTAGCGATGGGATCTTGGGCAAGCTATATAACCCCTCAGAGCCTCACCCTCTTCATTTCTTCAATGGAGATATTTACTTCATGAGACTGTTGAAATATTAATGAAGTGATGTAGGCGAAATTGTCTGACAGCATCTACCCAAAGGATGCTGGTTTTCATTTCCTGATACCCAGTCCTCATTCACTTACTGAATAGTTTCATTCATACACACAGACACACACACACACACGCATGCACACACATACAAACACATACATACACATATATTCTGTTTTTGAGCCATTCCTGGTGAAATAAAGTTGAATGAGTCTTCAAGGTACTCACAAGCTGCCAAGGGAGATAGCATTTATCACACACTTATGCTAATTGGTGGTCAGGCCATGATGAATCCTTGTAGTCTGGGAACACCAAGGAGGGTCACTTCATTATCCTGACATCTCATCTTCAGTAATTCACGCCCCTTCCTTACATCTACTTCTGTATTTCTTCTTTGCTATAGTCCAGGGTATTTTAAGACACCCCTACTCCTCACTCCATTTGCGGCCAGTTCTTTCCAATCATCTGAGTATCACCGCCAAATACAACCAGGTACTTATATTATTGATCATTTTAATAACTTGGTCTCACAGTTCTTTAGACACTTCTCAAGTCTAATATTGTAGCATGTGAGACGTGGATAAATAATAAGAAAGTGGTGAGTGTTATTATGATATAGACCAGTAAAGTGAGCGTTATGAGAATGGATTATAAGTTAAGATAGCTCTTACTCAGCCTATTGGGCGATTGATGAGTATGCTGTTATTTTTAGTAGTTGTGCCTGGTGATGCCCTCCTTGTCTCCCTGTGACAACTGATAGTGCATCTCAGATGATGAAGGCTGAGATTTGATACAAGGCTTTGGTCATGTTAACTTTTGTCACTTCTGTTCCATTAATATTGCTGAACCTCACCCTTTTCCCCTAGACCTCATCTTCATTCAAAAGTATTTCTTCTTCATTTGCTCTTTCCTCCCAGGACACAGTTGCTTCTCTATTGCTTGGTCCACGTCTACCCAACCTACCCATCACTGCCATCCCATCATGTGACCCTAGCTAATCACCCAATCAATCAAACCCACACACACTTGGTTTCTCAGGTACTTTGGATAACTCACTTTTCGGAGACACTGCATATATTATCCTCCTTCTGAAAATAAGCTTAGCCATGAACATATTTGAACAAAACACATATGCTCATGAGGAATGCCTTTCAGCCAATATTAATGTTAATCATCTTCCAAGGCCTATTACAAACACCAGGGACATTTTACTTTTCCTAAACAGCTGTGCTCTTTTCTTCCTTTTGATTACCAAATAAGTTTACACCTATCTCACAGCACTTCAACCCAGCACAATACTGTATTCCGGTGGTTATAGTTACAGTATTATAATCTAAGTTTAATCTCCTCATACTTGAAAGCCAAAATTGTGTCTGCAGCAGCAGGAGGCTGAGGAAACAGATAAATCAAGACAAACAGGGGTGAGGGGGTAGAGATCAGAAGATTCTGCAGATCTTGAAGATGGCAGAAGATACCCTGAGCCAAGGAAAACAGGTGACCTCTGGGGAAAAAAAGGAAATGAATTCTCTTCTACTGCACCTTAATTTTAGGTCTTCTGACTTCCAGCACTGTTAGATAATAGATTGTACTACTTTGTGTCACTGAGTTGGTGGTACACTACTACAGCAATCACAGGAAACTAACATAGCACCTGTCTCAGGAGCTTCCCATACCTGCTCTCCCAGTTTCTAGGTTGGTACACAGAGTTAAATCTCAACATACCTCACTGAGGATGTACTTGGTCCGATAAGAGTAGGAAGAGGCCATACAGACAAAGAACAACTACCTAAGAAATGATAGGAATGGGGAAGGGTGTCCTGCAAGATGATTTTGAGAGTGCTTAATCAAGAGGACTAGAATATAAGGCTGAATAAGAAAGATTTCACTGAACTAGGGCTATTCCATTTAATGGCATTTTAATACGGAGGCAAAGAACTCAGGAAACTGGAAAAACTCATTGCTGATATGGCTCTCAGATGTCTGGAAAAAGGCAATGGTCAATCTCAGCAATGCACAAACCCTGGGCTGCCCTGGCAGGTGCCAGGGAAACAGATAAGAAGGCGAGGGGTACAGGCACACTGGATGGAGCAATCATGTGAGTCCAGAAGGCCCATCAGAGAAGCCTATTCCATGGGAGGTTCAGAGGATATAGATATGTCTCACCAAGGTTATCAGAAAGGCACTGGCGATGGGGGACAACTCTCACTAAGAAGGTATGAGGGCGTCTCCTCTGCAGGCCAGCGAAGGCAGGAGAAGTGGGCACGGAGCTGGATTCCACAGCACCCGTGGGGAGGAGGAGGCAGTGCCTATGACATTTGCACTTCCCTTGGCAAAACTTGGGTCTTTGGGTCTGAGCCATAATTTCAAGAGTGAGAATTAAGTGAAAGAAATCCCAATCTACAGATAAGAAGCATCATGAGAAAAATTCTCTATTTAATCAGTTCTAAGAAGATTTTCACTTTGGTAAAATTTCTATAACCCCTACAAGGTTTAGAAATGTTCGTAAAACAAAATCTCAGCACCACAAATAAAATGTGCAATGGTCTCTTTAAACTGAAAATAACATATCTGGAAAGATTTCATGTAATGACTTGCTTTAATTAGCCTTTTCTTTGCTAGGCATTATGTGTTTAAGTAGCAAACAACAGACACACACTTTAATCTTTGGCAGCCAAATAATATGCTCTGTAGCCAGACTGTAATCAATACACACACATTTCTTGGCAGGAACACAGCACGTGATCACAATGCACTGGTTGACTTTTCACATCATCAGAGCGGATGTCTACCTAGGAGCCCAACTTCAGCAGGAAAAGCTGGTACAACAGACATGTCATCCTGTCCGGGGGCTTTAGGGTACAACAGAAAAGGAATGTGTTCTAGTGTCTCACACTAGGAGATCTGATTAGCGACTCTGCCACTTCATAGTTCTCGCCATCTGGACACACCTGACTTATCTCACCTCAGCTTACACATCCTTGTGAGCCACATATGCAATGAAGTCAACTGATAAACGGTCAGCAAATGCTAGCTCTGTCCAGCTGCACTTCTGTCCTCCTCAAGTTTCCTTCCCTAATCCATCCATCCCTCAGCCTCCCAGGCTTACAGTGAAGGGTGGTGAGAAAGTAAATCAGCTTCCAACCAGAGACCCAGCCACCGGCCCCCTCCAGTCTTTCAAACTCATGTCCCTTCACCTGGTCACAGAGGCCTGGCCACCGAAACAAAACCAAGCAAGAACAAAAGCTAACCTTTCTTCTCTCTTCCCTAAAGTTTGCTTTTTAAATTGGGAGCAGGACATTCTGTGGTACCTCTGGAAAGGGCACAGGATCACCTTTTGAGGCAGCAGAGAAAAATCCTTCGAAATGTCCTATGAGAGACCTAAATGTCTATTTCCAAAGAAACGTTTCAACTATTCAGGAGGCAGTTGGTGTGGCTTTATTCCTGCTTTGCAGACTGTACTTAATATCTCTAACTGTTACCATCTGCCCTGGTCTTCCTCGTTTCAATCTGTCGTGTTGGTTTCTTCACATCTTCACCACTCCCTGCTCAGGTCAATAAATAACAGAGAACAAAATCCACTTACAATCGTTTCTTCCTGCGATCACAATCAACCTCAGAAGCAAGTTAGAGGCAGCAGAGTGGAATTCAGTGGAATGCCCCCGGAATTCAGTGGAATGCCCCCGGAATTCAGTGGAATGACCCACGTGAATCTGCAGCATATCACTCAAATAACTCTCCCTGCCACCAAAATCCGCTTAGGTTGTTAAAAACAGCTACTGTGAGTGGGGAACAGAGTAAATGCAGACAGGGATAGGAAGCTCCAAGCGTTTGCCTGATCAAGGAACAGTGTTTGAGGACCTATCATTTCGTCCCTCTCCATTGGCATCTTGGCTAAATACAACAGAATAAATGCATCAGTCAACAGATGGCTACTGAATAATAACATGATCAAAAAATCACACTGGTTTAAGTCAGTGGTTCTCAGCAGGTGGCACCTCCCTACCCAGATTACTCCAGGTACTTGATGTCTGTAGATACTTGGGGGAGAGGGTGTTCTACTGGCATCTAGTGGCAAAGGCCAGGGATGCTAGTAAACATCCTCCGATGCACCGGACAGCACCCACAGGGAAAGAAGGATCTGACCCAAAATGTCAAAAGTGCTGCAATTGAGAAACCCAAGTCACTCCCTAATTTAGCTAAGAATGCACGCATGCCAAAAGAAAAAAAAAAAGAAAAGAAAAAAAAGCCTATAATACAATATCAAAAGGAGATAACCAATAGGAAGCTAATAAAAACATGCCCTTTGTCATGGCACAAAATGTATGATACTGGAATGGGGAGAAAAAAAACCACCTTTGAAATGCACAAGGAGAAATTGCTTAAAGGGCATATGCATTTGAAAGAAACCACTAAAACTAATTCAATGATAGCCTAACCTTGGCCTGAACTTGCCAACTGTGCCATTAGGACTATGACCTCACGGGCTCCTAGGCACTACCCTGGGAACACAGAACTAGGCTTATTTAATCCCTGACTTCCTTTAAACTCTGGCAACAGATGAGCTCCATGGGCCAAATTCTGCCCAGGGAAAGCCAATGGGTGTTGCACAGAGTTATCCAAGAATATAAATTGATGTTGTGGTTTCTTGTGTGGCATCTGGCTAGCTTAACTAGATTAGCAATGGAAACACAGCTAGATTCTGAGGAAGACAGCCGACAGGCAATATGCTATCCTGTCTCCATAAGGCTATGGACTGACAGGTAACCTCTAGGGAGCATGGATTATTATATCATCTTCCTAACCCTCACCTTTTCTTATACAGTTCTGCACATAGTTGGTGCTCAATACCAGTAATTTACTAGTTGGTAACGAGCTTCACACTCACTTCCAGAGTCCTTATATTGAGGGAATGTGGAAACAGATGCTGAGCTAAGGGATTTTTACTATACACAAGTACTGCGCCAGGTGCCAGAAATACTGTGATAAACATGGCGAGTGAGTTGCTCACCACCTTTGAGTCTAGTATCTCCCATGTGAGTTTACTGTGGTTAATTCTGTCTAGTGGAGGCTGATGTCATTTCTACTGTGGGAGTAAAGTTAACATTCTCAAATCCTTTCTTCTTCACGAAGTCCTCTATTGCACCATGCCGACTAGATTAAACAAGACTTTATGCATGTGTGCCTTCAGTGGGTGGGGGAGGGGAATTGGGAAAAGAGGGGTAAAGGGAAATGATTTTCAGATAAGGAAATTCTCTTCAGCAAACACCTTTTACAGAGGGACTGAGACTAGCAAGGGAGTCTGTGGTAAGTAGAAATACTAACCTGGACCAGAGCTACCATCATTCGATGGTTTCAGTAGCTCTGACACCGATGAAAATAAGTTTCTGACCCTCTCTGTGTCCTCATAAGTCTGTTTCCACTTGGAAGATTAATCAGCATTAACATTAAACCAGTCAACGCATCTCAAAAAGAACCAACAGCATGCTCCTCTTTGCTGTCCGTGTGTGTGTGGTTTTTCATATGTATGCGTGCTTTTTGTATATGGATATACACTATGCCCTGTATCTTTCACAACTGGAAAATATTAACAAAACACATACTCTCGATTACTTTTTTCCCATGAATGCAGTGGTGTCATTTTCAATAAAGTATTAAATGTTTATCTGAACGACCTGCTACCTCTATCTATAAGGCCCCTTCGATAAGCAATCACAAAGCAGAAAGTGTTATCAGAGTTGTAAGAGTGACATGTACTGTGCCTCAGTTCAGTGACTCTGGACAAGTTGATTTGGCCAGAAGATATGACGAGAAATTTGTGCAAACTCTGCTTTGTTTGACCTGCTTCAGAAGTCTAGTCCACTTTTCTCTCTTCCATCCTGCAGGGCTTCGAAGGCTGGTTCCACATTCCTGTGTTCTTAGCTATAATTTTGGTGTTTCCACCAAAGCAGTTTTATTTCCTGACAGACACTACGGCTTGCGAAAGTCAGTGCTAGTGGGAAAATATTCCAAATGCACAGGTTATGTGGTTGGTGGAAAATGAGCATTAATGGAAAAGGGACTGAAACCAAGCTCTCTTCCGACTGCTATTTCGGAACTTCTGGTTTTCCTGTGGAAATCCTGGTCTGTGGGGTTTACAAAACCAAAAAGAGCAAAGAGAATATTAGAAATGCAAATGACCAGGAGGAGTTTATTTAGAAAATAGAGAAATACGAGTTGCACTTTCTGTGCCTTCAGTGAGAGTGATGTTTAGGAAGGGGTAATGTCGCATGGTGTGAGAGCAACGCAGAGCGATTTCTGTGTTTCTCTTTTGTTTTCATCAGGCTCCCTGCCTCTATGCCCAGACTCCTTAGAAAGATTTCACAGCTGTGTCCTTTGGACACCGGGCATGTTCTGACATGTAGTTCATCTTGTGCAGCCTGTGGCAGCCAGCGCCACCTAGCTTCTATATTTCATCAGCTCAACAATTTTCCAAATGATTATCTGGAGTCCGCCATGAGGACTTGGTATTAACCTCACAGATTTTGAACGATGCAGTCGGGACTGGACTTGGAAGAGTCAAACTGCTCTGGATAGCTGTTAGGTGGAAAAACAAGTTCTCTAAATCTGGGAGTCTTTAAGTAGGATTTACATGGTTTCTCAATGTGTTTACTGGTCAGAAAGTGCCTGCCTTTCATTTGACAAGTCTTTGTGTGCCGAATAGTTAGGTAATGTGCAGAGACCTGGCTTCTGGATTTTAGCTACTATGTTCTGAATTCGAGAGGATTTCTAAAAAGAGAGTCTTTGTTAATCTCACACCCAGGAACTGTCTCCTTAGATCTAGCGAATGATTGATAAATATGAGAAAAGTTAAAAAGCCTAGGAAAGATGGCACCACCAGGAAATTTGCCCTGTGTCAGAGTATACTCAACATTTGTGATACCCATGTTGCTTGTAAGATTCTAATTTTTTTAAAGATAACAAACATCCAAAACATCACACTCTTTTACCTTCATGATCACTATTACAACACGAGAAAAGGAAGGACAGAGAATTAAGGGCAAGATTGGGTCCTTCTTGTTGAGCCCAATTAATGGGCTCATGATTTGATAATATGTTTTTGTGTCATTGGTGTTTGGAACATGTTAATGAAATCAACATAGACAGAAACAGAGCAAGGAGGCAAACTGTCCACTTGAACTTGCTGGACAGCAAAGTTTTTATTTTGTTTTGGAGACCAGGATTATATGATCATTAATTTGATGAGGGAATTTTCCAGATGATACTGATGAACATGATGATGGTGATGGTGTTGACGATGATGACAATGATGAAGTGTGTTCAATATTTGTAGAAAGACTGATGGAACAGCCTCCCCGTTGCTTCCTAAAGACTCAGACTTTGAAGGAAATACCTAAGATTATGATAGTGCCCGTTGGTAGACTTAAACCTGTCCAAATTCTTGGTTGTCACCTTGTCAGGTAAAATTGTATCATTCCATGGGCTGTGTGTGTAGCCAACTTGCTCCCATAGGTTCTGATTAAGACTAGAAAAGTTGAATTGCAAAAACACAACTGAGGTTTAGTTCCAGGACTGTCCTTCTTTATAGACCAAAAAAAGGGGGTGGAGATAGAAGTCCATGGAATTTCCATTCCCAGTTCTTTAAATTAAGTTTATAATCTTTGGAATCCCAAAAATAACCCACCCAAGACCTCAGGTGTTATTGTATTTTTGATGCTCCTAGTATGAGATCAGGCAATGGATTTTAACATCAGCTTTTGCTGACTATAAAATATAATGAAAAACAATTCTTTCTAACAATGTAGATCAAATCCTGAGTGCCATGTAACGTACCTATGCTCTATTTCTTAAGATTTCAATTTAACATAGCTCGGCATGGGAACAATTATGCTATGATGCAGGTTTTGAGACCTGCCTGAGAGAATTTGCTATGCTGCTGTGTAGAAGACCCAGCCAAAGTCACATGTGTTAGAATTTTTAAATTGTTGAAGTTTGTAAATGATGAAGCAAGGAAGTTTTATAAATGTTTTCTTAAATTAAAATCATCAGCAAAGGGAAATTCTGTTTTGCCATCTACAGTGGGTTGAATGGTGACTCTCCTCCCAAAAGATTTATCTACTCATTACCTATGAAGGTGACCTTATTTGGAAAAGGGTCATTTTATAAATATAATGAAGCTGTGGATCCTGAGAAGAGCCCATTGTGAATTAGGGAGTGAAATCCAGTGACAATGTCTTCATAAGAAAGAAAGACACAAGATTAAGGACATATGAAGACAGAGATGAAGATAAAAAATTATGCTGCCACAATTTGAGGAACACCTGAAGCTACCAGAAGCCAGAAGAGTCAAGGAAGGCTTCTCCTCTAGGGTCTTCAAAGAGAGTACGACCCTGCCACATCTTGATTTCAGATTTCTAGCCTCCAGAATGGTAACTAAATAAATTTATTTTGTTTTAAATCACTAGGTTTGTGGAATTTCCTGCAGCATCCTACAGAACACTAATACACATCACAGTGCATCATCGTGTAAGTGGAATGAGTGTTTAAAACCCAAAGCCCTCTCCACCAACCATTGCAGAAACCCTTCTCTTGTCCATCCTCCACCCTCCTTGGCATGGAAACTGTAGTGAGAGAGTTTAGTGGTTCCACAGTATTCATGTGTTGTAAATCTAAGAATCAAAGAAACTGTCAAAGTACTATTCGCCTACTGTTTCCTGAGAACATCTTGCCTTTACACCTCCTTGCCTTTGCAAATGCTCTTCTCTCAGCCAGGAAATCTTACCAACCCTCCAGGTGCAAGACAAGTGCTGTCACCTCCATAGAGCCACTTTTCATACTACAACCCCAACCGCCTCCCCCCACACACACACACATATAAAATTATTCATACTTTATTCTGGCTTCAACAGCATTTTTTACTTATTTTTATTACAATACAGATTGCAATGTTTTGTAGGTCTGGGTTTAGAGAGTGAGCTCCCCTATGTAGACTGTGAGGTTTAAGTGATAATGGCCTGTTTAGCCCTAACTTCTGCACAGACGATCTTCAATCTTTCAGACATTTAGCCTGGACTTCCTCACAGCATGGCGGTGGGGTTCAAATTCTAGGAAACAAGAGCTGCCAGTGCTCTGAAAGCCTCGACTCGGAATTCCCAGAAGAACATCTTTTCTATTTCACTCTGTTGGTTGAAGCAAGTCATAAGGCCATCCCCACTTACAGGAGCAAGGAAATAGACCCCACCCATCAATCTAAGGAGATACAAACATATACAGTGATGGAAAGGACTGATGCTGGGAGTAACTGGAGACAATTTACTACGCCTGAGTTCTAATCCTACTATATCTCGTACTGGTATTGTGACTTTGGCCAGAGATACATAACCTCTATGATTCAATATCCTCTTCTACAAAATTGAAATAACACTGTCTGCTTGCTAAGACTATAAAAATAGCAAGGAAGATGTTGCAAGTTTCTTAGTCTGGTTCCGGCACAGAGTAACCTTCTAACAAATGATAACTACTTTCCTCTTCTGATAAAGGGGGATGCAGGAGAAAACAGGAAGTCACTAGGTGGCTAAAAGCAGGAAATGCAGGAGACATTCAGGGGTGGGGAAATGAGTGGAAAAAGAATGATAAAGACAACTTTTATCAACTTCAATCAATTTTACCAAAGGTTAATGTTATTACTATTAGCCAACTAGAGTTGAAATAAGCAAAAGTCTTAAAAGAAGCATTTTGGGTGATTAGCTAAGTATATTCACGTTTGAAAACTCGTAAAGTGTCAGAGTATACACTATAGTTTTACAGGATTTACGTAATTTTGTAGCTCTCTAAACTAGCTTTTATTTATGACCATTAAAGCAATATATACTGATGAGAAAATTTTAGGTAACATAGAAAAGCAGTGGGAAGAAAATAAGCCTCCAGAAGGTTATCACAAAAGTTAACTGCTAGAAATATCTGAACATACTTTTTGCAGTTATTTTGTCATCAATTGTGAATCAGGACTGGCTTCCTGGATGTATGGCCTGTGCGGTGACTCAGGACTCTCCACTGAGAAAGCTTCCTTTTTTATTTAATGCTCTCCATCACCATCTTGAAATCCTCAACAATTTTCGCACAAGGACTCTTGAAATTTCATTTTTCCTGGAACCCTGAAATTATGGCATACACTCCCACATATATGTGTGTGTTTATAAATGTGTCTATGTCTAAATACATGGCTGGAGCTAACACACGCATTAATACTACAAACATATTTAGAAGGAGAGTATTTATCAGATTTTAATCTAACATAGTATTATAAATATTTTCCCACTTGATTAAAGTATTGTATAAACAGTACTTTAAAGATTATATATATTTTACCCATGAATCTGTCATATATCAATTAACTATTCCATTCCAACTAAGCTGTCAGGGCATTTCCATTATTCCTAATGCAAATTTTTTTTTGCAGCACTCTTTTATGCATACATTTTTGCTTCATTTTTTATTTGCTCCTGTAAGATGGAGCTCTAGAAATGAAGTTAATGGACCAAAGAATAGGAATATTTTTAAGTTCTGAAATATTCTTTAAAACTGATTTTTTTCTTAGTAAAACCAGTCATATTTATAGTCCAAACTGTAGTAACAAGAGTGCCTTAGGGATGTTTTATAAAAGACCATGGACACACAATGCATCACAGAAGGAAGGTGCTCAGTAGTTAAGTGCTTGAAACTTCAATTAATTTTTAACATCATCCCTATCATTTACTACATATGTGACTTTATACAATCTCTATGTGTCTCAGATTTCTAATCCCCAAATTTGAGGATAGCAATAGCCACATCAGAGAGGTGCTGTGAAGATGAACATCATCATTCGACGAGCATGAACTTACACCAATGCTGTGCAAGGTGTTCTGTTAAGTCAGGGAGTGCAGCACGAACAGGATAGACAAGTCCATGCCTTCCTGGAGTTTACAGTTGGGCAGCGTAGGCAGCCACTCACAGGAAGTGTAATGAAAGTATGATGTGGGACCTCCCTGGTGGTGCAGGGGTTAAAGTTTCAACACTGTCAAGCTATCAACAGCAGCATGAGTTCTATCCCCAGGCAGGGAGCTGACCCACATGGCACAGCAGACCTCTCCTGTCTCCCCGCTACTCCCCTCAGCAATGTATTTCAGTAGATCCACCTGTTCTGCTCCCCACTCTGTCTCTGATGAATCCTCTCTACCCCCATTCCTCTAGCCTACATCCCAGCTCTTGTATGCATAAATAAATAAAAATAGATCTTAGAAAAAAGTATGGTGAGTATTAGGAAAGAAGGGGCAAACAATCCTCCAAGAGGCCTCCTGTGCACACAACTCTATGCAGAGAAAGCCACTCTGAGGACTGGTGTGGCTCTGGGGGATCGAGGGAAAGCCAAGTGAGTGGGAGGGAATGTGAAGACTGGAAAACACACAGCAGAGCCTAGAAATATCTGTCCAGTTCCAAGAAAGCGAAAGATCCCAAATGGCTAGGCTGACCGGAAGCCCCAGGTTATCTAGACAGTCTGTTTATATCAACTGCTGTGACATAATAATTAATACTGTCCCACCGCCATCTAAAAAATGCCCTCATTTAGAAGATACGACAGTCATGCAACAGCAAAAGCAGCAAAGAGCAGGAAGAAGAGTAGCAAGAGAGGAGGTCGGGAAGACTCTGGAAGATGTCACATATCACATTAGGAAGTTTCATCCTTATCTTAAGGACTTAAGAATCATTAAAGGATTTTCTTCAGGACAATTACATAATCCAATTTGCCTTTTATAATAGACACAGCTACATCAGAATGAGATTTCTGTTGAGCCACGATTAGTATTTACACAGAAAGTGGAGATGGTTGCAATATCTAAAACTGACACAGGCGTTCCAATTAGAGGAAAGAGCAAAAACAATGGTTTCATTGACTAGATAGTCAGTTGGATGTATTTAAGTCAAAATAAACCTATGAAAATTGGATTAGGATATAATAGTGGGTCTCCGTGGTGGCCCAGGGGTTAAAGTCTCAGCACTATCAAGTTATTGCCAGTCACTGCAACACGAGTTCGATCCCGGCCAAGGAGCTGACCCACAAGGCACAGCAGAAGTCTCCTGTCTCACCCGCTGCTCCCCTCAGCAGTGTACTTCCGTAGATCCACCTGTTCTGTTCCCCACTCTGTCTCTGGTGAACCTCTCACCCCCGCCCCATCTCTGACCTGCGTCCCAGCTCTTGTATGCATAAATAAATCTTTTTTAAAAAAAAAGAAGTGATTCGAAGAAGAGAGTGGGGGAAATCTGAGTGTCTAACGTGGAGCAACACTGAGTGGCAAGATGGCCCAAAGAGTAGCCTTTGGAAGTGGGGTAGCGAAGGTCATTGTCACAAGGAGGTCATCAAAATTAACCATCAGCAATGAGCTGGTGAGTCACGTGTAGCCAACACTGAACTTGACCATGGTAACAGCAAGTTTATTCCAAGACCTAACACTGTCCCGAGTATAAATAAGAGCTCAGTAATCAGGATTTTTTTGTTATCGTTATTGTTATAAATCATCACGGCATTCGTAAGAACTCTAGATGTTTTATGATAAAGATACATATGTTTCATCATAAAGTTTTATGATCTAGAAAGCTCTTAGGAAGTGATACTGTCTCAAAGTGCTAGTTTTTTTTTTTTTTTGAATTTTTTTTTATTTTTTTTTAATTAATAAATTTTATTTTTATATTCCTCATACATTTGCAATCCAAAGTGCTAGTTTATGCAGAAATCTATAGTGCTGGAAAGACGTACTTTAGACAGACCATTGGTTAAATATGTTTTTCATCTTAACTGATTTATATGGCATGTGCTTTTCTACCCTTAACTACTTATTTATTGCTGGTATTTTTTAATATTAAGGTTTCACAATGAAAATATGGTTAAAAAAAAAAAAGAATTGTGAGCACATCCTAATTTGGAGGAGGCAGAAAAAGGAGAAGGGGTAGATGAATCACCCATTAGAGGGAAGATGGGCAAACAGCTCTCTTCACAGATACACCAGGAACTCCAGAAAACTAGCATGAATTACAAGAGATCCACTTTGCATTCTGTCCTATTTAACCATTTCCAGTTCATTTCATGCAAAGCAATGTAGTGATGGACTAAAAAACAACCAAGAAAGTCTTTATCACAGTAACTTCTCAGTTACAACATAACATAAAACATATATCATCTAATATATGACACCATTTGGGACGTGTTTGGCCAAGTATCAGAAATTTTCTTAAGTGCTTCAATTTTTTTTTTTTTAAGATTCATTTGTTTATTTATACAAGCACTGGGTACAGTCAGAAGCGCAGGAGGTTGAGAGAATTCACCAGAGCCAGAGCGGGAACCAGAACAGACAGACTGACAAAATACACTGTTGAGGGGAGCAGTGGGCGGCAGGAGAGGTCTGTCGCGCCATGTGGGACCCTCACTGGCAGCCAGGAATCGAACTGGTGCTGCAGAGGCTGTGGGTAGCTTCAGAGTCCAGCGCTCAACCGCTGTGCCACCGAGGAGGCCCTTAAGTGCTTCAACTTTTAATAAAGGAATTCATAACTCCATTTTTTTCCCCTTGGACTTGATCTTGCTCTGCCATTTAAAAGAGTTTGGGAATGAAAATTATCAACGGCCACCTAACTCCATTCAACCACCACTGTGTCTTGCCCTTTGCCGAAACAGAGGTTCTGGAGACTGACCCTGGAGGAGCAGGATAGGTGGAACCAAAATACATAAATGCATTTTCTGAATCCCTCTTGCAGAGTGTTTAATGCAAGCTAAAGGAAGTGCGCTGCAGGGGAAAACTGCAGCCAGGGATGGGATAGTCTACACAAATGACACAAGGAGTTGGTGTGTCCGCCAAAACAAGGAAGATGGGAGGCTGGCTGTGATTCACCTTGGGAAACCTTGAGTTCTAATGAGTAAGTTCTGCCCAAGGTAATGAAAGTATAGAAATGTATTTACACAATAGTCATTGAAGTTGAGTGTTTTTCATCTTGTTTTCTAGTCTACTGGCTAAACAGGAAGTTTTCTACAGGATGTTCCAATATCCTGTGTGCAGAGTAACAACTTTAGCACTTTGCTTTCCTTTTCTCCCACGATACACTTAATGTTTCCGCTGTAGGTCCTGGATTCAGTCGCAGATTTCCTGCAGGAAGCTGAGGCTCCTCAACTCTTTGCAAGGATCAGTCATGCCCCAACCACATAAAGTCACAAGGACCTTTTGTAGATAGATTCCATTTACTGATGTGCCCCAGGGAAGGTCATAGTTGGTGAGTTAATGAAATCTTGCAAAATAGGACCAGACAGCTAAGTCAATCCCCAGGAACTCAAAATAATTCTTGATCATAGGGAGAAGGAGAAATGATTCATTTGGGTTAACTATGAAAGGAAGCTTCTTCCTCCAGGCCTCACTTGGCACCTGGAAATCCATTATAAAGACTAAATGCTATTGTCATAAAGATGATGATGATGATGATGATGATGATGATGATGATGATGAAAATAAAATTAAGCCAATGGGAATTAGCCATGTTGTATTAACATCTACAACAATTATATCAACACTTGCCAATTTTCTTTTAAATCAATCTCCTTTTCACCTGGTCATATTTAATTTTAAGTTCTGTCTTTTTGGTCCAGTGCAGCATGGCGACAGATAGTGTAGCCTTGGAATTGGCGGTGGGGGGGGGGGGTGCCTAGGTTTGAATACCAGCTCCGATACCTGTATCTGGACAATGTTGAAAAACTTATCAATTTCTCTAGGTTTTGCTTTTTCTTCATATTTCAAATGGTAATAGTGATAGCATTTGATTGAATCACAAACTTATTTTTATAGTTTAAAGCTATGTATGGGGGCCTCCCCTGGTGGCGCAGTGGTTGAGCGCTGGGCTGAGAAGCTGCTTGCAGCCTCTGCAGCACTGGTTCGATCCCCGGCCGCAGGGCGAGGGTCCCACATCGTGTGCAGACCATTCCTGCTGCCCGCTGCTCCACTCAGCAGTGTACTTCTTTGTCAGTCTGCCTGTTCTGTTCCCTGCTCTGGCTCTGGTGAATTCTCTCACCCTCCCGCGCTTCTGACTGTACCCAGTGCTTGTATAAATAAATAAAACAAAATAAAATATAAATAAATAAATAAAGCTATGTATGTTTTTTGTTTTTTTTTTTTTTTTTTTTTTGGTAAGGACAAAGGCACATGTTATAAAGTGCCTGACATACTACTAATGCCTGGTATAATTTCACAAAGCAATAACATTTCTACTATTGTCATTTTGTATCATTTGTTTCATTATACCATTAGGAAGTATTCATAACATAGACAGCACTTAACACGCCAAAATGTAAGTTTCTGGAGGGAGTGTTTATTCACACCACATCTAGCCCTAGGCACAGCATCTTTTACACAGCATGTGTTCAATGACTACTGCTGCATGAATGGCTAATTTACAACAAAGGATATGGTCAGGACCCCTTTAGGATTGTTAGGACAAGACAGGATTAACCATCAGCCTGAAAATCTTGAGCTATTTTCTCCAATTCCTTTGCAGTGAAGTGAAAGAGTTGCTGAAATAGCAATTTTCTTAAATAACCAAGGCAGGTGGGTGTACTTCCAAGATTGCAGAATGGAGCTACTTCTGAACGCCTTAACTTCTAGATATTTCGTAGCTCAGAAGTACCAGCAGCAAGCCACAAAAAGCAGGAGCTGAGCTGTAAGGAGGGCTTGGCTTTGAAGGAGAAGCAGCAGGATGTCCACCATGCCGATTCTTATAAAAAGAATGATAGTTATGTCCTCAGAAGCAAGAATGATGGCATTTATTTTGATATTTACTTTCTCAACTCTACTTCTTGGTTTCTTTCCCTGCCAAAAAACAAAGAGCAAAAGAAGTTCTATGGGAGAGATATTATTTTCCATGAAAATTTATAGGAAAAAAAAAAAAAAGATCTTGGGCCTGGCGCTTAAATAACTATGTGAGGACACAGCCTGGAGGCCTTCAGCGCTCTTGCAGTACTTAAAGAAAATGGTTTCTGGCATGAAATTTCACTGGTACTTTGAATCTACCACTGAACAAAGATCAATCGTTTTAATAAAAGAAATTAACATAGTAATTAAGAATTTTCATTTACTAGTTGCAGGGCCTTCAGGGAAGAGTATGGACGTAATAAGCTTATTGATCAGTGAGGTTAGCACAGACAGTGTGCAGGTCAAGGGCCGCTGTCCTGGATGCTGCAGCCACTGGCTGCGACACATCAGCAGAGCTACCTCCTCTCCGTGCACAAGCAAGATAATCCGTTAAGTGGCATAACACACACGAAGCGCTTTGCACAATGCCTAGAATGGCGAGCACTTAGTGAAAGTCCTATTTGCTGCTGATCCGTGTTTAATGAAGGTAACCTCTGCTTCAGAATTGATGCCTTTGCAAAGATTATTAGAACTCTTTCTTCTTTTTGCTTTGTTCCAGTGCACATCATTTCCCTTAAAGTGGTGTCAGTCCTGAGGTGTTTAAATTTTGATTCGGGTAAAACAAGTTCAACATTGTAGATGTGGCACCACTGGTCACACTCGTGTGTTTAAAAATACAACAGCCACAATGAAACGTTTTTATGGGGTCCATCAGAAATCATGAAACTCTGCTTCATCTCTTGACCATCATCCTGTTTCAATAAAGATTCTCATGAGAGTCTTAAAAGAACAGAGTCAAACAAACTCGAGTGCGAGCTGTGCCCTTGCTGGTGCTGTGAGGATGTTGTTTATATTCTAGATCCTGTTTTCTTCCGGATTGAAGTGCTGCTGCTACCAGGTGCTTCTCCCGCTGTTATCATCTCCTCCCCAGGGCTCAGGCGGCTGGAAGCCGCTTCCTGCGTGATTCCGCAGCTCCTGTGTGATTCTGGCTGCTAAGGAATCTGACAGAGCCTGTCAAAGGTTATCTCCCCTCCAGGGCTGCCGTTCCCAGGGTTTATCACAATCTGGTATGGCCATTTACATGATGTGCCCGAAGACACAGAAGAGAGACAGGGTTCTTGCTGAAGGGGAGTTCAGGAAGGAGAAGAAACAAAAACAAAAAGATGGCAGGGACGAGGGGTGGGGGACAAGGAGATGCCACTCCAGCAGTCAGACGCCAGGTAAACACAGGGCCCGACTCTCCAAGGAAAGGTAACGAATGCAGAGCACTCAACACCACCACGACATCTAGGTTGCACATATCTGATCATTACATTGCTCCCAAGAACAACGGGGATTGTTATCCAAGCAGCCTGATCAAATGGATGTCACGTCCTTGCATAACTTATCTCTAAAACTGAGACACCTGACCAAGGTTTCTCCATTGTAAGAACTGCTCGTGGCAATTCATGAGCTAATCAGCAAGCAAGGACACTTAATTATCACCGCAACTCACTGAGTCTGCTCCACTGTGCCACAGAACTGAAGGGCAGACCGCCCTCTGCCCACATCTGCCTCCCTAACATGAGAGGGCAGCAGGTAGTCAGAGGGCGAGAGAGGAACAAAAACCAAGTATCTGGAAGTTCCACTCAAGTCCACTCATCCACATCAATGCCTGCTAACAAATAAGCAGCATGCCTGTCTAAGCCACTTACTTAAGGAAATGAATTACTAAGGTTGCATCCTCTGAGTTATCAAGTTATTGCCAGTAAAAGCAAAGACTTAATTTAGGAATAGGGAAAATATCACCCACTACATTTCCTCTAAGTTGGGTTTAGCTTTTTCCTCTTCACTACTCATGGCTTCCTTCCAAGCCCTGACAGACTCAAGCAGCCATCCTATAATTCCCAAACAGGTCCATTCCAGCCCAACACAGTCACTGATTTCAAGGGCAAACCACAATTTGGAACCACAACAGCAAAATCCAGAGTGTGATCAGTCATTTTTCCCCTCGCTGGCAATTAGGGGGGAAAATGGGGCAGGAGAGTGGTGGTGTTGGATGAGGGGATATAATTTCTTAGAATGATTACTGTGATTAGTTTTTATAGATTTCAGAAAATAGAGATTTGAAAATACGTGGAACTGTTTTTATTTTGAATCAACTTTTCTAGATTCTGGTAAAAAAAAAAAAATTTCCTGAATCCCTAAGGATAATCACTTTCCAGTAATGGGATAAAACTAAGTGGTTTCTAGACCACAAGGGAATTCAGAACTCTTCCGACTGTGTTAGAACTAAAATGTGTCTAGGGAAAGCTATGTTTTGGGTAAGGAGATTTTACAGTCTCAAAAGCAAATGGGAAAAATTTTAAATAATAAGTCACACCATTCTTAAAATAGTAATCAAGAAAAGACAACCGTGGTTTCCACTCAAGCTGGAAATAATATTTGGCAGGTACTGAAGCACTACTCCAATGTATGTCTTCCCAAAGCCCAGTGTCTAAAACTCCATGTTTAGGGACTTATTTATCCAGGGTCAGACCTGTGTTCAAGTGTATATTGAGTGCCTAATATTTTCATGTTCTATGCTAAGCAATGGCTGTGCCGACAAGTACCCACCAGTACTTCGCATTACTCTCTAATGGATCTAAAGAAAAGGAAGTCCTCAACAATTATTGGGGCTATCAAAATTAGTCATAATGGTTACACAAACCATAAAATAAAATTTAAAATCCATGAGTCCTAACCAATAAATAGATAAATAGATGGAGGGGTGGATATATGGATAGACAGACAGACAGATTAGGTGTTCACTGAAGGAATGACACATAAACCAGTTATGTTTTGTGAAACTGAGAAAAGAACTGAGTTATGAGGGGTCCACATGAGATAATGCTTTGTACAGACAGAGACAGCACAAAGGGAGGAGGTGACAGTCAGTAACCAACACTAGGATAGATCATGAGGACAGACCCTCCTCCAGGGTTTCAAGACCAGCCTGGGTTAATCTGATTCCCAATTCCTTACAGACTATAATTCTACATGACTTCCATCCAACACAATATCCATACAGGTTCCTGCCATCACTTATTGTAAGCAAAATGCAAAACTCTGAAAGGAAAATGTGTTTACATTCTCCCCTTCTCAATTCTCACACTGTTGGGGTTTCGAGGTATTTCAAAATCCCTGGGGATACAATGCATACTACTAAAAGTTGCCAAACACTGTAAGCAAAGTGTTTCCAGATATATGTCTAAATTAGTAGGATAAGAATTAGACAGCCAAAAAATGCGTAGAAGAGTTAAAATGACACTTCTCCAAAGAAGGCAAACAAATGGCCAAACAGGCACGTGAAAAGATGCTCATTGTCACTTATCAGGGAAATGCATACCACAAAGAAACATACCTAGGACAATGGCCCATGCCAAAAAGACCAGCAACAGCAAGTGTTAGCGAGGATATAGAGAAAAAGGAACACTCTTACACTGGTGGTGGGAATGTACCGGCCCAGCTCCTATGGAAAACAGACTGAAAGTTTCTCAAAATATCAAAAAGGGATCGACCATACGACCCAGCAATTCCACTCCTGGGTGTCTACCTGAAGAATACAAAAACACACATTCGAAGAGGTGTATGCATTCCTATGTTCATTGCAGCACTATTTACAACAGCCAAGTGGTGAAAACAACATAAGTGCCCAAAAACAGATGACTGGATTAGGAATATAGTGGTATGTATACAAAATGAAATACTACTCAGAGATTAAAAAAAGATAAACTCTCCCCATTTGCAACAACATGAATGGAACTTGAGGGGACAATGCTAAGAAATAAGTCAGAAGAAGAAAGACAAATACCAGATGGTGTCACTTATATGTGTAATTAGAGAGACAAAACAAGGAGCTAGATAAGTCTAGCTAATAAAAAGCCCTAGAAATCTGCAAAATTGAAGCTGGGGGTGGGGCGAGGAGGGAGTAAAGTGATGAAGGAGCACAGTGGGTGTAGTGGAGGACTATGGGTGTTTTGGTGGTGGGTGCAGTGTGGTAACAACACCTGAAGGGTGTAAGCCTATACCCCCATGCTGTAACCCAATGCTACCTCAAAAAAAAAAAAAAGAATTATAAGATTACAAAAATAAAATCTTTACTTTCAGGATGGCGTGCACAGCACTGATGAAAATTTGTGTAATCATTCTTATATTAAGCAAATTTGAAAAATGTGTTAGAAGTTAACTGAGGCTTTGGTAAGATAACAAGGAAAACCAAAAATACGGGTGGCTGGACAAGACATTTCTTGCTAGCAACAAGTCCAGTGCACAATTTTCTCTAGGAAAGCTCTCTCTATTTTATGATGTCACCATCTTAGCACCCTGGAACTCCACAGTGAGGAAGAGAGAACCAGAGTGTCACAGAAGAACTATTTCCATTCCCATGAAGGTAACCTAGTCCACTTCTGCTCACATTCCATTTGCTCAAACCAGCCTGTGGTTCCTATTTAATTGCAAGCAAGTTTGGGAATACAGGCAATTTTGGGAGTAAAGGCTAGGGAACACTAGCATTCTGGGAGCACTGGCATTCCAGGAGCACCAGAATCTCTGTCACAAAGTCGTGCTCAACTTTTGTTGATTAAGAATCTGTAAGTAGCAAGAACACTGTTTAACAGATAATGGAATTTTTTTAACGATTTATTATTTATGCATACAAGAACTGGGGTTTAGACCAGAGGTATGGGGGCTGAGAGGATTCACCAGACAGAATGGGAAGCAGAACAGGTGGATCTACTAAAATACACTGCTGAGGGGAGCAATGGGAGAGACAGGAGAGGTCTGCTGCGCCATGTGGGTCAGCTCCCTGGTCAGGATTGAACTCATGCTGCAGGGGCTGGTGATAGCTTGATAGCGCTGTCTTTAACCGCTGAGCCACCAGGGAGGCTCACATAATGGAATTTAACAGGTAAATGGCTGAGATAAATAACAGATGATGGAAGCTCTCAAGTCTACTCCATGGTACAGTGACTACAGTAAATGTTTAGGGAATTATCCTTCTTGTTCATATCCTAAGACAAACCCTACAACTGTCACAATGCACTTAAGTATTGAATCTGTAGCCTTTGGGAAGATTCATGAACAATGTCTTTGCAACAGAAATGACTGCACAAGCTGATTCTGTTGTTCCTGTTGATGGGCTGGGTGGTGGAGGCTCGGGGAGGCGGAGACAGTTGGCTTTTTATTTCAATTGTAACTGAGTTTGGAAAATTACTCCACAAGAAGTAAACAGACTACTTTTATGTCACCATAAAAATACTACAAGGGAAAAACATCTCAGGGAGAAAGAAGTTAATAAATTTCTGACATTCCAAGGTGTGAAAGGAAGTAATCTGACGTCTGAAAACCGGGAAAAAACAGCTTCTTGGCCTGCGCTCTTCGTGCAGGCCGAGGTCACCAAAAAAGTTATCAAGACTCAAACATAAATGAAATTAGAAGTCTATTTAAATGCCATCTTGTATCTGGGAGCCACAAACAAACATATGAAGGCTGGAACGCCTTCTCTCCCTTGATGGAAAGTCCCTGGTGATGCTCTATTAGCTGAGGTGGTGGTTTAATTCATGGTCCCCAAACATTTTGCCCACTATGGAGAAAATAGAGACCATAAGAGGGAAATCCTGAGAATGTTTGCTCAAAGATGGAAAGACATTACTCAAAAAAAAAAAAAAAAAAAAGACTGGCCAAAAGGAAAATCATTCCTAGGACTAAGATCATATTGACACCAGGACATAAAAACATAGTTTTTCAATGAAAAATGATGTAAGAATTATATAAAATAAAACATACTTTTTCCAAAATTCAAATGCCCCTGTGGTATAAAAGCCACAAACCATGGGGAACCATGGGCTTAAGATGTTAAGTCTTTATTTAAATAAATCTTCTTACCTTATCAACCAAGAATTCTAAGATGATTTCCATACATAAGCAGAGAACACAGCCCCTGAAACTCCATTAGACTTTTATTTATTTATTTTTCTTTAAGATTTATTTGTTTTTATACAAGAGCTGGGGTACAGGCCAAAGACATGGGAGGGTGAGAGGCTTCACCAGAAACAGAGTGGGGAATAGAACAGGCAGACTGACGAAATACACTGCTGAGGGGAGCAGCAGGCATGACAGGAGAGGTACGGCAGGCCGACTGGGATCGAACCCACACTGCAGAGGCTGCGGACATCTTCACAGCACGGCACTCAACCTGCTGCACCACCGGAGAGGCCCAGGCTGTTTTTATTTTTTATTACAATAACCTTCATATCTTCATAGGCAGATAGTATTCTCTTTCTCTCTCTCTCTCTCTCTCTCTCTCTCTCTCAAACACACACACACACAAACACACACACACAGAATAATATTGGAATAATACCTTATGTCATTATTGGCAAGTTATTAATACATGTTTTTAACATATGTTTAGTGTGGCAGATGAAAAAGGCTGTAGTAAGAAACAACCACAAGTGAGAGATGCTGGAAAAAAGACAGAAAAAAAATAAGAAAACACTGATAATATGAAATGGTGGGAAGTATGCTGGCACATCTTCCATCTGCATCCTGCTTTTGCCTTGTGTTAGTTCTGTGGTTGGAAATGAATCGCGCAGCACCACCAACTTTCTGGCTGATCTGCTGTAACACGGGGAAGACAGTACAGGTCCTGTGAGGTCTGCAGAAGGACCAAATATCTTATGATGTGCAAAATCTGTGATGACACAGAAATGACCAGAGATTCTTTCGATTTTCTTCCCTTGAGGATCTATTATCAGTATGATCGTGAACACCTTCTAAGCATCCACATGTGTGTTAAACAAGAGGTCGAAACTGAGGAATCACTAAAATACACAGAATTAAGTGACGAGTCACTGGCTGGCAAAGAGATGAAGAAAAAGTGAGCAAAACAAGACGACAGGAAGGCTGTGCTGGCATCTGGTAGGACAGACTGACATCTTTCCGGCCGCGAGGATATCAAAATACCACAACAACCCAAGCTTTTCCCGGCCCAACTTCAAGTCATGAAATAGAAACCAGTAGAAAAGTATTTGCTTGCTATGGGGTTTCAAACGACCCTTAGAAAACCTACAAATGTGGCCACCTTATAGGTTCATGACATCAGCAATTATTCAGCTCTCACAAGTGCTGCTTTCACGTATCTAAAGTGGGCGTGAGAACTACAGTCGTGAGCAGTGACACACGGGCACCCCAGCACAATGTCCTACAGAATTTCCCCCAACTCTATCTTTTCCTCACTTCATAAATCCAATTGGTGGGTACGTTCTGAGACCAGCACACTCGACACACACCAGAGCCAGCCACACCTTCCCCCACACGCATCTCCATTTCTGCCACGGCTTATGATATCTTATTCGCAAAGTGTGTTAGTCAGGGTGCTGCAGAGAAAGTGAGCCAGCAGAATATAGATCGATGGATTGACTGATTGATCGGTGCATAGACAACTTTAAGGAATGGGCACAATTTCTCTTTTCAATTAATTGGATGAGGCCCATCCCATCCACAGATCGAAATACAAACTGCATTTTTCAGTCTATCGGTTTAAATGTAATCTTACCTAAAAAATACTTTCAAAGCTACATCTAGACTAGCGTTCAAACAAATATCTGAGTACCGAGGGCTTAACAATTTGACACACAAAATTAGCGCGCACACATAGACCCACCAAGCTTTTTCCTGCCTCAAGGTCTCTCATTCAAAATGTTGGAAAACTCTTCCCCAACTTTTCATACTCTTCATCACTGAGATTCTAGCACAAATGTCACCTCTTTGGAGACCTGTGTTGCCCAGCTGATGTCTTGCTGCTCTGCCACCACCTTCCTTACCCCAGTCACAATCTCTCCCCTCCCCCCACTACATTATCCGCACACTATCACTATCTAAAATTATCCTGTCTCTGAGCCTCCCTGGTAGCCTAGGAGTTAAGTCTCAGGGCTATTACCAGCCACTGCATGAGTCTGATCCCTGGCCAGGGAGCTGACCCACATGGCACAGCAGACCTCTCCTGTCTCACCTGCTGCTCCCCTCAGCAGTGTATTTCAGTGGATCTGCCTGTTCTGTTCCCCACTCTGTCTCTAGTGAATCCTCTCACCCCCCACACACACACCTTTGGCCTACACCCCAGCTCTTGTATGCATAAATAATTTTTTTAATTATCTTGTCTCTGAAGCCTCCTATTTATTATCTGTCTTGCCCTTCAGCCCTGGGCTCTGCTCTTTTCTGCTTAATACTCCATTCTCAAATCTAGAATCATGCCTAATGCAGAGTAGGCAAGCCATAAACATTTCTCAATGAATCAATCAACTAATCAATGCTCAGAACTCAAATAACATCTGATTGCTAATTTATAATTAATTCCTACATCTTATTTGTATTATTTGTAACTTCATCTTTTAAAATCTCATGCAAGCCATCTCTGGGTGACCTTGTCATGATAGCTGCTGAGTTCACCCTTACTCCTAATGTAGTGGAAATTTAAATTCTATTACATGAGGAGCAGAAGGTGGATTATTAAGGAACTGAAAACGAGTTATCTTGCACAGCTTGATTTTTTTTATCAGCTTGTCTAATTATAGATATAAAGAATAGAGCCCTAAAATACTCTATGCCTACACACACACAATGCATTAGAAATGACACAATAACCCTGCAAAATTCAGGCTGCAATCCCCATGACGAGTTTAGACACTCTGATAAGACAAGCAAAGGTGGTCGCCTATTTCTTGGGTACTCTTGCTCATTGGCTTCCTTCCATCCATCACACTGTGTGTGCAGATGTATAAATGAAGAGTGTTTCAAAATTTACACTTCACAGAGAAAATTATTCTCCCTGAAATTTACCGTCTTTGCGAAAGAAATGAAAGTTATAAGTTCATTAATTACTGGAGAGAATGAAAGTAGGCAGGGAGATGATGGATGGCTAAATGAGATAAGACTTTTACTGGACCATCTTCATGTTTTATTCTATTACATGAGAGATAGCCAAAGCTTTCAACATGCTAATAAATAAGACTGCTGTGGCAAAGATAGTCTTCTTTGATTTTTGTTTTTTGTTTGTTTTGTTTGTCTATCTGTTTGTTTGTTTGTTTGAAGGAACAGCCAGGATAGTTTTCAAGGGGGAATGAATTGGCAGGGAATTCTAAAAGCAGTTCCTTTACAGGGAGTTCCCATGAAATCCTTTTACCCCAAGAACTGCCTCCGCATCTCATCTTCCTCCTCTCCTCTTAGCCCAGGATCCTCACAGGGCAGACACAGGCGATGCTCTCAGCTTTTAATTTAGGAGAGTTTCGTTTTGCTCTAAGACTAGTCTCCAAAAGCGCATAATTCGATGAAGACCCAAGAATGGAATTTACCAGCATCTTCTCAGAAGCAAAGACGCAACAGCAGAGAACACATGGGCAATCCCATGGTGCCCCCCAATAACTATGCCAGGGGGAGGAACCACCTCACCTGGGGTGTAGGTCCATCAGAAGCCAGACCAGTGAAAGACACCTTTGTCCACATCCTCTGGAGGCGTCCCCTACAGGAATTATACGAGCTCAGCATCCAGTTCATTTTGGAGATAAAAGTGAAAAAGGAAACTGACACCCTTTCTCAAGGTTCACACCTTGTCGGTGAACCCAGGGCTGAGCCCCTGCTCCCTAACCCGTTTATCGCACTGAAATAGGAATTATTGATATTATTCTCATTTACAGAGTTGGGCAAGTGGCTGAGCCTCTGGGAGTCTCAGCCAATATGAAACAAGAAGAGACTTAAACCCCTTTAGCTCTAGTCTATCTAGACAAGTTTATATCCATTGACAGGAAAAGTCCTGCAATGAAAATCACACACACACAAAAAAAATTTTAAGAAGAATGACAGGTGTGACTACATAAGAATATGTATGGTCAAAAAATACATCATTAGGGAGAAAGACAAATGATAAACTGGGAAGATATCTGCATGTCTAACAGGAAAAAATGATTCTCCAATAGAAAACTGATTCTTATGCATCAATAAGTAAAAATAACAAACACATGGGGGGAGTGAAGAGAGATGCAAATAATGAATTCATGTAAGATAAACACAGACAGCTAGTAAATACAACATATGGATTATAATGCAAGGAGTCAAGCAACCCAATAACAGAGATGGTCAGAGCGACAACAATTCAGAAAAATAAAACCATCTACTGGCAAAGGTTTGAGGAAATGGAAATTTTTGACGCTTAGTGAAACCCTTGTATATAAGTGTGTGCAGTCTTGGCGGGGGGTGGTCTGTCAATGTGAGAACTTTAAACATGGATGCCTTTGAGTCAGTTTCACATGTAGAATATTAGCTGCCAAATAATGATAGAAAATTCCACAAAAGTAAAGGTACACAGAAATGAGTTGCAGTAATATTGATAATAGCCAAAAAAAAAAAAATTCCTCAAAAAGTAATGGATTAAATTAGACTAGCCTTATGGTGGATTCCAATATTGAAAAGGAAGCTGGGTACTTAGAAATTTTGCTTCCACCTTTTATATCTTTCCGGATTATTCGGATTATTGACCCAAGTACATTCACTTCAAAATCAAGGGTAGCAAACTGTAATATTCACATGCTTTAATACACCGACCACTTTAAAATTTACAGAACAATTCCCCAGATTTTATTCCATAGTGTAAAAGCCAGGTCTCCAGCCTAGAGAAGCAAGAGATTCACATGATTTTATGCCACAAGCAAGCATTTCTCTTTGAATATGAATTTCTTTTAATGGCTTTTTAAAAAGGAAGTGGACAGGCGACTCAAATCCACCCAGATGTTTGAGCTCAGCAACCATGAGCAAATGGAGAGCGAAAATGTGGCTTTCTTTTATTTCATCCCCCTGGACCACCTCCAAGACCCTGGGATAGGACAGCTGCCTGCTCGAGGCAGCCACTCTGCTGAGTGTCCAAGAGTCCAGAAGGGCTTCTAAGTGGGGCGCTCTCAGGACTGGGGAGCTGGAGTGTTTTGCATCTTCCTCCTGCACTGCAGGGCGGGCCTTTCATGTGTGAAGGAAGGAAATGGCAGACAACTTTCTCGTCTTTATGGAAGGCAGACTCTATTTCCAGCCGTCAGGTCAAAAGGTGGGCGGAAAGAAAACAAAACCACTGAGAGATAAAAGCTAAAAATAATGTCCTGTGGGGTGAATCAACATGGTTGGGGACTCTGAAGACAGCAACAAGGCAAGGATGTGCGTAGGGCCAGATCTGCGTCATCCCGAACAGGTGGTCGTGACCAGACTCAAGATGCCGGGACGAGAGAGGAAGGAGCCAGGCAAACAGGTGTGCTGGGGGGAGGCATGGGGAGAGGAAAACACCATTTCAACAAGCCTGGGCCGGGAGCCCAGACACTTCCCAGCAGTGCACCTCTGGGAGAACCCAAGGGTCGGGCATGGGCTGGGAAGGAGCTAAATTTGATCTGAGGTTTTGTGGTTTTGGTGATGCGCTTTGAGATTAAAATAGAAAAAGATATGTTTATGCAGTTGGGGTTTCTTTCTCTTTGCTTTTAATTGTCACTTTAGAAGAAATCTATGATTCACAGACGAATGCCAAAAAAGAGGGAGCTCTCATTTGGTGATTTCCTATTTTATAGGAAGCAATGGGAGAATGGGCTTTAAAAAAAAAATCACACTAAAGACATCCGTTATGGACTTTTGATGATGAGTATAAAGATGATTTGTTTTACTTAGACAGGACTGCGTGCTCTTAGCAACATGCTAATTTGGACACATCCTGGAAAATAGCAAGTTGGTTGTTATTAACCCTATTTTACAGGTAAGAAAACTGAGGTCAGATAAGGTAAAAGATTGCCTGTGTCCTTAGAAACTGAACTGTATAATCACACACAGAGAGACAGACACAGACAGTCTGTTCAGGATTATTATTTCTCTAATGATACCACTGGACAGCTCCAAAAGGGAAGGCTGACATAAAATTCTAAAGAGTATAACACAAAAGAAATAGAGTATAATGCAAAAAAAAAAATTTTTAAGTAGAGCACAAAAGAGTGTAATAAAAAAAAAGTAATACTAATAAAGAAGTGTGAGAAAGAATTTAACCTGCATAGATTTTCAGCAGAATTCCCTTTTCAGAATTCCCTGCCTAGATCTTTGCAATTGTCTGCTAGATAACCCGACCAGCATTCCCACTGATGCATGACATCATGCCTATTCCTATGAAACGAGACTGATCACCTTTGCTTTACCCCCATACTGCTTCTGCTTCTTCCTTCCGGTTCCATGATATTGCTATTTTCCAAGATCCCCAGAAACAACTGAGTTACCAGTTTATCTTCCTTGCCTCCTACACTCAATCAATCCTCTTGTTTCAAACACTGACCTGACTCCCTCCTCTCACTCTCTTTTTTTTTTTTTTTTTTTTTTTTTTTATAAATTTTATTGTTATATTCCCCATACAATTGCAGCCCCCCATTCTGACCCCAATCCCTCCCCTCCCGCCCCCGCCCCCTAAAAGTGTCTCTGGTTCATAGTTTTTTGTTGATTTTGATTTTCACTTTCTTATAGTTTTTCATTTTCCTGGTCCATTATTTAAGTTTTCTAGATTCCTGCTATGAGTGAGACCATCCGGTATTTTTCTTTTTCTTTTTGGCTTATTTCGCTGAGCATGATCCCTTCCAGCGCCATCCATGTTGCAGCAAATTGCATGTGTTTATCTTTTTTGAATGCTGAGTAATATTCCATGGTATATATGTACCACATCTTCTTGATCCAGTCATCTATTTTTGGGCATTTGGGTTGTTTCCAAAGCTTAGCTATTGTAAACAGTGCTGCTATAAACATAGGGGTGCAGGTGTTCTTTGGAATTGATGTTTCTGTGTCCTTTGGGTAAATACCTAGGAGTGGAATTGCTGGTTCATATGGAAGCTCTATGTTTAGTAGGTCCAGAAATCTCCACACAGCTTTCCACAGTGGTTGGACCAGTTTGCACTCCCACCAACAGTGCACAAGAGTTCCTTTTTCTCCACACCCTCGCCAACATTTGTTGTTGCTAGTTTTTTTAATATGTGCCATTCTCACTGGTGTAAGATGGTATCTCATGGTAGTTTTGATTTGCATTTCCCTGATGACAAGTGATGTTGAACATTTTTTCATATGCCTGTTGGCCATTTGCATTTCCTCTTCAGAGAAGTTTCTTTTAAGCTCTTCTGCCCATTGTTTGACTGGATTATTTTCTTTGTTGTTGTTGAGTCTCATCAGCTCTTTGCAGATTTTTGTGATCAGTCCTTTATCATTAGTGTTGGGTGCAAAAATGTTCTCCCAGTTGGTGGGGTTTCTCTTTGTTTTTGTTATTGTCTCTTTTGCTGTGCAAAAGCTCTTTAATTTGATATAGTCCCAGCTGTTTATCTTTGCCTTCACTATCACTGCTTTGGGTGATGTGTCTGTAAAGATGTCTTTGATGTGCAAATCACGTAGTGTTTCGCCTATATTTCCTTCTATATATTTTATGGTTTCAGGTCTTATGTCTAGTTCTTTAATCCATTTTGAGTTGATTTTTGTCCTCTCACTCTCTTAAGGTATATCTCAACTCCAATCTATCCTGCACCATTCTAGATAATCTTCCCTTAAATCTGTCCTAATTATAACACCAACCTGCTCAACATTCTTTACTTACATAGAATACAATATAAACTCATCGGCCATGACATTTGAGGCCATTCATGGTCTCCAACTGTGCATCCTGAAAGATCCCCAAATGAAACAATACCAAGAGATCACTCTTCCCTAAATATGCTCTTACCTCATGTCTATCCATAAACACCTGTCTCTCTTCTTTGTCTATGGAAATACTAGCATCCCTCAACCCCCAGTGTAGATGGCCTCTACTTGATGAAGCCTCCCCCAATTCTCCAAAGCACTCAGTACCCCATTATTCCTCTGTCCCCATGGATTTGGCACCTTCCTCACAACATTGGCTAACAGTTGTAGTTTAATAGCAGTGCTTTGTGTATCCCTGTAACACACAAATAGACTGTAACCTCCTTCAAGAGTAAATTGTATCCTATTCATCTGTATATCCTAAAAAGTGCCTTCATAATCCTTTGCTCATAGGAGATACTTAATAAAGAGCAGTTGTAATGAAGTAAAATGAAACTTGTGGTAACTTCTGAGGTATTAAACCATGCAATTTTTCAGTGAAACATTACATCCTCCCGTCACAGCTGGACGATGCCATGATGATTCTAAACCACGGCTCCGCATCAGGCTGCCAGCTGAAAGGACTGAATCTAGAACACAAGAATAGAGTTGGGGTCACCAAAGTAAGGTCAAGAGAGGGGCAGATTTGGAACGTGATTTGATGGAATTCAATCCAGCAGAGAGTGAAGCTGGGAGCTCAGGTTGGAACAGTCTAGAGCAGACAACTGCATGGGCACAAAGTCTAGAGAGACCCACAAAAGACTCACATAAAAGAGAAAGCTGCCCAGGAAGAGGTCCCAGGACAGACAAGAAGAATAGGAAGGGAGTCAAGTCCAAGAAGCCCCATGGCCAGACTCCAGAACTGCAGCTTCTGCTTTCCCTCTGGATGTGCTGGATGTTTCTGAGAAGGCAGGATGCAACCCGAATGTTATCTGACCTGGGGCTTTTAGGTAGAGATAAGTGTAAGATCCTGTCTGGGACAGGAGGTTGGTGGGAAGGGTGACAATTCAGAAACTTCTGATAATAGATTTCCAAGTTCCCAAAAGCATGTGGCACAAGTGCAAGGGCACAGTAAATGCTCACAAATATTTGTTGACCACCTGGCAGATGAGTGAGAATTGTTAGCTGTTGCTTTATATCTTGGAACAAAAATTAGTCAAGCCCATGCATGGGCCCTGTGCCCCAGCTAGCACGCCAGATCAAACAGGACTTGAGAAGACCACATTCCTTCACATTGTGTGGCGCTGAAGCCCAGGGGAGGAAGAGCGGTCCACTTCCTACTCCTGGGTAACTGGAAATGCCATACCACCTTGCCAAGGAATAAGCAAAGATTCCCTACCGATGTTAGGAGCAACACAAGAATTCTCCAAGAGGTGTATGGTTTCAAGCAGCAGTCAGAAAGCTAGCCTGAGAGCAATTAAAACTAGATACTTCCAGGGGCCTCCCTGGTGACCTAGGGGCTAAGTCTCAGCACTGTCACCACTGGGGCCTGAGTTCAATCCCTGGCCAGGTTGCTGACCCACAGGGCGCAGCAGACCTCTCCTGTCTCACCCGCTGCAGTGTATTTCAGGAGATCTGCCTGTTCTGCTCCCCACTTTGTCACTGGTGAATCCTCTCACCCTCCACCTCTGGCCTACACCCCAGCTCTTCTATGCATAAATAAATCTTTTTTTTAATTCTTTTAAAAAAACTAGATACTTCCAGAAAGATTCACTCCACGCCATAATGACACTACAAAAACACTCCTTTTTCCCCATCATATATCATCATCAAATTTCCCAAAAAAGTCCAAGTTATCTCTGTTTTGAGTGTCAAATTTCAAAACCAATTGTTCATTCTAATCAAGGCTCTTTCAGATATCTGAACTTCCCACACGAGTTAGACCAGAAAGGAGAAATTCTGCCCTTACGGGATTTTAGGAGTGCTGAGTTTACCTTCAGTAATTTTCCCTTCTACCCTCTTCTCATGGACTGAACTCTTGTATTTCAATTGAGATTTGGTAGACAGTAACCAAAGTCATCAGGACAAAGCTTATTTTTCATTATTTTTGAAACACCTAATATATATTTTATGATATAAAAGGTTTAGGGCCCTAAATGAAATATCTCCCTCTATCAGTCATTCTATAATAATACCACTTGTAATATTTTTCCACTTGCTATTAAATATTCATTTTCTGCTAAGCAAGAATACAATAAATCCACGAACAACACAAATATTTTAAAACTAGATCATTGCAATTCATTGGTTCTCTGCTTGTCAGGGATGTTGTGATCAAATCATTCTTCTCCATAATAGAATGTGTTTCTTTCAATGATGTTTTGAGTAAAATCAACCCCCTTTACACCTGCTTCAATGATCCAAACATATTATAACTAGGTATCAGTGAAGTCTCAGCCACAGAAAAGAAATCAACACAGCCATTAAAATCAAAAGTCAACACCAATACCTTTGGCTGTCAAAAAATATGTATCTTAAGCTTATCCATAAACTAATGTTATAATGTTAAGTGTGCATAAGAGTTTCCATTTATCTACTGAAAACAAACAAAATGAAAGGGTAGGAATAAGAGAAGGTGCTCATTGAAGTTTAAAATACAGGTTAAAGGAGAAACAGAAAGGAGAGAAACAGAGGAATATTCATATAACCTACATGTCCTGTTGGAATAAATACAGGTGCCCCCAGGAGGTCTCATACATATACTCGCATGCTTCAGTTCATGCCTCTCAGACAGACACACGCTCATTTGCCTCTTAGGCTAAGTAACGGGAACAAGGTCAGGGAGCTCACACAAAGGCATATCCAGAGACACGTCTAACCATCGTGAGCTGCTGGCCAGCAAGCCATCTACGATATTCCTAGGATATCATTTCTTCTCTTCCTGCCCTGAGCAGAAAACAACCAACAATACTCCTGGAATCCACATCATTGTTCTTACCAGACAGGCAGCATCAGAAAAACCTGCATATCCATTTATAGGACCTTTATCCAAGCATGGACGACAGCAGAGAGATTTAAAACAAAGATGGTTCTCCGCATACTGACAGGCAAAGCACTTCAAGAGACACTAGCTGTGCTACCAAGAGGCTGGAGTTTGTGTGTACTGTGTGGCACCATTGATAGGAAGTTAAACTCACAAACACAAACAAGCACAAAGACCATCTCAAAGGCTGAGTAGATCGGGAGACAGTGCCAGGATGGCGGGTGCCCGAGGCCTTTGTACATTTGTGCAAGGCAAGTACTGGTGTATTTCTTATGTAAATGTCTCTGTTCCTCTCCTCATCCCCAACAGTCACAACAGTCAAGTTTAATCAGGAGCAGAGCAGCCCCTCGTGATCACACCCACCAAGTACCCAAACAGGACATACCACATGGGTCCATGTTCTTGGGGGATTTCACTTAGCTTTCCCTTCTGGCCTTTTAAAAGGTTCTCAACCTACACAGTCGCATAGCTCTTGATTTTCTCTTTTCAAGCCACTGCCACCCACCTTTTGCAATTTAATCAGTCAAGGTATTTTGTTGCTCCTGACACTATTTAATGCTGCTCAAGGACCCTCCAGCGCCTCTCTGCTCTCTGACGCTTCCTCTGCTGGCCCTCCCCAAGGGCATCTCTTGACTATAATTGACTAATCTTTTTGTAGATTTCCCAAGCACAGAGAGTACTTCTGCTCTTAAACTAGGATTAAAAACAACAATAATACTCTATGCCTTTTTATTCCCTTTAGTTTACTAGACTTCCACATAGTGGAATGACATCAATAATTCATTATGATTCTCCAAGTAAACTAATAATGCAAACCACACTAATAAAACATTGTAAGCCTAGAACAGCACTAATGACCACACAGTGGTTACAAAATTAATGATCTCCCTGAACTCTTTATCCAAAAACATCCCACAGCACTTTACGGTTTTAAGATACCAAGAAGCATTTGCCCTCTTTACAACCAATTTGCTGGCTGCTCCCTGACAGCAAAAATGGCCAGGATAGGAAGTGCTTCAAACTGGAAAATTACAAATATGTGAACCCGCTCTTGAAATTCCCCTTTGCACTGGACTGGAGCCAGGACACCACGTCTTATACTTCCAGTCTTACATGAAAGATGTTTGGGGATTTTTCTAATCCAAGATCTACAGGACTTTTTCATGTTGATTTCCAGCGGAAAAGGTGCTGAGTAAAAGCACATCTTGCCACATGTTGTTGGACTATTATATCTGTACTATTTATTTAAGTGTATCGTAACAGCTCACCACCTCTGCTCTTTTATTAAAGAAATAGAATAAAAGACCTGTGGGCTCTCCCTGGGGGAGCAAAGGGTTAAGTCTCAGCACTATGAAGCTATTGGCAGCCATTGCAGCAGGAGTTCGATCCTCAGCCAGGGAGCTACCCACATGGCACAGCAGACCTCCCCTGTCTCCCCGCAGCTCCCCTCAGCAGTGTATATCAGTGGATCCACCTGTTCTGCTCCCCACTCTGTCTCTGGTGACTCCTCTAACACCCCCCCACATCACTGGCCTACACCCCAACTCTTGTATACATAAATAAATAAATCCCCCCAAAAAACAGATGTGGGCCTGTCATTGTTTATTTAGGATTTAAACTATAAACCTGAAACAGGAAATCTACAGAAGGCCTGACATTGAGCATTTTCAAAGATAAGCCAAAAGCATGCATTGCCACCAAATCTGACAACTCACCCTACATGAGCTGATCAATATAAAAACACTCTGTCAACCTTAAAGAGTTTTGCAAATGTAAGACATTGTTTTAGAGGCCATTATAAAAGGTCTAACAAGGACTTTGACCTAAGCATGCTGTATAGCACTAAAGGTAGTGTTGGCAGGCTTGCGTGATTTTTTTTTAATTATTACTCATTGTTGTTAATACAAATAGTTCATGGAACAGCTGTTTGTGAGCCAAACGCTAATGTTTGATGCGGACTTACCAGGAAGAACTTCCAGTTTTCTCAGCCTGTTTCCTCTCCCACCGCCTTGGGGCTCAAAGTCACACAGGATGACTAAGGCAGATCATGTGTCTGTAGCACTGTGTGTGTGCAAAGCAGCACGTGTAGACGGCATGGTCTTCTTTAAGGAACTTACACCAAAAAGATGATAAGGAAGGCGCAAAGCTGAGTGTCAGAGTTGACTTCCAATCAGGATATCCCACCTGGAAGCAAGCCAGTTTCCGCTCCTTTGAATAAAGCAAGAAAGACGTGACCTTTCTTATAAATGAATATACAACCCCATGGGCATGACCACTGTAAGCTTCTGCCTTGAACAGGATTCTAAATCATTTGGTAACAAGTGAGTTCCTGAGAAAGGCCTTGGTTCAGCAATAGAGTCTGGATATTCAAAATGGCAGGAATTAACAGCTTAGTTTTTCTCCATACTGCATTAAAAATTTCACTTTTAATATAGTTTTCACTTGAATGATTATCCTCAGGCCCTAGATAATGCCCTACACTGCTGCGAGATGTTGGAAGACCTTACCAGAAAGTAGGCTGGCAGGATTTAAAAATATGAACCATCTGGACACAGGTTCCAGTTCAAATGGCAATACTGGAAATTTCTGAGCTCACCTCCTCCATGGCCACACCAAGTCTACAGCTTGGGGAATTTTCCTGGCTTGGGGGCCCAACGGGCTGACTGAACCAGGAGGGAAAAAATAAACCCAGGCAGGCGGGAGAGGCTGCAACACATCTCTCCATAAACCCCACCTGGGATGTGAGCCACAATCAGTAGGGACCCCACAGCTTCTTCCAGGGAAGGGAAGGTTTTCATCCCTTTGTGACACACCCCAAGTTTCAAGACTTGTAGAGGAAGCCAAGTCCCCCAAACATGTAGCTTTAAAAACCATGGGGCTCGTCCACCAGCGCACAAGCCCGGGGGCGCAGGGTCTGGAAGAGATGGCAGCCGAGACTCACCTGGCACCAGGTGCACCTGGCCTCGGAGCCCGAGTCTCGCGCTTACAGGACCACACTGGCCCCCAAGCTGCAGCTTAAACACACCCCAGGGGCCCCACTGTCCAGGGAGGAGGCCCTTGGTCGCCACTGCTAAACTCCACCGTCCTGCCCTGGGCACTGGCTGGATTTTTGTATTGTCTGGTGGGAGCCACCTTTTCTGTTGGCACCGATTTCCAACCCTAGGCCTTCCTGGGTTTTTTTTTTTCTCTCTCTCTCTCTCTCTCTTTCCGTGGGTGTCACGCTCCCTCTGCCTCACTCCCGGCCGAGGTTGTGCTTTCCCGGACGAGGTTGCTCTTTCCTGTGCGGCTGCTGTGCGGGAAGGAAGCGTAGCCTCTGGGGCGCGCGGCCTCTGGGGCGCGTGGCCTTCGGTTCCCCCAATGATAAGATCAGAAAGAAAGTTCAGGACCCCCAGGCCAGAGGGGAGACTGAAATACCCCGCCCCCAACATGCAGGGCCAACCCTATTTGGCTGCACATTTACCCCCAGGGGACAGGTATCCAGGTGTTTCATATATTTTGTTCTTTCTTTTCTCCTCTCGCTGTTACCCACTAATTCTAGTAAAGATCTTTGCTATTGAAGGTCCCACACACTGAGCGTGTGTTTAGCCTTTATGCAGCAAATGGCAGAACCCATTTAGAGCAGGCAAGTGTGGGCGGTCCCCGGGAGCCCCTCATTCTATCCGCTGACAGAGTTGTCAATACCACCCCACATACCAATATAAATCCCTTCTCCTACCCAGAAAGGCAGGGAAGGCAGTTTGAGTTTTTCTCTTGTCTCTTTGCTCTTTGATCTGGAGGAAACTTTTTCTTCTCTTAAATGTCCTGGGATCAGTCTCTGTGCTCACCTGGGGAGTGCCACGCTGGCTAGCAGTTCCTTGCCAAAGTGATTTCCCCCAAACAGATTAACAGATTACCCTATTTTGTGTGAAGTTCCTGCCCACCTGATAAAGCAGTTGTCACCTACAATAGGCAAACAACCGAGGGCTAAATAGCCAAAATAACAAAGTTGTTGATTACATCTCTAGGGAACAGCAGGTCATCAAACAGTGTCCCTTCAATTATAAAAATTAAAAGAATTGTAACAGGGTGGTTCCCAGGAAAAGGGGAGGTTCCAAGTTCCCTGCCCACCCAAGGGAGGGTGCAGCTGAGCAGGGAAGAGAGGAAGAAGCTGCAGGAGGCTGGAGGAGGCGCATGCAGCTGAGAGACACATGAAGAAACTGCACTTGCTTCTTGGTCCTGGACTGGGTGAGGCAGAGGTGGGTGAGAGACCCGTGGGGAGGTGACAATGGCAGCTTTGATTTTGATTTTGATTTTGCTCTTTTCCTCCCAGACTTGTCTAGCTGTTTCTGACCCTTCCCTATGGGTCCCTGCTGAAAGGTGCTTTAAACTTATAGCAGCTTTCGGGCCTTGCTTTGGGGCCAATACTGTTTGGCTGGACTTTTACCCAGGAGGGGATGGGTAGCTTTGGGTGCTTGATTTGGAAACTACATTCTTTATGTTTTCCGTATTGCACACTAATTGTATTAAAGTTCCTTTCCATTAAATGTCTATATGTTTTGTCTTGATGCAGCAAAGAGCAGAACCGATTTAAAACCGGCAGGTTTGGGGGTTCTGGGGTGCCCCTATCCCTGTCCTATAACAGAGTGATAACTCAGATGATGTGCCTAGAGCCTGGGCAAGGATTAAGGGTTTTTGATGAACCACTGTGAATCCAGCTAAAGTTTCAGACTGGTTGGTGGTCAACACACACCCTCAGGGCCCAGCATTGTACTTCCTTGTGCCACTCAGGTGAGACACATACTCTATACTCCCCATGGGGTCACATGAGTAACACACACATACACACACATATGCACACATGTAGGCACACACATATGCACACAATGAAATGAATTATTTATTTCCCAAATAAGCACAAGTGTCTGCCTGGTGATAAGAGGTAAACTCCAGTTACCAGATCTTACTGCTAAAGATCAGTCCTTCTTACTTTATTATAGAAGGACTGGTCTCAAAATCAACAAGCAACTATAAACCAGAGACACACTATGGGGGGCGGGGAGGGATTAGGATTAAAATAAGGGGGGTGGGAATTGTGTGTGGGATATAACCAAGATGAAAATGCATACATTGTACAAAAGTGAAAAATGATGTAAAAAATATATAAAAGGAAAAAAAAGAAAAAAGAAAAAAAAAAAAGACCAGTCTTTCTTCTCAAAACACTCACTGTCTCTGTTTTATAGTTGCTTGTTGATTTTGATTTTTAGTTTATTATAATTAGTCTTTTTCCTGGTCCCTTATTTAGGTTTTCTAAATTCCTGCTATGAGCGAGACCATCCGGTATTTTTCTTTTTCTTTCTGGCTTATTTCGCTGAGCATGATCCCTTCCAGCTCCATCCATGTTGCTATAAATGGCATGGGTTTATCTTTTTTGAATGCCGAGTAATATTCCATTGTGTATATGTGCCACATCTTCTTGATCCAGTCATCTATTTTTGGGCATTTGGGTTGTTTCCATAGCTTAGCTATTGTAAATAGTGCTGCTAAAAACATAGGGGTGCCCTATGGAATTAATGTTTCTGTGTCCTTTATAATAAAGTAAAAATCAAAATCAACAAGCAACTATAAAACAGAGACACAGTGGGGTGGGGGAGGAGGGAGTAGGATCAAAACAAAGGGGGTGGGAATTGTATGGGGAATATAACCAAGACGAAAATGCATACATTGTGCAAAAATGAAAAATGATGTAAAAAATATATAAAATTAAAAAGAATAATAAAATGTGTAACCACAGCTATAAAAAAATCATAATTTCAAAAAAATAATGTTTTCAAAGAAAATTTAGAGACACACACGAATGATTGTGAAATAATGCTAGATGGAAAAAAACCCAGCTTATTAAACATTACAAAAAGAAAAAAAAAAGCCCTCGCTGTCACTAAGGGAAGGATGAGCCATTCTAATCTGTCCTCTTCCTTTACATCATTTTTTCCTCTTAGGTTATTTCCAAAATGGGAAGGTAAATACATGTTTTCAATCATCTGTGGCAGTGTCCTAAATTATGTCATTTCTTAAAGAAGAAAGAGAGGAGGAGGAGAAGGATTGGAAGGAGGGAAGGGAGAAAAGGGAAGCAAAGAACACGCCTCTCTGGTTTCTTTCCTCATGAAGTTTCCACCTGTTCAGGTGACCTCTTGGTGCAGGACTTGCTACTATGAAAGTCTGGCAGTTGGGGGTGGAGAGCTGTTTTTTAGGTTCTTGAACCCAGTTTCAAGTCTCTCCCCTTCTGATTCCTCTGTTTCACTATTATCAATGTTTGCTTCATCCACCACATTCTGCAACAGGGTGGTCCCCAGGAAAGGGGGAGGTTCCCTGCCCCACTCAAGGGAGGGTGGAGCTGAGCAGGAAGAGGAGAAGCTGCAGAAGAGACTGAGGTAGGAAGCAGGATGGAGCCAGGAGACCTGGAGGAGGCGCATGGAGCCTAGAGACACGTGAAGAAACTGCGCTTGTCTTTTTTGGTCGTGGACTGGGTGACACAGATGTGGGTGAGACCCGTGGGGAGGTGACAATGGCAGCTTTTATCTTGATGTTGATTTTGCTCTTTTCCTTCCGGGCTTGTCCGGTTGTTTGTGACCCTTTTCTGTGGGTCCCCACTGGAAGATGCTTTAGACTTGTGGCAGGCTTTGGGGCCTTGCTCTGGGCCGATCCCATTTGGATGGACTTTTACCCACGAGGGGACGGGTAACTTTGGGTGCTTCATTTAGAAACTAGATTCTTTGCCTTTCCTGTATTGTTTCCTAGTTTTATTAAAGTTCCTTCCCATTAAAGTCTCATGTTTTGTGTTGATGCGGCGGATGGCAGAACCCATTTAGAGTAGGCAGGTTTGCGGGGTTTGGGCTGCCCCTCTCCCTGTCCTATAACAATTCCTTAATAAATGTCTAAGCCAGGCCTCCCTGATGGTGCAAGAGGTTAAGCACAGCACTACGAAGCTATCTACAGTCTCTGAAGCACAAGTTGGAACCCCGGCCAGGGAGCTACCCACATGGCGCAGCAGACCTCTCCTGGCTCGCCTGCTGCTCCCCTCAGCAGTGTATTTCGATCAATCTGCCTGTTCTGTTCCCCACTCTGTCTCTGGTGAATCCTCGCACCCCCCCACATCTCTGGCCTGTACCCCAGCTCTTGCATGCATAAATAAATAAATCTTTTAAAAAATAAATAAATGTCTAAAACTTTATCTCATTGGGAGGTAGCTCTTCATCCCATTCTTGGCTTCTTCCCATTCTCTTGTTAATCAACCTAACGCTTTCATTAGCATCTGTAAGGCCCAGGAAGGGAAGCTGAGATGCAAATTTGGTGACACTTAAGAGACAGTTCTTTGGTTTTGTAGCAGTAAGTTCTCTGGGGTATCCATATGAAAGCAACCCCCTTGACAACAGTGTTTAACCTGAATATGGGTGTCATATCCGGTGGGGAGAGTTGCAGTCATAAAGCCACTCTCACATGGCTTGCATATGAAGCATATACACTTCTTCATCCAGGGTGTTCTCAGCATTTATAGGAGGATACAGACGGCCTCCCTTCCCCGGGTAAACAGATGTTGCAGTGGCTTTTATCTGCCAGGCCAGCTATTCCCTCCTCGGCCACCTGCTCTGTGTCTGGATCACAAATCACCATCTGCAGTTCCATGATGAACTGTGGGTCCTGTATGGATCCTAATGTGCCCTTCTGCCCTGAAGCACTCCCAACTCTTCAGAAAGACTCAAACTCATCAAGAAATACAACTTACCTCGTCCCTGGGAGGGCCCCAGTGCCTTAGGAACAAGCCCCCAGTTTAGCCATTCTCATAATCCATCTCAGCAACACTTTTTCTGGAGTCTGAGGACACCCATCCACTAAATGAAACTTCTCACTATATTCTTGGGCTGTATCCTTGTTTGGTTTTGTCCTCCCTCGACTTTGACTACTTTCTTGGTGACCTGAGGTCCTAGAGGTACTGTCTGTTGTCTCAATATTTTTCTTTCTGGGCAGTTTTGAGGCCAGTGACCAAAGCATCCACTGACCCAGATGTGACCTTGGTTTTGCATGAAGGAGTGACCCAGCACTTCTTTTAGTTTTCTTTTACTTTCCTTTTAGCTCTAAAGATAATGGTAACAAAGGGACCTAATACTTGGTCTTCTTATTAGTCTGCATTTCCTTATGCATCGGATGAAACAAATTCCCCAGGATTTGGCTCTGACGCTAAATTCCACTGGTGACTTTAGTGACTGGTCACAGCCCAGCTGCTGCTCCACACCTGGAGTGGCTGGATGCCACCCAGAAACCAAAGGCTCCTCATCCCTCACTCTCTCCCCTTTTCTCTTCCAAATCATATGTTTCTGTGAGCCAGGGTCATTCTAGCAAATTCCACCTCTCTGACACCAACTCTTTTAAATTTCTGGACCCAATTTGCAACGTGAGGAGGCGTTTCACCACATACCACAAGCAATTCTCTGGACACCAGCTGGGAATTCTACGTTCAACTCAATTTTGATGCTCTCGAGCAGGAGAAGCATAAGGACCCATGGGCTAAATGGTCAGTCTGTAAGAGTGTGACATCCATGGAGAGGGGAGATTCCAGGTTCCCTGCCCCACCCAAGGAAGGGTGGAACTGAGCAGCAAGAAGCTGAAGAGGACTGTGAGGAGAAAGACTAGAAGAGGCATGTGGAACAGAGACTGTGAAGATGCAACAGTTGCTTCTTGGCTTTAGCTTGTGTACCAGGACTTGGGGGACATGGAAGGAGACGCTTGAAAGAGACAGAGACATGGGTGACAGACCTGTGGGGAGGCTGACAATGGCAGCCTTTATCTTGCCTTGTATTTTGCTCTTATTCTCTTCCTTCCAGACTTGCCTGATTCCCTCTGCCCCTTTTCTGTGGGACCCCACCAGAAGTTTCCTTAGACTTGTGGCAATATTTCAGGCTTCAGTGGTCTTGCTTGGGCAACTCTTTTTAGCTGAGCATTCACCATGAAGGAGTGGGTAACTTCGGGTGCTTAATTTGGAAACTATTTTAACTATATTCTTTCTCTTCTTTTCTGTCTATTGCACACTAAATGTTTTAAAGTTCTTTTCTGTGGAAGGTCTCACACACTAGAGTATGTTTTGTCTTTATGCAGCACATGGCCATACCCATTTAGAGCATGCAGGTTTGGGAGGCCGGGGTGCCACCTCATTCTGCCGCTAACAAGTCCTGTCAGGCTGCCTCATCCCCCACTCTGACCCTGGTGACAATCCTGTGTTTCTGTCCAAGTGGCTGTAAATCAGAGGTTCCATGGCCCTTCCTTAAGTTCAGTTAAATGGCTAGAGCAACTCACAGGACCCAGAGAAACATTTTACTTGCTAGATTATCAGTTTATTAAAAAAAAGATATAATTCAGCAACAACCTGAGAGCAAATAGAAGCAAACAGAGAACAAGACATCGGGAGAAGGTATGGAGTTTCTATTGCCCTCCCTAGTCACGCCACCCTCTCCAATTCTCCATGTGTTCACCAACCAAAAAGCCTCATCCTTTTGGGTTTTTCTGGAAGCTTCATTACAGAGGCTTGATTGCTAAAATTAGTGGTCATTGGTCATTGATGCAAACAACAGCCCCTCTCCTCTCCCTAAAGGCCCAAGGGTGGGAGTAAAAGCTTCAACTCCATCATATGGGTGGTTTCCTGGCAACCAGACCCCATCTTTAGAGGGGGTCCAAAAGTCACTTGATTAACATAACAAAAGGCCCCTTTATCTTTTTCATCTCTTAGGGAATTCCAAGGATTTTAAGAGTTCTGTGCCAGGAATGGAGATGAAGTCCAGATATATACATATATATATATACACTAAATAAATCAATGTCCATTTTGATTTATTCATTTGGCAAGAACATTTGCCCATGTTGAAGGCTGACCTAGGAATCTTCTTTATCAAAATTTAGAAAGTGTGTCGCTGTATTTTTTAAATTAAAGGGCCAATGTGAGAAGAGAAGCAGCTTATCAAGAATGAAGGAATCTTTATTCAAGTATGGTTTATATATTTTCTAAAATCTCATTATTTTCTGTGCATATTTTATAGAAATCTTTCCCCTGTGTGCTTAAATAATCTCTAGTGATTAAGAAAATCTACCAAATATAATCTTTCACAGTAGTTTCCCTTGCAGGAATGTGTACCAAAGAAACACTACACAGACAGTACTCCTCAGGGTACATACCTGTTCTAGAATAAACTAAAAGGAACTTAGGGGTACCAGAGACATGTCACCTCCATCCCACCACCCTCTCCTACTACCACATGCTGGCGTGATTACCAAGAACCCTTGCTCAGTAGACAGAAAAGTGCACAGAACTTAGACTTATCCTCAATAAGGATGAACAACCCACTTAGAATTCTCCCCAAAACTAATGTCGAGAACATTAGAGAGTAAAAATAAGGCCATTTATATTTAAGCTATAAATGAGTGCCACTTTTAAAGATGAATATTAAATATTAAAACACATGAAAATTCAGAAGACATTTTAAGGGCTTTCACCATCCAGCCCTAAACCTTTGAGATTAATGCCATGGTGTCCTGGGACCATTTGGAGGCCTCACAATGGAATAATTTCCAGAATGACTGGAGATTGATCAGACTCTGTTTGTGTTGGGGTGTCTCATTTTGTTCCATGAAGAAGTTAGGTCCTGAGGACAGTTTTTATTTCTGTTGGAGCCCATCAGAGTTTTTGTCAATGACTCTTTCAAAATCAATAGGTACTAAAGGAAATTTTTTTGTCGTTCCCATAATACTACTGTCGGGGGTAAGCGTGTGTATATATGAGTGGTCTTTAGTTTGGTGCTGCTGACAAAGAATTTGTGGATTACCAAGATGCTTTAACCAGAAGGGATTGCTTTGCTTTGTTTCCCGTTTGTTTGTAAGTTTATACTTTTTATTTGAAATATTCACTCAGTGTGGTTCTCTAATGTTCGGGGTGAGGGACATACTTCTGCAGGCCTGCAAGAAGGGCTGACATCTCCAGTTGAAAATGGAAGGAGGGGTTTTGTCCCCTTTAATGAAAAGACAGACAATATTACACCTTATCGAGAGAGACTAAATGGAGCAAATGCTATGAATTCACTTACTTCTCACAAAGACAAAGATCTCAGGAACACGCCCTGATCCCAGATATCCTGCACCTTTTTCCTCTGAGTCAAGTCATTCAATAATCATGTGTTTCTCTAGACAGGGATGGTCCTGGATGCTGTGGGAGATACACAGATGCATGACCTCGTGAGTTTGCGGTATTCAGGTGGAGACTAGCCTGGGTTTGAGACCTTGGGGTAGCAATTCCTTCCTCCATGAAGTCTCAGCTATCAAGCTATTGCCAACCATTACAGCATCAGTTCTATCCCCAGCCAGGGAGCTGATGCGCATGGTGCAGCAGACCTCTCCTGTTTCCCCGCTGTTCCCCTCAGCAGTGTATTTCATAGATGTGCCTGTTCTGCTCCCCACTCTGTCTCTGGTGAATCCACTCACCCCCTGCACCTCTAGCCTACACCCCAGCTCTTGTATGCATAAATAAATAATAAAAATAAATCTTTTTTTTTTTTTTTAAAAAAAAGAGAGCCCTCAGCCCTTCCTCCCCACGCTGTCTACTGGTCACATTAGTGCATGGGGAAAACATACAATTCTCCCTGTTCTGGCCTCATGTCACTCACCTATTAAAATTGTGTAACTGCTAACTTAATCCAGTTCTTACCATACGCCATCACTGAACATTAGTGGGTGACGTCAATTCCCTACTTTGTCTTGGAAGATGCCCATTGTATTAGTTTCATGTTACAGGTAAAGAAACTAAAAGACACCTAGAGGTTAAGAAATCTGCCCAAGATCTAGGCATTTCCACAGGAATTCAGAGCACAGAAGCCAGCTTTTCCCAGCACCCCAGTTATTTCCATTAGTTCTTTCATTTGCCTTCATCACTCTTCTGGAATGCCACTGCTTTTTGTAAGACTCCCTGCTGAAAGGTGCCTAATAATTAGAAAGTGATTCATCAGTATTTACAGCTTCTTCTGAAGAGAGTCTGTTTCCCTACTTAAAAAAAATTAACACTTTGCCCTATTGTTATTGACATATTACCCTATTGTTAAATACAGGAAAGTCTTAACAGGGGCGGGGAATTCTTAGCCCAAGGCTCTGGGAAGAGCTGGAAGCAGGTGCCAGATTTTCACCGGCTCTGTGCAAACCACCAGCACCTCTTCATAAGTACTTAGAAAGCTGGGGTGTCCTATTTCGGTCCCCCAATCTCACTGGATTTGTAGTAGAAGTGCCATAGCCAAGAATCTCTCCACCTCCAGTTTTTCCAATAGTTTTCATTTCCCTTCTTGATAGGGCTGGACTCAAGACAGCTAAATGTTCCTTCAGTGCTCTGAAGCAAGGGGATTCGGTGTGTTTTGCTGTCCCCTTGTGGCCATCTTCCATTTCTCTCAACCTGAATTAAAATTTTCCAATGAAAACTCCTCCCTTCAGAGGACTAAGTATGCAATCGTTGTCCTTGAGCATCGATGTTAAAAAAAAAAAAAAAGCATGTCCACGGTGCACCGATTTTAGTCGAGTTGAGACTAACACGGTGAGGAGTCAGACCAACCGCACATGAGGGGGACTGTGATGGAAACTCCCTCTGAGGACGGGGCTTGCTTTCTCCACAGTGGAAAGCTGGAGTTGGGTGATTCACCCCAGGATCCACATAAACAGACACCAGGGTTGAAAGAGCTGGGGTACATTACAAGCTCTGTCATCTGTATTACCCGCTTTTTATGAGAATGTTAAACAACGTCCATATTTTAAATTGAGAGAGGAGAGAGAAGGAACAAAAGAAAAGCTATGAGTCACTTTTTGAAAAGTTTGTTCATCAGAGCTAGAGAGATTGCAAGTAGAGCTGAGAGACTGATAGAGAAAAACAAACGTGGAATGATAAATCTCCGCTACAGATGGGAACTGATCAAAATATGTCTGGAAACTTTGAGATTTTTACTGACGAGTTTAAGATCGAGTTAATTTAAGCATTTATTGTCTTCTCCTCTCCAATTTTTTATACTTGTCCACACTTACCCCAACCCCAAATCACTCCCTAACATTAATAGGTTTTTTTCCCCCCAGAAACATCAAACATGTTAAGAAGAGATATTTAGGAACTATAATAGTAAACTATGGAACATATACATATATAATCAAACATTGGATATAATTTTTTTCCCTTTAGTTGATATCGCTTGTCAAAATTTACTTTCTTTTACTCCAACTTATATGATATTTTGGGACATATTTCTTTGAATCAGCAAAAGTATTACAAGATTTATTTAACCAAAAGTTTGCAGATAATGCATAAAGACACCTTGTTAAAAAAAAAAAAAAAGTCATGTGGCTATTTGAGTGTTCATGGTTTAAAATCACTTAGTTTTCTGGTGTGTATGAGGCTGGGCTCATTACTAAAATCTATAATAAATATTGTACTCTATGAAAATAGCATTTCTCTTAGAAGGTGAAAAGCAATAGATTTGATCTTTTTTTTCTTTTTGTTGTGAAGTTTCCCTGATATGGATCCATTCAGAAAAGAAGTGTGTGTGCACACACACACACACACACACAATCTTGTGTAGTCCACAGCCCCTTTGAAACCACCCATGGGTCCCAGGCACCCAAGACATCTTGATCTGAATCCAGAGCTGTCCGTTCAGCACCAGAAGGGCTCCTCCTGTTGGTGGAAAGAACACACCCACCTAAGCTGATTAAATCGCAGTTACTGTTAAGGGGTGCGAGGGTAGCACTAAGCTGAGTATCTGGATTGGGAGTGGTTGGATGGTATACTTGAACTTCACTCAGCATTTTTGATGTTAAGTGATTCATTTCTTTATAGAGCTATTAAAATGCTGCCCACACTAGATTTTATCACGTAGTTATTATTACTAGTGTGCCGCACCAATGCAAACTCATTTTACTAAGAATGTACTACACCATCAGTAAATCATTGAAATCAGGAGTTCTTACCCAAGATAATTTTATAATTTCAAATGGATACCATTCTCTGATGAAAAATACATTGAAATGGCTGTTCAATTTTTATGAGCTTTATTAGCGAAAGACATGGGAAGGGGGTATTTACTGAATTGTTGCCAAAGGTTAGGGTTGTCAACTGCCTGAGTTAAAGTTGACCATTGACTTTTGATGTATGATAGGAAGAATTGAAACACTGTTTGTGTGCTGTTTATTTACAAATGAAGTGATTTGCAAGAAACCATAGCATAAAATATCATTTCCCTATCAATTTTTTGCCAACATCCAAAGAATGATGCTAAACTTCCCTGGTTCACTCCTGTAAGGAAAATGGAAATTCATGTAACAGACCCATGTGTATTATACATCTTAAAATATTTCCATCTGCTTCTGAAGTTTCCATAAGAGAATGCCAAAAAGTCTTTTACAGATTAACAAGAGGGTAAATGGAGAGTTTCAGTGGAGTTTTTCCCAACCACATCTTCCTACCTCTCCATGCCTGCCACCCCACACATACCTTGTAAATGTTTGGTATCATTTAGTTCTGAATTAGTTCTCCATTCACATGCAAAAGATATTAACTTTACATTTTCCATAACTTACTCTGACCACAAGAGACATTCATTCACTAAATGTCAGACTTGCATATGACAGTAGATTTTTCCCATGTTCATCAGAATGGGAGCGTGTATTTGGGGAGACTGGGCCCCACCCACGCTCACCCACTCGGGTCCCAGATCTTCCAATCTGATCTTAGAAAATGTTGCTATTTCATGAAAATCACTGTAACCGTTTACAGGAGCTAATGGGCTACTTTTACAGCTAGGAAACTCTACCCTGAATAATGGTCAAATTTTCCTTTGACATAGCTCTTAAAGATTGGGTTTCTTTGAATATGGGAATGGAAGTTCTTCATGAGCTCGATAGTCACAGTGGGTCCGAGTGTTCACATTCTATCTCAGTGGCATGGACAGAATTGCTAACTAATGAACCCCCCAAGTTCCAAAGAGGGTACCGGCCCCCTTATAGATGTTTCTCTTTTTTTATAATTTATAAACACAAGTATATGTTTTTTGAAATTCTAATTGATTACAAGTTTACCCTTTAATTAGATACTTCTTAAGGAGTTTCTTTACATGCAAATCATGACCTGAGGTCTCTTCCTCCCAAGCATCTTGGCCTACAAATTGCATGTGGTGTGTGTGGAATCACCCATCACCTCTAGTTGGGAAATAGAAATGTCTGCCATTGCTTTAAGCCCAGGATTATGGGCTCTGGTTCCTAGTTCTTGATTCCTTATTTTTCCTTAGATCCACCAAATCTGTCACATTACAGCTCAATCCAGCCTGTCCATTGTAAGAGCAGAATAAGCCTGTGGGTGTGGGTCCTTTCTGTGACATCTAGCTCCTCTGCCAGATGCTAGGGAGTTGGGTCATGGTCCTACTCCCAGATCTGGTAGCCCATCAAGACTACTGAGCTACTGGTTTGCCACCCCCTGCACAGAAGAACTAGGGTGCAAGCCAGAGGTACAGGGGGTGAGTAAGAGGATTCATCAGAGACAGTGGGGAGCAGATCAGGTGGATCTACTGAATACACTGCTGAGGGGAGAAGTAGGTGAGACAGGAGAGGTCTGCTGTGCCATGTGGGTCAGCTCCCTGGCCAGGGATTGAACTCAGGCCATATTGGTGATAGTACTGAGACTTAACTCCTAGGCCACTAGGGAGGTATCTGGGTTGCTTCTCTCTAACCCCCAGTCTTATAACCTCCTCCACTTCAATCCTAATGTGAGATCAAGTACACAGGACAAGTGAAGCTCACTCAAACTCCTCTGTCTCCTTAGATTCACCCACCAGCCTCAGTTTCTATTTACATTCCCTTTCCTCAGCCCTGACCAGAACCCAAATCTCCAGTCTGCCTGCCACCACTCTAACAAAACCAGCACTATTCCAAAGCCAGACCAGGTGCTGAAGCCCTGCTGATCTACCCCATGCCCACCCAAAAGGCTCCCTCAGTGTGCCCCTTTGCCAGTCCTAGACCTTCTGGAGTTTAGTTTGCAACTCTTTGATCTGTCTGAACCTCACAGGGTACCATGATAGCCATTTACCCAGCTCCCCAAACTGGACCATTTAAAACCTAGGTTTCCTTGGCAAAATGAAAAGAATGAAAAATTATCTGCAGGATCAAGAGAGTGAGAAACATTTTCTTTGTTTTAATGCACATCTAAGAGAAGGATAATAGAACCAGCCCATTTGGGAGGGAGTAGTGTGGCTAGTGCCTCCACTTACCAGTTGGATAACCTTGGTCAAGATCCTAAACTTGCAGGTTGCCTTTTCTCTCAGTGTAAAATGGGACAGTTGACAATCCACCCCAAGAGACATTTTGAAAGCACTGAATGAAATAATGCCGCATCATTACTGTTACTGACATGTCACATGTTTCCTTTTAAAGCAAAATGTTAAGCTTTCTAACTGACATTTTTTAAGTATGAAAGTTAGATATTTCATATATTGAAAACTTATATATAGACAGTCCTCCCTGGGTATAGGGCCATGTTGACCGAAATGTGTGCACATGGGAACTGTGTCCTCTGGTTCTCTCACTATTAAGATCACCCACAGCTAAGCAAGGACTATCTGGATTTCCAGGCTTCAGGCTACACTCATTCTTTATTTCTAATCATTGCAACTCCAGCTCCTTATCCCTACATAGTTCTCACTGTTTTCTCCTTTTTTTGATAGGAACTGAGTCTTTGACTATTTAAGACATTTATCCTAGACCCTAAAGCTAGCAGTATGTAGAGATGAAATTCAAAGAGAATTCGAGGTGACATCAAAGACTGCAGATTTCCACTGACACATACTTAGGGTCTCAAATCCACATGGACTACTTTCTCCAACATTGCAAGGATATTTTTATTTCAAATTATTTTTGTGTATTCAAGATTTATATTTCAGTAGTCTCTAGTATTTTATTATTTGGGGTCTAATCTTTGGGGTAGAGCTTAGGGGGCCAGGAATCAGCAGGTATAGAGTCTACCCTTTTTCTGTGATGTATTGTATTTCAGTCCTAGTGAAAGTTTCTTTCAATAAACACTGGATTTGCCATTGCAAAAGTGGTTATGTCACTGTTTTCATTTCATCAAACAGGGTCCACAGAAGTAAAAGCATTGGTTTTACCCTTTATGAATATAGTTTTTAAGCTGATGTACAAATTGAAAAACATGAACATGTGTTGGTTACACTGAGATTTGGCTCCAGTGCATATTTCTGCAGGTTCAGCCAACAAAAACAAGTATCGTTATGATGGTCCAAAATAATACTTGAGAGCCTCCCTGGTGGCCTAGCAGTTAAGTATCAGCCCTATGGCCTGAGGTTGATACCCAGCCAGGGAGCTAACCTACACATGGCCTAACAGACCTCTCCTGTCTCGCCTACGCTACCCTTAGCAGTTAAATCTGCCCGTTGTGCTCTTCATGCTGTCTCTGGCAAATCCTCTTAACCCTGTCCCCACACCTCTGGCCTATACCACAGTTCTTCTATGCATAAATAAATAAATAAATAAACAAACAAGCAAATAAATAAATAAAATCTTAAAAAAAAATAATGCCTCAGTACTTAAATTGCTTGGTTATCTTTCATTTATATACATCTTTTGTTTAATTCTATATGTCGATAAATGGATTTTCTCAGAGGACCATATCAAGAAAAACTTACCAGGTGCTAACAACATGGCAAACACAGGGCTAGGTGTTTTATAGGCAATGTTTTATTTAATTCTCAGAAGCACTCTTTAAAGTAGAGCTTATTGGGGCCTCCCTGGTGGCACAAGGGATTAAGCACTGCACTATGAAGCTGTCCACAGATTCTGCAGTATGAATTCGATCCCTGGCCAGCCAGGGAGCAACCCATATGGTGCAGCAGACCTCTCCTGACTCGCCCGCTGCTCCCCTCAGTAGTGTACTTTGGTCAATCTGCCTGTTCTGTTCCCCACTCTGTCTCTGGTGAATCCTCTCATCCCTCCACATCTCTGGCCTGTACCCCAGCCCTTGTATGCATAAATAAATAAATCATAAAAAAATAAAATGAAGTAGAGCCTGTTGTTACTGCCATTTTAAGAAGGAGTAAATTGAAGGACAGAAAGCTTAAGATATTTGTCCAGAGTCACACAGCTAATTAGGAGCAGTGGCCAGGACTGCAAATAACTTATATGGCTTCAGACTGAGACCTTTTCTCTGCTTCCCTCAAACTCCATCTGTTGCTTGGTTACTTTACGACCACTTTCACTGTTTTGAAGTCATTCTTCACCCATTTTATGAGCATTACCAAGTCATATTTCAATTTACATCACTCTGCAAAATGGTGTCATGAATCATGGATATTTTTGCACATAAACATAATTGTCAGATAAGCTAAATTACAACCCACCAGCTTTTTAATGTTTTATTTCAGTTTTTTTTGTTTTTGTTTTTGTTTTTTTTTTTTTTTTTTTTTTGCAAAATAGCTTACATAATGAACTAGAACTGGATTCATGGTCTTTGCTCTTGGCTCATAGACATTGACCTCCACTAGGTTTGTGGCTTGAACCAGACCAAATCTATTCTTGTTTTGGAATTAAAGTTCCTAAACCAGCTCATGGAGAGAAGGGTCCCTCCAAAGATGACTATCTGACCAGTGAGAGCAAGTTATTCACTTTCTGGTGGAAGTTGTGATGGTTCAGAAGTTTTCTGAAGTGCACAATGACACTGGCTTGACTTTCCTCTCTGCCAAACTGGGGAAGCCAAGAGAGATGGCATGCTCTCAATAAACAGTTCTGCAGCTGCTGAAAAGGTCAAATGGTTTAGCAAGTTCTTGTCTAAGAACAACTCTTGGCCTCCCAGTCTATGGAATCATGCTAGATCATAAAGAAACTGCTTTAGCTGAACCCACATTTCTTGGGCAAGTAGTGCTAAGTTATTATGTGACTCTTGCCCTTCCTTGGAGGACAGAACCACTACTTGCCACTAGACTGGCATGGAAAGGAAACCCATGGTGAGATGGATTAATCTGGGCTGGCAGAAATAGATCAGGCAGTCACCAAGTTCACAAGTAATGCAAACAGCATTCTTTAAGGTTATTCTCTAGTTATCAAGGTCACTATCTCCTAGACTTTCACTTTGACGCCTACATAATACCAGCCTTTGCATTAGAATCTACAAACTATTTTTTATACCACAACTAATATAAAGGCATTCAAGCATAAGGGGTATTTTTATTTCCCTTCATGCTCCTTCTCTTTAATGTAATTTGGCTATGAAAAGAGAAAACTGCATTTAAAAAGGTGAAAGATTTATACGATCTGAAGAGAAACCAGAGTAAGAAAACTGCATTTTAACTGAACATCAAAGAGCCACTTATTTATATACTTTAACACATTTACCCCTCCACCTAACATAGATATTAGTCTTTACAAATCTACTGATTATCACCTCTAGAGGCATCTTTTGTCTGCAATGCAGGGTAAATGTCAAAAAAATTGCAACATTTGAGGTCTTCAAAATTGGATGAAATGGACAGACCAGGGTTTCTCAAACTATTTTGTGAATATGACTCCCCTGGGGAGAGAGTTGAAGTCTAGATTCTTCTCTACACTTCAAAAAGTCGGTGATGGCACTGATGCTGTAAGCTTAGAACAAGGGCACAGAAGGCAAATTCCAGAGTCGTGCAGATTTTCTCACCACTAGTATAGCCACATCACATCTAAGGGTTGCTAGGGTGATTAATGCTTGAGTGATGATTAGTTTTGTTTGCAGAGTTTTAGCATTAGCTTCATTAACTCTCATGTGATCTGAAATGGTAGCATATCCACCAGACCCACTGGAAATTCTGCTCTTGCCTGTGGTTGGTATAGCAAAACCATTATTCCAAAATTGTACATTATTTTTTAAAATAAGCAACCATTTGCTTCTTAGAAGCAGATTCCATTCCCTTCTTTCTGTGTCCTCTTTTTTTCCTTCAAATACTTCTTCCCAATAATTTCTTCCTCTGTGGATATTCCTGAAGGAAATTCCCTTATGCACCATTTTATCAGATAGATAGGATACTGATGTGTGGGCAGGTCCCAACACTGATTAATTCCTAATTTGGGATTGCCAGTCAAGTCTGATTTCTTAGTTTAAGGTTGGACCTGGGGAGGGATGGGCATGACAAGAACAAGAGGAAAGAGTTGTATTGGGAAAAATGATATTATTGCTGATATTTAGCTCTAGGGGGAATGTTTGAGCATCTTCAGTTCTTTAAAGCTGTCCAAGACAACCAGCCTTACGCATAAAGATATCAGAATATTTATTGAGGCAATTAAAATGAAATAATGGACAGGATATGTGTATTGGAATATTATATACCAGTTAAAAAGGAGGATGCCATCTATATGCAATAATTGGCATAATAAAATATCCATTATATAATTTGGAAAGCAAGGCTGGTAACAATATATATAATCCTATCAAATTCTCTGTGTGTGTGTGTGTGTATGTGTGTGTGTGTGTAGAGAAATGAAAAAATATTTTAAAGAATACATGAACAATTACCAAAAAATTGTGGACGTTTATTTTTCTGCATATATTCTCTAAATTTTCTCATAGTGTATTATTTTTAAAGTGAATAACCAACTATTTCCATTTGAGGGGAAAAACACCTACTCAGCAATTATTTATGAACCGTGACCATCTGGAGTGGTAGGAAGCACTAACAGGAGTTCTGTGAGTCATTATGTCAATGTTTAATTCCCTCCTGTATCACTTTAATTCCAACTGTGGATGAAGACTTTCAGAGATAACTAAATCCCCTTCCATAGAATAACATTTTGACCAAAATGCTCTCCTTGGATAGATGAATGGAAAGTTATTTCATACTAATTTTGATATAGTTTGTCTATTGACATAACCACCAGCTTAAGAAAAAAAGAGTAAGATCCATTTTTAAAGTTTACTGTTGTATTCTAACTCTATTGGACCGGTCAAGTACAGCAGCTAGTTTTCAAAGATATGCCAACCACAAAACACGCATCTTGTATTCACTGTGTAATTCCCTTTCAGCTTTTGTCTGGGCCTTCTGGACACTATTTCTGTGGACATCCAGCTGCTATGTAAGAACTGTGACTACCCTAAGATGTTTCCAGATCCAACCTAGTCCAGCCACTCCAGCCCAGGCATGAGACCTAAGAATGAACAAGGTCTCAACAACCCTTCCTGCAGTCACCATCTGACTACAACTGCATGAAAGATACCAAAAAGAATCACATGCTGAGCCAGTCAACACACTAGGCTGGGAGAATAGTAACCATAACTGTTGTTTGTAGCTACAAAGCTTTGGACTTTCATGTTACAGTAGAGAACCAAGGCACCAAGAAACAACCACGAAAAGCTTTTGTTATTAATCCAGAAGTCTCGCCCCATTCCCACTTTAATTCACATTTTCTTACACAGTTTTGAGTCATTTTGGGAGATGTTTAGATGGGCGAATCAGTATTGGCCAACATGAGTAGTGGAAGAAAGAAGCCATTCCACCCATGAAAAGAAAAATCCTTTTAAGCCACGATGGTATTTTAAAGTATGAAAATGAGGAATGGCTGTGGATTCTCTTCCTGTGGAAATTAAAAATAGCTGTGGAGAATGGAGGAAATAACCAGGACATAAAATCTTGTGTTTGTTTATGCCTTCTCTATATCACATGCTGCCAGCCCTCATAGAAATTTAAAACAAAATGCTTAATGCCAACAAAATTCTCACTTAAGATAGATTAAAGATTGCAGCCATCTTAACATTGTGTCAGGAGAGGACTTCAAAATGAGCATGGTTATGCACCACTTAATGACAGGATACAATCTGAGAAATGTGTTCTTAGGTGACTTTATCCTTGTGCATATCATAGTGTCATTATACAAATCTAGATGGTCTACACTTTACACCGAGGGTATCACAGGGACCATCCTTATATATGTAGTCTGGGTGGACCAAAACATCATTGTATGGTGCAGCACTGTCTCATAGACTATGTACATTGAAAAGTCATTTGAGTGATGTGTGTGGAAGTGGGGAGCCCTCTACTTTGGATTCTGCTGGCTGACATGATGTAAATCTGAGGTGAAATACTAGTGGTTCTTAAAGGAGTCGTCTACTGATGAAGCACCATCAACCGGTTTCAGCAATAAGCAAGATCAAAGTGAACGTGTACCTCCAGGTATCATCGGCAATCCACTCCAAAGGTTAACGTTAAATTCTAGCAATTATTCTCTAATATGGATACAAGTCAAACCTAGTCACCCAGTTTATGGGAAAAATCAAGGAATTCCTCATACCCAACCATGCTGACTTGTACCAACATTTTCTCTTGCCCAGAACATCTACATTGCAACACTGCCTGATGGATTTAGAACAAATTCCTACTATTACTAATATTACACATAGAATCAAGAAAAATTCAAATGACTAGTTAGCCTAACAGTTTAGCATTAGGAACACATGCAACCCCAAATGTCTTGATCTTAATCTTTTCATTTAAGCCATCTGGTCTTGTCCCCACCACAAGCCATCTGATTTTAATCTTGAAATACTGGCTTTCATACAAACTAAAATTATTACCTATAAGAATATTGAGTCTGAAGTTCACCATAGATGAAATGACTTTCTAACGAGTCTTTGAGATTGCAATTATGTTGTTTTGTTCTATTCTGTTTTGGAATGGGAGAGAAGAGAAGGGGAGAAAAGAGATGAAATAGTTCAAGCAAAACTTCAAGCCTTTTATACATAAAGAAGCCTCTCTGGCACGAGGAGTTGCCACAAAGAACTCAATGAATAAACAGAGTCATGGCAGTTTTTCAAATGTCTTTTATTGGTTGTACATTTTCTTATGAGATAAACACACCATTTCTCTCAAAGACACGTAACTCCTGAATACTTAAGTTATTTGTCCTGGCTGTGAAGATCATAGCTAGCACGTTGACAGAAAGAGGTGGTTGGGTGTCATTTGCCATGATCACTGTCTTCTCTACCTTCAAATTGTTGTTTGAGTCAGTTCATAGATTGACACAACATTGAACACAACACACACGCGGTGGAGTTTTACATACACACGCACAAATATTCAGAGACCAGTCAGTTACAGTGTCTGCAGCTTGCACCTCCTCCTCAGCAGCAGTATGAAACTGAAGAATATCCTGAGATAGGAAATCAAAGTGTCAGCTCCTCATCAGCAGAGGAGTCCAAGTGTGACTAAATCTCCCAATATCATTTTCCTTTTACGGTGGCAAAAGGGGACATGAGCGGTCACCATGGGGATTGTGTCACAACCACCTGGTTCAACACATCTCAGCCATTTCCTGGGTCAAAAACACTATGCTCTTACATCAGAAAAGAAGAGGGAGATTGTAAGGTTAGGCTTTTAACAAGATACTGTGATTGAAAATTTCATCATAGAATGACCTATAATGCAAAATTATCTCCACCTTTGGCAATTACTATAATTCCTTGTTTATTGACTGAGAGAAACCAACCCTCTAGGCTATTAAGTATGACCCACCAATGGTATTTGCATGAAAAGATAAATATCTTAAAAATAAGGACCTAGGAGAAGTGGGTCCTCCAAATGTTAACAGCAAATTCATATCACCCCTCAATTGAGTCTATATCTGAGAATGCTGTCAAACTCACCTATGTCAACCAATACTTGCACCTATTCCAAGTCTTGCTCATTAGCTACTTCCTTGGATTCAGGATTTTGAGATAACATCACCAATTATAAGCAGTAGTTCAAAAGAAAAAAAAAGCACACAACCTGGATAGCAAGAAAGCTAGGCCAAAACCAAAATGTACGTGGGTCCCCAAAGCCAACCAGAGGCTGCCTTCCTACAAAGCAGGTCACTTTAAATCTGATTCTAGAGTCTGACTGATGTTATCACTCTATATTCTAATTCCCATCCCCCATACAATGATGAGAAATGTTTTTCCCTTATGAAAACGAGGTGGCCCACACATTTCCACACAAGAAAACACAGAGCGAAGCACATATCCCCAACTACTTCTTTCCTTCTGCAGCTACAAACAAAAAGTTCCCAAACCCAGGGCTTGAATTTAACATTCACCTCAAAGGCATGGAAACATTCCACCCATATGCTTTAGAGGTCTTTATTTTATGAACTTCTAATGAATTCCATACTCTACAGGTCAGCCTGCCTCATTCATTAAAAAAAAAAAAAAAAATTGCAGTCCATGAAGAAGAGATGATTTCCACCAGGGAAAGTTAGCAGCATGCCATACAGGGCAGATGAAAGAATCAGGCGATGAGAAAATTCATAACATAGCATTCATTCTTCTATTTCAAATTCTCCGGAAATGCATTGTTGGCAATGGGCTTCAAAGAGTAGGGGTGCACCACCTCTCCGATCTCCTTTAAGAATGTTTCAGTTACCAGGAAGAGATAGATGTAGGGCCTCCTAAGTAGCACATGGAATGACTTGATTCTAACATCAAGGGATTGCAAAGACCAGTCATGTTTCACTTGCCCAACAGCTCACTTAACAATAAACATGGCTTAAAAGCAGATTTTGGGGTGCAACATAGGAAAATAGCAATCGTATATACAAATGAAAAAGGTCTATCATAAAATTCACACAATGTAAGAAAAGTGTTTTTCTTCCTCACAAAGGTCATATTAACTAAGGAGCAGCATTTTCAGCAGTGAGATTGAAGCACAAAGGGAGCTGGCAAAACCACCGATTTTACTAAAAAGTTTGTGAAGTTCAGTTCCATATAGAAGTTACATCTAGCGTCTCGTGGAGATTTCACACATTATATAGAAAACTGTCCGTGTATTTAAATAAGAAACTTGAGTGACACATCAAATGTCTCTTTCTGCTTTAAATGACTAAATGGGAGGGATATTAGAAATGTGCTCCAATTGGGTAAGTTAATTACATAAAGAAAGCATTTTTCCTCTAAAAATGGATGTGGTTTTATTAAAACATCAGTTCATCATTTCAGTTCATGGAGAAAATCACTCCACTTGGCAAATAAATTTGAGACAAAAGAATAAAACAGATAGTATGCGAGAGAAATTGCCTGGATTTCCTTAATTGAACATGCTCAGTAGCTTATACACAGAGATTGGCCAAGAACTCTACAAACTGTTTCCAGTTACAACTTTTTGACACATAAAACGTTCTAAAATGGCTGCTCTGACCGCTTCCTCCACCCCATTAAATTCTCAGAATTCACCACACACCCTAGAGATGTGTGTGTACAAGGCACCTGATACGATTCCATTGATGTCCAAGCAGCCCCTTGTCTTCAGTTCATCACAGATACACCATCGTAGTCCATGGTTTCTAAAGGCTACACCAAGTTCCCATTACTGTACTCCACCTATAACTTGCAAAACTCAGCAAAGGTAACTCAGTTAGCTTGGGTCTCATATGGTAGCCTTCTCTGTGCCAAAGGTATGCATGCAGAGTTTTACTTTTTCCTTGCAGTCAATTTTGCTTCTGCAAATGCAGAAATTTAGTAATTCCACTGCCTACCAAGAGCCCAATCACACTACTCCTCCTCACTCCTCAGTCCTCTTTCTCAACCGAGTTAGAAAAATAACCAATTTAAATATCAAGAGACATGGCCCTCTTATATTGACTTCTTCATTTTTTTCCAAATGATTCATGCATAAAAGTAGAAATAAATGGTCCTCTCTTCTTGCTCTTCAACCCCCAAGCCCAGTGAGTATGTTCATCATAGCAAAAGTCAGGGACTCACAGACAACGTTGGCTACAAAATTTGCCAGGTTCTTGGGCTATTTAGGAGTCCTTCAGTTGTCATCTTGTTCAAATTCCCAAGCCTTTAATTAAAGCTGCAGATTCACTGGTAGCCAAATATTCTGACTGGAGGTTTTAGATGGGCAAGGTTATCTACCCTTCATCACACTCTTATTGACAAGATACCCTTCCCTTATTGACAAGGGAACTCCCAGGAGTATCACTAAACATAGTGTGAAATCCACTCGGTGCATCTGACTCTTAGCTTCCCAAGTACTGAACACACCAAGACACACAGCTTGAAATCAGAAGAAAACAACTATGTCTTCCACACAATTCACTACTTCTGAAAATTCAAACTAACCTTGAGTGTCATGATTTTAAATTATAAGTTCTAGCTCTTCAGCTGAAGACCTGTAGTGTATTCCTAAGAAGATTCACAGTTCTCTGCATCATGGAAAAAGAATTCTCATCAGATAACTTTTGGTGTCCATCTTTCTTAATAATGTCTGCCTCCAGGACTAATGATTAAAGCTTGATTTTGTTTAAAGGCTTCATTTTTCTTTACCCAGAAGGTAGCTGATGGATGGGGTGCATACTCTCAAAGTGCTTGAACACCCCTCTAATAATCTGCCTTTTTTCCTGGGTTACATTATTGTAAAATGATATAAAATCAATAGCACAAGGGAAACTAGAGAAAATTTTCAGAAATCAATCAGTGCCATCTGCTGAATCTTACGTTCAATATTTTTAAGGGACAAAAACTATAAAGGCTTTTGGATGGGTTTTCTCCAGGAGATCATCTCTATAGTAACACTGAAAGTAAGTTGAGGGATATATCTGTCTGCCACCTCCTTTTATCAGCTCGCTCTTCTGTGGGGTTCCTGGTTTAATACTGTTTGTTGCATTCATCCTTTCTCCCAGCTCCCAAACATGACTTTGCACCACTGTTTAGCCTTAAACTCCAAAGTCCAATGACATTCCCCAAAGCCAGTGGCCTGACTTGCTATGCTGAAATAGCTTGATGCCTTCAATACAAATGTTAATAGGCACCAAAGGATGCAAACTTGCTCTACCACAGAAAGACTTAGGGGAACAGATACTCAACACAGCTGCTCTTTCTAAAAAGACCAAATGAAAGTTCTTATTATAAGGTCCTATATTTTAGAATCAGGTTTGGTAAAAGTTCTCTTAGATATCCCTTACATCTTTGAGATTTGAGAACAATAGAGTCCATTGAGGCAAACTAATGCAGAATTGTTGGCCTAGATCCTTTGTTCTTGAAAATGGCTGGATCAGTTCCTTTCCACTTAAACAAGAGTGTTAAGTCAGCCCAGTTCATCTCTGATGGGCAGAGGAATAAAAACAAGCAGATGCAATCAAGGAAGGCTGGGTCAAAGTCACAAACTTGAGGGATTATTTAGGTTGTCCTGATTCCCACATTAAGGTTCCATGAAGTGCCATGACTTACTCCTGCTTTACTCGAGCTCAATCTCCAAGACCTACTACCCCTAGCCTTACTCTTAAGAAAGACCCAGAATCTTGCAAATGCAAAAGTATCACCTGGGGGAAACCCATGCATGTCAAGATTAACTGCCCACAAAGAAATCTGTTGAAACTGACAACTCTAAGAAAGAAAAACAATGCAAATCTCCCAAAAATCAAATGGTAAATCCCCAAGAATGAAGAACTCAATGCCTTACTTAGGTCAGATGGCAATACAAGTGAACGTCAAGATATGGAAAGTCCCAGGCAACCAAGTTTGATATTTTTAAATTCTATTAACACATTTGTGTGACAAGGTGATAATTGGCTTCTTAAAAAATATATCCCACCCACAAATTCTTTGATCTTGCTTTATGTTTCCACTTTGGCCCAAGTCCTCTTCACCTCAGATAGGAGAGACTCTGAGAGAAATTTTGCTTGAAAAAAGGAAGATCAGGATCAGGAATTAAAAAGATAAACCTCAACTTGAGTCTTGGTTCCAAATACTCCTGCTCTGGTAGAATGGCACTTGCACAGCTGTAAACAATGACTCTCTAAACCTCAGAAAAATGACACATCTTCTTTGTAGACACCAGGAACAGGTGGTGAATGATGTATCTGGTGGCAATGTGCTTCCCCCAGAAGGATAATTTCATTTTGAAGGCTCTGGAATTCAGGTTTTGTGTCCCTAGGTGAAGAGAAAACATTCTTTTAGGTAAATTGTCAGAGCAAATACCTTCACTGTGCTCTCTTAAGGAGTTTCTGAGTGTCATTCTAAGCATAATTGATGTTTCCCTGGTGATGCTGCAGGAAGTGAAATGTCTCTGATAATGAAGAGACTATAGTTTTAAGGATGATGTGTTGTCCTGGATTGAAAAGAGATGATGTGAATAGCTGAGGTAACTGGCAGCGAGCATGTGCATCGTGTTCTACAGCACAGAGGCTGCAAGTACTAACAGAAAACAAAGCATAGTAAGTCATCGTTCTGGAAGCTTCCAGAAAGAAGAGCTTTCACTAGAACTTATGAAAGCTGGAAATTCAAGGAGGGTGACAACACAAGAAAATCACATCAGAAAGGGGGCATTTGGCACAGCCCCTTTGCAACAGAAATGTGTTGATGATTTCAGAAAAGATGAAGGTAAAGCAGCCTTCTCTCTCTTCAAGTCCAGAGATAACCCTCAATGGCAAGAACTGCCTCTTGTCACTCTAACCTGACCTAAGAACAAGTCTTTCATCACTTCTTACTTTGTAAAAAAGATGGTCAAAGAAATGAGCTGGATGGATTGGAAGATTTTAAAGAATTGCATCTACCTTCAAGTTAGGAGGCAAGGATGGCCTCCCAAATTCTCAGATCTGAACACAGTTCAGGAAAACGGAAATCCAGATGATTAATGTCTGGGCTCACGATTCTCAAAGCATGCAAATCACACCATAGAGAGAAATAATATGTGAAGCTAAGAGACAAGGATGAAGGTGAAGTCTAAAGGGAACTGTGCCTTTTATCTCCAAGTTGAAGTAAGTTATGTTAGCTTCTGCATAGAAAAGTTAAAAGTAGGCACTCAATTTAATCTGAAGAATATTGTGCCATTGGCTTCCAGAGCAAGGAATACTTACCTGAGGAAATTAAAAGGCAATATGCAATGGGACTAGAGAGTTCCCCCCCACCTTTCCAATTTCATTTTCCTATGTCCTTCTTCCTAATCCGCCTGAATAGTAGCTAGGCTAAATTAATACTCACTAAATGGAAGAACTCAGTACACATAACTCATCAATTGGCGCTTTATATTTGATGGTCTAAGACAGGTGCTTGCAGATCATGGCCTAGGGGCCAAATCCAGTTCATTTCCTGATTTTGTAAATAAAGTTTTATTGGAACACACCACAATGCCCATTCATTTACATGTTACTTATGGATGTTTTCCTGCTATGACCAAACTTGAGTAGTTGCCAACAGATAGAGTATGGAACACAAATTCAAAAACATTTACTATCTGGTCCTTTACAGATAAAGATAACCCCTGGTCTAGGATGTCACAGTATGCATTCTACAGAGCAAAGATTACTGATTCTATGGGGTCTATAAACTGCACTCCACTCTCCTCCCCCACAACAACAACAAAAATGTTTGTAAGCTCTGTGTTCCATGGACTGTGTGCCTTTTCCTAAGGAAAAGATCTCCTAGCTTCAACTGATTCCCACAGGAATCCAGGGTACCCCAGTTACAACCAACAAAAACCATCTTCAGATGACAGTATATTTAAAAGCATGCATGCACACGCACATACACACACACACACACACAAACACACTCATGCCCCTAGATAAGAGGAATGTGAGCCTTCTAGAATAGAATATCTTTAAATATCTTTCATTCCTATTCTATCAGACTTGTAGCAAGAATTTACTCCAGCATTTTCCCATGTGAATATATAAAATTTCAGGGTCCAATTAAAAACTATACCTTCCACTTGCTAACTTGATTAAAAAAAAAATGAAGGTTTTTTTAAGCCAGCCAATCTCCCTGAAGTCATACACAGACACAAGAAGACAAACACTAAGAAGTCCCCAGCATGATAAAGATTTAATTCATTTTACTAGATCAGCTCATCAGCTCCAGTGAATTTTATGAATATACAAATCCTACCTTCAAAGCCAGAAGGAGTTAGAGAGCTAAAGAGGCTCTGTGGTCAGAAATTAGAAGCTAGGCATCCATTTCATTTTCATGCCAAATATAATGCATTTTGTTAGACGATACTGGAAAAAAACAGGATCATTCCCTGAGTAGAGCTAATGAAGTTCCTTGTTATTAAAAAGCACTTGTTATTAAACAAAGAAAACATTAGTCCCTCTCTTTTCCTGATCCTATTCCCAGGATACTAAATCAATTACATTTGGAGAAAATAGGGGCCTTGATAATCTCAGTGCTGGCCTCCTTCATGCTCGGTGTAATAAGTATTTCATTTTCTACATTATGACATTGTAGGACTGGTGAATGGCAAAGATTAGACTAAGCCAGCAGAGGCAAGCAAAAACACTCATAATAATGATGGAATACAAGGAGCGAAGTAATCTAGATAATTGAGAGACCACAAATTCCATTTTAAGCATCATCAACTACAGATAGCACAAACGTCAGTGGAACATGTATCTATGGTGCCCACGCTGTGTGCTGAGACATCCCGTGTGCCTAGCAAACTCCTAGGAGCACCATGAGACCACAAACTTTGGAGGGAGACACAGCAACATCTGCAGGACACTGTGCAAACTGCCATTATTAAATCGCCTGGACCTAACTACTTCATCAATGAAACTATGACATATTAATGTTGGCCTAGGGCACTATAAGAAAAAAATTCTAAGAAAACAATGTCACTGTAAACAGAGAAAGTTTGGGAGTCTCTGGCATAGGCATTTTTTTTTTTTAGGCTTAGAGGATATATAAGAACTGCAAAATCAAACAATTTTGAATTATTGCCACACATACTCATTTCCCATTTCATATCACTTAGCCAAGGCAGAAGCTGCTTATTCCTGACTATATCTGTTCTTCCACATCAGGTCAATACAGAAGCACCACTTGTAAAATCAGAGATCATCTGGCTGATAATTTATCATCAAATATATATATATATATATATATATATATATATATATATATGTATTTGTGTGTGTGTGTGTGTGTGCTTGTGTGAATTTTCTCTCTTTTAAAGCTGCCATTTGGGGAAACTCTGCATTTATTCTAGAAAGGTTGATTTTGCTTAAAAACCCACACATACTTTTTGGGAAATCCACACATGAAATTATGTTTAGGGCCCCTGTCATAGTCCTTCAAAAAGTCTCAGTGATGGGAAAACTTCATCACAGAGGGCTGACTTGACATCCAGAAATTGCCAAACACTATTTGGTGCTAAGTTTGATCAACAGGTGGTGAACTAAAGAGGAAAATACCTGGTAAGGATGTTTGTGGAAAAACAAACCACTAAGGAGTAATTATAAAATGATGATTCTGCAAGTTACACACGAAGAAGAAGGATTGGAGTTTGCAGACTTTTTTGAAAGAGAAGTGGCAATGATTTTAGCAGATAAATATATATCATCTTTCCAGGTGGCTACTCTGCAGGGGAATGCATTCAATGCAGTCATCAAACATATGTGGCAACTGTCTTAAAAAATCATTCACATTACTTTTTGGACACACATTTGAAATCAGTATAGTTAGAGACATAGATATTTTTATAAACATGAAGACAATTTATATTGTGGATAATTATATGATACCAAATCAAACACACTTGGAAAAAACAGCCTGAGCAACATTTGTAAAGAAATGTTGGCTTTGTAATACATCATGTATTTATTTCCATTGCATAGATACACATAGGGCTGCTATTCAGACAGCACATGCCAATAATACTATTTTTCTCCTCCCTCTCTCTCTTCAACTTATATCAACCTATAACAGTTTATGCACCCCAACATTTATTTTAAAATTAGTTGTTCAGAAAGTACAGCACAGTTCTCCAAAAGCAAATTCTCACATTCTAAAATTTAGATCCAGGGGCCTCTCTGGTTGCAAAGGGTTAAGTCTCAGCACTATGACACTATCAGCAACCACTGCAGCACAAGTTCCATCCAGGGAGCTACCCACATGGCGCAGCAGACCTCTCCTGTCTCACCCACTGCTCCCCTCAGCAGTGTATTTCAGTAGATCTGCCTGTTCTGCTCCCCACTCTGTCTCTGGTGAATCCTCTCACTCCCCTACACCTCTCGCCTACATCCCAGCTCTTGTATGCATAAATAAATAAATCTTTTGAAAAAATTTAGACCCATAAGGTTGTCAAACCATTTTACTTTAGTATCTGACAGCTAATTTTCATGGATTATATTATTTTGGGGAAAGGATATCCTGGATTTCAAGTCGACATTCCAGGAATATGCCTTCTCAGACAGAGGCAGAGATGGTCCTACTGATGAGGACCAAGACAGGAGAGGGACCTCTTGCTCCTTTCTGCAAATGTTCATGAGAAAGTCAGTTTAAATCAACCCTGTTCTTCTGAGGCACTTGGAACCTGCGCTCTCAACCCTGCTGTGCATCAGAATCACGTGACCAACTTGTGCAAATACCAACACCCAGGCCACATCCTAGACCAGTGAGATGCCCCTGGGACCTTGGCACTGAGATTATGCACAGCCTCCCACAGATTCCTGGGTGCGCCCGGGTTGAGAACCACAGACTCACTCCTTTTCCATGCTTCATGATTGTTTCTGCGAGTTCAGCCCTCAGCTCACAGAATGGACAGGTGCACACGGACAACACAGGCTTTGTTAAGACTATTTCCAAATAGAAACCACAGTGAGCATAGCGCCAGACTAGGAAGATGTTTTGCTTTACATGTTTCACCAAAAGCTGCGTGTAATGCATCAGCCCCTGATTTCTTCCTATTCTTTTTTCATAAAATGGATGAAGAGAGTAGGGAATGTAGTTGTGACTGTTTTCTCTCAGTCTCAAAAAGAGAAACTTCCAGACTGAAGAAGGGGTGGGAAAGTGGCTGGCCATGATCACTAGGCTAATACCCTTTTTCTGGCTGGAAAAAGAGGGAGAACAGAGGTAGCTTTAAAACAAATGAAAAGGATGTTTAATCAAACAGGTATGTCCTAGAGCTGAATACAGAGAAGGGCATGGAAGTATCCTACTCACCAACCGTTACCAGCTAGAGATAAACACAAGGAGAAAATGCAACAGAGAAAACTATGGCTGCACTTCAAATTCTAAAAGGAAGGGTTGGAGATGATAAGAGGGGCAACCCTCTCTCCTTTTCTGTGAACTTGAGACTGGGAAGAAACCATGTTCTTTTTTAAGCAACATCCTTTGTCCTTACTGCATGAGTAGCCTCGTATGAACACAATGTCCCAAAGCAATGTTTCCCGGTTATTAGCTTGAACTAGAACCCCAAATCTTAGACCCATGAGTGTATTTGGCCACCAGAAAGAACACTAGTTGCTTAGTTACACTCTAGGAATTCACAGGAGATCTAACCACTTAGAGCGGATTCAGCTCCTGCAAGCTGTGAAGACAGAGGACGTCACTACACAAGCACTGGGAACCCAGCAGCCCATCACGCAGAATAAACTCAACCCTCCCAATTTTCCTCTCATCTTGTCAAGGAACTGCTTTAAATTTTCTGCTATTTGCAGATCTTCTGTTAATCGTAAGGCTTCTTGATTAAACAGCAACAACAACAACAAAGCAAAAGAATAAGTTAACTACAAAGGCAATCCTTGGGGCTATACAGTATAGGAAGGGCGAAAGCAGAAGAAGGCACCAATTCTGTGTGGTTTGACATGATAGTTCCCCTCAGGACTGACAAATGTCCTTCTTACTAAATAAATACAGGTGTTCACACAAGCCACTTGGCAGAACCTTTGACATACCACACAGACACACACACACACACACACACACACACACAGGCAATATAAGATCACGTCAGGAATCACATTCCATGACTATACCACAAATGTCAAGAGAATCAAACGTGTGATACTGGGAACTTTGATGAAAGTGACTTCATGTTTTCCAAAGTTGGGTAAAGGCTATGACCAGGATATGTTGCCACTTCACCTAAAACATGGGGTTATTACCCAGGACTGAGCAGAAATTTGGGGACATGGCAGCACAGAGCAGCTGGAAGAGATATTTCACAAGAAGAGCTTCTTGTTTATATTTTATAATACTCTTAAAGATGCATATTAAATAATTTCTCTGGACCACAGACACCATTGAACTTTAAAAATAAAAGCCCTATAAATATTGCCGACCCAAGCTAGTCTTCTGTAGCTCCCTCTTTGCATAAAATGGAATCTTTTCCACCAAGCACTTAAACATAAATAGTAAAAGAATCAATGGGACAAAGTACAAATCTACTTACAATGTCATCACTACTGTAGCACCTTTTTACTAGGGCCAATGCATTCATTGTGTAAAGAACAAGAGGAGTCTGAGAAGCTTAAGGACTCGTATGACACATCATTAAATATTTAATCACCTTTTCAAGTCCTAAGCCTTTATCATATTTCATCCATCTAGACAGTTCATTCTATACTATAGATTCCAAGGGCCCCTTTGGAGGGGTGAAAAGGAAAATGGGCAGAAAAAAACCTTCTGAGAGGCAGGGTTAAATTATCTCTAAGATGAGTTTCTATTGGCGCTTTAGTGAACTTGCTTCACCCTGTAAACCCACCAATCCACAGGAGGGTCAACCGATTGAGTCCTTTGATTTTAGTCTCCAAGAATCAGTTTTACAAAAGATGCCACATCTGTTGCTTTGGATTCGTGTAGGGTGAAAAATGGATGTTGCTGAGAAAGAAAAAGAAAAAGAAAAAGACGCAGTGTTAATATTTATCATTGACAATAGATGGGATTAGCAAATTAATCTGTTTGGTAAATAGATTAAATACTGCTCTTGAAGCTAATCCAGACCGTTTTTCACCCCTTCCCACACCTAGCACATATCTCAGGCTGAAACAATTTCGAGATCGTTTTTTTAGTTGCCTCTCCTCCAATTTGGTATCTGTTTCAATTACAGAGTATCTACTGCTTTAAAGAAGGACAAAAATAATTAGGCTATTATAATCCCATCTATGGCAAACTACAAGGATTAACCAAGACAGTCTAAACCTTTGATTTGCAAATAACCCCATCATCTGAAAAGTAACTTCTAGAATGATTCTGTAGAAAAATAATTACAAATTTCACAGAGGCAAGCACATCGGTCTCAGGAAACGGGTGGTAGCATGAGAAACCAATTCTGTAGAACAGTGACGGGGCTGGGCCTTGCTGCCCCTGGACTGAGGAGCTGGTTTGAACAGAGACAGTCAGCAAGTCATTTCCTAAGCCACCTGTATGACCACAAGTTGCCAAGCTTCCATCTCCATTTGGCTAATAATATAGAGTATGAACTCTAGGGACGTGAGGATAAAATTCAACTCAGAGACTAAAGATCCAAAAGGCAAAAAAATGAAAAAATGGTCTGTGTTCACACAAATCAGATAAATTCAACTTTCCAAAAACATCAAGCCTAGCATGTGGGCTGAGGCAGCTGTATGGTACAACAGGACAGGTCACTCACGTCGCGATTTTGAAGAAATATAGTCTTTGGGCCTCCCTGGCAACTCAAGGGGTTAAGACTCAGCACCATGAAACTATCGCCAGCCACTGCTGCACGGGTTCGATCCCCAGCCAGGGAGCTGACCAACATTCTTGCTGCTCCCTTCAGCAGTTTCAGTAGATCCCCCTGTTCTGCTCCCCACTCTGTCTCTGGTGAATCCTCTCAACCCCTGCACCTCTAGCCTGCACCCCAGCTCTTGCATGGATAAATAAATAAAATAAATCTTTTAAAAATATGTATGTAGTCTATATATATATATATATATATATATATAGTCTTTTCCTCTGCAGCAGAAAAGTCCTCCCTGAAACCAATTGATTTGTTACAGTAAGTACCGGCTGTCACCATGGAACCTTCCACCTCTAATTAGAATGAGACACAGCCGTTCATGATCCATGTTCTCACGGTGGAAACAGAACCAACCAGCCCAACCGAAAAGGACATTTCCTTTAGGGAGAGCCCAGCACCCCATTCTGCCCCATGCTCAGTTACCTCCCTGATTGTCTGCTGGTATTATTTTCAGAGACGAGCTGAGCAGCTAAATATGAGCATTTTCACATGCAGACATGTCGATGACTCACTCTGTTTCCCCTGACTTAGGGGATTGTAGTTTACAACCTTCATGTTGCCTAGCTGTAAGTTTTGCTAATTATATTTGTTTTAAACCTGACAACAGAGGGCTGGGTGAGTCAGCTCTGTGGGGAACTCAGTGCCCACCCGGGGAAGTTTTAGGAAACAATGCGAATGGAAAAGGAACAAAAAAACCCCCAAAGAAGGTAGGTGGTCACTGTTAAGGATCATGACTCAGAAAGAGGAAAAGGAGAATTTCTGCCTTTGTCCAGCTGGACAGGCAGGTTGGGCGAAGGCTCAGAGACTCACACCCACTAATTCACTGGAGCTCGCGCTGCTGGGTCCTCATCCTGAGCTCCCTGGACAAATAAATAGCAGCATTACTTTTGATTACTAACCACTTACACAGCACACTTACCAAGTGCTTTACCATCATGCTTATTAGCTCTCCCACATCCTCTTGACATTTGAAGATCTTTTCATGTACTTAAAAGCCTTTTACTATCAAAACAGGACACGTCAAACCTCAGATTGTCTCAGAAACTGCTTCCAACGCCCGCCAGCCCCATTTTGCCTCTGGTTCTGGTTGGGGTTATTAGTTCAGTGTCTGAGTCTGTGAATGAATTCAATAACCTGACCTGAAGTCTTGACAAAAAATGCTTGGACAGCTTTCAGTTTATTCTCAGGCTGGAAAAATGCTGTGAGAAGCAGAAGACAGGGGGAGGGGGAAGCAAGCAGGCCTGTCAAAATGGAAAGTGTAACCCGCCTTCTTGTGTGGGTTTGAGATTGTCAAAGACTGGGAGGAAACCCAGTCTCTTCCATAAGCAATGGTCTAAGAATAGCAAAGATAGAGACCAGGAGTTCAGCAGACGAAGGACCACGGAATCATCCCCAACTCTGGTCTAGATTGGGTTTCTCAAAAAAAAAAAAAGCCAGGTACAGGGAGGGAGGTCATACCCACGTTTAAGTTCGCTGTTGGGTGGTGGAGGTGCACAGACTAACAGCCAGGGGCACCCGAGCAAGCTCAACCACCAATAGTATCCACAGCCCATACCTCATCCTACATTAAGTGGGTTCAGTCATCCTTGCGTAACACTGCCATTCAATCTAGAACTTCTGGAGCTCTTTGTCAAAGACAATCTCACCTGGCTACCCGTTTTGGTGGCTATCATCTAAGACAGGGGTCAATAAAGGAAGGTCACAGGTCACATCTAGTCCACTGCCTGATTTGGAAATAAGCCACACCTATGTGTTTACATACTAAATGTGGTTGCTTTGTGCTAGAACAAGGGTCGTGCCATCGTGACAGCTGATGACACTGACTTAGTACCTAACCCTTTCCCCAAAAAGAGTTAGCTGGTCCACACTGTGTGTACAAGAACAAACCCATGTCCTCCAGGGCAGTTTGAGAGAAGAAGCAAATGAGGAAATCTTAAAGCATGCACACCCCTCAATCCAAGTTAGGGAGAAAACCATTTCTGTAACAGGTACATGTCTGGGTAAGGGCCTTAATTATACTGTCCTTCACCTGGAAAAAGGATTTTTCCCCCCTGTACCTCTTCACCAACTCCTACAACCTAAACAATAGCCTCTCAGCCTGTTTTCTCAATGCTCAAATCAAAGAGTTTGGACTCAGATTTTCCATTTAAAAACCTCAATTCCACAGGAAAGCAGGGAGCAGTTAGAGCCTTAAAAGGCACATCCATTTCCAGGACCACAAAGACTAATGCCATAAAAAGAAAAGGGGAGGTCAGGAGACCCACGCAATCTTAACACAATAATACACAAGTCTTAGCAGAGCACAGCGTCAGACTATATTGGGCAGGTAGGAACATTAACTGCCAGTGTATGTTAATTTAGAACTCAGCATTTTTAATCAAGTGTGTTCTAGTGAAATCTCTGAGAGGAGGACACTTGAAATGGAAAAATATTCTACATTTCTCTGAAAATAGTGACAAGCAAGGCAACTTTAAAATCGGAATACAAGTCCCACAGGAACCCACAGGAATCACTGCATGTCTATTGCCTTTTATGTGAAATTCATTTTAAAATGCTCTGGGTGGGGCCTCCCTGGTGGTGCAAGGGGTTAAGTCTAGCCCTATGAAGCTATCAGCAGCCACTGTAGCACAAGTTCGATGCCCAGCCAGGGAGCTGACCCACATGGCACAGACCTCTCCTGTCTTGCCCACTGCTCCCCTCAAGAGTGTATTTCAGTAGATCAACCTGTTCAATTCCCCACTCTCTCTCTCTGGTGAATCCTCTCACCGTCCTCCACTCCACGCCTCTGCCCTATACCCCAACTCTTGTATATATAAATAAATAAAATAAATCTTAAAAATAAAAATAAAATGCTCTGGGCATTGCATAAGCATAGCAGCCCAGGGTAGCCAGGCCTGAAAAAGCCCCCTGCTGGGCTATTGAAAATGTAATCAGGGAGGAAATACTCAACCCAAATGCAGTCTGCTAGGATTTTCTCAAGTTATTCTTCTTCTATTCTTTCCCAACTGTGGGTCTTAGTTGAAGAGAAACAGCAGAATGCTAAGGCTCAGAGATGCCTTTGCAGAGGCGACAACAGAGGCCCAAGGAGACTGCCTAGTCTCTTCTTAGGCCTCACCCAGTTGGAGAATGGTCCAGACTTCAACCAGAGCTTCAAGAGAACTCAAAATCCATGTCCTTGGCTATGACTCTGGCCTGTTGTCCAGTTAGCTTTCTGTAACTCCTCCTGTTTGACATATTCAAACCACATCTTTTCTTTCCTTTTGTTTTCTAGCTTTCTTAAGACATAACTGACATATCCATTTCATGAGCTTAATGTGATGATTTGATATGCTCATAAATTGCAAAGTGATTACTATATAACTAGTTAAACTCCCATCACCTCAGGATTTTGTGTTTTTGTTTTTGTTTTTGTTTTTTTGTGGTACACACTTATAAAATCTATTCTTCTAGCAACTTCTCCAAAAAATACAGTAATGTTAACTAGAGTCATCATGCTATACAAAACACCCCCAGGACTTCTTTATCTTATAACTTTGAACACTTTCACCTACTTCCTCACCCTACCTCACCCCAATCAACCACCAGTCTACTCTGTTTCTATGAGTTCATTATTTTTAGATTCCACATATAAGTGAGATCATACAGTATTTTTTTTGTCAGATACACTTCGCTTAGCATAATGCCCTCAAGCTTCCGCCATGTTGCTGCAAAAGGCAAGATATCCACCTTTTTCATGGCTGAATAATATTCCAGTGTGTGCTGATGACATTTTCTTTATGAACCTGTTGATGGCCACTTAGATTGCTTCCTGTTCCCCTGTCCTAGCTATTGTAATTAATGCTGTAATGAACATAGGAGTAAAGATATCCCTGTGAGACAGTGATTTCATTTCTCTCAGACGTACACCCAGAAGTAAAACTGCTAGATCCTAAGGCAGTTCTATTTTTAATTTTTTGAGGTGCCTCCAAACTGTTTACATTTCCATGGACAGAGTGACCACAAGGGTCCCCTTTCCTTCACATTCTCATTGACACTTGTCATCCCTTGGCTTTTTTGATAATACACACGGCAGCAGGTGTGACGTGATGTCACAACAGTTTTGATTTATGCTTCCCTTATGGGCAGTGATGCTGAATACATTTTCATTTACTTATCAAAAATTAACAAGCAGGACTACATAAAACTAAAATGCTTCCGCACAGCAGAAGAAACAATCAAAAAAATGAAAAGGCAACCTAGAAAATGGGAGAAAATATTTGTAAAGCATGTAGCTGAAAAGGAATAATATCCAAAATATATAAAGAACTCACAAAACCCAATTGCAAAAACAGGGCAAAGGACCCATGTGGACATTTTCCTAAAAGAAATGACATAAAATGATTGAAAACCTATGCTTTTTTCCAAGATGAAGCCATATAATCACACCACTGTTAAGAGATATCAGGAACCTAAAATTCTAGCACTGGTCAGGAACTAGTCTTAAAGACTGAGCACTACTTGTGGGTGGGTTGGAATGGGAGCAAACATTTAGTGCCTGCTGAATAACTGCCCCAGTAAGAAAAGTTTCTTTTGAAATTATGCAAGAACAGACTCTTTCATCCCCTGCTAAAATTAAGACCTTGGAAACTTAAATAAACACTGCAATTAGCAAATAGGCTCTACTGCATACTATTTCCAAAAAGTATGTTTCTCCCACATTCAACACGCATTTAGGTAAGAATTTCCAGCTTTGGGTTCCTGTTATTTATATTAAATATTTACTTGTAGTTAGTTTCAAATTGTAGTTATCATAATGTAAGAGAAATCATTTTCAAACCACTCTGAGGACTATTTTCCCTCTTTCTTCATAGATAGCACAAATGATAAACCATGAATGCTGAAGCAGTGTAATTCAAACTAACAAGACTTTGTGCTACTGTTTCCCATCAAAATGAAAACCAGAAGAAAATAGAATCTTTTCTCCCTAAATATCCACCAAGCAGAAACAATCTAAACAATCATAAATATTTTATCAAATGCTGGAGAAACAAGTTTCTCTCATTATTGACATCCTCTAACTTATACTTTCCTTCATTTTATATTAGTACTTGGATGCTTTGTATCTTTGAAATTTGAAAATTTAAGTTTTATAGATATATTTCAGCCTGTCTAATGACAGGATGAGGTTATCAGCATGGAAACTGCTCAGATGGGAGATAAATCCCAGCTTACACTGAAGCAGGTGCAGACAAGGGAAAAGACTCCACTCTTTCTCTTGAGTTCAATTCCAGTGACCAATGCTTGCATAAATCAGCTTTTCCAATATGGTGGATGAATTACAGTGTAGGTCTTAGTCCCTTTACCCTGACTAGCTCTTAGTTTGGACAAGTTCACACTAGTAACAATACTTACCATAAGCTCTGGATATGTTGGCCGTTCTTTGGAATTCTTCTTCAAGCTTAAAGAAAAAAATGAATCATATTAATATCTAAAAGCTATCTGTATTTTCACTAGATAAGGATTTCAGAACCTGTTGAAGACTAAATATAACCAGCTTCACAATGTATTGAAGACATAAATCTCCTATCTTGACTTTCTTCTGTTATAAATCATGTCTTAAATGACTCTGGGAGTATCTTAGTGGGAAGAATAGGTGTGTGTGTGTGTGTGTGTTTATTTTCCTTTTGCTACTTCACCATTTACATATAAACGAACTTTTCTGATGTACAACCATTGTCACTAATCACGTATCTACTTTCTCGCAAAACAGCTTTTTATCTACACCCACCTACAAAGAAATTGGCAGGTGTTTCTTATATTAGATTTGTTATCTCTTTACTCTCCTCAAAGCTGGTTCACCTTGTTGTTGGTCCCCTTCAGTGTATAATTTGCTTTCCTATCCTAACCAAACCTCCCTGCGATCGAGCACTACACCATAAAATGTCTAAGATAGCACAACTTGTTTACGACCTCTGGCTGATGAAAAAGAAAGTACTCAGTGACTTAGCAACTATTCTTCTCAGAAATACTTTGTGGTCATGCACTCCTGCTGAGTGGCTCCTGTTCATTCAGCTGTGCCTACACACAGACATTTTAATAACAGGCGATACCGGAAGCAACAGTGATAAAACTGCAATATGAAGAAGCCAACCCCTCACCCATGTCCTCAGCCCACCCCTGATTCCACCAACAGACTTCAAATGGAAAAAAAGAAAAGAAGTGGTTTATTTGGAGTTGGAAGCCCAGATTACAGAATGGAGAAAAGGATGATTCTGAAAACTATGATTCACATAGCAACCTACAGACCCTTCTGCCCAAGGAGGCACAAAACATACATGGATGGAAAGGGGCTTTGCCTGGTGTCAGGGAAACCCAAAGGTGACTGAGTCTCAGGTTCTGGGATTGGTACTGATGGATCACTTTGAGCAAATGAGACCTAGCAGGTGTGACATGAGCTCCGCGCCTCCCACCTCAGCTAATCATAATGAGGGGGGCAAGGGACAGTCAAAGAGAGTGAAGTTGTTGAGACACTTTGAAATTCTGTGGTTTAAAACAAAACGAAATGAAAAAAGAAAAAAAAAAGAGGAAGTATTTTGGAGCCAAAATAACTGAAAGCAGCCTACCAGTTTATTCCAGGCAATGTTGTGGATAGAAGCCAGGGAACCTGGGACAGGGTACAGGTAGATGTGAGGAGAGAAGTTTCAACCTGGAACTGAGGGCAGATCTAGGACCTAGTGACCTCAGTGCCCAGGCAACCTATGAGAGAAAGTTTCGTCTCAACTGAGGATAAAAATAAGAGTGAATTAGAAAGAGGAATTATCAACTGTCAAAGTGGGATTGACAAGGGAGGGTGTGCCTGGGGGAAGGAAGGAGGCCGAGTCACCTCCATTTAGAATTTGCATGTAACTATATCCTGAGAGCCTGTAGGGACTGTGGTTCTCAACTGTGGATGATTTTGCCCTGCAGGGGAATATTTAGCAATGTCAGGGGGCACTTGTGGTTGACACAACTGGCGCTATGGGGTGTAACTGCATCTAAGAGGTGAAGGCAGGGAGGTTGCTTAATATCCTGAGATGCACAGAACAGGCCCCCACAACAAAGAAGGACCCTGCCCAAATATGATCAGTGCTGACCTGAGAACTCCTGGGCATATAGACTGGGGGAATTCCTCTTCATTGCTACCTTCAATCCCCTTCTCTGAAATGGAATCTACTGAGAAGCATCTCCAGCTGGTTCTACTCACCACTACCATCCCTCCCTAACCCACCTCTACTCTAGAAAGCAAAAGTTAAGATTTAGTTCACCTGGAAACAAGAAGAAATCTGATTCCTGGAGAGTTTCTAACTTGCAGAGAACATAGTTTTAACAAAAACGAATGAATGAAAATCTTGAATTTCTAGCTATTGGTCAAAGCCTATCAAAACCCAGAAAGTCTTAAGTCTTCTCTATAACCTGAAGCATTCAACTTGCTAAAATCAAAAGTGAGAAACTCCTGCATCACCTTAAGACCACCTTCTATATTGAAAGTGGTTGATTGTAGGAGTCTCTATTTAGAAAAAAAACATTAGTCAGTCATCAGAATCTCACTCTACATTTAATCTGGAATGTTCTCTTTAAGGACGACAATGCTTCTTTCCATTTCTTGTTTTCATTGGTCAACAAACATGCAGGGGAATAAGAATTAGGAAGAAAAGCTGGTTTCACAAATGTTAAAACAATAGCCTCTTGTACCAGGCAGCGATCTTTGTGCTATTGCAGATTTGGGACCTTCTATTTAGTAGATAACAAACTAAGACTCTTCTCATGAGATAGAAGCATAATCTTTTTTCATTTCTGGAATAGTTGATGAAAACGTCTCCAGTATTTATTTTAATCTTTTCTTTAAATGTGGGGAAAATACCCCAAGTTGATCTGACATAAAGCATTCAGGACCCCTGAGACCTCAATGATTATTGGCCAATCAGCTATTTCTGGACTTCTGCCTCAGATAAGAAAGCTCAAAGTAAAACACAAGCACTACTGCAGAATAATGATGGAAAATCCTTACACAGCAAAGCGAGGTTGTTTATTGAATTAACACAACTGATATAACCTACTCCCTCCATCTTTTAAATAAAGAACACTTCAAAACATGGACTAAGAATAGTAAAACACTCAGGATAAGGTTGGGGAAGAAAAGCAAATTTTCCATGTTTAATAGGAAGTGCTTGAAATTCAGTATAAAATAACAACGGTGAAGTTCAAAGCTCCACCAATTTCTTCTTGGATTTGAGTCAGACTTTTGAATTTTCAAGTGGCTTGTCATTTTCAAGCGTGCAATTAGCTAACTGCCCTAATTCCTCTTCCAAATGCCACAACACACGTCCCTGACTGTAGCTGACACTAAAAAACAACTACACGCTGTCTTGAGAATGGCTAGCTTTAAGATTGTGCTGAGCAGAGGATTTCTGCCTATTGAACTCCCCTGATCATTTCCAGGAAGGCTTATAAGGTGCATCCACAGAATAAAGCACAGTGCACCTCTCACGCTGTACATTTGGCATAAGCTAAATAAATATTCTTTTTACTGTCCCCCCTCAGCATGTTGGAAACTGTATTTCTTTGTTTTGTAATAATTCCTCTGAATCCATCAACATCTGGCGGGCCCCCAATGCCATCAGGCTGGTCAGCTGGGCACTGAGCCTCTTAAATAGGTTTGAGTGGTACAGCATAGAGGTAGACCAGTTATTTGGGCACCCAAGAGTTGGTTTCCAGGAGCTTTTTCAGTCCCCAAGCCTGTGAACTTATAGGAAGGGGTTTGAGTCAAAAGTGGAAATATGCTAAGATTCCATTTTCTTAAGAAATTAATTTGTAAACCCTATAGTAGGACTAGACTGTAAGAGTTTTTTTTTTTTTCTATCAAACTTCTCTATTTTGAATCCTGAAATGAGGCCATGGGGTCAGTACTACTCAACTCAGTATGTCTTTAAAGCCCTATGACAAGACAGCCATTGTGAAAAGAAAAAAAAAAAAAAAAGGAAGCAGTATTATTCAGTAGTCCATGTTTCAAAATACATAAAGGGTCTGTAAGAAACTGCTGTTTTCCTCAAGTTCATAAAGAAAAAAAATGCCTTAATTCATTTCCTTGTCCCTTCCCCTGACCCTAGCATATCTCTGGTGTTAGTACAAAAAAGACCCATGAGCTAGATCTCTGGGCTCTACATGCAATTTTGGGTATGACGGTAATAGCCTATAAGTGCTCACTATTCCAACCCACAAACCAACTGACTGTCAACTGACAAGCAGCAGGCAGAGGGAAACAGCCACCAAGTTGCGCAGGGGGTGAAAGTACATGAGTCACAGCACTGTGATGTCATCAGATACTTAGAGAGGACACATCCCACCAACAATCGCCAATACTCTGACAGGTCACCAAGGCTGTGAACATACCCTTTTCCTTCTAATCCCACAGATAATATGAAATCAAAACATACCTATATCTATCTTGAAATGTGAGATTAAATTCTTTACTTTACAAATCTATAGCTCCTTTCCCCACCTACCACAGAGCCGGGGTTTTATTGGGAAGTCTTAAGACGAGGTCATAATCATAGAGGCCACCTGATAAAGGTCCTTTTGTGAAGATGTGTCTCAAAATTACAGCTTTATGTATAGGAAGATGGAGGTAGGCTCACAGAAAAGGTCCTTCTCTTCAGCAGGAAATAGAAAACATGTTCAGAGGTCATAATCCTTTTTCCTTTCTTTCTGCTCATCTCTAGATCAACCTGAGAACTGTCAGTAGCCCAACAAGTGAAAAAACAAGAGGGAAGGATGTCTGTATCCATATACTGACACATACAAAAAATAAAATTGCTTCCATAAAGATCTAAGCCCTTCATGAAATCTTTTGGAAAATCAGTGCCATTTTTTGAAAGTATTAGATAACTTTGCCAACTCAGTTGGCTTCAAAATAATATTCATACTGAGGGGTAGCTAAGAAAATATATTGGTGGCTTATGGTAGGCAGAAAGCAAGTGAACCCGTGTCTGAAATAGGAGAGCTTAACTAAAAATGTTCATAAAATCAACATTAATATTCCCCTTCCATTTCCCAATTTCCATGCCAACAAAAACAATTCCCTGTTTTATACAATTGATTTTCTTAAGGATCAGATCCAACCGGAATTACGACACTGAAATTTGAAGAACTTATTCTTTGACGACTTCAAAGTTGAATTGATTTGAGTTTTGCTCTTGGTATTATTTTTTGAGTAAATGCCATAAGCAAGCCAGACTGGCTTCCTTGCACACAAATGAAAGGATATGGAATTGACAGTATTAACACGATTAGCAATTCTTAGGAAGCTGGAGAAAACCTATGACTGACTTTTTTTTTTAATTTATGAAATATAATAGCTGAGACTAAAATCTAAAGTTGAGAAGAAAAGACAGGAAAAAAAAGGGGGGGCTGTGGAGATACTATGTGAGTGTTTAGGGCGGTAGGTAGAATCCAGGGTGAATCCTGTAGAAAGAACAGTAATTGAAATATCTGGAATTTCCACATCATGCATTAAAATTAGAGAAACAAATTCAAGGATTTCCTTTTTAAATTTACCTGTAAAAACTTCAACACTCTTATTCTTTAGGGGAAATTTCAAGTAAGAGCAAAAGGTACATTAGTAAAAGGAAAATAAGTAAATGAGTGGTTGTTAAATAAGTCACAAAAGAAAAATAACTTTTGAACAGGAAGCAGCTAATAACAGGTCCACAGCTCATAGATCTAAACTAGGGGTTCTCGCTCAAGCTGTACTGCAGACTCACTTAACAATATTTGGGAAATACTAATATTCAGGACCCTCCCCAGACCAATTCAATCAGAATCTCAGAGGCCGAGGCCTCAGTGCATTTGTAAGTTCTCCTAAGCTTTATATGGAGCAGGCAGAGTTGAGAACTCTTAGTGATTCACAATAGAAACTCGCTGTTCTCAAACTTGTCAACTCAGCCTGTTCTTACCAAAGACTCTTAGGGAAAAGGGATAGGTGGAATAGGAGCTATAGGAAGAACAACTTGAAAAGACTTTCCCAGATAAGGTGTTTCTCCTGGACAACTTCTCTTGAACTACTGCCCTGAAATATCCAAGATGACTATCCCTTATCTTATGTGACCTTTACACAATGGAGAACATGGCAGTTAAAAACAACCAACCAACTAAAAACACAAGTTCTTGAATCCAGAAGGTCAAACCATGAATCCATCTCCACCTGGCAGGTGGAGCACCACTCCCACACTCACTGAAGGGAAGCAGAGGGAGGGTCCTCCATGGGCACCCAAAGGATGCACCCTTGTAAGTAGCACCCACCACACACCAAAATAGAGTTCAAGATGCCTGCCTTTCTCTGGTCGCTCAGCCAAGAGCAAACACAATGGTGGGTCAACTTTAGAGATCATGAGGGAAAAGTACCACAGTGATCTAGAACCTCAAGCTCCCCAAAAGCTTAAGGGACATTCATTTCATAAGCCACAGAGTTTGTCTGTTCATGTTTGTCTCGTTACATTTCCCAGTAAAATCTGTATTCAGAACACTGCTCCCAAAGAGCATGGTGGCCAAGGAAGGACTGCCTTGTGAAAGGTGTTGCTTCAGAATCCTCTAGACTTTCAGACTTCAGTGCTCCAGCACCTTCCTCAGAAGCAAGTGACCAGAATTGCTTGTCTCAGAGGGTAATTGCTGGGCTTGTCAACATCTCTGATTGCCCTTCCTCACAGTTCTCATCTGTTTCTGAGGATTCCCCCATAAGCAAATATGGTGCCATGGTGGGCTTTACTTTGGCACCTCTTTCCTGCACCATTGCAAAGATCATTAGTATCAAGCTATGATGGCCTCTGGTCCTACGCAGACAGAAACCACTAGATTTCCTAGTAAAAAAAAAAAAAAAACCTAGCTCCACTCTTACTTTCCTTGATTCCATGAAAACCAAGTCCACAGTATTAGCACAACTTCTTCCATACTCCCTCCATAGACCCCCCAGGAGGCAGTCTAGAAAACACTAGAATTACTAGGCAGGACTACTACATTTCTAAGTAACTTTCTGAAATTACCTGCTGTCTTCTCTATCCAAGGTAACTGCGTGTGTCTTATCTGCACCCCATTCCTAGTCTCCAAGGGGTCCCACCACCTCTTCTTTATGCTCTAGGCAACATCAAATTGCTTACAGCTCTCATCAAGGACATTCTCACTTTTATGACATGATGGATGATGTTCCTTCTGTGGAAGACCTGGGCCCTAATCTCATTTCCCCTCCACTTGGAAAGCACCTCACATGGTTCCAGCTCAGGATTTATCTCCTCCAGAAACTGTACCCTAATGCCCTTTCTGAGGTCCCCAAATACCCTATGTGTATCACGAGACTTGCCATCATGCGCTATAATCAGTATGGATGGATGACACGCCCCTATTTGACTTGCACTCAGTGGGGACAGGGACTGGAATAGAGGCATCGTGATTTCTCTGGGATCAAGGGCACACTCCATAAATGCTTTTGGAATGCATGTGTGCACATGGGTTAAAAGCGGCAAAGGAAACTCATGAGGACGTGTCTTTTTCCTGAACGCTGGCACCTGGGTGATGCAGTTCTCTTACCACTGTGAGGTAAAGTCAACAAACTCTTCCGAGAACTTGTCTGCTGGGAGTTGTGGCGATGGCTCCTCCACCACCTGTTTGAGCTGCTGAAAAGGAGTCCCCCATGAATCATAAGGAAACCGAAGAATGGCCAACTCAATCTAGAGGGGAGAGGAAAACAAGGAGACAACAGCTTAATGAGGACAACTTTAGGGAATCTGCTGTGTTTCATTCCTGGAAAGCCAGTGATAAATACAAAGGTGAAGTTCAAGTATGGGGGACTGTGTATGAGAAACTAATAATGTTATTCTCTAGCAATTTCACCCTCCAATTTCTAGTGCTGGAGATTTTCAAACACCGTCTTGCTAGGACAGCCATTTAAGTCTATTGAAAATAGTTCTTATTAAAACCCACCATGGCCCTGGGTAAAATCATCAGCCAGGAATATTAAACTTCAGGATGGAAGAGCAAATGATTTTTCAAATGCTGGTTCTGAACAGTTAATTCTCACCCCAAGCGCTGATCGTCTGCTGCCATCTACAGGGCCCGAGGTGAAGTGGAAAAAAAACAACCTAGACCAAATGACTGATCTTTTTTTGGACTTGAGTACAGGCCACTTTGCCATTCCAAGAGCACATGTTTTCTGGGCAGGGTCATGAAATAATTCATGGGATTTAATCAGCTGCTCAGTCTGGGAATGAGCCAGGAAAACAGGGGATCATTCCAGACCTTGGTGATACACTGACAATTTATGATTGCCAAACGGGGCATTGACCATATCACCTTTGGGCTGTGCCCATGGAAATGATTCTATCTGTTGTCATGTCTTTTGGGCTATACCTGACCTCAACAGAGAAGACTTCATCATAAGCACATTCCAGGAAGCCTAGCCTGCATCCTGGTTAATGCAGCTCGAGCAGGTCCTCACCCCTTAGTACACTTTGAGTTGAGCTTCTGATTAGAATAATTCCATTTGAAACTATTAAGGAAAACTATCAGGAATAATAGCTAGACCTTCTCCTGTTACAGATAATGTCAGCGAGATAGCCCATGTGACTATATCAGTTACTCACAGGCACACAAGTAGTTAGAAAAGGAACAAAGAGAAAAACTGGATTTGCGGGCCTCCCCGGTGGCTCAGTGGTTGAGCGCTGGGTTGCAAAGCTGCCCGCAGCCTCTGCAGCGCTGGTTCAATCCCCAGCTGCTCCCCGGCCACCGGAGGAGGGTCCCACATGGCGCGCAGACCTCTCCTGCCGCCCGCTGCTCCCCTCAGCAGTGTACTTCGGTCCTTCTGCCTGCTCTGCTCCCCGCTCTGGCTCTGGTGAATTCTCTCACCCTCCCGCGCTTCTGACTGTACCCAGTGCTTGTATAAATAAATAAATAAATAAATCTTTAAAAAAAAAAAAACTGGATTTGCCCAATCCTGGTTCTGTATTTCTACTAGCCCATACTGCAAACAATGGCCACTCAAAATCTCCTGCCATCTCAGATAGGGAAGATGCCCAAGATCAACACTTAGGGTGTCTGCCACGCTGTTTACCCCACCCCAGCATCATGTCTGGGACCTCACAGCCCATGAGGCTCATCTTATACACTACCATAGTGATGCCCAGACTCCAAATGTCAGACTTCACACTGTATCCCTTCTGGTTGAGCTCTGGGTTTATTCTTTCAGGCTGGAAAGGAGAAAGGGAGAAAAAAAAAAAACTGAGATGATGTTCTTAGCTCAGCGGAGTCTCTGGGGCAGGACGAGCACAGCTGCCAGGTGAATTCTTTCAAGCTGGTAACGTGCCTCCCGGGCCCAGAAGACTCACTAACTACAATAAACATCAGCGTCCCCATGGGCTTTCCTTCTGTCTACATTAGGCTTTTCTTGGAGACAGTCACGGATCAAAGTGCCCTCACAATTCAAAACTAATTTCAATTTTTTGCCTGAAGAAGAAACGGGGAATATGTCAGAAAGGCCCTTTGCTGATCTAGAATTATCCTGGTTTAAAACACCCACAGTGCAGAACTCTTGGATCAACAAGAGTTGTGTGAATAGCAGCAGCTAATGTCACCTCCTTTCTGAACACTGGAAGCTTTTCGATCCCAAGCACAAGCCCAACCCAAATACTGTGTGTCTCTCACATTCGAGGAGTCCCATCAGTCTTTGCTGATGGCAATCCTCTTCATGACTGTGAGGGTCTGTCGGACTAACCCTACTGACTTGATTGGGCCAGTTCAATGTATGTGTGTGTGTGTGTGTTTAATTGTATTAACTTTATTGAAGAAACATTGGTTTACAACACTCTATGTGATTCAGAGGTACAGGGTCAGACCTCTTCAGCTGTATGTCACCTCACTGTAGGCACCACCCCAGCATCCACAATCCTCCACACAGTCTGTGGTGCCCCCTCCACACTTGGCTCTCCACACCTTGAGCTCTCCCTCTGTTAGCCTCGGTTCTGCAGTCAGATATGTATCTAGGGTTTGTTTTGCTTTAGTCTGGGTAATTTAAATTCTATTTACTTACCTGATCTCCTGGTTGACTCCACCCCACATACATACACCCCTCCCAACACCACATTACACATACATAGGCACAGCAGCAGCAAGTAGTGACCTTAACCCAAGGCTTAGAGGGCAATTGCCTCATTTTTCTCAATAAGTGATGATCACATACACACACACACACACACACACAAATTCGATTTTCTGTTCTGGCCTCAACCAACAAGGTAACACTCCATTGCAGTTCACTGTGGGATATTGTGTGGGCATGTATTTTTTTTTTTTTTCACCAAATAATATACCTCTTGATTGATTGTTTTAAAAAAATAATATATCTGAAGCAAGTGACTAAGTATTTCAGTCAAGAACTATTTAAGAACACAACAGCTTTCCCGCGCGGGTCTCCACTTCCTGCTTCCCACAGGCCTGTGCGGCAGCGGCCATGACGGGTACTTACGGCCATGTAGGGCTTGCACCCCGCGTCGATCGTTTTAGCCACAGAGTCCACCAGGTAGCCACTGATTCCAAAATCGCACATCTTCACTTGGCCCAAAGCATTGATCAGTACATTAGAAGGTTTGACATCTGGAAGGGAGAACAGCCAGGAGTCCATCATCCTGACCTGCTTGGGGATTCGTTTCTCCACCACCAGAGGGCCCAGAAGCTCCATGCTCCATCTCCTTCCTCTCCCCATGGAGACTGCCATCCCTCACTCACTTCCTTACCTCTTACTGCTTTCAGTTTATTTTCTATTTTATGGGAAGCCTTCTTATACAACTGTGGACCCATCCATGGGAAGAACTGCTTTCTGCATTTATTTTATCATCTTCATTGCCTCCTTACATGAAGTAGGTACTTAAAAAATTGCCACTGAATCAAATGCTCAGTGAATTATGCAGGGTGAATAAATTTTAGAGACTTCCTGGACTACATTGCCCATGATGAGCTATACTGCACTGTACATTTAATCATCTAGAGGGTCCATCTCATGTGGAGTGTGCTGACAATTTTTTAGAAGCCCAGTGCATGATGATCTATCACATCCGTGTAGGAGGAAGAGAATGAGACGTGAGACTGTGACAGAAGATACACTAAATGCAATCAAAATGACTAATTTTGATTGAAGCCTCTGCAAGAGGTGTGTCAAGGGTCACTTGGTGGAATTCACTTAATTCCAGACCACCTGGCAGGTCACAAAACACCACCGAATGTGAATGAAGGGTATTAGTGAATATTTTTAAATGACTCTTTCAGATGGAAAGCTGCATGCTTTCCACACCACCTGCCAGAACCACTATCATCTCTGGATTATGGAATTAGAAATTACAGTTAAGTGTTTCCTTTGTGACACTTCTCACAAAGGATAAGTAATCTGAGAAAACAGTTATTCTAAAAACTTTTAAAGTTATCCTTTAAGTTTCCCTTAAACTAAACAGCAGATATATAAATTTCATTTTATTTTTATGCCTTATGTATATTTTCAAATATAAACAAATTCTTAAAAAATAACTTTTATCTTGTGGATAATACCTATTCTTCCTCCTATCTAGGTTCCTCCACAACTTTCTTCTCCTTCCTGTTTCCCAATTTTTGATAACAATGAACAACAACAACAACAATAGTCACACTGAGGCATTTTACATTATTTTCAATTTCAATTTCTGTAAATTTCAATCACAGAAAGTGTAAGAATTACCAAATCACAATGCCCTAGGAACTGTCAAAATTTTCCATTATTTTTCCTGAAGGTTGAGCATTTCGCTTCCAAGATATCTACTCTAGGCACCTATTGGTAATCACTGTCTTGTTTCATATTCTTCCTAGACTATTTCCATACTGGTACTTTCATATTTCTAACGTGGCTCCCTTTTTCATGTGTATGTTACATATTTGTCTATTGTCTGTATATTCCCTATCAAGAATATTTATCTTCTCAGATACCCTCAGGGCACATAGGATCGTATTGTATAAACACAGTGCTGCATAAATACTGGGACTGATTATAAAAGATAAATGGATGAGTAGACAGATGGGTACATGGATGTATGGATAGGTGAACGGAGGGATAGATGGATGGATGGAGAGATGCATGCATGGGTGGGTAGATGGATGAATGAATGGGTGGAGGAATGGATGGGTAGAGAGACGGATAGAAGAAAGGTGACAGAATGTATATGTGGGTGAGTGGATGGATAAAGAGAGTAGGGCGGAAGAAAAGAAAGAATGGAGAAGAATAACAGACAAATTACCAATTTGTTCACCTTATCATCCTGCCTCCTGCTGTCTGAAAGGACTGTGCTTTATACCAGAACCTTTTGCACTTTAATGTATACAGTGCACTTTAAAGTACCTAGGAAATTACTAAAATGCAGGTTCTGATTTTGTGACAGATTCATGTTTTGTGACACATGACCCTGATTTTCTAACAAGCCTCCAGTTGCTACTGAATATTAGAGAAATGTTGATCCTTCTCAAGCAGAATTATCAATGGGGAATCCCAAAATTTGGCTTGGTAACAGATATTTTATATTCAAAATGAATAATATAAAGGTCACATCTTTTTATGGCTTCAGAAAGCTAAAGCACAGCCATTTAATGATTTGCTATCCGGTCCCAAAGTAGTCCCTTTAGCTGTCTTATTTGGCTCAATTCTACTTCCATTCATTTAGGAGAGGGAGGAAGAACTCCAGCTAAAAGAAATGAATTTTATAAGAGAAACAGCCAACACAGCTCCACGGATGCTTACCTCGATGAATGACAGAGAGCTTACTGTGTAAATGTTCTAATGCTTTTACAATCTGCAAGAGAAACACAAGACAGATTTATTTCTCCCCATCACTGGAAAGAAATTGAATGTTAAGTATATCCACTATTTATTATGCCTGGCTTAAGGTCACAAGGTGAGGTATTTTCTCAAATAGCATTGGTCCTCTCCAGGAAATACGCAGAAATCACACAAATTGGACTCTGCCCAGCAGGGAGGACTCTATCTTATAGCAGAGAGGATGTCTCACTCATCTAGTGGGGTTTTTATTTGGCCTCCAGCATTGTTTTCTCTCTACTGTCCTGAGTCATTAAGAGAACAGCCCTTCTTTCCATTTACCTTCTGTTTCCTTCTATGCCTATTCAGCCTAAGAAAACATAAAAATCTGCAAAAAAAAAATCAAAATAAATGAATATCAGAGCATAGAAACCAGGAATGAGGTCATAGCAGATGTAGGTCTTGCTTGGAGGTATTTTAGAATTTACCATACCAAGTCAACTAGTGAAACTTTCTAAACTGTGCTCAGAAAGAAAAGCTCTCATTTATCCATCCACAGATGCACTTGCGCATTTGACATGTGCTGGATGGAAGTAGAGGTTCAGGAAGGGTTCTTTATACTGTGACCACAGACACATAAGGTCTAGGCTTCTCACATTCCCCTTGAGTAGGTTTGTGACATACTCACAGAAACTGCTATTTTCCCTAAGATGTCCTCTGGAATTGTTTGGCCTTTATCAATCACTTGTTTATAGAATTTATCTAGTGACGTATCCATGAGCTCCATGCAGATCCAGACATCACCCTGGAGACAGATCAGTTCAGAGATTATTAGAGAGGACAGAAAAAGAAAGAAGACACAGTTTGCACCTGTCAGGAAGAACTATTTCTTGCTTGAGTTTTTGGAGGAAATGTAGTTTCCCTTCTAGATCTTCGAGGAATTAAAAACTAGCAAGATTATCTCCAAAGAGCAAACTAGCAGACAGTCAAGCAGGACTTGAATGTGACCTCCTGTGCCTGAGACCTCAATGCCAATGACCACAAGATCCCAGAATTGGTCACTGCCCTCTCGGAGTCATGTCTGGATAAATATTCCATGTCTCACTTCCCACACTCACCACTGGCCCCAGTTAATCAAAGCCTGCTTTTAAGAGTGAGACGAAGCATCGAGATCCACTTAATGGCAGAGTGAGAAGCAGAGGTAGAGCAAAGAGGTCAACAGTATGCAAGGCTCGCTGCAATGTAGCAAGTGGCCAAAAGCCCAGAATATTTCCGATTTTGAGGACCCCCTACAAATCAGTCAATAGATGCTTGATATACACAGTTCTGCCAAAATAGACAAACCAATTCAGAAAGAAGGGAGCCTGAGAATCATTAAAAGGGTTAACTCCACTTGTAAAAGTCACCATTTCAAGGCAATTCTGCAGCAGGCTATGGCATCCCTGTAAGCATGCAGCTCTCTCAAGAAGACAGGCCAAACCAGAAAGCCCTCCTGTGGCAGTGATGGGATCACAGAAACTTCTTTTCAAGTTATTGCTCCCCTTGGACTTTGAGCTAAAGAATTACTTACCTCCCGGAAGAGTGCACCATAAAAGGTGACCGTGAAAGGACAGTCCACCGTCCTCATGGAAATATCCAAATCCATCAGTAGCCTTTTCTGCTCCTGGCTATTGACTGTGGCCCGGATCCGCTACATGGGAACAGGGGAGAAATGTATAGTTACTGCTCTGAAGATGAATCAGCTAGTTAAGCAGAGGCCAGGAAGAGTCCTGTCTTGAACACAATATACACATTCCCATCATAACTTCGAGCAAAACCTGTCACAAGTCTACCCTAAGTGATTAACTACTTGTAAAAATGAAGAACAAAGAAAACTGTTACCTATTGATTTCCCAAATAATTCCTGGTAAGAAACAAACTGATAATATCCCAAATGGTTGGAATATTTCTAAGAAACAAAAATGGTCTGGTTGACTGAGTTATGTCTGTTCATTGCAAAAAGGCCACAGTATTTTGTGGCTGATTTGGGGTCTTCCAAACCTCCCCCCCCAACAATATTCTCTTTGAGAACAAGAATATTTGGACTAAACAACTGTCAGAGTATCGATGTGCTATAGGGAATAGAAGGAATCAAACAGAAGTGGAGAAACTGCTCCTGGTGTTTCTAAGGGAAGAGAAAGCCATCACACCAGCATATATGATCTTAACATACATGGCTAGGTCAGCTGACTAGGTCATGTATGTTAACAGGAAGATATCATGTCACCAGGCTTTCATGCTTTTGACCTACTTTGCAGAGAGTCTGCAGAACAAACTGAAAAATCTACAAGGTAAGGAAAAGATAGTTCCCTTCTCCACAAGCAAAAGGACCCAGGCATCCGGGCACTCATAGTTCTAACAAATGCCCGGATGGATGAACTTATCCAGAAACGGTCATTGTCCAAGGTCCTGTGGCCTCTACTCAAGAAATACATAGTGATTCTAAATTTCCTGTCACAGCTGAAAAAACAATGCAAATGGAGATAATTTTCCCCCTCAACCCTGGTTTCCTGATTTTGGGGGACAATACCCTAAAACCAATGAGTAGACAATAACAGAAACTTTTGAGACACAACTTTTGCTTAAATTCAGATTTGAACAATCAAGAAGACAAAAAAAAATTAAAAAAAAAACAACTTTGAAATGATTGAGGCAATTTTAATTTGGACGGAGTATTAGATGATGAGGTAGAAGTATTGTAATTCCTTTAACAGCGGTGATGGCATTGTGGCTGCATAAAAAATTCAAAGAAGGGGCGGATGCCTCAGTTTCATTATCAGTAACTGATATAACTGGTACCAAGAAAGCATCTCCCACTTATTTATAGGGAAATGATTGTTCTCTGCCAATGATCTTTTGTTTCACCGCATAAAAGATTGCTTCATTTCCATCAAAAGGGCTGATTTGCAATTGACAAGATAGTCACACAGCACAGGTAAAAGTTTGGGGAATGTCAATACTACCTTCACTGCCATGATCTGCCCACTGGGCACATGCCGCATCTTCTCCACCACCCCATAGGCACCTCGCCCCAGTTCCACTATCGGCTCCAGATCATCTGCCTTCACCTCAAAATTCTATAAGAGAGAAATAAGAATCATGTCAGGAAAACAAAAACAGGCTGGATGTAGACCATCTTGTCCATTCTCTGTTTTTTCCCAACACACTAAGGGTTTTTTTCTGGTCTGGAAGCATCTGTTCTAGAGGCTTTTCCCAGCAGCCACTGAAAGCAAGAAGAGCAGGGAGATGTTTAGACTCCCACAACTTGCCACCTGCTGACAGGCAATACACAGATCCCACTCCAGCTCAGCTTCCAGATTGCTCAAAATCAGCTCTCTTCCCCCGATGTCTTTGTCCTCTTCATTGCAGGTGCAATCCATTTGCTAACTGATAAGCAGTTAGATCTGTATTTTAAGAAAAGCGTCCCAAAGAAAATCATCTATTCTCCTTAAATACCTTCCATCAGGACCACACAGCCTGACTTCAGTTCGACATTCAGAATAACAAGAACTGCACATATCACTTCTGTTTAAATTCAAACTTTTGGGATCCACCCCCTGACAACATGGTCCGGAAAATAAATGTTGCAATGCTTCATCCAAAAGCATGCATCTAAAAGGATCAAGATAGTCACTAGTAATATTTAGTAATATTTTTCTTACCTGATTTCCAATAGAAATGCAAGCTTTGGAGTCTAAGTCTCGAGGTGGCCTAGAGAGACAAAGAGGAGAAAAAGAAACCTGAGCTACTGCAGTAAACATATCCTTCTGAAATCATGCAACTGGAGAGATTTTTCCTGAGGAATAAAGCATATTCCAATGTTAATCGTATGGGATTTGGAATCAATATATTTGGGCTTAAAAAAAATCTATTTGAACGTCCATTTCTTCTTTCTCATGAGGTCTTTATATTGACCTCCAGTAGAGGTGAGAATTTAATAAGATATTCCAAGTAAAATGCTTATTAGCAGGATGTAGGGCACATGGTAATTATCCAACAAATAAAAGTCATGCAGGGCCTCTCTGGTGGTGCAAGGGGTTAAGTCTCAGCCCTATGAAGCTATCAGCAGCCACTGCAGCATGAGTTTGATCCCTCGTCTGCTGCTCCCTTCAGCAGTGTATTTCAGTAGATCCTCCTGTTCTGCTCCCTACTTTTTCTCTGGTAAATCGCTCACCTTCCCCATCTCTGGCCTACATCCTAGCCCTTGTACGCATAAATAAATAAAATAAATCTTAATAATAATAAATAAATAAGTCATGCATACTTTTATCTACCAGAAAACACCAAACTTTTTCTTTCATACAAGAATATCAATGTGCCCAAATAGCCTACTTTTTTCCCCTAATTGTTTTAAAAAGAGACATTGATTTGGCATAAGGTTATGCTAACTCACAAAATTCAGTGCCTCCTTGGGTAATGTCAGTCCCTTAGAGAAAGCTGTCTGACCGCGGTGTGCACCTAACTGGGAACCTGGGAATCCATTTTCTTGCAATAAATGCATCAAACGAATCACAAGAACAACAATAAATGCCAAAAAACATCTTGTTAACCCCATCAAACCAATAAAGTAAGCAGATGCTAAAGACAAAAGAATCCTGGTGTTACCACAACAAGGTGACCAGAGAGGGAGCAAGCAGGGCCTCCCCACAGGACAGTCCCTGCCAGAATTGTTCCAGAAAGATACAAGGAAAATGAAAGGAAGGAGAGATAAAAAAAGGATCCTTGGCCAATGGCAATTTTTCCCAAACCTGATGTATTGTGTCCTTCTACGCCATCTGCTGAAACTAAACAAGAAAAAAAGTAGGAAAATAAATACAGATATAAACATGAGTCGATTAAGATTGTAAAAGTAAGTCCTCCCTCACCTCAAAATCCCCCTGGTATGCATGGAATACAGAAAGGTTTTTCCAAATACTAATTTAAAGCCTGGGACTAGGAGAGAGGAAAAGGATACACACCACACACACACATACACACACACACATAAACACACATTCTAACCCTAAACACACCACAAACACACCCCCCACATACCACACACACCTCCCTCACCCCACACACTATAAACACACACACCACACACAAACTCTATAAATACCACACACCACACACATAAACACACATTCTAACCCTACACACTCCACAAATACAGCCCCCACACATGCCACACAAAAATACCACACACACACTCCCCACAAATACCACACACACCACTCCACTCATACCCCACAAAAATACCACATACACTATACCACACACACTCCACACAAATACCACACACACCCAACACACATAAACATACACTATAACCCTACACTTAACACAAACGCACCCCCTCTGCACATACCACACACCTCTCCATACACCCCCACACACCACCCTACACATACCCCACACATACACAACAAATACTACACAACACATACACACCCCATACCACACATATAAACACAAAGCCCAATCCTATACACACCATAAACACACCACCCACCACACACAGCAGTGATTTTTCATGTGTCTTGCATTTCTGAGAGGGGAATTTTTCTTCAGAAAAGTGTCCCTGAAAAACACAAACTTCTAAAACTCTGATTTCTCATTCTTAAAATTCCCAAAGCTGTTTTTCTTTAGTTGTCACAATTTGTTTGTACAAATTGCACCAGAACTTTGAAATAAAAGCAAGTATCACTTCAAATGTGAATAATTCTTTACAACTGTTCAGCAGCTTTCCTTTTAAAAACTATGAACCAATGACAAGGTCACAAATTATTGGTGCCATCTCCACCTACCTGCGTCCAACAAGGATTTGGGGCCAGGGCTGATAGTTTCATAGTTTATGAATTACAGAGTGCTACGAATTACAGCCTGTGGCCCAGCTAAGGAAGAGTTTCACAGGTGTAAGGGATTGTGAGAAAACAGACAACAAAGAACATCCATCAGAGATTGTCTATGAACTGGGCAGCCTAGACTATCACCTAACTGGCCTTTGACAAAAAAAGTTGACTTACTTCAGTTTTATACTCCTTCATCTAATAGAATGGTTTCATGCCATTCTTGGACTGAGAAAAATGAAAACCAGAAAATCTCAGTGATTGCTGGGGACATACAGTCCTCAACAGAGCTGAAAATAAAACCCACATCCCCTGAATGTTAGTCTTGATCTAAGGAAGAAAGGATATGAGCTAAAAACCGTGCTACGTGTTTTTACCTGCATCTCATTTAATTCTTTCAACACACACACACACACACACACACACACACACCATACACATCTATGTGTATCATTATCCCCAGAGTAGAAACTGCTTGGTTCAGTGTTTAACTAACTTGTCTCCAGGTGGCGAACCATAGTCCCAATCCAAAGTCTGACTGAATCCTAGGAACCTGCCTCCGACACCCAGGCCTTCTCTAATGAAAATGATCTAGCCACCCAAGCCTCAAGCCTTCGGGCTCCTCCAGGCTGCCAAGAGCATCAAAAGATGGAGCCAAAGCCGACAGCTCATGTTGGGTTAGCTGACACTGTGTCCTGCTCAAGGCTGGGCATATTATCAATAGTTTGCCCGGAGTACAGAGTCTCTGCAGGAGGTTTATACAGTGGGTGGATGTTCTCTGTCGCTTATTCAATGTTTTAGTCCAATGAGGAATGAACCAAACTTATTACAAAACAAGTTTCACCTTCCCTGGAAGGTCAAAGGTATTTCAAAGGTCACCTGGTAATAGGTTTTGTTTTTTTTTTTTTTTTAAATGAACAACCAGTTTTGGTTTATTATAATGTTGACTTGCAATTCTACATGAGCAATCAATTTATTCTGTTACTAAAATGGCCTATTCAACAGTATTTATTAAGCATCTTCTTGGGCCAGAGTCTGTGCCAGACCCTTTATTGTCTGTAGTTTTCTTAAGTCTTAGAAGTATCATTATCTCCACTTTATTTTATATTTCTCTCTCCAAATTTACTTATTTATTTTCTTACATAGTTTATTGTTCATTTTTGAACAGCATTTGACTTCTCCCCTCGGGTGTAGCCTCCACAGTTCTCCCACCACCATAGCACCCGTGATCCATCACTACATTCCCTGAGCTCCTCCCTCCCCTGTTTTGGCCCCTCTTCTCCCCCTCCCCTGCTGGATACCTCAGATCTACTGTCAGCTTGCAAGTTTCGTGTTCCGTTTCTGTATATGTCACATACAAGAGAAACCATAGGATATTTATCTTTTTCCTTCTGACTTATTTCGCTTAGCATAAACCCTCCCAGCTCCATCCATGTTGCCGCAAATGGCATGAGTTTATCCTTTTTTTTTAAGATTTATTTATATATGCACATAATAGCTGGGGTGCAGGCCAGAGATACAGGAGGTGAGAGGATTCAGCAGAGACAGAGTGGGGAGCAGAACAGGCAGATCTACTGAAATACACTGCTGAGGGGAGCAGCCGCAGACAGGAGAGGTCTGTTGTGCCCTATGGGTCACCTCCCTGACCAGGAATAGAACTCATGATGCAGTGGCTGTGGATAGCTTCATAATGCTGCACTTTTATCCCTTGTGCCACCAGGGAGGTCCCATGAGTTTATCCTTTCAGATTGCTGAGATTATCTCCATCTTAAAATGAAAAGTTGACATTGAACATATTAGACCATTTAATATATTACATCATTCAAAGAGACAGCGAGATTAGAATCCGGACCTCACCACAATGTCTTCTCAACTGCAGGAGTGAAAGGTCTGGCCTCTCATTTCACAAGCTGTAGCTGGTGGGCACAGTCTCTGTTGGTCTAAAGTGTGGCCAAGAGCACATACTTGAGAGTCAGAGGGTCCTGAGCTTGGATGCCAGCTCTTCCCATTCGAAGCTTGGCAGTTCTAACAACACTCAGAACTGCCTTCCCTGAGAAACCACAATGGAGCAGGCAGGAGGCTGGATACTTACTATGGATTCTCCCATCTAATCACATGGCAACTATATTGTTGTTTATTCCTGTTTTTCAAAGGGGAAACTGTTACAGGGCAGGGAGAGGGGCACCCCAGAGCCCCCAAACCTGCCTGCTCTAAATAGGTTCTGCCATCCTCCACATCAAGACAAAACATATAGACCTTTAATGGGAAAGAACTTTAATATTATTAGTGTGCAATACAGAAAAAACAAAGAATATAGTTTTTAAATCAAGCACCCATAGTTACCCACCCTCTTGTGGGTAAAAGTCCACCCAAACGGGATTGGCCCAGAGCAAGGCCCGAAAGCAGCCACAAGTCTCAAGCACCTTCCAGCGGGGACCCATAGAAAAGGGTCAGAAACACACAAGTCTGGGAGGAAAAGAGCAAAATCAAAACCAGAATCAAAGCTGCCATTGTCACCTCCCCATGGGTCTCTCACCCACATCTGTGTCACCCAGCCCAGGACCAAGAAGCCAGCACAGTTTCTTCACGTCTCTGCTCCACGTGCCTCCTCTAGGTCTCCTCCTGCTCTCCATCCGGCTTTCTTCCTGCCCCAGTCTCATCTCCAGCTTCTTCTCTGCTCAGCTCCACCCTCCCTTGGGTAAAGCAGGGAACCTGGAACCTCCCATTTCCTTGGGGACCACCCTCTTACAAAACGAGGGCTTAGAGGGGTTAGGAAACTTGCCTAAAGCATGCAACTGGTGGAGTTTAGAACCCAAATAGAAACCCACGTATTCTAACTCATGCCTGAACCCTCACCCATGAAGCACTCCTGGGTAGGTTTGTTTTCTCACTTTTAAAGGGAGAATAGTAATTGCCTGTTGAGTTTCTTGGGAGAATTAAATGTAATAAAATTGATGAGCATAGAATTGGTTTTGAATTAGTTACTGCTAAGCAAGTGGGGCACAGTTCAGAGACCCCGGTCCAAGGGGCCTCCCTGGTGGCCTAGGGATTAAGTCTCAGCGTTATTACCTCTATGGCCTGAGTTCGATCCCTGGCCAGGGAGCTGCCCACATGGTGCAGCAGACCTCTCCTGTCTCGCCCGCTGCTCCCCTCAGCAGTGTATTTCAGTACATCTGCCTGTTCTGCTCCCCACTCTGTCTCTGGTGAATCCTCTCACCACCCCCACCTCTGGCCTACACCCCAGTTCTTCTGCACAAAAAAAAAAAAACCAGCAGTAAAATAAAAATGCATAGAAAAAAAGGAACCCAGCTCCAAGAGACACTGGCATCAGTTACTCAACCAAAGAGCTCAGAAAGAGGAACCACACACATGAAAGAAGGAGATGGAGTCTACCCCAGGCTATTTGTTTTTGTGTGGACAGCAAAGGGGGCAGGGTAAAAATGGTAAGAGTCACCAAGCCAACACCAAAAATTTGCCAAGAAAAATTCAAACGGGAAGCTTCTTCTTTAGGAGAACAAATTTGAGCCTCAGTATTAAAATAATAATAACAAGTCACTCCATGAGCTAACCTGGTATCGTCTACAATAATAAAGTGCTACTCTCAGCTTTACACAGTGAAAGAGAAAAGCAGACTCAAAGTTTATTCTGTTCTATGAAGGAAAGATAACACAGAAGCTAATTTTATGATTACACTGGGTTTTATTCCTTTATTTATCCTAAGGAAGGATTTAAAATTTGTAAAACACAGACAATTAATACAAGTTAGAAGCTGAAAAATGAAGTTTTTGAGGGAAGGACTAAATGTAAGATAGTTGGGACATTGATATAAGAAAATGTTCCAGAGGAAACAATAAACAGCACTAATGAAAGAAGTGAAAGAAAAACTCAAAATTTGCAGAAATCCTCCTTGTTCATGGTTTTGAAAACTCAATGTAGAAATAAGTCAGTTGTCCCTAAATGGATCAGCAAGTTAGACATAATTCCTACCAAAACCTCAACAAGCTGATTTGTGGACATAGACTAGCTTATTCCAAAACTTACATGAAAAAAGAAAAAAACAGAAGAGCCAAAGTCATTTTGAAAAAGAACAAAGATGGAAGGATCATTTTGCTCAGTGTTAGGCCTACTGTACAGTGGTCATAATCTAGAAGAGTGACACTGGCAGAGGGTGAGACACCTATCAGTGGAACAGAACAGAGGACCCAGAAATGGATCCAAACAATTAATATTTAACAAAGAAGTAAAGGCAAAGATGAGCAATAAGGCTTTTCAACAACTGCTGCTGGAGCAACTGGAAATGCAGTGGCAATAAATAAATAAATAAATAAAGTTCCACATAAACCCTACACCTTGTACAAAAATGAAGCTCAAAATATACTAAGGACTTAAATCTAAAATGTAAACCTATAGAACTTCTAGGAGAAAATCTTTAGGACACTGAACTAGATTCTTAAACTTGTCACAAAAGCATGACCCACAAGAGAAAAAATTGCTAGATTCAATTGGTCAAAACAGATGAAAAAACAAGGGTGGCCCTTTTGCAGAAAGAAAATATTTTTCCATCACATATTCGGCAAACTCCTAGAATATATAAAGAACTCTCAAACCTCCACATTAAAAAAAAACAATCTAATTAGTAAGCAGGCAAAGACATGCAATAGGCATTTCACCATGAAAGATATATGGCTGGAAGCAAAGAACCACGAGTGCTCAACTCCATGAGCCACTACAGAAATTAAAATTAAAACTACTATGATATTATAACTACACATCTGTCAGAGTGGCTAAAATGAAATAAGTATAGTGGTAATGTTGGCAGGAATGCAAAGACACTGGATCATTTCTACATCGGCTGTGAAAATGAAAATGGTACAATCACTCTGGAGAATACTTTGGCTGTTCTTTCAAAACTGTGAACTTGCCATGTGACCCAGCAATTGCACTAGTGGGCAGAAATCCCAGAGAAATGAAGCCTTGTTTTCAGACAGGAACTTATACATAAATGTTCATAGTCATTTTTTCATAATAATGCCTACTGGAAACTACCCATATCTTCTGCAAAGCTTAAGACTTAAAAAAAGTGATAGAGACATACCATAGATGGTAATCAGCAGTAACAAGGAACGAACTCTATTAACACAGGCAACAACTTGAATGAGTCTTAAGGAAATTATGCCAAATGAAAAAAAAATTCTCAAAAAGGAAATGCATGACTTCATTTGAATAATAATCATAAAATAGCAAAATGAAGATGAAGAATAGATTTGTTCTAGGAATTAGGGACAACAGGAACAGGAGTTAAAAGGGAGGTGGGGCTATATGGGAATAACTCCAAAGAGTCTTACAGTGTCGACACAGTTGAGTATCTTAATTATGGTATTGGTTATATAAGGCTACACATAGGCTAAAACTGAGCACTCGCGTGTGCACACACACAACCCACTTCTTCCTCCTGCAGATCCTCCCGAAAGAAATAGTCTCCTCTGAGTTTTCCCCTTGAACTACAGTACAGAATTCTGAAGCGTGTCCTCTTCTCTGCTCCGTAGTTATTTTGGTAAGTGGTTATATTGCTGCAGGAAACACAATGGCCACTGATCTCAGCAAAGAACTACCTGACAAGATCATGGTCGCCAGCTCGTTCCAACACCAGGTGGCGTACATTTCGACCTGATGATCACACTTAAGGACAAAACCTTTACCAAGGGAGGCCCTTTTGCAGAAGTGAGCACAACTCTTAAAAACTCAGGCTCGCATTGTGATAGCTTCCTTTTCTTTTCTCTACATCCCTAGCCCCTCCATTGTGCTTTGTTCCCTTGGAATGCCCATTGTTACCAAGCAGATGCTTTGAGAAGTGGTCACAGTTTGATGGGAAGGCCTGGTGCACGATCCCCTCCCCCCATGAGAGGGAAGCTCAGGAGGAGGGAATCCTGCCTCACTAGGACTCCTGGGATTTGGGCCAAAGTGTGAACTAAGAAAAAGGGGGTTTCTCTACTCATTTTGTCTTCTGTTTCTATGGGCCAGGACTTAGATGCTGAGTCCTTAACAAATACCATCTTTCCATTTCAACCCAAGTTTTACAGTAGGAGCTTTCACGGGGATTTGCTTGTTTCCTCAAATCTATGTGGGAAAGGAAGCAAAGTCCACATTCAGGAGTCTTCCTGGCCTTACAGAGGACACCATCTGCCAAGTGCATTTGTGAAACCCAGTTAGCTAACCACAGTGAGAGACCCTGAATTTGGAGCCACCCCACTCTGAATTGGCAGAGCGAATGTGGTGATCTCAGGATTCAGAACAATGAGCAAATGACTTTCTGCGTTCAAGGTAACACTATTTCCAAAGTCAAGGTATTTCATCCTAAAATGAATCCCCATTCCCTGAAAATCTGGAATGTGAAAGTGTTTGGATTAAGAGGATGATCTTGCCGACTTACGTGGAACTGGTCTGAGGTTGCTCAAATGCTTCTTTTGGAATTTTAAGGCCAGGGTTTCGCTTCTTGCCTGTGGGGAAGACATAAGAATAAAGGTAAGGGCCTAAAGCACTCAGGAGAGCAGGGGCAGAGGTCACAGCAGATGACAAAGGGCAACAGGTGTGCATAACACTCCTCTCCCCATTCAGAGCTCCACTTCCTACCTGGAATTCTGAGAGAACAAGTACCCAAGCACTAAGCTTCCCAAGTGTAGGCTGTGGTCCCAGGTGAAGTTTCTGACCATTTGAGACTGAAACTGTCACTCTATGAATTCCAGCGCTCCACCTGGGAGACTGACCCTCCTCCTCTCTGCTGAAAGTGTCTTTCCAACTTCTTTGTTCTCGCGTGTGCCCTGGCATGATGGGGTGGATGGTGCTGGTGATAGCTTACTCCTTTTTAATGTCAGTCAAAATGTAGTCACCCCCATCTCAGTACCCAACAATTTTTTTTTATACAAGCACTGGGTACAGTCAGAAGCGCAGGAGGGTGAGAGAACTCACCAGAGCTAGAGCGGGGTACAGAACAGGCAGACTGACGAAATACACTGCTGAGGGGAGCAGCGGGCGCAGCAGGAGAGGTCTGCGCACCATGTGGGACCCTCCCCAGCAGCTGGGGATCCAACCAGTGCTGCAGAGGCTGCGGGCAGCTTCCTAGCCCAGTGCTCAACTGCTGCACCACCAAAGGAGGCCCCCCACAATTTTTAAACTCATCTGTGAATAACCGATAGAGTTAACCGTGCAGATTGGAAACAAAGGACTTTCTCACTGTTCTTCCTTGTCCATTCTCAACCACCTGCCATCAGCTGAAAGACCTAAGAGAGGGATAGAGTGATAGCTAACTGTATGCACCCTGTTTTAAGGAGTGGGATAACAGGTGGGCTGGTGCAAGGAGGTTACGCTTTTGAGGGGGGGTAGATGGACATATAACTGGCAGGAGCACCCCTGACACAAGAGAGAGCATGTCTCAGACACTGTGGTTGATAAGTGTGGAGAAGAACAGACTGAGATATGCCAGCTAAGAAGCAACCAGAGCAAACAGTCTTGTAAGGGCTCAGGATTTAGCTCATCTAAGGAGATCCCTTACCCCTTCATGCTGGGCAGGGAAGCCAAGGCAGAGCTGGATAAAAGGACTGTGTCAGCTCTTCTCTACATTGTAGGAGAATCCAACAGAGCTAACACAGGCCCTGGGCAAGATTCTGGATAGAGATTCTGAAGCTGCAAAGCACCATAAGAAATCAGCTATTATAACATACATAGAGGAGAATGGCCTACACGTGACATTGGGATTGCTCAGACCTAGAAGCTACCCAGGGAGGAGGGTCCAGTGCTCCTAACACTCAGCTCAGAGCCTTCTCCATAAGCGGGGAGCTTGAGAGATGACCAGAGGGAATGGTGTGGGCAAGAAAGGGATATTGTGTTTTTGAAAAACCAGCTTCTACCTGGCTTCTTCACTCACCAAGTGAATTCCAGAGTCACCTTTCCCCTGACATCTGATATCCTCAGTTGTAAAATGGAGAAGGACCATCCATAGCCAAGAGGAGAATGATGAGATAGCATAGGAAAGAGCACCCCTGGGCCCTGAATAGCTGCCAGTCATGATTCTTTAGAGAAACAATCTGTACTGTCTCATTTCAAAAAAAAAAAGCCACTGAAGATATTCATGCACAGTTGGCCATGCACAGAACTGGCTATATTATCACAACCCAATAATGTATAATTGAGACGTCTCCCTAGATGCTTTAAAAATCCAAAATCTAGAACAATTCTACCACATGGTATAAAGGCAGGGAAAAAAACATGTTTGGTAGGAATCCACAGAAAGCCTTTTATGACCATCTTCATCATATCAGGTCTTCCCAATTTTATTTGCATTTGGGCTTTCGACACATTTTGTAAGATTCAAAACTCATATTTCCTTTCTCACTCCCAGAGCTCAGAGGGCCATGTAGCACATGATTTACTCACTGATTTACTAAGTGAGTCAGTTCTTAGCAATACAAAGACTTGGGCTTCCCTGGTGGCCTAGGGGTTAAGTCTCAGCGCTATTACCGCTAGGCCCTAAGTTCGATCCCTGGCCAGGGAGCTAAACCACATAAGGCGGGGAAGACCTTTCTTGTCTTGCCTGCTTCTCCCCTTAGCAGTGTACTTCAGTAAATCAAGTTGTTCTGCTCCCAGCTCTGTCTCTGGTGAATCCTCTCATCTCCTCCCCACACCTCTGGCCTACACCCCAGTTCTATGCACCAAAAAAAATAAACAACAACAACAAAGAGTTGTACAAGGCACCAGAAGCTAAGCCAAGTGCTGGATCTGATTCTAAGAAACCAAAGAGATACCCAGCCTAATTCCAAGCAATTCCCACACATGGGTCTCACGCAAATAGCTTCACCTGGTATTTTTATTAAGATTTATTTTTTATTTATTTATGCACACAAGAACTGGGGTGTAGGCCAGAGGTGCGGGGGGTGAGAGGATTCACCAGAGACAGAGTGGGGAGCCGAACAGGCGGATATACTGAGATACACTGCTGAGGGGAGCAGCGGGGAGACAGGAGAGGTCAGCTCCCTGGCTGGGGATCGAACTCATGCTGCAGTGGTTGCCAAAAGCTTGATTGTGCTGCAACTTAACCTCTTGAGCCACCAGGGAGGCACTTCACATGGTATTTTAAGTGAAATACTCTCATGAGAAAGAATGACAAATCCAGCTTCTCCAAACAACTTCATACAGATTCCAGTACAGGTGGCAGGTAACTCAGGTAATCCCAACAGACACAACTCCACAGCTCTCTCAGCTAAAGCAAAACTAAGCACAAGTAAAATGTATTTTACTGAAAAGGATGCCAATGACCATGTCAGCAAATCAAAAGCAAAATGTGACTTGTCAATTCTTCTCTTTTATCGTCATTTCTAACTCAGCTCTTACAGGATAGAGGTAAAGAGAAACAGCTATTTGTGGAGAAAATCTCCTTCAGAAAACATTAATATAACAATGAATTATTACACCAAAGCAATTAATCATTAGCTATTCATTAATAGCAATTCACTAATATACTATAACTCAAATATAAGCCATCAGAATTCTACACAAGGAAACAGAGAAAGAGAAGACTTTAATTTCAGAAATTAAAGGGGGAAGTGACTGAAACAAGTCTTTGAGGTCTGAGAAGAGCCGGATTCTCTTCTGACAACAGCAAAAAATAGTTCCAAGACGCAAAACCTAATTATATTGCGCAAATATAATTTTTTAAAGTAGATCAAATGAAGCAAAAATCACACACACACACACACACACACACACACGCTCCATAATTCACTTACTTGCCCACCACTGACAGAACTCAACGGAAGACAGACCCTGGAGAGGTCTGCAAAGCTGCCAGGAGGGTCAGTGGAAGCAAACATTCTTTCTTGAGCGCCGAAGCCCACACTTCAGCAAAGAGACACAGAAAGGAACAGACTCCACCCCCAAGTCAAGTATGGGGTTGGTGGCAGCAAACCTCAGCGAGTCCATTGTTCCCGAGAGAGGAGAGAGGGCAACTCCAGGCAGGCAGAAGGGAACTGGATCCTTTGGACACTCAGGCATACCATTAATCATTAACCAGACTCGGAGGAGTAAATCTATAAAGCAATTCAGGCCAGCACAGCATTCTCCAGCCTTCCTATAAATGCCTCTTTCATGTCTTAAAAGAAAGAAAAACAATATATGGTCACTTTCCAGCTGTGTTTACTTCAAAGCAATCTGTCCCCCCTAGCAAAACTGCCAACACCCGACACCAACATTTAACACTGTGTTAAAAAAAAAAAAAATTAGTGAGAGGGAGCAACATGATTAATAAGGGTAAGTGGCCCTCCACGCTAAGCGGTCTTTCCCTTGATATTCCAAAGCAAAAATGAAAATCATAGCAGAAAAATAAGCTCTGGGTTATGCCATAGACTAGTGGCAGGCCTCTCAGAGGGAGAGAATTCTGTATCTTTCTGCGGATCTCCCCAAGCTTCACCTCTTCTCCGTGCATTCTGCAGAGTGGAAGCCCCGGTGAGCCCCCGGAATTGCATCAGCCCCTGCCTGTTTTCTCTGAAAACACCTCGACCCACCACACACATATATTTGCAAAATTCACCATAAACCAAAGCTGGGTCATTACGATCCCGGCCCCGAGCAAAATGGCACTGGAAAGAAAAAAACAACAAAACACCAAACTCTGCCAAGAGTCGAAGACATTTACCAGGCCACAGAAATGTTCACCAGCTTTGCAGCGAAAATGAGGGGGTGTGTAGACCTCTTCACGGCACCCACTTACAGAGGCTAAGCACAAAGGCTTTCTCTCATGTGCCTTATTATATAAAACAGAAGACCCGGTGCCAACTCAAACAGCTCGAGAATCCTGCAGGGTCAACAGGAGGCATCACATTGTATTATGCCGAAGCCTAAATATTTGTCAGCTTGGCCGAGGGCTGTGGGGCACGAATTGGAGGCTTTCTGATTATTGACACGGCTTTACAAAAGGATGGCATTGCTTCCAGTGCCAGGATTATTTTAAAAATCACTTTCCCGGTGTGAATGGGATTTCCAGCCAAGTAACTGACAGCCGGCAGGCCTCGCTGCTCTCCGGCTACATGCCCCTGGGCTCGCCTTCCAATGGGAGCTGCATGCGGGTGGCACAGGAGTGTCATTAAATGTTCTTAAATTGCAATGATCACCTGGAAAACAACCCACAGGGCCAGGTAGAGGGAAGGGGAAGCAGGGAGCAGGTTGACTTTCTCATAGTGGACACAGATGCTTTTGCTCACCCACCACTGAGATGCCAACACTCTGGAATTGCATGAAATTGAGAGAAGAAAGCAACAACATTCATGTGAAAATGTGAGGTCATTTTGGTTTCAAGGAGGCAGAAGAATCTCCTGGGACCTTGTGTTTCTCTACGTGTTCTCCCTGCTGCGAGTGCAGCCCTCTCGTGGACAGGAACTCAGCTCCAATTCAGCTCATTATCATGCCCCCAGAGGGCCTCTCCAGACCTTCCTGAGCCCCTTTAGGCTAATTGTTCACAGCTTTCACATCCTGGCACCTGTCACAGGCTGGAACACAATACAGACTCAATGAACTTCCCTGAACCTCAGATCTTTTCATTTAAAATGTCCACTCTGGGCTCTCCCTGCTGGCACAGGGGTTAAGTCTCACGCTTCAAGCTATCGCCAGCCACCGTGGCATGAGTTCAATTCCTGGCTAGGTTGCTGACCCACATGGACAGGAGAGGTCTGATCCCCACTCTGTCTCTGGTTGAGCCTCACACCACCACCACCCACCTCTGGCCTATACCCCCGCTCTTGAATGCACAAATAAAAATAAATCTTAAAAAAAAAATAAATAGGGCCTCCCTGGTGGCGCAAGGGCTTAAGATGCAACTTACCCACATGGGGCAGCAGACCTCTCCTGACTTACCCGCTGCTCCCCTCAGCAGTGTATTTCAGTACATCTGCCTGTTCTGCTCCCCACTCTGTCTCTGCTGAATCCTCAACCCTCCCGTGCATCTGGCCTGTACCCCAGTTCTTGTATGCATAACCTTTAAAATAATAATTATAATAAATAAAATGTCCATTCTGTTTTAAAGAGTTCCATCACCACCTTTCACTGATGTCCTCTTTCGCCACAATCTCTTATATTTGCACGGAGTTATTTACTTTCACATCTGTATATTGTTTAGGTGTTTATTATTTATATTCTCGTATTGCGTTCCATTCTGACAGCGGTTTTACCCAGCGCCTACACATCACACATATTGGTTGCCTGAATATTTTTTCTTTTTCTCTCAACTGTGTTGAATATTATAATGGAGTCCTCAGAGAAAAACCAGGATGGAGTGGAAACATTACAAGTTTCAACACCAATAAGACCTCATTTTCAATCCCAACTGTCCTACTTATTAATACTGGGACTTTGAGAAGTTTCCTGAACTCAGTTTCCACACCTGCAAACCAGAGGTGAGACTCGGGTCATGGAGAAACTCAGCTGGCACAATGAAGATGTCTAGCATATACTAGGTGCTCAATAAATACTAGCTTCTTTCTCCCTCTCTCTCTGTGCTTATATATATTTTTAAATATGAACTAAATGGAATGCCCTTGGATGGACAACTTATTTCCTAAGATATCATCTTCTGTTCTTATACTTTGTATTATTTATGATAAAGTTATATTTTGCAGATGTCTCATCAATCAAGCAAGGGAAAAGAGGAAAAAATAACCTCACAGAGAAGGTGGTGTTTTGTGTGGTCCTTTGCTAATTTTTAGGATATGAAGGCAAATGTGTATCATTATACTATTAAGTCTTCTCTCTATAGATTGAAGTGTTTCCATAATAAAACATTTTTTTAAAAGCCGTGGGTAGGATTTTGATAATCAGGACTTGCAAAGACAACAGTAAAATGAGGATGAGTTTGCAATCATGGGAAGAAGACATTTTGGCATATTCAAAGAATTGTAAGTTATCTGCTTTGAACAAAGAGGACAGTAGTAGGGAAAAGACTGGAAGGATGACTTGGAATCAACACTGAAAGACTGTAACTAATATTTCTTAAATTTCAGATTTAAAAAGAAAAATCATCTATGCTTTTCAGTAGAAGAGTATCATACCATGTCATCTCTGCTTCAAAAAAATAATGTAACAAAATTATTCTAGTATCTGCAATATGTTTGGAAACTATGGTACAAACACACACAAGCACATACACACACATGCTCATGTGCACACTTTGCTGTCTTAATTTTCCAAGTCTTTGCGACTATTTTCTCTGGAATGTTATTGCCTGTCTCTACCAGTCAACTTCATCACTCAGTTCTCGCATGTTCTGCAGGAAGTCACAAAAAACATACAATAAACACCCCCTCCTGTGTGGTCACAGTGCTCTGGACATATCTTTAACATCTCTCTTCCTCCACTGATAGATCGAACCCATCTTTTCATCCATCTCTATCATCATAATGCAAACCTTTCAAAGTTGTACCCCAGGTTTTACCCATATACAGAGTAAGCACTGGACCCAAGAAGTAAGAGGCAGAAACCACTGCAATCTGGCTAAAAAAAAATGTCGCCTAAGCTCTGCAACATCTACAGACTCTGGGAACATACTGGGTAATAGTTGTTCAAGAGAAGACACTAGATGGTGAGAATAGTGGCGGTGCTATGGTGAGGGCAATGGTGGTAGTGATGGTGGTGGTGGTGGTGATGTTATTGGTGGTGGTGGTAGTAATGGTGGTGATGATAGTGGCCAAGATGGCAGCAGCAGTAGTAACAATCTGTCTTTTCCACACATAAGTCAAATTAAAAGAAATGTAAGTGAAAGGCAGGGGGGAGAAGCCAGAGAGAGAGTTCCCTTGCAGATGTGTTAACTCTAAGGCTCGGGGGCCATGGCAGACTTCAAGGGGAGATGGAGGGAAAGCGGTGCTGTGATTTAGCTGTGTCGATGAAACAGTGACACACAGAGAAGAAAGCGGAATGAAACAGGTAGGGACACAAGAAAAGCAAGAGAATGGAAGGCAGCTAAGGCAAGAACATTTTGAGAGAATGAGTTGTGGTACATATATACAATGGAATATTACTCAGCCATGAAAAAGATAAACCCATGGAATTTGCAGCAACATGGATGGAGCTGGAAGGGATCATGCTAAGTGAAACAAGCCAGAAAGAAAAAGAAAAATACTGGATGGACTCACTCTTAGCAGGAATTTGGAAAACCTAAATAAAGGACCAGGAAGAAGACTATTAATTCTAATGAAGTAAAAATCAAAATCAACAAGCAACTATAAACCAGAGACACACTGGGGTAGGGGGGGAGGGGAGAAGGGATTAGGGTCAAAACAAAGGAGGTGGAAATTGTGTGGGGACTATAACCAAGATGAAAATGCATACATTGTGCAAAAATGAAAAAAATGATGTAAAAAATAAAAAAAAAAGGAAAAAATAAAAAAAATAAAAGACCAGTCCTTCTCAAAACACTCACTGTCTCTGGTTTATAGTTGCTTGTTGATTTTGATTTTTAGTTTATTATAATTAGTGTTCTTCCTGGTCCCTTATTTAGGTTTTCCAAATTCCTGCTAAGAGTGAGGCCATCCAGTATTTTTCTTTTTCTTTCTGGCTTATTTCACTGAGCATGATCCCTTCCAGCTCCACCCATGTTGCTGCAAATGGCATGAGTTTATCTTTTTGATGGCTGAGTAATATTCCACTGTGTAGATGCACACACCGGGGGAGGGGGCAGAGGGAGTGGGATCAAAACAAGGGGGTGGGAATTGTATGGGGGATATAACCAAAGATGGGCGCAGGGCACCGGGGATCACCAGATGCTTCACAGGCGAACGGGCTGGCGCAGGCAGGAGGGTTTCTCTCAAGGCTTCGTGTATGGAAGCTCTTTTTTCTTTTTTTTAGATCTGAAGGGTGTTTTGTCAGGCCAGCCATTCGGTGCGGGCGATGTGCGCTCGAAAGAACCTACCGCAAATCTCAGCCAGTGCCCTCCAGCTGTGGTCTCTGCAGCGCGCAGGAGGCAGTGAAAGCGGTTAGGCGGGGAATCCCCGCCTCTGCTCGGTCTCCTTCCTCATTTGTGAGCTGCTTCATTCATGGGTTTTTACCAAAAGGAAACTTAGTCATCAGGGTGTCAAAAAATACCACTTTGAGAAAAAAAGGATGGCAGCGCCAGTGTGAGAGAAATGTGGGCATGTCCTGCATCTTTTCAAAATACGCACTGGGTCTTGCTGAGGGTTTGGAACATCGCTCCTCATTTAGAGAAAAAGATTCCAAATGAGAGAATTTTATTCTAGGATTTGCTTCAAAATATGGGGGTCCTGGCGATACAGAGGAAATACCATTAGCCACGAGTTGCTCACTTTAAGGAGGGACACGTCGCAGTTAACTAACTGCCTTTGGATAGTTCACATTTCCCCCAAATAAAGATTCTCTTAAAGAGCTACTGAATTGCCGAAATCTGCCTTAAAAGTTGTTCAGAAAAGGGGATAGGGGTGGTGAATTAAAGGGCTACATATTTTTTTCTTGAGGAAAATGGGTCTTTGTTCCCTCTGATCTAAGATCACAATTTTGGTCTTTTAAAAGTTATTTAATTATGCATACAAGAGCTGGGGTGCAGGCCAGAGGTGTGGGGGTGAGAGGATTCATCAGAGACAGAGTGGGGAGCAGAACAGGTGGATAGACTGAAATACACTGCTGAGGGGAGCAGCAGGTAAGACAGGGGAGGTCTGCTGCGCCGTGTGGGTAGCTGCCTGGTCGGGGATCGAACTCCTGCTGCAGGGGCTGGTGATAGCTTCACAGTGCTGAGACTTAACCCCTTGCTCTACCAGGGAGACCCCCTAAGATCACAATTTTAATAACATCATCTCACCTCCCTTCTAGACAAGCAAAACGGCAGGGGGGTAAATTGATCTGCAACAAAGTAGGAAAGTTCTTCCCTTCTATGACTTCTTAGCACTACCAGTATAGTCTAGCCTGCCTCTCTCCAGCTTCACCCCATTTTTTTTACTAAGTTCATCCCACCCTGATGCCATTGGCCCACGCTGAGGTCACCATGAAAAAGATCCCCGAAATTCACCTTTGTAAAGATGTTTTTCATTATCTTACATAAAACCCTTTTATAAAGACTCTTAGGGGAAAATGCATGTTATCAATTACAAGGACAGTTGGTTTGTATGCAAAACAGATAAATCTTTGCTTAAGGATTATATGAACGTTTCTCTTTGTACTGCTTTCCTTGTGGGGACGGCTAAATTCTTAGGATCCCAATGGAACTTGTGGTCATTTAATTTCTGAGTCAGCATTTTGGGGGCTCTCTCTCTCTCTTCTTTGTGTCTTACCTACCCTTTTAATAGACTGTATTGTAGAACATTTTAAATACATGAAAATTTAAACAATATAGCCCTCTCCCCAGACCTGTGGCACATTCTGAAATGCCTCCTATCTCCTGCCAACATGAAGGAAGGAAGGAAAAAAACTGGCCAAAGCAGTATCAAAATCGATGGCAGGATACTTTCCATGCCCTTCCCTCTACTCTACCCCTCATCCCCCTCTCTCCCTTGAAGAGACTCCGCAGAATCCTCTGACCCACGGTTGCTTCCACTGGATCTATTCACCTTTCTCTCCAGGGAGGAGGCAGGAGTTTTGAGAGTCACACTTGCAAGCCACAGCCTGGCAACAACAAAACCAACCTAGTGGCCTTTGCCTTTGTCCTACCACATACTGTCCTGCTGTAGTACATCTCCCACTGGTGACACTCCTAGTTAGAGGTTCAAGACAGTCAGTTAAAAAACAAAAATTAAAAAGTAGCTCTGAGAAAACCACAGCATTTAAATGTGAGATTTTCTGAAAAAAGAATGGTAGTTTACAAAAGTCAACAACTTATTTTCTAAGCATTTTTTATTCATGCAAGTCTACTCATATTACAGTGTGATTTCGAGGACCTCATGTAACCCTTAGGGAAAATTCCACGGTCCTATAGAAAGACCGGGGCCTCAGTTTTTACTTCTGGTTAAACCATCATCACCATAGCTCACAGATTTGCCTCAGGCAGAGCCATAACTCAGGATGTCACAAGAAGTAGAGCTCTTTACTCTTAGACAATAAACCTAGAAACTGTTTCAGCCAGTGATCTTGAGACATGTAAATCAGTTTATCTCTAAGACTGAACACACAAAAAAGTATAAATTCCTTGTCACACCAATAAAATGTCCCATCAACATGCGTAATCAGAAAGTGAGTAAAACTTAGACTGGTCCAGCCCCTATGGAAAACAGTATGGAGGTTCCTCAAATTATTCTAAATAGATCTACCACATGAGGGCCTCCCTGGTGGCGCAGGCGATTGAGCGCCACACCATGAAGCTGTCCGCAGTCTCTGCAGTGTGGGTTTGATCCTGGCCAGCCAGGGAGAAACCCACACGGCGCGACAGACCTCTCCTGTCTCGGCCACTGCTCCCCTCAGCAGTGTATTTCAGTCGATTCACCTGTTTTGTGTATTTCAGTCAATCCACCTATTCTGCTGCCCACTCTGTCTCTGTGAATCCTCTCACCCGCACGTACATCTGGCCTGTACCCCAGTTCTTGTATAAATAAATAAATCTTTTAAAAAAGAATAGATCTACCACATGATCCAGCCTTTCCACTCCTAGATATCACCTGAAGGATACAAAATCACTAATTTGAAGGGAAACGTGCACTCTTGTGTTCACTGCAGTACTATTTACAATAGCCAAGTCATGGAAACAAGCTAAGTGTCCATCTGTAGAACAGTGGATTAAGAAGATGTGGTATATATACACAAGGGAATACTAAGCAACTATAAAAAGGATGAACGCCTGCCATTTGCAACGACATGGATGGCACTAGAGGAGACCACACTAAATGAGTTAAATCAGAAGTTGAAAGAAAAATACCAGATGATTTCACTCATATGTGGAAAGTGGGGGTGTGGGGAAGGAACTGATACTCAACCAAAACAAGTTCTATAAACATGACTACAGAATTAAGGCTACTAGAAGGGAAGTGGGGGTAGGGGTGGGATGGAAACAAAATGGCGGAGGGTACCAATGGTTTAGGAGGTGGAAACCTGCATTCGAGGAGGTGTGAATTTATTCCCCTACGTGACCGCAATAAAGACAAATCAATCAATAAAAATAAATAAGCACGATCCATGATCTCTCATATACACTGTTACCTATACAATTTCCCCAAGCTGGTTTTGATGGCTAGCCAAAAATATGAGGAGATAATTGCTAATGCTCTCCTGATATACTAAGATTTTCTTCAACTTTCAGGCTTTTGTTGGCCTGCTCTCCATGGAATGTTATTGATGCCAAGTTTCCCAAGGCTTGATTATTGGAGAACCAGGTAAAGGACTGAGCAAAGTACCTTGCCCTATCTCTCTAGAATCAGATGATTTCAAAGTACCAGAAGCTAGACTTCGTGGTGATGAGAGGACCCAGACACAGATGTTGAAACCATACTGCATACCTGAAGCTTATATAATATCACCAACCAATGTTACTTAATAAAAATTCTCTTTCAAAAAGTATCCATCAAAGGTATCTATGGTGACGTTATAAAACCACTCAACACAATCCTCTAAAAAGAGGCCAAGACGAAAGGACAAAATAATAGCTCTTGTGAGCTGTAAGACCTTGGGAAGCTATTAATCTAAGCCTCATCCTTAAAAGGGAGAACCAATATCTACCTTGGCAGAAGTTCAAGGAGCAAACTAATATATACAATGCCCCCAGGACAAATACACGTCGGATAAGTGAGTGCTAAAAGGTGCCAGGTGAGCTCCATGGCTATTTTTGGCAAGTGTTTTCTTAATAACAAGTGACTGATCACGAGAATAACAAGCAGGAATTTCTGAGTATCGAATAGTAATCTGCTTAGCACAGTGATCGGCCTTAATTAATTTAATGATGACTATACCTGCAAGGAATAAGTATTATTTCCTCCCATGGCCTTGCTCAGAGCCAGAGCTTGCAGAGCTGGAGCAGCCAGCTTCCCCTACAGCTTAACAGTGCTGAGTCCTTCCGCTGCAGGGAGCCTCATCATCAGAAGTCTATTTCTTGCAGACGGATGATTGCTAAAGAGTGTCAGGGCTACATACAAATATATCCTGGGATCCACAGGAAACAGTCTTGGATTAAAATCCCTCTACAGGTTTCCTACTCCTCTGTCCACACTTCTCTCAGAACAAATGCAGGTTAGAAAATGCATATCAGGAACTGTTATGACATGACCTGGCAATCAATTTTCCTTAAGTTGTGGGTTTTATCCACCGGCCAGAAGAGCCAAATTCAATCAAAAAGCTCTATTGCCGTGAACTCTGTCCAAGATATTTCAACCTTTCTGGTCTTTAATTCCCTTGCTGTAAAAATGAAAAAACATTTGCTCAATAAAAAAGCTAATTTTCTCTTTAAAAGGCACTGTGGTATTGGAGAGGAACACTACGCCAGATTGATAGGTAACATCATAACATTTTCTACCTTGAAATAGCTCTGAGGTAGGTTTGTAAACATACACCCCTTTCCTAAGCCGGATTCTGTTGAAACTGATAAGCCTGTTCCTGAGCTGACATAAACCACCTTAGCTGGAGGTAACCGGCAAGTTTGAAAGCAGTGACCATAGACTCTGCACATCATATTGTGTCTTAGCAATGCTCTGTGTGGCAATGCCCCCTCTCAGGACCAAAGATAGAGGCTCCCGGTGTAGGAGTAGATTCACTGGTCACCTCATCCTCATGGCGACCGTAAAATGATGCTTATCCCTGCCTACAGGAGGAGTCACCAGTCTCAGGCTAGACTCAGCACTCAAGGTCACAGAGACTCAAAAGCCTGGCTACCTACCAGGAACTTGAACTTAAAATAAAATAAATGCACATAACCGAATACATCCCAACAATTGCTTAGGGACATTTCTCTGTAGGAAGAGCACTAGTCTTTTACTAAGGATAGCATTGTCTCTCCAGAAAACCGCTGCCTCCTCCAGTACCTAAAAATGGAAAGAAAACTCGATCCTACACCAAGTAGCAACTCTCACTGCCTCTGACCAGGTCATCCAGAGTACGTGCCCACTTAGGGTTGCTGGATTCCTAGCACCAAGTCTAGAGAAACAATTCAGGAAATCCATTCTCCTCCTCATCACAAACTCATTTCACTTTCACATCCAGAATTGTTCTAGGTGTGACCAGTTCTAGACTTAATTTTAGCACAAGGTTCTTAACTGGGTAGCCTTGATCTCTTTATTCAAAACACCCAGGAATGAAAACAGGAAAATAGACAAACTTTTCAAAAAAAAAAAGGGCAACCGTGGAAGTTGAGAGGGAAGAAGGGTAGAATGAAGAAAAAACTAACAATCTAAGGAAAGTTTCGATGTTTGATTTTTGTACATTGGTTATTGCTTTCTTTTCTTTTTAAGATTTTTTTTTTATATACAAGAGCTGGGGTACAGGCCAGATGCGCGGGAGGGTGAAAGGATTCACCAGAGACAGAGCAGGGAGCAGAACAGGCAGATGGACCCAAAGCACTGCTGAGAGGAGCAGCGGGCGAGGCAGGAGAAGTCTGCCGCACCATGTGGGCATCTCCCTGGCCAGCCGAGAATCGAACCCTCGCTGCAGAGGATGCGGACAGCTTCACCACACTGTGTTCAACCCACTGTGCCACTGAGGAGGCCCATTGGTTATTGCTCTCTAAAAAATGATAGGGAATTTGAGCAACAGTCTAACCCAGAAGAGGAGTAGGACAAGGGACAAGAGGACAGAGAAGAGTCTGGAAGTGATGGGGCAAAGCCTTAACAGACATGGTGGGAAATAGAGCCCAGTGGAGAGAAGTGAAGAGGAGGAGAGGGTGTCCCTTTTAAACAAGAAGGACATAGGGAGCCTCCCTGGTGGCTCGGGGGTTAAGTCTCAGCACTGTCAAGCTATATCACCAGTCATTCAGCATGAGTTCAATCCCTGGCCAGGGAGCAACCCACATGGTGCAGCAGACCTCTCAGTCTCGCCTACCGCTCCCCTCGGCAGTGTATTTCAGTAGATCTGCCTGTTCTGCTCCCCAGTCTGTCTCAGGTGGACCCTCTCACCCCCCCACCTGGCCCCGCCTCACTGGCCTACACCCTAGTTCTTGCATGCATGCATAAATAAAAGTAAATCTTAAAAAAGAAGCACATGAAGATGGCAACAAAGAGAAACTTCCATGCACAGGGAAGCTGAGACAGGCACTCCCTGCTGACATATAACAAACAGAGTATTTTGCCAAGATTTCCCAGGGGTCCCAGAAAAACTCCAAGCCAAGAAACAGAAACAGCCAGAGTAGGTCAGCAAAGAGTTTTTGTGGTTTCAAGTGAAGTTTTACCAAATATACTTGCAACATATGTTCCATGAGACACATTCCAAGCAGCAACTCAACTATAAAAGGTTGGAAAGTGGGTGCGATGGAAAACTTTCTCATACCTTCTAAGAACCTCCTCCATTCCAAAGTTGCTCATCATAATACCCAGTAACAAATGAGTCAGAAGGGGTTCAGCTCAAGGATTAGGCCACATATGAGTACGTGACGCGGCCCTCTCTTCTAGCAATTGAAAAAAATGTGTTCAGTCTACGAAAGAGTTTAAGTCTTCATCCCTGCAGAGTTGCAAACCTCACCTAAAGATAGGATCTGTGATAGTGCCTCTGCCTTCCGATTCACAACAGCTTTATTGAGATAGAATCCACAGAGCATGATTTATTTAAATGATACAATTCAATGGTTTGGACATAGAGTTGTGCAGCCAACACCACAATCATTTTGTAACATTTTCATGTTATACTTCACAAAAGAAGTATTAGAACTGTGATTACTTTTAATATTAACCTTATTCTTAAAAAATACACATTGATCCTTAGCACTAAAAGATTATATAATAAATGCTCACCTAGTTCAGGAAAATATATATATATATATATACAGACACATGTACCACTGAACAGTACTCTTAAAAATGGTTAAGGTAATAAACTATTTTAGGGCTATTTCACCACGATTAAAAATAAAAAAAATATTTAAGGAAAAATGAATTATTATTATTTCCAGGTGTAGAAACTTTTTATTTTCAAGTTCCAACAGTTAATGTTCTCATCCAGGTTTAAATCTAAAGCCCAAGCCTCAGATTCCAGGTTTCTCTCTGAATTGCTTCTTATTTTACATCAAGAATTGGGGCCTCCCTGGTGCACAAGGGGTTAAGTTTCAGCACTATGAAGCTATCTGCAGCCACTGCAACACGAGTTCGATCCCCCGGTCAGGGAGGTGACCCACATGGCACAGCAGACCTCTTCTGTATTTCAGTCAATCCACCTGCCTGTTCTGCTCCCCATTTTGTCTCTGCTGAATCCTTCCATCCCCTGCACCTCTGACCTGCACCCCAGCTCTTACATGCATAAATAAATCTTTTTCAAAAATAAAAGCAACACCCCTTTTTAAATTCCTTCTTTTTCCCTAATGTTCTAAACTCAGATTACTTTCAGATGACTTCTGCTTTCCCAGCAAGCATTTTGTTTGCTTACTTCCCAGCTACTCTGGAGGTGTAAGTGTTCTTCAGAAAGTTACTTGTTCCCATTCTGCATCCCATGTACCTTTCCCTATATTCCTGATTCATACCACAGCTTCCTGATTCAGGAAAAGAAAAAGTGAATGGAATGCTTCCAAAATGTCCAGTGGCTATAACAACAGATGCCAAGACAGCTTCCTCCTTCTATGCCAAAGAGCAAATTCGAAATGCAAGGCACTATTGCTCCTTTTCCAGTTGTCTCAATCTCCAAATGCTGTTAGGCTAGAAGCTTTGGTCATGGAAAAGCTGATATTAGTACCATTCCAGGGGGTAAGACTACGCAAAGAGCTGTGTTCTCCGTGGGTGCCAAGTTCAAACAGGTTGGGGCTGGTGGGAAGAACAGAATGTCCTATGACAAAGGGGAGGGGCACAAGGTAGCCACCAGCAGGAAGAGAAGCAGCTGTGGTGTTTCATGTGCTGTGGCAGGAAAAGCAAAAGAACACGAAGGAGCTGAGGGTAGGCATGCAAAATTCTAGGAGCCGCAGCTAAATTCTTTCAAATGCTTACCTCTCAAGAATATCAGCCTCAAAGTGGCCAAATACTTTTTTTTCTGCAAGTTTATAAGCAAATAAGAAAACATTCCACCTGGGACTATCAGGCTCACTCTCCAAATCCTTCTGGATTGGGGAAGAGCAAACAGCCAGTTCATTGTCGAGCCAAAGAGAGATTATAGAAAGTGAAAGCACATTTCCTGGGTTTAGTTCCTTACATGGTCTCACAGTAAGTCAAAATCTGCTACCTAAGTCTCCAAGAAATTGTTCAAATTCTATGACAGTGTTGAAATCCTGTTAACTTCACTATTGCTTGCAATAAGTAGGCCAATAACTAGGACTAAGGCTTTTTTTTTTTTTAATAAAATAAAGAGCTATGGCTATTGTGCTTTCTTTTCATTGCAGAATATAACCTGTTCTAGATATTCTGGCAAAGGCTGTAGTCACTGCCCACTGTGTTTCCTTCTGAGCAGGAACATGACCACAATTATATTTCAGTGAATTGAATACACATTTATACAAACACCAGCTGAAACACAGCTTGATTGGAAGCAGGTAGAAAAATGGAGACACGTACATTCAATACGTATCTAACCTCAAAACCTCTCGCAGACCTCAGGACCCACCTCTGGGGTGGGTAGGAAGCAGGCCCACTGATGCCTTATAGCTGGTGCTGGCATGAGAAGGGCAAATGTCTTGTCCAAGGAACCACACAAGTTCATGGCACCAACAATAAGGAAGCAGAATAGATAAACACACGGTGCTTCCATTTACTTATCCTTTGCTCAAATATTCATCCAGTACTGAGCTATGCTCTGAAAGTAAGAAATGAGTTAGCGCTAACCCTCTGCTGCCAACCCCCACCCACCAGTAGCTCTCTTCTAGAATGAGTACCTTATGTGTGATGACCCCAGAGGCTCCAGGAAGGACAAGGACAAGGACAATGGTCTCAATGAGCTGGGTCAGGGAGAGCCGGCGGCGGCTTTGGTTGCATTTCCAGTCTTTGAAGAAGTTTATCTATGTCTCCTTCCTAACTGCCAACCACATATAATTCAAATTACTCCCACTGGCAATCGAAAGCCTCTCCAATTGTATGATCTTCTACTCCCACCTCTAATTTGTAACTGAGAGACAGCCAAAGGGAAGCCCTTTCTATTTGTCTGACCAGACCTACTGGTGGTCTTGAGTGCATTTCTCTGTTCATGCTTCTACCACCTGCCTATTTGACTGGTCCCTGCCCTACACAGTGCATACACAGTCCTCTGCTGATTAAGTTCTTACTGCATTTTGGTCCAATGTCTTATTCCTATGAATTCATCTCTCATCTCCCATCTCCTGCCCTTCCTCTCTACCTGCCAAGATTAGAAAGCTGTCTGTGCATCCACTGGTTTGCCTGGTTAGATGGTGGGTCAGCAACATTTATTATAGGTCCAAAGCAAGGAACTTCACAGACATCACCTCTGATCACCTTTCCAAATGCATGAGCTATCATTCTCATGATGCAACCTTAGAATGGCCAGGTAAACACTACAAGGTGTCACAGCCAGATGGGAGTGGAGCAAGGTATGTCTTGCTCAAATCCTGAATATTCTTCATGCTACCCTTTGGACTATAGTGTACATGGGACAACTCTTGTGTACCACTCCGAATTTCTCCCCACCCACTTCTTTCTTCCTTTCCTGATGTCACTTCCCAATTCAGCACAGTTTTGACCAGCTTTCAGAGATGCCACTTGACAGTACCACATGTCTGATTGTGCCAGATGTCCTCTTATATCTCTGGATTCTGACTTCAGAGTTTTCTGACACCTGATGGAAACTGCTGGGCTAGTTGAAATACAGATCCTGGGAGATAAAGCATTAGGGGCCACATGGATTCAAGGAACAGTGACGGACAGGACCTGACAAATAGCTCCTTGAGTCCACTAGGCACACAGTACTCAGGTGCTTCATGAGGCTCTGAGAAGAGCCAATGAGGTTAAACATCATTGTCCCTAGCAGTGACGGCCTCACTGGCTTTCCCTACTTCCCTGCTTCATTAGCCTTGTCCCTTCTCCTTGACACTACATTGACAATTAAATCTCTTGCACACAAGCCTCTATTTCAAGTTGTAGGTTCAGAGTCAGTAGCAGCAAAGTTGTGGGCTAGAGCTGGAGGGGGCTCAGCATCAGTGCTGATTGTGCTGCAATCGAGTTCTAAGAATCAGCCGATCCACTTGTGCTTGTGGTGTTCATGGAAGGACGGATGACTCATCTGCAGGTGTTAGCCAGCCCCCTCTTTGCAGCACCCCAGTACTACTTTGCAGCACCTCATTACTGCTACAGTGGACGCACAAATGGAATGGCCTGAATGGATGTGCATGGGTCCATCAGCAGGGGCCTCCTTTTACCAATGATCTAACCAATGTGACTGTTGAATGCCCAGCCAATCAATAGCAGACATAGATGCCAATTTCTAGTGCACCTTCAAGGATCTCAGCAAGCCCCTTGGTGGAAGCTTAATTATAATGACCACTTCCACCCAGGAGAAGAGGAAGAGATAGTGATTTGTGCTTACTGGAATTTATGCTTGTCTACCTACTCTAAGTATGGGTTTGTCTTCTCTGCATGCAATGCCACTGCTAGCACACTATCCAAGGACACAGGAATGCCTAACCTACCAACATGGTATCTCCCACAAAATTGTTGCAGATCAAGGGCCAGATTTGTGTCAAAAGAAGTTCAACAATGAGCTTATAACCAAGGAATCCACTGGGTTGATTATATACCTCATTGTTCAAGTATAGTCAACAGAATGGTGGCATAGCCTGTTAAAGGTTCAGTTAGGGCACTAGCATGAGGAGATCAACTTACTCTTCCAGTAAGAGTGGATTCATGCACCATCCCTGGAATTTCAGCAAGGAAGCGTGTTTCCTTTCAGTGGCTCAGTGGGCGGTGGTGTCAAAATCTACCCACCTGCTGTGCTCATTGTTACTGAGGTGTTATTTTTTTTTTCTTGGCCTTTTACCAATCGGAGGTAGGAAATATAAATGTGTGTTTACACATATGTATATACAAATACACATGCATGCATTTGTATACACACACCTCTGCTCATAAACATATATGTGTATATGTGTATATGTGTATATTGTATCCACATCCATGTGTATATTGTAGAAGTCAAGAATTCACACCAATAAGACCAATTCCAACCCATTCCCCACAGGGTTATTTTGTCTTATTTGCTCAATTTGCAGTACAACTAAAAATGTGGAGATTGCTTCCTCCATGCTACTGTGTGATTTTCATTTTAAGAGTGATGAAACAGCATCCAGGCTCCCCAGCGGAATAATGCTCCTGTCTTACTTGCCAGCAATGTAGCATGTATGCAAAGACATAGAACCATCATGATTGGCTTAGAGCAACATCTCACCAGATGGGCTGGGCTCAAGGCCTCCCTTCAAATACATGGTCACCTGGACAAGAGTGTTTATAAGAGGAAGAAGGCTGGGGGATCTGAAGAATATGGCCATGGGGGAGGCAACCTGTTGTTTCTGCTCCATTGTTCTACAATCCACTAAGTAAAGTTGGGCAACACAAATCCTCTAAAATTAAAATTTTCTTTGTGTGCTCACATACTTAATTTTCTAGAGCGAGGACCCCCATCATTCATTTTATTTTCAAAGGGCTCAGGAATACAAGAAGAATATAAAACCATCTGTGTTTTGAACTCACACAGTCCTTCATCTTAAATTTCAGAGTACAGAGGTTTCCGGGGACTTAAACCCTAATTCAGAAAATTCAGGTTTTCCTAATTTCATTTATTACACTTCTACTCCTAGGGCAGGAATCAGAATACCACACGGCCTTTGTCAAAATACAAATATTTGCCTCAATTGGAGTCCTCTTTGAGTTTGTTCCTAGAGACTGACTTTTCAGACATCCAAGGCAAGGGAGAGGCACTAAATCCCCAGTGAATGAGACATGTTGCCCTTTGAACTCTCATTCTTGTAAAGAAAAGGCATCAAGCAAGAGTCCCCGAGGAATAAAGGAAACAGAAGTTCAAACTGTCGTAAAGAAGACGTAAATCCACGGCTTAGGAGTCAAAGAGCAAATGTCAAGGCAGCTTGTCAGTTTCAATGTGTTCTCGAGATTTTATCCCATTGACTCCAAATGCGGTGCTCACGGTCCTAGAAGGATTAGCAGCCATCTGGGACAGCTGTGGTCATAGAAAGAGATCAACTTATCCAGAGCTTTAATCCTCCAGGGCTCCTTCAACAGTTCTATTTATCTTTCTGAAAAGGCTTCGTATAAAGGCATCTACTGCATCCAGTCCAGGGGGCAGGAGGCTTAGGGGGGCTCACTCCAAAATCATGTGCCTCTGGGTGTGGCTCTTCAGATTTTGCCAGGCTGACAACTGCTAGGCAGACGGATGAAATCATGGACTCGAGAAGATTTGACTTAGTCATCTCAATCACAGGGTGACCCTATAAAATGAGCATCTCAAATGGAACACTTTTGAGAGTGAAAGAAGACACTTAATGATTAAACCAAGACAAGAGGTGTAAAGAGGGGCAGACCCCACCAGACAGATGTCTGGCACATTGTAGCCCTGTCCTCTGCTCTGGTCTCTGTCTTTTATCCAGCACTTTGGATGTGCCTTACTTTGTTTTAAGCGTGACAGGGATGATCCAAAATCATTAAAATGAAGCAACGTACCATCACACCATACCATGAGGTCCCTGTCCATTAAGAGCTGTCTCGCTTCACTTTTAATTTACTCTGATCATTCTGAGCACTAGCCATGTTAGAGGCTTTGAAAGCAAAATTGACCGATGTTTACTCCGAGCTAAGGCATGAGGATCATTTGCATGCTTTGGTTTTTAAGTCTTTGATTCAGAATATATCCAAGTGACTCACTGGACTATTTTGGTCTTGGAAATTAAGCTGCATTTAGAGTCTTGGGCAATCACACATACCAGGATAGACCAAGGCCTTCCTAAGAAACCCCTGAAACATCCAGGAGAATCAAAAGAGGTTGGGGAATCAAACAGATTTGATTAGGCACCCCTTGAAAATCTCTTGAGCCCTCATAAGATTTTTATATTTTAGGTCATCTCCAAATCCTCTCCTGGGTCAAATATAATTTATGTACATTCTCTTCCATGTTCTAGTCCTCTTGGCTAAAAAACATTTCTCATCTAGGACTCCTGGTTCTTGTTCTGTTCATCACTAACCATAATCAAAAATAAAAATAAATTTTGAAAAGCAATATTACCACCTCGAAAATAACAACCCAAAAAAGAAAATTGCAACTACCCAAATTCCACCATCCAGGAAAAACACTATTTATATTTTGGTGCATTAGTTTGGACTCACTTTTGTGCACATGAGAACTATACATACTAATATAAAGAATCAATACAAAATTTTCTACTAAAAGCAGGACAAGACTGTGTATGCAATTTTTCATCCTATTTTTCTCACTTAGAATTTCATTGTGAATACTTCCTTCAGACATTAATCATATTTTCTGTAAACTTTTTTTTTTCAGTTGCAAAATATTCCACTGGAGGCACTTAAACCACTGGTTGTGAAGATGCATATTTATTCATAACTGGTGAGTGACCAATTGCATTGTTAGCATGCCTTAGGCGTATGTGTGAAATATGTTTGGCTCCTTAAAGAGAACAAGTTGAAGAAGGTTATGCTAAGTCACTCAGCCTTAAGGAACTTGAAACCAATCCACTTAGAACAAACCAAGACTTCTGAAATGGATGGAGAGATTATAATAAGGAGAGTGTCAGACTAGTTTTCTCTATGGGCTGATCACAAAAACAGAAAGACTTGCTCTTGAGGGGTGGGGGGAATGTTTGCTCGATATGACAGCTTCTAGAGAAACACAGTAGTTTTGCATCACACAAAATAATGAATCTAATTCTTTTCAGGGCTTCTTCTATGGGCTTTGCAATGTGCCAGGTAATGGTGATACAAAGATGACTAAGCAATAATCCTCTCTCTGGAGGACTTACAGCCTGCAGGGCAGTAGGGAGTGAAAGCTGACACTTGTACTCCTGGAGCCCATGAGATCGGCTGCTGAGAGCAGGAAAAATGAAGTTATAACAAGTCACCAAAGAGCATAGTAACAGCTCACATCTAGTAAATAAGTTTAGTTTTTTGCTCTCCTACTTTGAAACTGATACCTGTTCAAGTTAACTTTACTATCAATTCAAGAGTATCTGGATGTAGATACTACAATAGATAATATTAAATTCAAGAAACATGTATGGAGTTTTTTTATCACATGCAGGCACTGACCAAAATAAATTTAAAAAAGCTAAGAGTGATAAGCAATCCTACCACTTAGAAAATAAGAAAATAGTGAGATACAAAGATAAGAGAAACATGCTTCTGTCCACACTGAGCTCACATTTTGATAGTGATTACAGACATACAATTAGCAAATAATTAGAATAAAAGTGGGAACAGGGAACTCTGGGGGAATTCAAGTAGCTGGTCAAAGAGGGGAGAATGTGTCTCCAGGTTGCTTCCTGGAGGATTGTGCTTTGGGAGGTGAGGATGGGCAGGGTAAGGGAGAAAATCGGAAGAGGTAAGGCATTTCAGTAAAGGGAATAAGCCAACACAGTCAAACTCAGGGAGGTGCAGCATTAGCCAGAGGGTTATAAGGAATGTTCGAAGCTGGAATGTGAAATGCGAGCATCTTGTGTCTGGATGGAAACAGGGAGGCAGGCAGAGTCAGTGAGAGTTGGAAGCAACAGTGCTGTGGTCATAGTTCTGTTTTAGATGATGATCCTGCTTCATAGTTCACAGAGGAAGTGGAAGACTTGACCTTGAACCGCATCTGTCTCTAGTCACAATGTCAAAAAGCATTCATTGCCTCCTTCTTCCCTTCTACGTCAAGGTCGGCAAGGTTCACCCATCCCATCAAACACCAGTTTCCTCTCTAGATCTATCCACTCTTACCCCAGGTAGGATTTCAGGGCTTCCGGTATCTCCTCTATGATGATACTACCCAAAGTCTCCATCATGGTCCTCTAGCCTGATTTATTCCTCTCAATAAAGAAATATGGCCTTGTACTTGCCATAGAAAAAGCTTTCCTTCTTGCCATGTCTCCTACAGTTATAATTCCAATTCTCTAAAGAGATGTCCACACAGTACATTGTTTCCCACCTTCTCCTTTCATTGTTTAACCAACCATGATATAACAACACTCTTTTGCCATTACATCATGACAAGGCTCTGGTTACACTCACCAATCCCATTTTGCTCAACCATGCCCTAACTTTGCAAATGTGTTTAAAGGAAAAGAACTTGATATGCAAATATTGCTTGGAATATCTGGGTGGCCACAGTCTAATCACAAGTCCTTTAAAGTGGAAGAAGACAGAAGGGTAAGTCATACAGAAAACAAGAACTTGACCCATCTTGCAGACTTTGAAGATGGAAGAAGGTAGTCAGAAGCCAATGAATGCAAACGGTGTCTAAAACCTGGAAACCAACTTCAATGAATATCCAGCAAAACCATAAGGACCTCGTCTGATGATCACGAAATACGTACTTCTCCCCTAGAATCTGCAGAAGGAAACATAGTCTGCCAAAAGTTTTGTTTTTGCTTAATGAAACTCGAACTTAACTTCTGACTTACAGAACTGTAAGATAATAATAAATGCGTGTTATTTTAACCCATATATAATTGTGACAGAGTTGTGGTAACTTGTTACAGCAGCAGTGGAACACTGACACAACTTCTCAGAAGCTTTGCCATATCCAACCATTCTGTCCTCCTTAGAATAGTCACTTTCAGTCTACTTTCCAAGAAAAGATACCTTTTTCTTGGTTTTTCTCCTAACTCAATGGCTACAATTTTCAGTCTCCTGTGCTGGTTAATTCTGCATTTGGCCCTAATTTTTGGGTTATTCTTGCATCCTTCTCTTAGTTGCTCTTCCCTATTGTCAAGACCTTAAATTCCAACTCCTAGGGATGGCACCATTCAATCATCTAGACTATTTCTCTAATCACAAGACTCATAGTTCAATCATGCACCTGTTACTTTCCACTTGAATAACCTAGAGGCATTTCAACACATTCAAAATGCAATTCTTGATTCCCTCTTTAGGTAAAATTCTTCAAGAAAAGACCCTCTTCACTCAAACCAGTTGTCCTTAATCTCCATTTGCCTCCACATCTAATCCAACAGGATATCCCTCTGATTGTGTCCTTGAAAACTATTCCAGATCTTCTCAACTTTCTCCATCTCTTTTGCTCATACCTTAGTCCACACCAGCTTTATCTCTTACCTAGACTTCTGTAACAACTTCCTAGCTGGTCTCCACTCTTCCTCTTTCATCCCCCTCTGACCCATGTACCACAAAGAAAGAGTGATAAAAGAAATTGAAAATTGGATAAAACTGCTCCTGTGCTTAAAATTTTTCAGCCGTTTTCCATGAACTTGGAATAAAATGCACTTTGTACTATTGCACACAAGATCTATGTGATCTGCTCATTTCTTGGATTCCATCTCAAATCACTCTCTTCCAATCTCTCTGTGCATCAATCACTCTCTTCTAGTTTTTGGTTCTTGGGCCCACTACGGTCTTACAGATCTTGGGGTTCTTTGTACAGTCCTTTCTGTCTAAAGCCTTGATTTCTTACCCATTCCCATTCCAGTTCCTTCTCATCCTTCAGATCTCAGCTTAAATATAGTTATCATAGAGAACCTTGCTTGTGTCAACGCTATGCAAATCTGTCCACCCTTATATCCTCCACCTCAAGTCCTTGTCTGTTTCCTTTAAGACACAATGTCATAAAGATGTTAGCTATTGACCTGTGGAAATGCCTTTTTGGTCCTCAGCAACTAGTAAGTTCCATGAGAGCAGAAAGAGTGATTAGTTCCTTCTTTAATCTTCAGCCCTGAAAAAAGAGTGTTTGGTCTATAAAGGATGGCTGAATTACTTCTTTAGTCATTCTGGTGGGAGGTGGACAGTGGATCAAGATGGGGAACAAGACTGGAGACAGGACAACTGATTAAGAGATGAATGCTGAGGTCTAAATGCAAAAAGAGAAGAGTCTGGAGTTGATCAGAAACAGTGAAGACAGAGAGGAGGAAAACTAAATCTTATTGAAAAGGTCTTCCTTGGGGAATTGCAGGTGTTAGTAAGAAAAAGAACATTGGAGAAACAAATGTGGGATCATGAAAAGTGACGGGCTTGAGTTGGAAGAGAATGAGGATGAAGAACACGCATCTGGGTAAGGAAATCCAGCAAACCACTGTCTACTTAAATCTGAAATTTCATGGATAAGATTGGATGGGGAACCAAGATTTAAGAGTTATTATTATATATAGACATGTACATGCGAAGATTTTAATAGTATGGTAATTCCAGAATATTCCCAGTTTCCCATCAGAAGTGCAAAGTCTAAAACCACTGTTTAACAGTCAACCTGGTAGCAGTGAAAATGGAAAGGGACCCAGTCCAGAGCCTTCCTCTAGAAGAACCGATGAATGCACAATGAAAGGAAATTCACCACAATGGCATTTCAGAGCCCACACAAATCCCCTTCCACCCAGTTGGCCTCTCTGGATCATCTGAAGCCTTCCTTCCTACAGATGGCCCTCGTCCTACGACCACAGCTCACGAACACCAGGTGGCTGCGATGCCTGTGGAGCAGACCCACGGGATATATTTAAGTATTCGACACAGCACTGGTTCAGGATTTCTCCCTGAGAAGTGTTTGAACACAGATTGCAACATTTGCTATCTCTTCCTGTAAATGTTGATCCTATATCACTCTTCCTTTACTTGATCCCATATTCTTCTCAAGACCCTTTCACCCTAGCCTGGTATGTAGGTCTGAAGAAATAATCGACTACGAATACCCAGCTTCAAGTAAAGCATTAACCAAAAGGATAGCATGGGCTCCAGCAAGAGAACCAGTTCATGAGTCAGTACTGATTTTTATCATAATCCATGTAAGTATAAGGATGAGTTTTCCTGCTTTGTTAGAATCACCTTGTAATAAATTCCATCCACTTGAAAAAATTGATGTTGTATCAAAACCTCAGTTGTTAATCTGATTGTTTAAAACTCTGAATATATTTTTATAGATAGACAATATTCCAATAGGGAGTTTCCTATGCCCACTCACAAAATGTCCATCCAACTGATTACATAAGTGAACCTTAAATTTTGGAAGCGAGAACAAGCGAGTGAATTTCGTATTACTTACAGATGAGGAAACAGAGGCTGCCGCAGAGCTTCCGATTAGAACCATGAATAGCACTTTAAATCCATGCACCCAGAATAATCTGTTTCCATGTGCAACACCATGAGATTCCTACTGAGAATGCTAAGAGCACACAATTCCATTTTTCCCTTGTGGTGGATACAAGGTTTTTCCCAGTTTCAAGCCACTGGACAAGATGTGGGGCTGGTGGGTGAGAAATGAGTTCCAGAGAAAAATCAGCCAAGGAATAGAGGTCAGGGGTAGAAAGTAGTTGAGACACGTGCTAGGAAAGCCGAGCTCGTAATGAAAGTAACAATATAGAATATTCTCTTACTTTTTTTTTTAAATCAAATAAGGTATTTTTATTCTAGGAGTCTACTGATAGCTTTTTTCTTTTTTTCTTTTTTATTGAAATAACATTGGTTTACAACATTGTATGTAATTCAAAAGCACAGGATCTCATACAACACCCACCACCAAGACACTCACGGCCCTCCACCATATTCTACTGTACCCCCTCTTGACTGTGTTTGCCCCTGTCTCTCTTGCACCCTCAATTCCACAGATTTCTAGGGTTTATTTGGTTATATCTGACCCTTTGTTTTGTTTCTCTATAGTCCATATATGAGCAAAATCTTCTTGCTTTGTTCTTCTCCTTCTGACTTATTTCACTTAGCATTATCCCCTCTTGTTACATCCATGTGTTGCAAATGGCAAGGGTTCATTTTTTTTATAGCTGAGTAGTATTCCATATTTTATTCCACATTTTTCTAATCCACTCCTCTGTCCTTGGGCACTTCAGTTGTTTCCATAACCTGGCGATCATAAACAGGGCTGCAATGAACCTAGGAGTGCACATATCCCTTCAAATTAGTGTTTTTGCATACAATGGCTAGATACTTAGGAATGGAATTGCTGGATCATATAGTAGAACCATTTTTAATATTTTGGGAAACCTCCACAGGGCTTTCCATTCCTCTTACTTTAAAAAAAAAAAAATCTTTTCCTTTATACCTTCAAAATAAGAGGCAAGGAAATGTCCAAAGGGAGAAGGGGAAGAGGAAGAAAAAAAATTATTTCTAAGCAGAGGAGAAAAAGACTAATTATGAGGAGTGAGAAGCACGAAGAACAAGATGGGAAAATTCTCCCTCTGAGTCCCCTACTCCACATTTCTGCAATCAACAAACTCAGTAATGAAGAAGAATCAGCACGTGGTCCTTCTTTCAAACTGCTGCCAAGTTTATGCTCGCTTGCTCGACAAACATGTGCTGAATACATGCACATATATATAAGGAAAATGAAGAGATGTCTATCTATGCTAATGTTTAAAAGTGAAATTAGGCTGCTTTTGATAGAAAATGCAAAAGGCCAATAACAATTTAAATAAGGAAATAAGTGACTTGGTATAACTTGCAGACTTATAAAATGGACTAACTTCATCATGTTTAAGACTTTGGGTTTAAGGTGATCGGTTTAGATAGTGCAACTCTGGTCCTACCTAATCTGGACAGGAGGAAACTACAATTCCTGCCAGGACATTGCAACTTGAACCACTCGAGCAGGCTCCCGTCATTTAAATAGGTGTCTAACATTCATTTATTCAAGAAATATTATTAAGGAGATATGTGTTAGACTTTTGGAGGTCTGCAAATATAAATAACACACTTCTTCACATAAGTGAGTTAAAACCTAGAAGGTTAAAATGATATGAAGCAAAAATAATAAGTAGTGACTGAGTGTTTACAATAGGAAAAGAATGATGAAATGTAATAATTCATTTAATCTTCATGGAAGTTCTATAATCAACTATTTCCATCTCCATTTTACAGATGGAGAAACTCAGACCTCAAAGGAAAGAGTTCACATGGCCCAGAGTTAGAAACTAGAGACAAAAATTTAGCTTCAGGGTCCATTTTTATTGACTATTAGATATGCAGAACACAGACCTTATCATCTGAACAGGGACCTTTGTGCCTGTGAAAGGTGGTATGAAAAAGTAACAAAAATTATATAATATTTTAAATATTTATTTACTAACAGATGGGTTTCATATAGTGGGGAACCTATACAATGCAAACCTAAGAAAGGTATGTTCCAAATGAAGTTCTTTCTAGATAAATAAATTAAAATATACTTGTATGCACAAATATACACAGATACCTGCACATTAAAGCAAAATGTAGAAAAATACTTAAATTGATGATCTGAACATTACAAAACGACAGAATTATTTTTCTTGGCACATGCTCACCTCTTTTAAGTCAGTTTCTTAACCATCAAACCCCAAAGGCTGTGTCTTGGACACCACCGTTTGGCTCACAGTGATGTCAACTCCCTCTCCCACCATTTACAACTGGAAGGAGTCTGCCGATCCTGACCACTTAGATTGATCAGTAAGCACACACCCTGCACGGTCTCCACGAAAGGAAAGTGAAGTTATGGCTGGTCATTTTTTGGATATATCAGTGCTTTGAGCTGAAATTATGCTCATCCCACTGACATTAACACAGATTACTATAGATCGTTAACCTCTATTATTAGAGATTAATAATTAATAGAGATCATGGCAGAAACTGAAAGTTAAAAGTGGTCATCTGCAAAACCCACCCTAGCTTATTTTCACACAATAATTAAAGAAGGATACTTCATTTAAAAGAAATAAAAATGTGGGTGAACACTAAAGCAGAAGGACTGAGGGACAAAGATATTCCAAGACTGTCATGGGACAGCTAAGATGCATGGTCTTCTCACTACTGAGCTAAACCAGCTCATCAACAACCGTAACAGGAAGCAGATACCAGAAGAAACTACCACAAACATGTGGGAGCGATCACTTCTGGTTTGGGTAAAGAACACTTTCTGTTGCCTTTTGAAGAAATTGCAAACATGGACAGACAAGAACAATGTAATGAGCTCCCGTACCTGCTCCCCGATTAAACAACTGTCAATTGTTAACCAGTCTTGCTTCACCTACTACCCTCATCCCCCACTAGACTGCAAATTGAACCCCAGTATCACAGAATGGCATCTGTACATTGTACAGTACATGATCCTGAATGCTGAGGTGTGTTTGGGGAAATCTTATACGTGAGATACCATTTGTACAAAGTGTGAGAAGCATGGCTTCGCAAAGGCAACTATGGAGAAAAGAACAGTCTGGAGCAAGGACAGCCAGAAGCACTCTCAAGCACGGAGGTGGGGAAGGTAAGAGACTTGACCATAGTCTAATGGATACCCACACTGCATGCAGGACAACAGGGCAGCATGGACCAGAAATGAGGCTGGACAGGCCGGAAACGAGGCTGGAACTCAATCAGAGGTCACATATGCAGGGCAGTGATGTCCATGACACCCAGACATGACCAAGACGAAAATGCCATTCAGAGTGGATAAGAACCATACCCAAGGCCATCAAATTAACATGGGCTAGAATTGGGATTCAAATAAGCTGTTTATGTTGCTGGTCTAGAATTCACCAGAAGAAACAACCATCGTCATGCCCTTCAGGGGGAAAAAAATACATGGTTTGATGCAAATGCAGTGACACTTCACTGAGCTCTCCCATCATTTCTGGAAGGAGTGTATGTTCAGTCCCCCTGCCTCAAGCACCCCTTTACTGCTGGAATGAGCTGCCACCCCTCCAGCTGACCCAAGTCCACACCCCATCTAGGAGAAGCTCCCCTGCTCCTTACTGCTGAGGCCGAGTCCCAGGGTGTCTCTTATTCATGTTCCCCTCGTTTTAAAGGATTCTATAACCCGCCGAGGAGTCTGGGAGGAAGGAAAAGGCCTGAGGAGGAAAAGCCAGCATTATGTTTGCACGTTACAATCCCTAATGTGTGTGATTCGTTCCAAATGTGAACGAAAACCTCGCTAATTTCACCTTCCTTTCCAAATTGCCTCCCTTCAAATTGCTGCACATAAATTCTGACTAAAACTGACATGGTGTTTTCTGCAAAAGAAAGCAATCCGACTGCCAACCGCGGAAGAAAAGTTATGAAAAGTGGCACACAGCTGCTTTTTTTTTTTTTTTTTTTTGTAATGTGTGATTGACTATTAAAATGGAATCTTGCTGGCCTGGGCTCCTTCCTGGCAGCTATTAAATGCTAGTGAAGTTGGCGACCGTTTCTCTTCCCCCCATTATGAGAATCAGACTTGGGACGAGGAGGCAGAGGCCTCGGGTGACCTCCACTGGGCAAGGGGTGACATCAGGGTGCGAAATCTCAGGGCAGGTTTGGGGGATAGCCCTGCGGGAAGTGGAGCCCCACAGCTTGCTCAGCAGCTTGCCTTCTCAGCCCAGCTCTCCCCAGAACAAAAACCACCCTGTCTGGCACCATAAACAGTCAGAAAAACAAGCCTTAGACAAAGCCAGGCTATTCAAGGTCCCAGCGCTGTCCCATCCACCCCCTGGGCTCAGTGACCCAACAACTCACACAGAGCCTGCTGTCAAAATCGCAATTATTGGAAAAAATATCTGCGGAAGGAGGAAGGCACGAAGACGGCGGGGGGTGGGGGACGGGGGGAGTCATGTCCCCATTTTTCCCCTCCCTTGCAACCACATGCCACTGGCCTGCCAGCCTGCAGGTAAGGGTGTAGCGATCACGTCCCATACAGACCAGCGGGAACAACAGCGGGTGTGTAACCCAGACAGGGACAGACCTAGGAAATCAGGAGAGCTTCCTGCCACTCATTTCAAAAGCTGTAGTCGAAAAGGAAGCAGATTTGTGAGTTACCCAGGAGGTGGGAAAAGAAAGGACTTGAGTTTTTTCACCATTAAAAAGACTTTCTCACACCAAGTCTGGAAGGGTAGTGAGCATTTTAAATCTGTACCACACAGAGTCACCTACATCTCTAAGCAACCCATGCACTATGCTCCCCATCATGGTTGACCTGCCCTAAAATTCCACCTTCCTCTTCTTCCTCCCCTGTGTGACTGACCTGGGGGGTTGGCATGATTTCCAGGCTTCCAGGTGGCTTCTCAACACCCAGTCTATGGAGTCTTAGCTAGACGGCAGCACTGGTTTTCGTGCTGATCTCTGTCTGCCCCTTGGAGGTTGCACTTCACCAAGGCAGGGGTCCTGTGCTGTCCCAGTCACACTGACCTGCTACTTCCCACGCTGCTCACCCTACATCCCCAGCCTCTTCTGGCCACACTCTTCTAAGGCACCTCAGCTGTGCGGGGTCATTTCACAGATCATCTCCCACCCTGGTCCTGCTCACAGGCTGCAGAGCTGGAGAGAAGCCTGCACCCCACCAGAGGCTGCAAAAGAGAGCACCTGCTCACCAATCGAGGTTCACCTCCAGCAACATCCCCCTAAGTCTCTGCCTCCCCCCTCACCTCATCTTCCTTGCTCCCTCCCTTGCTACAGGACCTCAGCTGCCCTGTCTGTGTAGCCAACGGTTTCATTTGTTTAATGACAAGAGGGTCCCGTCCTAAACTGGAGTGTCTTATAGGCAAGCGGCCACATGTGCTCCATTGCTCTAGCCTCAAATGCTTAATGGACCACCTAGAATGTGTTTGCTGAAAATGTGAGACAGAAGCGGAAAGATGGAAAGGCAAGAGGGAGGGAGGGAGGAAAGGAAGAAAGAAGGGGATTTATTTTTAGGACATCTTGCATTTGCTGCCTCTCTTATATTTCCTTCCAATCTGAGCACTTCAATGGAATTTTAGAGATTTAGCTTAAGAGTCTGAAAAGGAAGACAATGACTTATTTAGCTACACCAAATATGGGTGTGGTCTCTCAAACCAGGGAAAAGTCTAGTCGATCAACCACAGGATGCTAAACATCACAAGAATAATAGAGGCAATGATGTAGCTCAAGAAATTTGGTCATTCTATGAATTGGAATGAAAATAACTCACTTAATGCAAAAAAAAAAAATTGCCAGAAACGTAAAAATTGTAAAACATGTTTTTAAGCACAAAAGCGTCCAATGACTGGCTGCTCTCTGCCCTGGGGGTTGGCAGGTCCTGGGAGAGGAAGGTCCAGTTTCTCCCTGGCTGAGGGGCTGACATTCACGCTCAAGTCTGCGCACCAGCAAAGCAGGTTAGAACCATCATCTGAGATTTATTATAAAGTTCTCAACCCCCAAGAGGCTTGCTTTAAAGCACTCCAAAAGGTCAATGGATCTCAAAATAAAGACCTCCCTGGTGACTTTTGCAAGAAGCGTTTTCGTGGCGACGTGGGCAGAGAAGCCAGGTGGCAGGCCCTCGGAGATGAGAGGGCGTGGAGAAAATGGAGCCCACGCTGAAGGGTGCTGGCAGAGAAGTGGGACAAGGACGACAAAAGCCAACACATGTCAACAAACTTCTTCCCCACTGGGAGACGCTGCACATGTTTTCATGCAGAATAAAGCAGTGTCAGTAATGGGAACGAAAGCCAGGTGAACATCTGGGGCAGCAGGAGAAGGGCAGGGCTATTAATAGCAACAGGAGACTGGAAGGCTCCACAGGCCTCAGCGGCACCAGAGTTTACAGCAGTTTTGAGGATGGGCTTCTTGGTGCAAAGATTTGTGGGAAATCAGAGACAACTAGGGTGAAGGATTATTCTGGAATGTGGTTCAAAGACTTCAGGGTGATATAAATCTCCTGGAGAGTTTGTTTCATATGCAGTGTCCCTACCCTCTGGAGTTCTGACTCAGTAGGTCCAGGACTAGTCAATGAATGTGCATCTTAGAAGGAAGGGAGGGAGCTAAGATGGAAGGGATAGAAGGAAAGACAAAGGGAGAGAGGGAGGAAGGAGTTGTCCTTTTTTTTGAAGGGCCCCCTGCTTCGGAGGGTGACAGTGTCACAGGTAGCAATGAGGCCATAAATTGGGCCTGGACAACAGCAGTACTGGAGGCCGCTGGCAGACTGCAGACTGATGCACTGAGGCCAGGTGAGACTCAAGATCCTGCATTTCTGACAAGCTCCCTGGGGATGCCAGACTACAGTCTGCAGGCCAGGGTGCACATGTGGAGCAGCAAGGTGCCAGCAAAGGGCAGATATTAAAAGGAGTGGAATCCCAGTGAAAATCCAAGTGGTCCCTCTCCCTGATTCTAGTATCCGTGCAGGACCCCTCCTGTGGGCCAAACCCTGAGGATTTCCACATAAATACCACTCAACATGGGGGGGGCAGACATCAGCAGGCATCAAAACAAGACATGGAGAGCATGATAGCCCTTATTAGCAATGGGAACCATTCCTTCCATGTTTATTATTGGTGCCCAAAGGTTATTAGAGGCACAGAGAGAATCCCATAACTTCATCTGCAAGCTGTATCCTTCAACAGCAGAAGCCACCATTAGAGAAAGGTGCTAAGCAGAAATGTATATGTGGTGTTGCAAACCAATGTAACCTCAATAAAAAGAGGAAGGAGGGACCTCCCTGGTGGCACAAGAGGTTAAGCACCAGCACTGTGAAGCTTCCGCAGCCTCTGCAGGATGAGTTTGATCCTCGGCCAGGGAGCTACCCACATGGCACAGCAGACCTCTCCTGTCTCGCCCGCTGCTCCCCCTCAGCAGCGTATTTCAATAGATCCACCTGTTCTGCTCCCCACTCTGTCTCTGGTGAATCCTCTCCCTGACCCCCACCCTCTGGCCTGTACCCCAGCTCGTGTATGCATAAATAAAATAAATGTTTAAAAAAAAAAAAAAAGGAAGGAAGAAAGGAGAGAGGGAAGTAGGGAGGGAAGGAAGTTAAGGTCTCTCTGAGGTTGGGACCCTTGCTGGGGAGACCTCCAAGGGAGGACAGCACTTGAACTGGGTCAAAAAGAAGAGCTGCACAATTTCCAAGCGGAGGAGGCAAAGCAGGATGTACTGCAGGGAACAGCGGGTATCAAGGTGTGGCCTGTGAAAGGGCAGCATGTGGGTGGCCCGTGCAGCTGGGGGTCAGGCAGCACTTCCGAGCGAAGAAGCTGGCTTTGATCACAGTGAGCAAAGGAAAACAGCAGGGGCAATTTTAAAACAGAAGCACGATGAGAGGTGTGTCATTTGAAGACACTTAGCAGCGATGTAGGGGAGGGGCTCGGAGAGACTGGTGAGAAGATATATAGGGCAGGCAGTGCAAGACCAGCCAGGAGAGAATCAGCACCCCGAAACAAAGCAGCTAAGTGGATACAGAGAAGACCAGGCAGGAGAGACGTCTCTGTGAGAAATAATGGGATAAGGCAGCCCTCCCTCTGCCCACCTGTGACTACGCAGGTGCCTCTATTCACCAGCTCTCTCCCTCTGCAGGGCAGCAGCCTTCCAGCCTGCCCGTGACCTGCACCATGTTGGTACTTCTCCTCACTGACCTCCCTCGGTGGAGGCTGCTCCCCTCAAGGCCGCCCGCCTGCAACCATGCAGGTCTCTCTCAGCAAATCTGTCCCTTCTGGGGCAGCTCTTTCTGCCCGCTTGTGTCTATGCCAGTGTCTTTTTCTGTTTTATCCCTTCCCTAATAAACCTGCCCTTTAAATATATTTAAAAAAAAAAAAAAAAAGAACCAATGGGATCAGGTGGAAAGGAAGCAAGGCAGGTAATCATTTAGGACAGACCGTGCCCTAGATTCCTCATCTCACTGAGAAACTATGGATCCAGCCAAGCACATATGTATACACATCGACAGCAACTCTGCACCCTCAAATTACGAGTTCTCCACTAGGAAAGTAATAGAGGGAGCCCTCAGATGACCAAGTTGTGATGGTTTCAAGATCTGATCATTACCGTGGAGAAGGCTGATTCAAGCCAATTTCTAGAAACAGAAATTTTAAAGTTCTCAAGACATACGGTTGCCTTATTTGAAAATAGGGCAGCACAAACCCCAGGCCACCACTAACCAAGCTACTTCTGTGTGAAAGAACAAAAGAAACATCTCAAACCCAAGGGGTTATTATTTCCCTCCTGCCCCCCCCCCCAAAATCCACAGTATAAGCTTCCCCCAGGCCAGCCAGGACCAGGCCCCAAGGAGGTGCACTAGAGTGGCCAGCTGGATCTGGTTTACCTCTCAGGCCCAGTCCAGCATCCTTGGACCCCACTAAGCCCAGAAACCCTATAGGGTCAGCCATCCTATAATTAACAAAGATTCTGAGAATAGATTTTCTAACATGTTAAAAAGAAATAAGGAGCCATTAGGCCAGGTATTTGGCGGGGGCAGGGAGCTTTGTATTCATGTTCATTTAACCTTCACAATATTCTTATGAGGTCCATTACACAGGGAAGTAAACTGAGCTTCAGGAAGTCAAGTGGCCCAAGAGGCTACATGACAGGCAGTCCCAGAGGAACGCCTTTAAGAGTCCCTTCATCTCATCTTGAGCTGAACACTGTAATCCTTAAGCAAATGTTTGGAGAGCAAAGAAGCTTAACACTCCCAGCAGGGAATTCGAGGTGGGGAAAGAGTTAGAACCCCATTCTGCAAACTCCAGGCCTAGAGTTTGCTGTATCCCAAGACTAAAAGTTGTCTACATCATGCTAAAATGATTAATGGTTCTCTCTATTTACTTATATTTCACTTGTGGCTACAAATGTTTGTTGATGTAATTAATACTCTTCCCCAAGTAATTTTTTTTAATCTTCATTAGAAATTCAGACACCAGACTCTTTCCTAACTCAAATTCATCACTTTCTTTAGTTCCACCAACCCTAGAAATCTAACATCTTAAGTGTGAAATATAAAGGCCCAAATATAATTTTGGTAAGAATATCATAATATTACATTAAAATACTCTGGGTCCTTGAACTGTAAGCACACATTTACACACTCTTGTATTTTTAAAACAGGCAGCAGAGACATTAGATACTCCCTGAACATACAAATCTTCCCAGGCCTCCCAGGTGGTGCAGGGGTTAAGTCTCAGTGCTATCAAGCTATCACCAGCCACTGCAGCATGAGTTTGATCCCCAGCCAGGGAGCTACCCACACGGTGCAGCAGACCTCCCCTGTCTCCCCGCAGCTCCCCTCAGCAGTGTATTTCAGTAGATCCACCTGTTCTGCTCCCCATTCTGTCTCTGGTGAATCCTCTCACCCCCGGCACCTCTGGCCTGTACCCCAGTTCTTGTATGCATAAATAAATAAAATAAATCTTTAAAAAAAAAACATATAAGTCTTCCCAGATGTCTCCCACATGTGGTTAGTTCTGGTCGACACAATGTGAGAAGCAACAGGTGCCAGTCTGGTCTAGGAAGTCATGAAAGGCCCCGTTGCTATCTCTGGTTCTCCTTCAAAGTCCACTGTTAGAGATGGCATTGTTAACAGAGGGTAGACTAGATATCACCCAGCTTTATGCTATGGAAACAAGTGAAAATGGCACTTTGTGTTAAGTCACTCTGATCTGTGAGTTTCTGTATCATCCCAGCACAGCTTACTTGGCTACTTCCTTTATTTTCATTTTTCTCAATGATTCCTTATACGTGTGTTGGGAACCAACATCCAGAACTTAAGATGAGGGAGAAGGTTGACTGCCTATCTTTCAATGGACCGGTGGTTCTCAAATTGTGTTACCCAATCACGGGTATCAGAGCATCCAATCACGAGTACCTGGCAATCACGGGTACCTAGGACCCTTTGTCAGCCAAGCTAGGGTCACCCCATCACAGATCATCACAGAATGAGAAACTGAGGCTGTCCTCTAGGTGATTCTGACACCTGCCTAGATACAGGAGCACCATTCCGGAGTGCTAATTGTTTGACTTGCTATTTTCTGCTGATGAAGACCCAGACCCAGTGAAGTTATGTTAATGTGCACAAATATTTGTATAGGTGCGTATGATTTCTGTCTAGCTGCAAAAATGACCCTTACGGTTATTGTTTGGTAGCCCTGAAGAATATTAATCAGTTCTATATCTAAACATATATCCCAAGGCCAATCTTATTTCGGAAAGAATCCCAAGCTTCTTGATTTTCCCCCATGAACCAGCTTTACCATCCTCATTCAAGGATTATATATTCAATCAATGTCCCCTCTATATTTGTACGAGTCACATTTTAAATTATTTAGAAGTTACACTTTGGCAATGGCAGCTTGGATACTCAACATGAATAATTCTAGAATGTCAGAGATGGATAAAGCTTGAGAAGGACAAAAGCAAAAATATGTAAAAATTGCATTTAGAGATTCTACTCTACCCTGAGAAAATCTACTTAACAAGCATAAAATCAGCTGAAGAACCAACTAGCTATACATACTGTGAGAGGTTATACTTTTACCTGAATATATTCTACAAAGATGTAGACTAAGTCAGGGTCATATGAAAATGAATAGGCTGTGCATGAATCTGAAGCCTCAAAGAAGAAAAAAATAAGTGAAAAGGGCAACCTTTTCAATCTCAGCACTACCAAAATTGGGCCTGATATTTCTGTGTTTGGGGGGCTGTTCTGAGCACTGTAAGATGTTTCGTAGCATCCATGGCTTCTACCATTAGATACTGGTAACAACCCCAGTATCATTATGACAAACCAAAATGTCCTTAGACATCACCAGGTATACTCCAGGGGACAACATCACTTCCAGTTGAGAACCCCTGGTTAAGAGGAAAACAGTTATGCCTCACTTTGCGACACTTTGATCAACAACAGACCGTATACACTATGGTGGTCCTGACAAGTTAAAGCACGGTGCCTGGGGGTGTCACTGGCTATCCCAACTAGGGATTATTCTCTGTGTATGTATGTAATTATTCTCCATGACATTCACACAATGACAGAACTGCCTTAGGACACACTTGTCAGAACATAGGCCCACAGCTAATGACCAATGACTGTGCTCAAAAGGCAAATGAAGGAGCTCTTGAAAATGCAATGATAAAACCTACTGAATTTCCAAAATGTAGTAATTCAATTATGATATATCATTTTCTGACTTTTTCTCACGTATTCATTCTAACTTTAGAAACTATTGACAAGATTCTAAACTGTATATGAAAGGTAAAAGGCCCTTGAAAAGAAAAGACTGATAATGTAAAAATGTAAAAACAAAAAAACCTAGAAGAAGAATGAAATAAACAAATTTAAAATGGGATAGACGGCAAAGGACTAGGAATTACTGGCTTTATAACAGCACACCTTCCTCCATTCTCTCCTTCTGGAAGAATCTGAATAAAGCAATGGGGTGGTGGAAGGGCAATCTAATACCCATACTTCCCAGCCTTCCTTGCAAGTAGGGTGATGAATATTATCATTTTTGGCCACTGGACTATGAGAAGTGAAATGCGTCACTTCCAGGCTGAAGATTAAGAAACTTGCTGTTGTCACTGACAACTGCAGGAGCTGTTCGCCCACCTCTCTCTCCCCCTGCCATGGAGCCTACACATAGGCCATGTGTTGGAGATGGTGGAGCAATATGGTGGAGTCTCCACTAGCCTGGGCAGCTGAGTCACTGAGGGCCGCAGGGTCCCACTGATTCACTGGGAGCATGAAGTATGAGCAAGAAGTGACTTTTTCCTTGTGATCAGCCACTGAGATTTGGGAGGGTGTTACCTAGTGTAACCTGACTCACAGTGAGAATAATATCCCCATTCTAATTAAAGGACTACCGAAGTCCTCATCATTCATTTCCAGATTTTTCTTCATCAAATTGCCCATTGCCAAATTACTTTAACATTTTCCATAGAAGGATGCGATATTAGGACTTAAAAGGCCACACTTCCCCAAAAGAGAGGCAGAGCAAGTAAAGAATCACAAACTAATGTTTCATTATAAGCAGATCAGCGTTCTGAGCACACAGATAGGAGAGGTTAAGTGACAGAATTCCCTAGCAGTGATGCAGGGATGCTAAGAGAATAAAACAACAATTATAAGTAGCTACCGCTGGTTGAGGACCGGTGACATGTCCAGCGCTATATTATTTGCTTTATTTCATTACCTCATTTAATAATCATTACAACAATTTTCCAAATTAGGTATTAAAATGCACAGAATTGGCTGCTCACACAATTGGCTGACAAAATTGGTTTTGTTCAGCGAACGGTGGCAACGTGGGTGGGTGAGGATGGTGGAGCTCAGGAGGTCTGTCTACACCTCGGAGTGGAGACCCAAGTGATCTCATCTTAGTTTCTTAGATTTTTACAGCATCAAGAACCAAGCATATGGAAGGGAGACCATATGTGGCCCACTGCCCCAAACATTCACCATCAGACCCTTTACAGAAAAAAGTCTGTGAACCTGTAGTTTTTGACAACCAAGGCAACCCCTTTTGCCAGTATAGGTTTAAGGATGAACAGGATGTGGCTTTTGACCCCAGGTTCAAACCTGAAAGGAAGTCTGAGGCTGGTGGGGGATGGTGTCTGAGAAAGTGCTTCCTTCCTCATCACAATATCTGACAGGAGGGAGAAATGTCCCTTTCTCTTGCTCCTTTTGATGTTACCATGTTACCTCATGATATTTAGGGCTACTGTAGGCTTTGCGTGACCAGGATGAATCTGGAATGGAGGGGACACCTCCCAGAGCCAGGGTGTGTCCAAATTACTGAATTAATCACCTCCAGTCACCTACATAGAGGGAGTAATAAACCACCCTTCTGTGGTGGCCATTTATGCTGGGTATTCAGTTACATATCTATATGGCTAGAATCCTGTTCTCTTTCTACCTATTTCCCCTAAGAGATGAAACAACTCTCACATTTCCAGTAATACGGAGCTTGAGAAGCTAAGGAACCATCAGAGACCCTTTGCTTCCAGCTGGGAAACTTTTCAACACATTGTAAGTCATCTCCCAGCACTCCCAACCCCATCATAATTCTCTAACCCTTTCTCTGGAAAGAAAGCACTAGAATATCAAATGCTGGACTGGCCCCCAGGGTCACAAGGTTTGCCTCCTCCCTTTGTAAAATGTAAAGAATGAGGTTTGTGAACAAATGCTAATCCTTTCCTTCCAAAGTGCCTACCCACAAAATGTTATTAGCCCCAAATCTATATTTTCAAGTTAATGTTGATGTAGTTTTGTAAAATTTCCTTCAATTTACCTTTGGAATTACCCTATGTGTCCTCCTGCCATTGAACAAAAAATCCCCTTTAGCCCGCCTGGTCAATTAGGTTTCCTTTAAGAAAAATCATCAAATATGTATGTGTCCATGATGCTAGAAGGTCATTCCCTCTGGACAGAACATCTGTGCTCGTCATTCACTCTGGCGAGATAGGCTTCTGTGGATAATGACTTAATCGCTGGACCTGGAAGCTTTCACCACACTCAGCGGCTGTCACAGCACTCATTGATGGAAAAAGCACTTCTGGCTAGAAATACAGACATCAGCCAAGTCACAAAAGCTTCCTGATCGTTCTTCTCTGGCCTCAACCAAACCACAACAAAGAGCTGCTACTGTCTCATTAGGAAGTCAGTTTGTCTGACTTCAGTGCTTAAAACCTGAAGAGGGCTATTTTCAGAGTGATAACCTGCAGGCCATAAACAGTTACCCACACAGGTTAAAGCTCCCTCTTTATTTCAGCATCTAAAGCAAATGTCGAAGGCCATTTGTTTTTCTTTAAATCCGAGGCAGCGGTTGTTAACCTTGGCTGCACATTGGAATCCCCGGGGAGTTTTAAACTTTGATGATGCCTGGGCCGGTCCCCAGGGTTCTGATTAATTGTTCCAAATGCATCCTGGGCATTAGGATGTCTAAAAGTTCCCCAGGTAATTCTAATATTCAGTCAAGGTTGAGAATCACTGACCCAAGGTCAATGGGAAATAGAAGAAAATATAATTAAAGATCTATGCCCAAGAGAAACAGATCACTAAATTGCATTAACATACAGTTAAAGGAAGACTAGAAAAGGTTCCGCCTACTATTTAGCACTTCCAAAAAATAATAGGAAATTTATTACCAATCAGCAACCCAAAATCTATCATCTCTCCATCCATCCGTCTGTCCGTCCGTCCATCCATCCAACCGTTCATCCATCCTTCCTTCTATCTGTATTGATAGACAGCAAATTACTTAAAGAAGCAGAGCTATGACCCAGAAGAAGAGACCAGAATAAAGGAAAGAAAATGAATGTGTTTTTGCCATAAACCTGACAGTCATCCCTAATCCTTCACATCCATACCATATGTCAGCACACATCAACATTTTTTTTATTTTTTATTTTTACTTATTTATGCATGTAAGAACTGGGAAGACAGAGTGGGGAGCAGAACAGGCAGATCTACTGAAATACTCTGCTGAGGGAAGCAGCGGGGAGTCAGGAGAGGTCTGCTGCGCCATGTGGGTAGCTCCCTGGCTGGGGATTGAACTCATGCTGCAGTGGCTTCAATAGCTTCATAGCGCTGAGACGTAATAACCCCTTGCACCACCAGGGAGGCCCTGAGTTTTTTAAATTCAGAATGGATCTCAAATTTACTTTAATCTTTTGAAAATAGATATCAGGGAAGACAGGAGACTCTACTGCTACTTATAATTAAAATTTTCCATAGGCGACAGACAGGCAGGACTTCAGAGATGAGGAGATAGGTATCTGCTTATTAGGTGAAAGTTCTTTTCTTTTTTCATCTGTGACATGTTGTCTCAGCATTAGCTCCCTGGTCCTGAATTGTGGGCTCAATTCCCAGACACCCAGGGCAGGGACAGGGGAGGAAAGCATCACACGCTTCCCGCCCTTATTCCTAATATACTTCCCTCACTCCTAATATCAGAGCAGCCTTGACTTTTCCAACATTCAGGGCCTGATAATTCTTCATCGGGGGGCTGTGCTGTGCATCATAGGATGTTTGGCAGCATCTCTGACCTCTGCCCATTAGATGCCAGTAGCACACACAGCAGACACAACTCCTCCCAGCAATGACAACCAAAGATGCTTCCAGCCATTTTTGATGTAGCCCCAGGGGGCCAGCTCCCACCTCAACAGAGGACACTGCATTGGAGGAACCAGCCCCGCTCTCTAGCTTGTTGCCCTTCTCTTCCTTCTTCTGTCCCTGTGGCTGCTGCTCTAGTTTTCACCTTGATCCTCTTTAACCTGGTCTACCAGATGACTGCCCCAAACTGCCTCCTCGCCACCACCTTCAGTGGAGGCCTAAGGCCTCCAGACTGTCAGCAGAGCACAGCAGAAGCTGGGGTATGCACCCAGAATCCCCTCCAGGCCTCCCTCCCACACTTGCTGAGCTGAAGAGGGCTATTTCTCCAAGGTGAGGCATCCCCCTCCACAGGGGCAGCCTCTATCCCGAGACCACAGTGTCTAAAGGCTGGACCCCCAGGCCAGACCACTCTGTGGCCATTCCGGCTCCAAAGCATCCCCATGGGACCAGCCTCACAGCTGCCTGCTCAGTCAGCTCTTGCTGCTGCCCAATCCTGTGTCACCCGCTCCCCTTCAAATGCAAGTTCCAAGAATGCATCCCAATAAGATTCATGCACATCTTCCTTCTCCAGATTGGTTTCCTGAAGGACAAGACCAAAGACACCAAGTTGTCTTCATAAGCTACACAGCTGATTGTGCATCCACACTTGCTCCTCATTACCCACAATGAAAGGCCACAAAGAGGAACTTATCAGGAATGGCACCCCGGGGTGCTGGGGAAGCAGCTCTTGAGGGGGAGGAGTCAGCCCAGTATATAGTACTCACTGCTTTCCTTTGTGTGACTATTTCCACCACTGCCAATTTCAAACTACCAACAGTTTAGCAACCAGTTTGCAACACCACTGGCTATTAAACAAATAACCCTGGTGGGCCAGATACAGCTGGCTCCAGAGTGGCTGATAACCCCAGGCATTCGCCATTGTTCCTGCTGATTGTTCTCCTTCATCACGCTTCATTGCAGCCAGGACACATTCTTGCAATTGTCAGGCCACCAGATGCTTGGAGGTCCTGGGTCCTTATTCATGCTGTTTTCTGTCTAGAATAGGCTTCCTGTCCCTTTCTGATCGTGTGACCTACTCAAAGTTCTGGATTCAGCTTAAAGAAAACCTCTTCCATAAACACTTTCATGATTCACCCCTGACCATCCTATTTTGTGTCTACAAGTTCCATAGAGACTTCCACATCAACATATTCCTATTGTATTTTAGGATGCATGTGTGCATGCATGTAGTGTGTGTTTGTATGTGTGCGTGTGTATGCACAGGTGTGTGCGGGTGCGTATGCATGTGTGTGTGCACACAGGTGTGTGAGCAGGTATGTGCGTGTGTGTATATGTCCTGTATATGTCTTTGTGCCTCTGTGTGTGTTTGCAAAACTGTACTGTCCAGACTGTAACTACTCTGAGGGTAGGGTCTCAATTATACTTTTCTGGCACAGAAGGTGCTCACAAAATATGTGAATATACTAAAAAGCTGGCCTCGCCTTCTAGCTCAATTCTATCAGGATATCAACAGAAAAATACCTCGAAGGAAAAAATACTCTTTACCCCAAATTTGAACAATGGTTTTGATCCTCTTCCCTCCTTACCCCAGCCCATGTTTCAGTGAGGCAAGGTATAAGGGCCAAGCCACAGCAGGGCCCCTGAGGCTTGGCACCAAATCCAAGGGTCTCAGGACAGATGGGAAAGTCCTGGAAACAACATTGCAGCCCTGGGAGATGGGCAGTGGATGGACAGATGCCACCTGGACTGGCAATGTAGAGCCCAACATTTCCAAACGCTTCTGCCTTAGAGCCAACCAGGACTAACTGGGTGTAGATTTAAATCAAGCTCCACACTCTTGCTCAGGACCAGCAACCTGGAAAGTATTGTCTCTTTAGGATACTATCAAAATGACAACCCACCACTTGGAGTCAGAGGAATAATAATCAGCCTCACTTTTAAATCTAAAACAACAGTACATTCCCCGCCCCTAAAAAAACCTCCAGACAAAGAAGAATAATAGTGAACTCTTACATAACAACTGTTTGATATGGAGCAGCTCTGTTATAAAGACTCTACATGTATTAAACATACATGTATAAGTTTATATATTCTGTGTGATGTTATTATATAACATACATGTAATTTATTATAACACATAGGCCATATAATATGTATTATGCCATATACAAAATGTACATTATCTCATATAATATTATGCATATGTATTATAATACATAAAACAATATAACATACATGTTAAAACATGATGCAATATATGATATAGCTATTTCATATATAATGGTATATGTAAATGGTATATATAAATAGTGTGAACATACATCATAGTATATGCACCACCCCAGGGGAGGCAAGGCCGAGAGAGGACTATTGTGCCAGAAGGTTGGTCCTAAGCTAAATGATCCTCTCATTTTGGGGGCAGAGGCCCAAGGGAGGCCCTAATCTTCTTCGCTGGAGGCTCAGTCCCTTCTGGGCAGGACCATCCCTCCTCCGTAAATAACAGAATCCTTCCATCCACCCTATATCCTACATACTCGTATTATCCCCATTTTACAGAGGAAGAAACAGAGATGTTAAGTAATTTGCCTAAGGGTGTACAGTAAAATAAGGGCAAGAGTCAGAATTTGAACACAGGCAGCCTGGCTCCAAATCCATGCTTTTAATCACAGTAAAAGGAGAAAAACCGGCTCCTTTACAATTTTTGTCACTGTCATGAAAGGCTGGTGACACCCTTTCAAGCCAGCAAGCTAGGAGCTGACCTCAGCCTTGGGCCCATGGGGCTGTGCACCCAGGACAGCAGCACTGAGCCCACCCAGCCCTCCTGCCGGCCCTCAGTGGCCAAGGGAGCCTTTCTTCTCACGACTTCACATGAGGAAATGCCACAGACTCCAAAGACAGGAGAAACGAGAAGCAAAAAAAAGGCCAGGAAAGCATCTCCAGCAATGGCGAGAGCTATGAGGCGGTGCAGAGCTGAGATGAGGCAGCGAGAGGAGAGGACAGCGGGGCCTGGAACCATCCCTGACCTGCAGGGAAGGGTCGGGGCCTGGAGCAGAGAGGTGGGGAGGAGAAAATGCAAGAGAAAAATGCCAAGGGCAATGGAAAGACCTTTGCCCAGAGGAGGCTGCAATTAGTAGCCAGAGGAGGAAGGTGACTGCAGCTGGGTGGGGGCAGCCGAGGGGAGACCCAAGAGACCCTACCATACTTCGCTGGAGACCTCAAGGCCCTCCCACCTTCACCACCTCCCTTGGGCTCTTGGTGCACTGCACCTTAAATAAAAAGTCAGTTTCTTCAGTGACAAGAAGGAAAAAACGGTGCCTCTGAGCAAGTGTCCGGATGAAAAAGAGGATTAAATTATGCCTCGGTGCTCAGAGGACTAAACCGTAGTTGTTAAAAAGAAAAAGCCTTTTAGAATATTTCCCTACAGAGCTAGATAATTGGGCAGTGGCTTGATTTTGTGGTGGGGTAAGGAGTCCGGGGCTACAAATGAGAAAGAGCCAAGCAAAAGAGAAGTGCGCTTGGACATATTGAGGTGCCCCTGGGCGTGGCTTACAGAGGAAACAGGCACTCAAAACCCTCCCTGTCTCAGACCTGATGCTGGGCTGACTTTGTCCGGACCCTGACAGCCACGGGCTCCCCTTCTGCAGTGTTCCCGATGCTGTCTGTCAAGTTTGGAACTGACTTCAACCCCCTGGAGTGTCCATGCTGCCCCGGATCTTAGCAAGTGTCCCCAGCACGGCTCCCCGCTAGGATGGGGGGAATGGAAGGGATTATGCTCAGTGAGATAAGTCAGAAGGAAAAGGAAAATACAGGATGATTTCACTTATAGGAGGAATATAGGGGAACCAAATAAGGGTCAGGAAGAAAAGGAAAACCAGTAAGTAACTATAAATCAGAGATATTCAGCAGGAGAGGGTTAGGGAGAGGGATTAAAACAGGGGCGGGAAGAGCACAAGATACTATGGTGATGGATAAAGGGGACCTGGTGGTAGGAATTTTATGGAGACTATACCTGAGAGGAGAAATCAAATATTGTACAAAAATGAAAAATGATGTAAATATATATATATATATATATTTTTAAAGGTTGATTTTTATATATGCATGCAAGAACTGGGGTACAGGCCAGAGGTGGGTTGGGAGGTAAGAGGACTCACCAGAGATAGAGTGGGGAGCAGAACAGGCAGATTGACTGAAATACACTGCTGAGGGGAGCAGCGGGCTAGACAAGAGGTCTGCTGTGCCATGTGGGTCAGCTCCCTGGCTGGGGATCGAACTCATGCTGCAGAGGCTGCCAATAGCATGACAGTGTTGAGACTTTAACCCGTGTGCCAGCAGGGAGGCCCTATATATATAAATAAATATTTTTAAAAAAGAGAATCCCTGAGCTCATGCAATGCCTCACTTAAGGGACCCCTCTAGTCAGCAAATCTCACCCTTCTGAAATTCCCCCCAACATCCCCAGGTGAAAGCACTGTTTTAATCCTCCCTTGTCCTGGCCTCCCTTTTCCAATCCCTACCTGTTTACTAAATGGCCTTCCCAGCTGTCATCAAATTCCATTTTCTAAACCTCCCTGTTGCATGTAGGAAACAAAGATTACAATAAAATATTAAGTTACGTAAATCACCCACATAAGCAAACCTGCTAAAAAGTATCCAATTCAATGATTACTTCACTGAATGATATAATTCCATATCTTTTTTAAAAATAACAATCATTGTTCAGTCTGGCAAGTGCATTTTCGGTACCCATTCCCCACCAAGCTCAAAACACAGCTGCTGTCAAAGCGGGGAGCAGGCACTGATAGGTTTGTGGGGAGGACAGGAGAGGAGCCCCAAAGGTAGCAGAGAAGAAGAGGTGACCACGCAGAGTGGCTCTGCAGGACTCTGGAGCTAACTGTACCCCACCTTGCTATTAACTAGCTCCCTGACTGCAAAGACAATGACTCAGGCCTCCCGGTGGCACAGAGGTTGAGCGCTGGGTTGCGAAGCTGCCTGCAGCCTCTGCAGTGCCGTTTCGATCTCCGGCCGCTGCTCCTGGCCACCGGAGGGGGGTCCCACATGATGCACAGACCTCTCCTGCTGCCCGCTGCTCTCCTCAGCAGTGTACTTCATCAGTCTGCCTGTTCTGCTCCCCGCTCTGGCTCTGGTGAATTCTCTCACCCTCCCGCACTTCTGACTGTACCCAGTGCTTGTATAAATAAATAAATAAATCTTAAAAAAAAAAAAAAATATTTATTTACTTAGGGCCTCCCTGGCGGCTCAGGCAATCAGTTGAGTGCCACACTGTGAAGCTGTCTGTAGCCTCTGCAGTGTGGATTTGATCCCCGCAGGCCAGGGAGAAACCCACATGGCACAGCAGACCTCTCCTGTCTTGCCCGCTGCTCCCCTCAGCAGTGTATTCCATCAGTCTGCCTGTTCTGCTCCCCGCTCTGGCTCTGGTGAATCCTCTTACCCTCCCGCACTTCTGACTGTACCCAGTGCTTGTATGTATAAATAAATAAATAAATAAATAAATATTAAAAAAAAAAAAGACAATAACTCAACATCCTTGAACTTGGGGTTCTCCCCTCCCGAGCAGGTTAGTGGAAGAGGTACAATGAGCTGACAGTTAGCACCACTCAGCTTATAAACACTGGGGGAGAAACTGAGGTACAGAGAATCCTGGGCCCAGCCAGCCTCACCGCTGCTGATTTAGCCCATGCAACACGATTCTTATTCCAGCAATGCAATCTCTTAGCCCTTAGGATAGTTTAGGTTTCCTGCACGTCACCCAAAAAACTTGTTGACTAACGTAAAATCCTAGCTGTATCCTTATATCGTGTTCTCACTCCCTGGAGCATGCTAGCGTTCCATCGCTTAGCAGTAAACTGTCAATTATATAAACTTGATATTCTTTGGCAAAGCCTCCCCCACCCAGTCTCCATGAATCTCCACAAGACACTGAAGCAATGAAAGCCAATCCATCGCTGAAGGAGGCAGCAGCTGGGAAGGCAAGGTGGAACATACCCAAAATACCTTTGTTGCAGGGTAAAAAATAAACAACATTTTCTTCTGGCTGAAACACTTAACTCCTTAGCTGTGTGTAGACTTGATTTCTTATGCCATGTGACATGTGCACTAAAATACAGATGAACTAAAACACAGACTGGAAACATTTGACACTAAAGTTGATGGTAGAAATCTCTCAAAATAAGGGACAACTTCACGAGATTAACTTTTTCAAGGCAGAATATAAAGAGGCAGACGTGTCTCATCAAATAAGCAGCTGTGAGAAATAAAACTATCGTGTAGATTTTAGCAATCTGGCCATGACACATAAAATCAGGATTATTCTAATACTCTTTTTGATACTCATGTTTTTACAGAAAATTCACTTGTTACCCAAGGGAAAGGAAGTTCTTACAGGAAAATAACCTTGCTACAATAAGAGCACTGACAGAGAAATGGGAAGACCTAGACTCACCATAACCCCCCCAAAAAGCTACTTCATTTAAACAAACACAGTTTCTACTTGTGAAACAAGAAAATGCCTGTTCCACTCCATCAGGTTTCTAATAAGGGCAGAACAAACTTCTATTGGTGATTTTATCTATGATTCCTGAACATCACTCACAAATCAAGGCAATCGCTACTCACATTCAAAATTTCACTTTTGTTAAGTGAACTAGAATTAGCTCCCTGACAGACAGGGCGCGCTAAGGCTGAGCCAGCTCTTTTGCTTTTGAGGTCAGTAAGTAATCTAAGGACTCAAGAGTTTGCTCTCCACTGCTTAACTTCCCCGAGTAGAGTTTCCTTCCTCTATCTCAGAGACACACAAAAATATTTTCCTGATACAAATGCACCGTGGGTTTCCCAGAAATCCCTAGGTAAAGAGAGATGAAAGATGATGGCAAGCACAGCAAAGCCAGCTTGGACACTGTGGTGGACATTTGTCATGCATTTGGCACCTGAGCCCCCCTCCTGTGTCTGGAGAACCATCCCTCTCGTGAAGCCCAGGCTGCCTGGCATTACAGAAGCTACAATTGCTGGATTCTCACTTTCCCAGCATGCTTTGCAGCTGGAGTGTGGACCCAGGGCCACCACCGTCAGTCCCTGGAGGTGTAAACAGGCAGGGTAGGCACAGATCCTTGTGGGCACCAGGCAATGGCAGTAAAGCTCTATCCAGAAGCTGAGCTGGCAGCAGTCCTGATGACAACCACACCCCAGGTGCAGTAATGGAGGCGTATGCTCCTGTGTGTGTCTCTGTACCCACTGGGAGAGGCAGCTCCCTTCCCTACTGTATTTTGGGGCTTTGTTGAAACTCACTTGCCTTGGATTCTACTTCTCTGGCCCTCTGGTAGTTTTTATGAGCTAGCCCAAATTCTTTCAATGGAATCCCAAGATTAGCCAGTCAGTTTCTGTACCTTTGGATAAAGAACAACAATTGTTTCAGAAATCATTAAAGCTAAGAAATCAACTAGGACCAGCAAAGCACCTTGCTGCACTGATAACTTCTCCATGAGGTGGCACTAAGCCTTATGGCTCTCGTTCACTTTTCTATTCACAATGGACAGCCCACTGGGAAGTACGGTATAGAGTGGAAAAGGGGTGGGATTTGAAATAATAAAAATCTAGTCCAATGGTACAGAAGGATCAACTTGGAAAGTTAGATTATCTCAGTGGTTTAGGACAATTCTATTCAGATCTTTTATATGGAAGTAGAATGGAGTTGTAGAAGAACATTTTAGTTTAAAATGGACATTTTAGTTTTAAAAATCTGATTTTTAGTCACTCCATCACCTTCTGTCTTGTAATGCTCTAAGGGCAATGCACCCAGACACTCCTCAGTTGTATCGACAAACTTATATTACATGTGTACCCATACCTCCTTGGCTTTTTACTTGGCTTAAATGAATTCCCCTTCGTGGTGAACTGTTATCCATCCTTCAAAACCCAGCTCATGTGTCACTTGCATTGTGAAACTTTTCTAATGCTCCCTAAATTAATCCTACCTCTCTTCCATTGATGGAACCTCCACTGGGACCTTTTACTGCCATTGTTTTGAGAGTCTTAGTCACCCTTCACCACCACCCCCAATGTGATTTCCTAGGGCAAGGGGATGTTTTAGGGGGTAAAGATGAGGTTAAGGCAAGCAATGCCTCTAAGAGGTACTCAGTCTCAAGGGCAAGTGCATGAAACTGGTCCTTAGTCATCATTCTCTCTTTAGTTCTGACTCTCGTCCTCTGAATGGTGAATAACACAAGAAGGGGTATATGGTTCAGAGGATATTCCTAGGATATACAGAAGGCAGTATTGAGCACTGCCACAGACAGGTTGGAAAACCCTACTGAAGTCACTTGGCCAAGAAGATGCAACTACATAACCTCCATGGTGCCTTCCATCACCAGTCTCTGATGCTGCGACTCTAAGTTCAAGAAAGTTCACAAAGGAAATAACAAGTTGAAATGACAATAGATTTCTGATCAGAAACAACAGAGGATAAAAAGAAATAGCACAATATTTTTCAAGTGCTGACTGAAAGAACTCAATCAACACAGGATTATATATGCAGAGAAACTACCCACTGGAGATAAAGGAGAAATCAAGACATTTCAAATAAAAGGAAACTATGATAGCTTATCGCCGAATGACCAACCTTAAAAGAATGGCTAGAAGAAGTTCTCTAAAGAGAAAGGAAATGATAAAATAAAGTCAAGTGAGTCATAAGATCAGCCTTAAAGCATGTGCAGAAAGCAGGTGTCAGACAGGGGGATGTAGGAAAGAATGGTGGTGATGAGAAAGAGCCAGAGAGGGCCACTGTCCCACCCAAGAGGAGAGGACACTTGTATGGGGTAGGGTTGACGGGTAGGGCCACAAAAAGAGCTGGCCCAAGATGCAAGCTTAACACAAAAAGACCATTAGAAGGGGCGGAGTTGGAAAAAAGAGGGAATACAGGGAAGTGGGGTGGAGGATGGGGTAAATTTAGGTCTATACAAGGTAAAGATGACATCAGTTAAGAGAAGTGCTGGCTCTGGGATGGAAAATAGTAGGGTTCAAATTCTGGCACCACAAGGTACTAGCTGATATGTCCTGGAGATGTCATTTGACCTCCCCCAAACTTCAATTCTCACATCACTAAAATGGAAGTAATAAACCTACTTTACATGCATTATCTCTCAGTCTTCTTGACCATCCCATTGAGAGCTTGAGGATCACAGACATCTAAAAAGTGCTAATGTTGTTATCATCAGAACAGATAAATCACTAAAAAGATAGGGGACTAGAGAGATGGAAGTTCAGAGCTAGCGACCTTGTCTTGGGTATAGACCAGAGGTGCAGGGGTTGAGAGGATTCACCAGAGACAGAGGGGGGAACAGAACAGGCAGATTGAAATACACTGCTGAGGGGAGCAGCAGGCAAGACAAGAGAGGTCTGCTGCGCCATGTGGGTCAGCTCCCTGGCCGGGGATCAAACTCAGACCTTAGCAGTGATGGTGCTGAAACTTAACCACTAGGCCACCAGGGAGGACCTGCAACTCTGCTAATGATAATGCAGAAGCAGTGATAAATGTAACCAAGTGACTGTTGGTGTGTTCCAATAAAACTTTATTTATAGACACAGAAACTTGAGCTCCATCTAATGTTCACAAGCCATGAACTATTTCTTGATTTTTCAAACCATTTGAAAATGTACAAAACGCTTTAGCTCATGGGCTGTACAAAAACACAGGCGTGGCCATAGTTTGCCAAGACCCGCCCAGCATAGAGTGGTTATGAGCTCTGGCGAAAGACATGTTGGAATGAGCGTGGGTTTTACTCCCGTAATTTACTAGGAGTGAAACTTCAGCTGTAAGTATTTAGTCTTCCCACATCTCCTCATTTACAGACTCCTCATTTATAAAATGTAGATAAAAATCATACCTAGCCCATACAGTTTTGGCGATGGTCAAATTGAGATAGAGCATGTAAAGGAGCTTAGCAGAGGGCCTGGTTCAAACACATGCAATTTGCAGCAACATGGATGGCACTGGAAGGGATCATGCTCAGCGAAATAAGCCAAAAAGAAAAAGAAAAATACCGGATGGTCTCACTCATAGCAGGAATCTAGAAAACTTAAATAAGGGACCAGGAAAATGAATATAAGAAAGTGAAAATCAAAATCAACAAAAACTATGAACCAGAGACACTTTTTGGGGGGTGGGGGGCGGGAGGGGAAGGATTGGGGTCAGAATGGGGCGTTTGCAATTGTATGGGGGAATATAAAAATAAAATTTAATATTTGAAAAAAAAAAAAAAAAAAAAAAAAAAAACAGCAAGCAGAAAACAGCAGGCCCAGGGGATGCAGGCCCACCTTTACTAACAACTAAGCAGGATCCAACTTTTGGGAACATCTGTTAAGCAACATGGTCCCCAGCCCCACAGCTACCAGGTGACCTGACTTTACAGGTGAGATCATCCTGAAAGTGGAACTCAGGGGTGCTGAAAAGTCCCCCGTCCTCTTGGAAATGTTTCCCCATCTCTTTCACCATGAGAAATATATTAGTTTTTAAAAAAGAAGAAAAGAGGGGCCTTCCTGGTGGCCTGGGGGTTAAGGGTTAAGTCTCAGCACTATCACCACAAAGGCCTAAGTTTGATCCCCGGCCAGGTTGCTGACCCACATGGCACAGCAAACCTCTCCTGTCTCCCTGCTGCTCCCCTCAGCGGTGGATTTCAGTAGATCCACCTGTTCTGCTCCCCACTCTGTCTCTGGTGAATCCTCTCACCCCCTGCACCTCTAGCCTACACCCAGTTATTCTACCCAGGAAAAAAAGAAAAAGAGAGAGGTATTACTTTGTTTTAAAATGTTCTCTACTTGAAGAATGCAAATTCCCTTGGATAAGATTTAATTAAGTTCTATTAGCTACACTTATATGTCATTTATCCACTACTTTTTAAGTGGTTCTCTAGACACCACATTTGATGAGAAATACAAAGAAGAAAAAAATGGGATCTGTTCATGCAATAGAATACAATTCAGCTATTAAAGAAGAAGAATGAGTATCGGGACTTGCTATAACATGGATCAACCTTGAAGACATTATGCTAGGAGGGAAAAAAAGATACAAATACCATATACTGTGTAATTCAATTCACAGGAAGTATCCAGAGCAGGAAAATCCACAGAGATAAAAAGTAGATTTTCATTGCCAAGAGCTAGGGTTTGGGAGGCTGGGGGTCAGAGGGGTGACAAATAGTGGGGGTGACAGTGTTCCTTCTGTGGGGATGAAAATGTCCTGGAATCAGATTGTGGGATGGTTCTGTGAACTTGTAAATAAACTAAAAACCACTCAACTGGGTACTTTGAATTTATTTCAGCGATGATTTTTATGTTATGTATATGTTGCCACAATAAAAATATATACATCTATAAATAAGTGCGTGAAGATTCTGCGGGTGGACAAGAAGTTCTCATTTGAGAAGTGAGAAGAAAAACTAAAGAAGAGAGAATGAATTCACCAAAGACCATTTAGTCCATTTTACAAGTCTGCATATGGCTGACCCTATATACTTGCTACAAATAATTGATTCCAAAGATATTTATTGAGCACCTACTATGTGCCAAGCACTCAGCCTGGTTCTGAGAATAAAACAGTAAACAAGAGGGAAAATTTTTCTCAAAATTTTTTTCAATTAGAATTAACCAGAGCAAAAGCTTGCTCCATTCATTTCTGTAAACATATGCTGAATAGTTACTGTAGAGCCCCTATTATAAAACAAACAAACAAATGAGAGCATTTTCTCATCAGTTCTCATTGTAAAACCGATGCCTAGGACATCCAACAGTGAGAAAAGAAGACAAATGTTCTTTGAAGCAAGAGAACCAAAGGGCTATGCTCTCAGAGGGGGTGAGGTTGGGGTGGCTGAAGCTCCAGGGAAAAAGACGGAATTTACATGAGATCTGTTAATTTGCAAACTTGTTATCTTTCCAGAGCTAGATCTCTGGAGAGGACAGAGAAGTAAGACAGCTGTTCACTTATTTTAAAGTGTTGTTTGCAGTCTAACAACCTAACACTGCTAGCAGCGCATCTATTTTTTTCTTTTAAATCAATTCCAAATGATTGGAATATATTCTAGCTGTTTTCTTATTCTTTTTTTAACTTTTAGGAACATCAGCTCTAAACCGACACATCAAGCTGACTCTGTCCACTTTTGAAGTCTTTATCACTTTCTTGGCTAGGTGTCCTCGTATTTACAACTCTTACACAAAGAGCAAAGTTCTTCCTCAGTCTCCATTATTTACCTTTTATTCTTAGCAGAGTGAAAATGGAGAAATGCACTTTGGAAAACAAGTAAAGAGTCCAGTTATACGTAAATTTAGGTTACTTTTGGAGTATGGCATAAAGAGCTAGTTTTCCCCAAATGTCTACCAAAGTAATAAATGTCTGGATGACTTTCTTAAGCCCAGGTGGATTGGAGGAAACACAAAATATTTGTCACTCTGCATCTGATATGTTCACCTTCTTAATGTCATGCTCCTGAGCTGTGCCCTCTGCCTGTATGCTCCACGTGTTTTAGTCTTCATGTAGTTCCACATCAAATTAGCCTTTCTTTAAAATGATAGGCAACAGTGACCAATGAGTTACGAGGACCTTAGATGAGGTAGAGAAGTTCACAAGTGTAGTTAAGAATATAGACAACTGGTTAATGTTTTTCCTTTGATCTGTTCCTAAGTTTGAGGTGAAGAACGACGCAAGTCTATGGATATAGACTTTGGCAATATTAAGTTTTCAAAAGTTGAAAAGCATCTCCCTGGTGGTCTGGGGGCTAAGTCTCAGCACTATCACTTCTGTGTATGGCCTGTATATGATTCCAGCCAGGGAGCTGACCCACATGGCGCAGCAGGCCTCTCCTATCTCGCCCCCTGCTCCCCTCAGCAGTGTATTTCAGTCGATTCACCGTTCTGCTCCCCACTGTCTCTGTGAATCCTCTCACTGCCCCCCACACCCCAGGCCTACACTCAGTTTCTGTATGCATAAATAAATGAAATTTAATTTGCACTCCGAACCATTCTGGACATTGGCTACCAATGTCCCCTGAGAGGGGACAGCGGAGTACAAAGGGTTAAAGAAAATAAAAGTCAAACAATAACACAAAAATAAGAAGAACTGCTTATGAAATTTAGAAGTGACCCCAGAGCCTTGCTTTTGCATTTCACTAATACCGAGGCACTCCCTCCAACACTTTTGTTAGACTCTGGACCCAGGGAACATTCTCCTCTTTCAGAGATCAGGTCTGGACAGTTAGAACTCAGAGGCTGGGGTGTCTATTGTGTAAAACATCCAGATGGCAGACACTCAAGAGAGTCGCGTTCACTTGACCTCATGGAGGAAGCAAGGAGGCAGAGCACAGCAGTTCCTGGGTCTTGGCAGGCAGGAATGTCAAGTTAGTTAGCTACCCAGCAGGGTGGGAAGCATGCCCATATGAATGAAAACCATATCATCAGACCTCGAGGCACGCCCTATGGAATAGAGGCAAGTGCAAGTTGGGGAGATGCCAACAAAATGTCATAATGAGTTGAGTCATCAAGTGGTAGTTAAAGAAACTATGTTTAGTGTTAATCAAGCCACGGAAAGGCTCTTCCCTTCAAAGACTGATAGGTATTTTTTCCTAACTGATAAACTTAGTTGTAGACTTGCCAAAGGAAAGCTCACCAATGCCAATTTGGCTCTCCATTTCACACTGAGCTCAGAATATTAACAAGACCTGTTGCTAAGGGATATAGATGCATAGCTGAGTCTAAAATACAAAATTATATGAATCTAGCGGCTGGAAGAAACCCTCTGTTGGTAATACTTCATGCCACGTCTCTGCATCAGGGAATGAGTGGCTTCTGAATTGCAAGGTCTTCCATATTCGGCCCCTGTGTATTTCTCCCACCTCACTTCACATCTCTGCTAAATGATACCTGACTTGCCGCCCACCCAGAGGTTGAGGACTGCCTGGACATTTTGTACCATTTCACACTGCCCTGCAGACCGCAGCTGAGTCTGCCTGGACTCCTTAACCCTGATTCTGACTTCCCCACTCATTTTCCAAGGTCCAAGTAGTTAATCATTTTCCTATGAACTATTGTTAAATCAAAAATGTTGCTACACTGTTCGTGTCCCATTAGAATGTGAGCTCCTTGCAAGTACGAACCAGCTCTCCGCACTCGCCTGATGTCCAGACGTGAACCCCATAGAGGAGCATCTAGCCAAAGTTCAAGGAATGAATGAATGGGTGGATGATGCATATGAGACCCAGTCAGTCACCTGATGGCCAAGTGCATAAGCAGGGCCCAATTTCCACCATGCTAGTGCTCTGGTGTGTTTTGTATTTTGAAGTCTTAAAAGTTAGTTTCTGTCTTTGTAGGAAGAATAGGAAAACTCCCTGGAAATCAAAAGCTCAGTATCAAGATGCTCTTGGGATGCTCAGGTGTGAGCGCCAGGAGGTCTGACCTCCAGACCCAGCTCACCACCACCTGGTTTTTCCAGTTATTTGATTCCTGTTGGTCATCATTGCCTCATCTATAAAAGGAGGTGCTGAGACTAGGTGATTTTTAAGGTCCCTGCTCCATATAATATTCCACGATTCTAAACTCTTATCTTAATGTCTTGCTAAGTCTGTATTGCCCAGACTTTACACTACATACACTTGGGCAACTGTCACATCGTGAAAGAGTTCACCTCACCCTTTTCACTTACCCACTGGGGAGAGCACCAGAGTGCCATCTCTGTGTTGGTCAAGGACATTGACTCAATTTGTTCACCAGATGACATTATCGCTCTTTTTCCCTGTTCTGGTGGCCTCCTTATAAAGGCAAACGGCCCCAGAAAAAGGGCCAGGGTATATAGTCTGACCCTCTTCTATTCACTCAGAATATAAGAGGATCTGAGATGGTGCATCTCCTTCCTTAAAACCAAGACATTTATGAAGAGCATGAAAATTTTTAAATGATAGAAAATGCCACAGATCATAATATTGTCAAATCTCATTCGAGTACACATCTCAGCAGTCATATACACTGTTCTCATTTTTTCATGTATTTCCTTCCAGTCTGTTTAGAAAGCCAAGCCATGTCTGTCTCCTGTGTGTCCTCTTCTCAGATGACCTGTTTCTACAGCACCTCTGCGTAGGCAGTGGGCCACGTGGTTGACGGTCAAGGATGCAAGAACAAACACCTGACTCAGATGCAGCCAATCTGGCAGACACGTCTCATCAGATGCTTTTTATTTCTTTTGAGAGAGAGAGAAATTGAACTTAGACCAGACTCTAACTATCCAAACAATGGTGGATAGTGAAGTCACAGAGATGCAGGACTAGCAGGTCTTTTAAACCACATGCATATTGATGAGTGAGCAAAAGCATAATCTGCAGGGGAAAGCAGAAAAGAGTCTCTGAGATAAGCAGCATGAAGGTGCCTGCAAAGGGAGAGTGAAAAAGAGGGGGTGAGAAAATGTATCACAGCCCCCCTCCCCACTATGCAAAAGTACAGCACTCTTTGGTAAGTCAAAATGGCTTAAAGGGAAGAAATAATTACCATTAACTTACATGGAAAAGCTCTTGAGTGTTCCTAGATGCCAAAGAGAAACTAGCAAATAATACCAAATAATATATAAAACCTAAAACAACAACCAACATATAGTAAAAGCAGCAATGGGATAGGCGAGGCCACTCTCACCCCTGTCTCTAGAATGGCTGTTGCAAAATCAACATTGATGCACCTTTCACATTTGGTCTTTTGGCTTAAAAATGAAAAATCCGGGCCTCCGTGGTGATGCAAGGGGTTAAGCACCGCACTATGAAGCAATTTGCAGCCTCTGCAGCACGAGTTCGATCCCCGGCTGGCCAGGGAGCTACCCACATGGCACAGCAGACCTCTCCTGTCACGCCCGCTGCTCCCCTCAGCAGTGTATTTTAGTCAGTCTGCCTGTTCTGTTCCCCACTCTGTCTCTGGTGAATCCTCTCACCTCCTGTATCTCTGGCCTGTACCCCGGCTCTTGTGTGCATAAATAAATAAATCTTAAAAAAAAAAGTGAAAAATCCTCATTGGACTTCTTGCAGTTAGTGAAAACAGGTACTAAGGTAAAAATAATAATAATAACAAGTCCTTTGTAAAAGCTAAGAACATAACAAGAACTTTCAGAAAGTGGGGGATACTTGGACACAGTTCCCACCAGGCTAGGGTGTATCTCCTGCAACTGGACTCGATAAAATCCTGCCTAATATTTTACTTAAGGCAAAACAAAAACACATACAAGCACACATATGTGTAATCACTCTATATATTTATCCTCATTATTCCCAAACCAATGATATCACGCCCTCTTTATAACCTATCTTACCAGGTAGGTGTCTGCTAAATTATTCCCTTATATGCAGTAAGGGTGTTTTTATTTTTCATTATTTCTTTAAATTTATATATTTTTTACATCATTGTTCATTTTTAAACAATATTTGCTTCCCCCCACCCCCTCAGGTGTAGTCCCCATAGAGTTTCCTTCCCCAATGCACCTGTGCACCGTCACCTCAGTTCCTTGTGCTTCTCCCTCCCTAACCCTAATCCCTCTCCCTCTTCTTCCCCTGCAGGATGTCTCTGGTTTATAATTGTCTGTTTTTGTTTTGTTGTGTTTTGTACTGTTGTTATTTTTCTCCCTTGATGTCTTATTTGGTTCTCCTATATTCCTCCTATAAGTGAAACCATCCGATATTTTTCTTTTTCCTTCTGACTTATTCCACTGAGCATAATTCCTTCTAGCTCCTATTTCTCACTATTTTAACATGGCAATTACATAGTGAAAAACATGAACTTTGGCATTTAAACGAGCGAGAATCAACCTCCAGCTCTGCAACCACCAGCTGTATGAGCTTGGGCAAGATATTAACTTGAGTTCCAATTTTCTCCTTCATAAAATGGGGATCATTTTCCCTACTCTCAGGTTTTCATACAGAGCTCACCAGTGCTCATCACAAAGCCTGGCACACAGTAGGTGCAGGAAAATCACTTGCTGTAACAGGATGGATGCTCGTCAATGGATATGCCGATCAAAAGGAACAGAAATTGTACAGGTTCTTGATACTGCCCTTGCCTGGGTGGAGACTCATCTCCACACCCCCTTGCAACACAACAACACAACACTTTACACTTTACAACCACTTTACAACACAACAGCCCAGGAGCTTTCCTCCAGTTCTCCGGTGCCTTTTTCCAGCTTCACCTTGGAGCTAGACGGCAAGACGGTTTTTCACCAGAGACATTGTTCACCTCCTAACCTGAGCGAGGAAACCAGTAGTTGGTTTGAGTCTTAAACCCAGTGGCCTGACAATCCAGCTGATTCACTATTTCCTGTTTTCCTCTGCCTCTGTGGGGCTCACTTAGCCCTGTGCAGGTTCTCAGCATGGAGATAAGTCTGGGCTCGTTTCAAACAAGCCCCAAACAAGTTTCTGTTGCTCTTTTCTTGCCTATCCTTCAACACCCAAGCTCGCCAGGCTTCCGATGAGTGCATCACCCCACAATTGCCAGGTGAACCAAAACTCTTCTGAAGCTGAAAGAAACAGGTGAGGTGGATATTCCTTGTACGCATGGCTAATATGGAATAAAACTACCATTCGTGCCTGGATCCTACGCCCTGGTTTCGCGACCACTTTCACTCTCTGAGCGCTGTTTTCCAACTTACCTCCCTGCTTATGACTTCTCTCTTTTCATCTCTCTTCTGCTGCCCACCTGCCCTGTGACCTGAGTCACCTGTCCCAGGACCACCACCCAGCACTGAGATATCTTACCTTCCAGCAACCTTTTCTTGGTTGCCTGCCTGGGTCCCTGCACTTGAAGCAGGCCGCCATCCACACCCTGGCCAGACAATGTGACAGATGATGGAGGTCTGTTCTAAACTAGGAAAGTTCCTATCCTTTGACCTTCCACCCAACTACCTCGTACAACATGTCCTGACAGTTTCATCCTTCCTTGTCCCCACTTACTCAAGCTCAACCTGGTTTTTTTATACATCATTTTGTGCTCACCAAACTCAGACCATATAAAGAAGATAAAGCTGCCTATTAACTCTAATAAGTATGCACACAGCTGAAAAGATCTTTTCTTAATCATCAATATTGTAAGAGCTTGCTAACACTTGAGTAGCTACTCTTTTTTTTTTTTTTTTAAGGCTTACAGGCCTTTTCTAAAAATAAGTTTTGCCTGGCTACAGATCCTTGGTTCTTACTCACTCCCATTCGGAACTCTTAAGCTTTATTCCATTAGGACTAAAACCATTTGTTACACGGGGAAGGATGTCCCCTCCCCCCAACCTGCACGCTCAAGCTCCACCTCTGTATCTCTGCACCAAAGCTGCCCGTGATAAGCCCTGGGAGAATTTTGCAAGCTCATTGCCACTAAACACTAATTAAGTTTTGGGGATCCATGCAGCAATGGCGTGTGTGTCTGTGCATGTGTGTCTGTGCATGTGTGTCTGTGCATGTGTGTGTGTTCTAACAATACCCCGCAGTCTAGACGAATTCAGTTTGTCATTCACAAGAGAGGGAGTTAGAAGAGTGAGCAGGTAAACAGCTTAAGGACCAGATGGCCAGTGTTTTATTTTACTGGCTTATTTTCCTGAGAACAACTACAGCTAAAGTTCCATTCTACCGAGTTAACATCTTCCCACTATAGACAGATTTTCCCGGTGTCCCTATGTTGTCAATCTCGTCCCCTGGAGTGGTACCTGCAGGGTAAGGTAAAAAGTATCAGGCTTTTCTGCCCTCCCGCCATTAGGATAGATGAGGGAACCCTGTGGTCCTGAATGCATGCCTGATGGCGGGCACCTGCAGTGGGCACACCTGGGCTGAGAGACTGAGTTTATAAGGGCGGCATCACAGGGACACCAGCAAAAGCCAAGAATGAACAGAAGCCAAGAGAGAGAGAAAGAGAAGGCCGGAGAGCCCAGATAGAGTGAAGATTTGCTGGGGGCTGGGAGGACGGCCAGCCTCCCGGCCCCCCAGCACCCCTGCCTGCCATATGCCTGGTAAATCTAAATAAAAGACCTGCAAAAGCCACTGAGGACTCTGACTCCTCCTTTACCCGTTCTGCTGGATCATGGAAAATCTGCTCCATGTCCTTCCTGCTCCTACAGTACCCTAGCTGCACCTTGTACCAAAACGTAGGTGCTAGGTACGCACCAAAACATCAGCACGAGCCTGCTGATGTGCTTGTCTTCCCACATGAAGGGCTAAACTGTGACCACCCCCCTCCACACTCCCATGTTGTAGACTTAACCCCCAGTACCTTAAAATGGGACCTGGCTGGGGACTAAGGTCATTGCATATTCATTGGAGATGCTGAAGTCGTACAATCCAAAACGACGGTGTAGCAAAAAGGGGCAATTTGTCCACAGGCACATACACACAGAGGGAGACTGTCATATGATCACGAAGGCAGAGAGCTGGGCAATGCATCTACAAGCCAATATCAAAGACGACCACAAACCAGAAGCTTAGGAGAACAGCCCGGAACACATTCTCCCTCACTGGGGAATGAGGAGTGGTTCGGGAGGAATCGATTCTGCAGCCATCCTGATCTCAGGCTTCTGGCTTCCAGAACTGGGAGACAGTAAATTTCTGTTGTAAGTCACCCAACTTGTGGTACTTTGTCATGGCAGCCTTAGCAAGCTAATCCATCCTACTAGACTGAGCTTCTTGAGAGTAGAGATTGAATTTTATTCATCTTCATATTCACCCAGCACTGCCCAAGGCAGATTATTTAATTGCTGGTTAAATGCAACCAAGATACATAGGACTCCCCACCCCGACCCCACCAACTTGACCAGCTGTAAGCATTATCCTTAGATACATTATATTAGGGGGAAAAAGTGAAATCTGGATGCAAAAAGTCATTAGAACCCTAATGTATCAAAATGACTCAATCTCATCAATTTCAAAATTAAATCTGCATGTTTTCCTACTTTATCCATAAAAATAAAAGCTCACTCATAAACAAAGTTGCAAGCAAGAAGACCTGGCAAGCCACTGGCATGAATGGGTGGAGCTGGCAGGTTCTAGCTACCTGGCTGGATTGGTGCTCTCTCTAATTGCATGGCAAGGAGGGACCACAACTGACCTGTGGCTTAGCCCTTCTGACGGGGCCAGGGGTGATTCAGTCCACCCTCCCTCCCCACTCCACTGGCCTTGAGTTGAATGAAGTCACTGAGGAGAAAAAAGGTGACTAAGTACTGGTTACACAAAGAAACAACCTATTGTGAGCTGTAGGTCACCATGTTTTTGAAACCAAGACAATGAAAGAAATTAATTTAATCTATTAATTAATGGTCTTCAATGTATTTATCTTTCAAATAGAATTTTTCTGAAATAAAAACATGCACACACAAAAATATATATAAACTCCCTTGCCAGTATCCAATATCAATGCTTTAGAAAGTAAGTTTGAAACAAAGAGCCTTCTGGAGTTCCACTCTTGTGGTAAGTGAAGCAAGAATTCAGAAGCATATTAAACAGTTTTCTTCCTCTTTAGCTGACTTCAGATGATTCTAGAAAAGGAAAAAAGCACTAAGAAATGGAAAAGGCAGGCTGGCAGGTTATAAAAAATGAAAATTGCAGCTGTGGCCAATACTCTGGAAAATATTCTCTGACCTCGGAGATGTTGATTATTGAGCTAACAGCTTGCGTCTATAATCACAGTGTGCCTATAAACCTGGTTGATATGATATAGCTGTTTAACTATTAACCTCTAACTTTCCTGGAGTTTCCACAATGCAGAAAACACCTAAAGGTATGAGATATAATTTTTCCCATTTACTAGCCTCGGGTGACCGTAAGCAGTAGCTATACTCTCTAGCTTGGTAAAAGAAAGGAGTCCTTACAAAACACGGGTAAGGTGTCTGACTCCAGATACTTGGCTGGGGCATTTTCTTTCTTTTGTTCTTCTAAGGAATTGTTCAACCAGCATTAACATTCTATTGCTGCCCCTAGATGTTTGAAGTCAAGATTCCTTCTACATACCTACACTGGATCTAGAACACGATTTCCTCATCAACACTGAAAGTCATGTTGATACTTGCAAAAACTTCCCTGATCTCTCTCATTCATAGGATCTCCCAACTGCTAGAATCTCTTGTGAGCATATAAAGGATTCCACCTTGTATTCTACACATTTCTGGCCTTTCCTTATCTTTACCAGATAAGCTCCTGAAGGGCTGGAGGAAACGAAAGTGAAGTAAAGGTATGCTTATGGCGAGCTGACTACAGGACAATGTCTCAAACCTAGACAGAAGTGCAGTCAATAAATATTTACTGAATAAGTGTATGGTAAGCACTACCCAAAGCATGTGGGTAGACACACACAACTATACACACATGCACACACACCCATACACACATACATGCACACACACAGACATGCACACACACACATGCACACAATATCTTCTTGCTTAATTTTCATAACAACCTGGTGAATGTATGTTCATCTCCCCTTTCAGCAAGAGATGAACCTGAAGCTAGAGATTAAGTAGATTCGCCAGGGCTCAGAGATGGTTAAGTGCAAGAGTAGATGAGAATGTATTTCTCTCCAATTCTACCTAGCACAGGATCTTAAACAATAACAATCAATCAAAAACGTATTTGTTGAATTGATCTGAACAAACCCCTTATCCAAGTTTTCTCTTTCAGTTTGCTCAGAGTCTTTGAGGTTATTTCCTTCAAATAGCAAAAGAGTGTGGACTCAGGAAGTAAGACCAAAAATGGAGAGACTATGCTTGTTTTCAGCTATCACAGAAAGGTTACCTCTGCCCATCCACTATAAAATAATTCCCAAGCTCTCTACCATTCTGCTCCCACTGGTTCTCCAGACACTAGCCTCAACTATCATCCTTCCCTATGTGACTGGAGGAGGGAAATTAGTGGAAAAGAATAAATAACTTGTCACTCGACCTCCAGACCATCTATTCCCATGGCTTCAGCTTGGCACCATGGGAAATAACTGAGCATAGACACCACTGCTCTGCACTGGTTGAAACCCAAGAGAGAATTTATTGATCTAAAAGGAAATCCATGTCCAAGCCCCTTACCTCTGACCACAAAGAGGTGACTAGTTTCTTCCACATAGGGAAAAAAACCAGGGAAGACGTGGGTTCATTCACCATTTCAAGGAATCTGCAGTTGGTACAGTTACATAGAAATAACCAGGAAGAGAGGAAGTCACTAACCAAAGCAGGGATTGAAGTCTTCCCCTAGCTAGATATGGTGCCAAACTGCTATGTCCTCATTCTTTTTTAAAAACATTTGGACTTAGGTGTGTAAAGACACACAAAGTTTGGGTCTCCTCAATTACAGCCTCGTCAGCTAATGAAATCTATACTCATTGCTGTTGTTGAACATAAACTTCCTGTCTGCACAGACCAGTATCTATCAGTAAACCAAATGTAACAGCTTCCTTCTACCAACTGGCAGTTTCTACCTGGAAATCGACCTTACCAATCAGAATGAGTCAGAGTCCACCTCGTATGGTGACAAGACTTAAAGGAACATGTCCCAAGGAACCTATACATAGGTGGACCAGCTCAGGCCCTCTTACTAGCCTTCCCTGCAAGGATGCCCAAATTCCCAAATAATCCATTCATATTTTCTATCTCCAATCCTGTCTTTGGGGTAATAGATTTCATGAATGCATTAATTATATGGAATAGTCAGGAACTCGGGTTCTAGGGTCAGACAGAATTCTTGCTGCTATCGACCTGGACATCTAAGGCAAGCCCTTTTTGTCTCACTGGCCTCATTTTGCCAATGTACAAAAGGTGTTTCACTTCACCAGGACAACACTTGCAAGGAGAAGGAGAGCGGACATAATTCACACCATTGCTCAGCACAGCATCAGGAATATTGAAGGACTCCTCAACAGTGTTTTGCATCTAAGATGGAAGGAATTAGCACTTCCTTGGATGTGGCTTCAACCTACCTCGTTCTGGACATGCTGGGCACACCTGCATCCTACCAACACTACTGACTTCACATAGCTTCCATCCCCACCTCTTCTCTCCCTGCATTTTCTGAAACTTTACCATGACCTTCCCCCTCAATACCCATCACTGAAGTGACTTTGTGAGCAAAAACGAAACAACCATGCCCAAAGGAAAACCATACACCCAGGGGTGGGGGAGTTAATTTGATCAAATGGCTCTAACCTTTGTAGGAGTTGATAACCAAACACCTCTCTGGGTTAAGATGGAGGTTGTCTGACTGTAGAGGGGGCTTCCATCTTCACACAAAAGAAATAAGGGAAATGCTGAGCTGGGCCATGGTTGTAATCAACAAAGAGAGGGAAGGGTTGCAGCCTAAGAGCTGTTTTTAGTTTATTTGCTTTGCAAACAAAATGTAGGCTCAAGAAAAGAAGAATGAAGGTGCTAGAGGAAGAATTAATGAACAGCTTCTTAATGGGAGGGGAAAAAGGAAAAGAAATATCAAGCAAACAGGAAAAGTGGCAGCTGAAGGAAAGGACCGCAGGACGGGCTAAAGGACACCGGGGGCTTAATTCAGCGGAAATGAGCCACAGCTTACAAATCCCATAACTAGGAGGAACAGCACTCAGACATTTCCTGTAGGCTGGACCCGAGGGGTCACTGGCTGACGAGCGGGTGAGCAGTTGTCCAGGTTAACAAGTTCTAGTGAAAGTCAATAAGGAATGTAATATGGAGGCCCTGTCAAGAAAGGACTCCCTTGGGCCTCCTTGGTGGCCTACGGGTTAAGTCTTAATGCTATCACCAGGACAGCCTGAGTTTGATTCCCAGCCAGGGAGCTGACCCACATGGTGCAGCAGACCTCTCCTGTCTGGTCCACTGCTCCCCTCAGCAGTGTATTTCAGTAGATCTGCCGGTTCTGCTCCCCACGGTCTCTGGTGAATCCTCTCACTCCCACCCCCACATATCTCTTGCCTACACCCCAGTTCTTTGATGCAAATAAGCAGACTCCCAACTTTACAAAAAAAAGGAAGAAGAAGAAAGAAAGGACTCCCTTATTGTTTGCATAAAGTCATAAGGGACAAGGTCAACAAACTTATTTTGAAATAAGTAAAATTTTGGCTTTGGGAAATAGTCTCCCATAGGACTTTTTAAAAAGATTTATTTATTTATGCATACAAGAACTGGGGTGCAGGCCAGAGATGTGTGGTGGGTGAGAGGATTCACCAGAGACAGTGAGGAGCAGAACAGGCAGATCTACTGAAATACTGCTGAGGGGAGCAGTGGACCAGACAGGAGAGGTCTGCTGCACCATGTGGGTCAGCTCGCTGGCAGAAGATCAAACTCATGTTACAGTGGCTGGAGATAGTTTGACAGCGCCGTGTCATTAACGCCCACACCACCAGAGAGGACCAGGACTTTTCAACTCTGCCATTGTGGAGGGCAAGGCAGCCAGGGACAAAATAAAAATGAATGCGATTAGCTGTGTGCCAATAAAACTTTATTTGTAGACACTGACTTTGAATTTTACAGAATTTTCACAAGCTATGAAATGTTATTCTTTGGATTTTTTCCTCAATCTTTTAAAAATGTGCAAACCATTTAGGTCACTGACTGCCCTTAAAAACAGGTGGGGCTGGATTTGGCCCACCCATTACAGTTGCTGATACCTGATGTCCAGCCTGGGTCATGGGCTCAGACAGGCCAGCTTGCCACTTAGTGGCTTCTCCAGCCATGGCCTCAGTTTCTTCATTTGTAAATTAAAAGTAATGATATCTCCTCCCCATGGGTTTCTGTGGCATTCAAAAGCATGGTATATGAAAGATGATGATGTTGATTACAGCATTGGGTGTGTGGGTTGTGAATTGGGATCAACTTCTAAATCTGAGCTAATGGTTTGTTAAAAAAAATAAAGAAATAAAAAGGCTGAACCCCAATCCACTGAAGAAGGGACATACAGGCTAGAAAATATAACAGATGACAAGAGGTAGCATGTGTCTATGAATGCTTCAATTGCAGAACTTGGTTGAGAAAATTGCAAAGATGTGTGATGAACTTCATGTGTGTAGGTGATAATCTGAGTAGCCTCTAAATGTAGAAAGAGGGGGAATGATGAACCAAATTGTGGACCAGCTCAGTGAAGAAAGACTGGGGAGAGAGGATAGAGTCCCAGGAGTATGGGAACATTGGCAAAGCTCATGGAAGAATTGGGGAGCCCTTTTACTTGGGGGTTATCCGTGCAGAGCTCCATTCTGTTTCAAGACAGGCAACTGAAAAACTTTCAGGTTATCTCTGACAACCATTCAGAGGCTCCACAACAGAGGTAACTTACACATCAGTCCCTGACACCAGCACAGGCTAGAGGAATTCACTTCAATCCCATTCCACTGGACTCTAGAAAATTCATCTTAGTTCCACCTATTTTTAAAGAGAAAGTTAACCAAAGATCATGCAAGCTTAGCTGTTTCTAGGGCCTAGGTAGGAGAAATGACACCTCTTCCAGCCATCATCACTTGCTTTTTAATGCTATTTTTGCAACTTTCATAGTCAATGGGAATATTAATGCAAACAAGGAATACAGGAAGAAAAAAATGACATTATAATTTAATTACCACAAACCTTTTATGAAACATGGTGGGGGGGGGGGAAATGATAGGAATCCCCAATGATGAATCATATTTTCATTGCCAGACATGTATCGAGCACCTAGCACTTGCAGGCGTGATGCTAAAAGAGTGAGTGATGCAAAGATACATAAGAAATGTTAGCTAACCAGCAGGGGCTTTCAGAGATCACCCATAAAAGGCAAATAACAATTACGGTAGTTAAAACTTGCAGCTGTACAGTGTAGGCATTGAGAATTAAAATGAGATTATTTGCAAACTATCCTTTGGCAGAGAACTGGTAAGTAACCCACCACTGTGCTTCGTGTATCACCATTTCTTGGGCACAGAAGCTTTGCTGATTTTACCGTCATCTGCCCCCCTTTGCCTGCCTACTCCCCACAAAAACAAACAAAACCAAAAATGTGAAATATACTAAATAGTCTGAAAGACAAAAATGTTTCTATGCATGTAGTTCCCAGTGTTCGTGTGTGGTTCTGTGAAAAGAATGTTAGGACAGAAAATCAGGAGACTTAAGCTCTGCTCTGACTGTCTTCAGACAAACCATTTTCTTTCAACACCTCGATTTGCTCATGTGAAAAACGTAATGACTGGACGAAAAAACTCCTTTCAGCGCTCTAAATTCTATCACTTAATATCAGGATGCAAAAATAGGCACATTTACCAAGGAAGACTATTATGGCTGACTTATGTAACTCTGAGAAAGACAAAGTTGGTCTTAACCTTAACCCTGCTACCAAATTAATAAACTCTAGTAAGCCACCTTTGGTGATCAGGCTTTGCACATGACACTAAACAAAACCAAACCCAAAACTATCCTGCAGTAATAATACTACGTATTATTTATGAAACTAAAGAAAAACTACTTATGCCCGCAAAGATAACTGAAAATGAAGAAATGTCCAGAAATGAGTAACCTCCCAGGATGGAATTTTAATCAGATCATTACATTTTTCTTATTATTTTCATGCCAGTCTAGGTAGCTATAGACTGTATAAAAAATGAGTTTATAAAATATGTGAGGTTTATAAAAGGCATTTTGGTTAAATTAAAACTAGAACTCACCAGGGAATTAGATTGTTTAAATGCCTGCAACCCAATTTTCAAGCCACAATTACCTAAGCTCTGCAGTCTGGGAATTTTCTGGCCTAACTTTGAAAATAAATTGATGCCCAAATTAAAATTTCAAAGGTACAGTTTATGAGGAAAAAAGAAATTAAAACACATCAAACACAAATGTCAGAAGAAGTGGAAAATTAAACTTCTTTGTTACTGAAAAATACAAATGAGAGTAAAATAGTATAATACCTTTTATCGAACTGCCAAAGGTTTTTTAAATTCTTATGCCCAGGGATGAAGGGAAGTAGGCAATGCCTTTCGGGAAAGCAATTTATTTGGCAATATTTGTCATGATGCTTAAAAGGAGAGAATGGGCATTTGCAGACATTATTGATGGGAATAAAATTAGTGTCAGCTCTCAGGAGGGCAATTTGGCCATATATCCATGTATGCCCTGTGACCAAGACTTCCACTTCTAGCAATTCTTCCTAAAGAGATAATTGGACAAATGTACAAAGATATATGTTCAAGGCATTCCTTGCTGTATTATTTATAGCTGTAAAAGAAAATAGAAACTGTGATAATCCAATATAAAATTGATCAAATGGCTACATGCTTATAAATTAAAATTAGCAACTGTCTCAAATAACAAGGTAACTATATTGATACAGAAACATGTCCAGACTATATGATGGAGTACAAAGCATGTTGCAAAACAGCACAGAATGCAAAATAGCAGGTATACTGACCAGGTATATATTCACAAATGCATAGAATTACCAAAAAGTTAATGGTAATTAGCTCTGGGTAGTGTGACTTTGTGTGATTTTTCTTTTCTTATTGTGGATTTCTCATTGGTTTGATTTTTTTTTCACTTAGTATATATCATTTTTACAATAATAATAATAATAATAAAGGTATTTCTTAAAGGTGGAGAAGAGAATGGAGGTGGGCGAACTGGGTAACCATGACCTGTAGTTTTACATCCTAGAATTTAGTCGAAGGCCATAGTACAGTCAACAAATGTTTGAGTCAGGGTAACCTGATAATAGTCATAATATTGAAAGTTAATAAACATTAAGATTCTACTTCAACAAACACAATAGAATTGGATATTTTGAACACAGTGTATTAACTTGGAAACATTTCACAGCAGAGTAATAAGTAAAACAAATGGTAACTAAATAGATGCTGGTTTTTATATACATACTGGATCTATTCATGCACATTTAAGTAGAACAGAAAAAAGTCCCAATGAATATATGTCAAAGAATATACTGCTATAACTTGTGATTGTTATTGTCTATTTCCCTTCTCTTTACTTTCAAATAATTCTAGAAGAAACAAATATTATTGAGGCATTTTTTTAAGTTTTAAAAATATTCCTTATTGACCTTGTAGATGTTAAAATACTGGAATGTAGGTAACAATAGTGCTAACCTGTGAAAAATCAAGGGATGTGCCTCACTATTTTCTCTAACAAGAAATTCACCAGCAAGAGACCCCTGGTAGCCCCTGCAGCTGACAGGCACCAGGTGGTCAGGCACTGAATGCCACTGATAGGAAACCAGCTCAGGAATCCAGGTACTTATTCTGATTGTGTCCTGAGATGCACGGGGTTATAAAACATACTGGCTCAGATTACAGGCTAAGCATGACAAGTCCGTCTGGTACAACCTAACAAAGGAATTTACACAGAATGAGAAATTTACACATTTCATTTCCCAGGGTGGAAAGGTTTACAGAAGCAAAGAACCCACAGTGAGGTCAAGTTCTTTCCCCAGTGGTCTGCATGTTTCTGAATTATGCCTTATGCACATTTCTCATGCACATTTACCTGCCATTATATTAAACTAAGATAAATGAATATTTTTAGATCATGAATGGAGGGACGTGAGAAAGAGTGCTTCTGAACAGTCAAACTTTCTGCATATTTTCAGGTAAACTGGGAGATGCCAGACTGCACTCCTTCCCTGCCTCCCTCCCTTTTTTTCCCTCCCTCCCTCAGATCATTATGTCTGATAACAATAGTTTTTCTCTCCAGGGTAATGTAGATGACACATTTTTCCTGTAGCCTGTCTTCCTGTAAAGTGCAGGAATTCCTGCACTTTCTGGGTGCCCTTCCTGTTAACTTACATTTCAGATTTCCTCAAAAGGCATTCTACCACTTTAATATTTGAAAAATGTCAGCTCAACCCCAGGCAGCTAATATAAACAAGCTGAAAAGTATACCACCTAAAGTTACAACTGTGCAAAACAAAATTTCTTTTTAAGAAATCTTTCTCAGAATCTCACTGCTGGTGAGGCTGGAAAGGAGTAACCCAGTCCTTCCAGCTCCGAGGAGTCTGTAATTCTTTTGCCTCGGCTGTGCCTTAAATTAGAGGTCTGTAAAACCGAATTATAGTGATCTAGAAAGTTCGTAAAGGTCCCTGAATTGAACATGTGGTTAAATTCTTCAATACTATGAGGTTGTATCCACCTTTCACTTTTCCTCCCATTTTATTTGGTTAGAGTTTTCCAAAGAAGCTTGGTGCTGCAAAAAATGTCTTGGCCACTTGAGAAGACAAACTGAATTAATCCAATTCCACATTTCAAGGCCAGGCTTGGGTTCCTGGCCCATTTCTGAAATGATCCTCCACTTCTTCCTACCAATAATTTCCCTTTTGGACAGGAAATCTGTGTTCACACCACACTCACCTCCCAAAGGGGAACCAATTAAGAAAACTGTTTGGTTAAATCGAAATTGATTGGAAGAATCACCATTGCCTGGTCTGTTAAGGGCACATCCATAATGGATAAGTGCCATGCTAACATGTCTTTAGCTTCCCAACTCAAAACCTTGCTAACCTAGGAAAAGAGCTATTTTAGGAGGAAGCCAAAAAAAGAAGAAGAAGAAGGTGATTTAGTTTGGATCCTAAGGCCCAAAGATAAGATCACTGTAACATTACCTTCTTCATGCAAACAACCTCACTTCCCCCCAAAGGGATCAATTCCATTTCTAAATTCACTATCTATACATTTATTTGTGTTATTGTGATTCACACACATGTTGCTTTTACCAACCACATGGTAAGTTCCACGAAGAGGGCAATATTAAATATTTATTCATATGGCCCCAAATCTTATTCCCACAGATATATTCTACATATGTGTGTGCATATATCTTTATTAGATGTATGCATACGTGATCACATATACATATATAAATCATAATATTGAGATAGATATATATATATATATATTGACTTGAATGAGGAAACATACACCAAACACTAAGTAAGTAGACGTCTCTTCAACACATCAAAGCATGGAATGTTCCTTCTAAATTGTTATTTCTCTACTCCATCAGGAGATTGTAGGGTCCCCCTGGATTAAAGGAACACATCTGTACCCATAATGCCAATTACTAGGTTCTTCAGTCCTCTCAGTTTTCCATTCTCTCCAAACAGTAAAGCAAAGTCCTACTTTCAATACGTAGCACTGACTTCTTGGGCTGACATATATGAGTTCCATCAGGTAGAATTAAAAAGTAGTGTAACAATTCCAGAAGGAAAAAAAAAAGTGACAGAACACTCACTAGACATTTTCATTTCACCCGATCTACTCACGGAGTGACCCAAGCAGTCTAACACCTAGTGCCTCTAATTCTCCCATACATTCTCAGACAGCCAATGCTTTCTCTATGGTAAAGAGCTTGTTCTGAAACATGCCACTTAGGGTCCTAGAGGCAACTCACACCACCCCCTCAACTCTGATACCATGTCAGGAATTTTATTATTTTTAATCCTCTCCCCAGCAGGACGTGAAGTCTGCAAATACAAATGTGGAAAAAAAAAAAAAAAAGTTTTTAAGAAAAAGAAAAAAAAAGCCATAACCCTGAACTTCTGACCTATTAGAGCTAACTAAATATATGCAATTGCACACTTAAAAGATTTTACGATGATTGTCATTGAAATAGTGCAACCCCCCTGCCCGAGTTGGTACAATATTTAAAAGTACAGTTTTTTCCCCCAATATTCCCCCCGCAAAGCATCTCTTCAAAAGGAAGACATTAAACATTTATGTCCTCGTTACTGTTCTAAATACTGTGAACCAATAAGCAATTAGTGCAAAGTGCAAAATCTCGGAAGAGAAAGACTTTTTGTCTGCATTTTTGTAATATGCTATTATTCACACTTCACCTTTACTTCCTTTAGAAATCAAAAGTTGTCTAATGTTCCAGGCATTATCAATGGAAATTTAGCTAAATACTGACACGGAAACGGTTCAATACCAAAGAAATATAAAATTACATTAATTTCCTAATAGTTTAGCTCAAGTTTTACCTTTCATCTTCACCTACAGACTTTTAAAAAGTTTGTATTCCTGTTGCACATAAAATTAGTTATAATATGTGTGCATACTAAAGAATTGTACAATTATATAAAGCACTGCACATTTCGAGGCTACCAACCTGCTCAATCTCTCCTGACTGTGCAAAAGGCAAAAAGAGCTCAGTAATCCTAGCAGAAGAATGCAAATAACGTCAATGCACAGCTGAACTGCAAGCCCTGCCTTACAGGAACTCTCTGTGTCTGCAAAAAAAGACACATACTAAACAGGAAATGCAAGTGAGCTGTGGAAAACCTCAAACTTAAAAATGCAATCGTCAGACGAAAATTGCATCCATGCATTCGTAAATGCATGCACAACCCTTTGCATTTTTGCAAGTAATGCAAACAGACTCTTACCTTTCGACTGAGACATTTTCCCCTTTCCTTTGATGGGGGAGGGGAGCACAAAAGACTTTGCCTTGCTTCTCTTCTGTAGCTAGTTTTGCAACAAAGATGCAAGCTGCAGGCGTGCAATCTTCATGCAAGTGGAGTTCTCTTGACCGATGCAGCAGATGGACTTTCAGGGAATCAAGATGGAAATGCACACCTTGCAAAACAGACTGGAAAGTGATTTTTCCCCCAGTTGCAACGTTAGGGAAGGCTGTGCTGCAGCTACATGATGGGCCAGGGCTGGCAGCTAAAAGCTCCAAACTTGGAACTGAGTATCTTAGTGCGCAGACGTCCTTCCTGCGAGGCGCGCGGGGGCCTCTGGGTAATGTAGTCCCAGCCCGGAGTCCGCGGGGATCTGATTTAAGGAAACGTGGTCTCCCGGGTCACTGAGCTGGAAGGCTGGGTGCGACAAAGATTGAGCCCAGATAAACAAGTTAGGCAGGCACTCGGTAGCAAGTGCTGCGTGAAATACGGCAAGGCCAAGCTGAAGGGACTTTTTTGTTCTCGAAAAGCCCCTGAATCAGCGCTGAGTTGCGTTTGGTTAGCTGAAAAGCCTTTGGCTGCCTTAGGTCTGTTGAGCTGTTAGTGTTTGCAGGACAGCACCTGTTGCCCTGTTCTGCCTGTAGACGCTTTATCCTCACACCTCCATTTTACAAAAAAAAAAAAAAAAAACTTTTTCCTCGCTTGGAGCATTTGTTGGTGATTTGACTGGCCAGAGGTAAGGTTACCTTTGCATTGCAATGCAAAGAAAATGCAGAGTTTTATTTAGTAAGAAATGATCCAGGTCAATTATTTTCAAGAAACCTGACATTTAATACTGAAGGGAAGGAGGGAATTGGGGAGTTCTCATTTCTGGGAGGATTAAAGAGGAAGTTCTGTTTTTTGGATGTCAGAGCTAGCTTTATCAAAGCTACAGTAGACAGACGCCTTTCTCACCTGGGGGGCAGGAAAGTCCCTGGCCTGGGAGAAAAAGTGGGTGAGAACCATAAATTAACAAAGTCAAATATCTTGCAGATATTGAACAAAAGTAACAGACATTTATTAAGATCCCAGGAGGTAGCAGGCACTTTTCTAGAGCCTCGGGTCCTGTGTGCTGATGGTTAGGGACCAGGCAGCATCCTGGTGGCGGGCAGCACCACCCCTTCTCAAGGAAGACTCAGAAATGTGCTTTTCAGCACATTTTAAGCTCAGACTTGTACTTCACTAAGTAGACCAGACTCAGAAATGTGCTTTTAAGCTAGGAGGAGAAAGACTTGAGGGTTTCAGGCTGCTGTGCAGTGGGAGAGGGGACTGTCTCTTCAGGGAACACTGAGGACCAATGTCCTGTCGCCTTGTATGCAAAAGTGGGAGTGAATTTGCAGGGGAGGACTCTCAGATCTTTACAGGTGGGCTGGAGGTTTGGACTTTATCCTGCAGGTACTTAAGAAGTGGTGAAACTGGGGGGGGTTGTTGGGGAGTGAGGGGGAAGGCCTAACTTAATCAAAGCATTGTTTTAAGAAAGTAAAGTTGCCCTGAGTGATTCAGGTGGGTTGAAATTGGGAGAGGCTAGAGATAAGTTAATACTGAAAAAGCAAAAAGAGGCATTTTGAAATAACTGCCTAGATTGGATGACCTCTAATGAACGCAACTAGGATTTTCTTAAGAATTCTAGGAAGCCACGGCCTTCTGAGTAATGGATGAATCAGAAGGAAGAAGGTCACCAGGTTTTGTTGTAGATTATCAAATCAACTCTTCGATATGTGGTCAGGAGACTACCACTCGTTTACTTAAGTTGATCAGCTCTACTGCCATTATTGAAAATTAATCAAGATCACATCCTGCTCATATTAGCTTCTGCATCTAAGAGGAAGGGGTGTCTATTCCTTGAGCACAGATGCAGGGATTTACTTACTCTTTCACTACCTGTCTGGGTTGTTGAATTCTTGTCATCTCTTGCTCCTTTTCTTGCACACACAGTCTCACTACCTCATTGAACCAGCACTCAGTTCTAAGCCTCATTTAAACAAGAGGCATATGGGCATGAAGATGCACTTCAAGGGGTCCAGTTCACGCTTCTGAGCATCGGTAGAGCACCTGCTAGGTGCCAGGCCTTGGGATAACTTCTGGAGCTGCATGGAAACCCGCTCAGCCCAGGCAGGGCTGGACCAGCTGGCCAGAGCTTATTTCTGTTTGCATTTTATATAATGAGCAGTATGTCTTCAAAGTCACCTCAGACTCTCTTCTATGGGGAAGAGTTCTGATCACAGTGTGTCTGGTGCCTTTTGCTGCTGTCTTCGGCAGCTGTACCTTCTCTGTGTAGGCACACACAGTTCACAGCCGGCCAGTGCCCTGAAAGTCTATCTGCACTTCATATTCCCAAAGGAACTATGATAAGTTCCAAAGTCAAGCCATATACACACTCACACACTTATATGCAAAACTCCTATGTTCTCTAAACTGGCTAAATGGTCTATTTTTTAAATGGCAAATTTTATCATTTTTCTTTCTGGAAGAAATAATCTTGAATTTCCGCAGGGAACCCAACTTTTCTGTGCAGACTGAGATTCCAGAAGAAAATGTTCTCCTTCAGTCAGTGGTAAAGGTTTCCTGTGGCCACACTGCTAGGTCTGTGCAGTTGTGGGTCTTCCCTTTTCTTGCCTGTGTGTGGCAATGCTCTACATGGAGAATTCCTCCCACGGTGGTGTAAGAAAGTCAGACTGAAATTTGGCACGGCTGTGCTTTCATTAGACAACAAATCAAGGTGTTTTTCTTAAGGTTAGCCTCCTGTTCCTCTGAAGCGTCCCCCATGTTTGTAATTTTCTGTACTTCCAGTCTTGTAGCAAGTTTGATGCGTGCTCTGCCCCCATCCCAGTACCTTCAGGATCATTTCCACATTCCTCCTCAGCAAGACCTGCTAGGTGCTTCATTTCTCACCATGTTGGGGGTTTCTCTCCTTGCTTTTCAATACACTGTTCCCTCTCCCTGATGAACCTTTTCCATTCCCTGCTCATCTCCTTTGTCCTTGAAGATTTGGCTTCACTGGCACTTCCTTTCAACCACTGTCAGTGTCAGGTTATCCATGACCACCTTCAAGAAGAATTCGGTATTTACCATAATTCTGTAGCTCCCTGCATACACCTCTCTCCTAACATTCATCATAGCACCTGCAATTGCTCATTTGTGTATTTGTCTCCCCTCCAGGAGTCTAAACTACTGGAGATCAGAGACTTTCTTTGCATTTCCAGTGCCCATCTAAGAGGCACTCAAAGGCATGCTGAAATAATGACTGGAGTAGATGGGAAAAGAACCGTGGCCTTGGCTAGCCTGGAACAACTAATTCCAACTATGGAGTTGACATCAGCGGGGGAATTTCAAACACCCAGGGAAAGCCCTAAACTGTCAGGTTAGAGGTGTGAGATTCTTGGAAGGAGGCCCTTAGTCTGGGTGACACTTGCTCTGAGGAATAATTTAGAATTATATGCAAGATAGAGAAAGTGGTTTTGACCCTCTGGAAGTACTTGGCAATGTCTAAAGACATCTTTGTTGTCATAACCAGGGGGTGAAGGTAGTGATTTCCCAGTATCTGATGGATAGAGATCAGGAATGCACAGGAAGCCCTCCACAGCAAGGAGTTACCTGTTCCAAATGTCAGCTGAGTTTGCAAACCCCTGCTGCATAGTCCTACCATGACGCTCTAATCTTTTAATTTAAAGGAAATGACATTTGGTACAAGGTAACTTTTGATGTGAGAAGAACATTGGAATCTAGGATATGTGACTACTCATCCTGACTGCAGAAAAAGTTCTCTGTGTGTCACCTAAAGCAAACACTTCACCTTCCTGGATTTCTTTTTGTTCCACTATGATAAAGAGGGTCAGATGAAGGTCCCTTCCAGTTCTAACATTCCACAGCTCTAAACCCAGCTCACGTGTCTGATTGAAACCACCGATGATTTAAAGAGGGTTGTGATCACACACTCTATTATTACATGGGCTGAATATCTTTCTATTCAGGAATTAGGGTCTCTGCTCCCTCTCTGGCAAGATGGCATGACTATCCTAGCGGTATCACTTGAGAGGTGAGCTGGGGTATATTTATTCCAGTTTGAAATATCGCCTCCGGTCGATGCTCATCTGTGCCTGCCACTGATGAGTGTTTTCCAGCAGCATTGCCAGATGCCAGGAACAAGGAAAAGGACAACGCTCACCTTATAGCTAAGTGTACAAGTCTGAATTTCTACTTTTCTAGATTCTAGAAAATGATGTTGATATATTGAAGACACAGGTATAATGAAGTATATTGAAGACACAACATGTGGGGGATTGGATGACGGATTTCAGTTTTATGCAATGTAAGTATAATTCTTTTTTAATTTATTTATTTTTTATTGAGGTGACATTGGGTTACAAGTCTTTATATGTTTTCGGTTCATACTATTTCAAATGTATGTTAGTTACCACACCAGATCCACCACCAAAGCACCAATAACCCTCTGCCACTACCCACTGAACCCCCTCCATGCTCTGCTCCCCACCTCGCCACTTTCAGCCTCCAGTAGCCATAGTTCTGCAGTTGGATTTCAAAGGTTTGTTTTATCTGTTCCTTTGTTTCTTTACATTCCACATCTAAGTGAAATCATTAGTTTTTGTCTTTCTCCTGATTTATTTTGCTTAGCCTAACCTCCCCCCCCCCAGGCCCATCTATGTTGTCACAAAATGGCGGTCTCACCTTTATTATAGCTGAGTAGTATTCCATTCTGTATATACGCCACATCTTCTCTACCTCCTCGTCTGTCATTGGGCACTTACCTTATTTTACCTCTTAAATTCTGATGGCATTGGTTGGCCCTCATAGACATATATCTAATATTCTATTTTATAACATTACTTGAGTACAAAACTTGTCTCTTCTTCTAAATCATGTCTTTGCAATTCCTAACTGACTTCCTCACATGTCTGCTTTTGGCCCATGACTTTAAGTTTGAGCTGGGACAGTTTCATCTTCAAGCAGCCTGAGGTTTAGTGCATGCCATGCACAGTAGATGGGCTTGATCAATACTTATTTATATGATGGTTGGATGTCTTTATTATGTATTGAATTAATCATCTAAAACAGGTTAATTGTTAGCTTAACTTAGGATCCTTTGTCAATAAAGAAATGCCAGCCTAGATTTCTTAGCAAGAACAAATTTTATTTAATTATATCTAATTTTAAATGTCTTGACTAATAATACTTCTATTAAGACTCTACATTTTCAAATTACTATCAACAGCCTTTAAAATTGAGTGTCTGGGGGCCTCCTGGTGGCGCAAGGGGTTAAGATGCAGCCTATGAAGCTGTCTGCATCCACTGCAGCACAAATTCGATCCCCGGCCAGGGAGCTGACCCACATGGCGCAGCAGACCTCTCCTGTCTTGCCCGCTGCTCCCCTCAGCAGTGTAATTTCAGTAGGTACTCCTGTTCTGCTCCCCATTCGGTCTCTGGTGAATCCTCTCACCCCCCCACACCTCTGGCCCGTACCCCAGTTCTTGTATGCATAACTAAATAAAATCTTTAAAAAAATAAATTAAATTAAATTTCTGGAGTATCCCATGGAAATGCTGACAAGCTATCCAGAGTCCTCACTGGATTATGTTCTCATCAGAAAGAAAAAGCATAATATGAATGTTCAACATTTCTTAGTAATCAAGGAACCATGTATGATGCTAATTCCACCTTCCCCCAAAACCAGCCAAACATATTAGCAAAGCTGACTGGCAAAAGACATAGGTTTTCGAAAGTAACAATAGAAGTGATTCCAGAATAGCATTAACCTTTTGAGGGTGTCAATGTATCATCTGTGTGGTATGTTAAAGCACTAGCAAGTAGTAAATTGAGTTGAATCATTAAATTAAGTTATTAATACAGGGGGTAAAAAAAGATTGCAAATCTTCTTAAGTCAATAGCAAAAATAGGAATAGTGTCTAATCTAATATATACTTATTCTTTTCTTCTACTATGATCAAATCATCTTTTTTACACACACATAATACAGATACACATGCACACACATTGCACATATGTATGTGTGTAGATCTATCACTCATATATGACTCATTTTCTTCTCTGGTTCTGCCTGTCTGATTCTAAAAGTCTGCAGAAGTAAGAGCTCTACATAAAGCCAAAGAAATGGTTGTACTTTGTGTATAAGGTTCAAGGTACAGTAAAATTTAGAACTCCTTTGTTACTGTCCTAAACATTTCCATATTTAATTCATTATTGATTTGTATTATCCAAGGTGATTCCAAAAGAATTATACCTTGGTCACCCAGCTGCCCAGATAGCTCCCTTTGCAGTTTCTTCTAGAAACAATACCTTCACCTTCAGTTTTAGCCATGAAAATGAAGAATCTTGCCATGAATGCCAGTTGTAAAGGGTGATATATTACAGAAGTGGTGAGGGTCATGAATGCATCTTCAAGTGACATGAAAGGCTCATATTGAACTTTCATTTATTTTTTTAAGATTGATTTATTTATGCATACAAGAGCTGGGGTACAGGCCAAAGGTGTGGGGAGATGAGAGGATTCACCAGAGACAGAGTGGGGAACAGAACAGGCAGATTGACTGAAATACACTGCTGAGGGGAACAGCAGGCAAGTCAGGAGAGGTCTGCTGCACCATGTGGGTAGCTCCTTGGTCGGGGATCAAACTCGTGCTGCAGTGGCTGTGGCTAGCTTCATAGGTTGCCTCTTAACCCCTTGTGCCACCAGAGAGGCCCTTGAACATTTATTAAATTAGAGAGAGAACTGGAAGAATTCCTTTGCTTGGAGTTCTTTCCATTATGGTCTGTGCTCTGACTGCATCCACCTGCTGTCTTGTAACAAGGCTGTCTTGGGAACACAGCTCAGCCCATCCTCTTACGTACTATCTCTGGCTGCTTTGAGACAACAACAGAATTGAATATTGTGACAAAAACTGGCTGGAAAACTGAAAATGTTTTTTATCATGCCCTGCTGTACAAATTGGTCTTGACCACATGTTCCTACAAACCACAGTTATGGATTAATGCATTTCCAGAGGTACTTGATTCTTTTGGAATCCCCCTGTACTTGAATTGCTTCTAATACAAAAGTCGTATCTTCACAGTGATACTTCTACTTAAATCCTTGAGAATACAGTACTCTTGAATACCCTGGAGATCTGTGTAGCATAGCAAGCCTGTTATAAATATTTCTTGATAGATTGATTAAATTTAGCATTTATTATAACATCATGAATCTTGTCACTTAAGAAAAAATTAACTCTCAGGTTTCCTTGAGTGTATCTGCCTTCCAACCTGTCTGACTCTTCCTACCTGTCTCTTAGGATGCTTGAATCCTGGTATGTCTAAATATGAGGGCTATTACTGGAGAAGGATTAAAAAAATCAAAATATAAAATAATGGCTTTGCCATTTATAAAACACACATCTTACAAACCTTTTTAATCCCCCCTCCAAAAAAGAAGAGGGAATTACCTCCAGAGTATTAGATCTCATTTCAAAAAAGTAAAATTTTTATGAAGACCTACAGTTAGGAAAGTTGTGGTGTGGATTAAGAAAATGGACAGAGTATGGTTCCTGGTGGGCACTGCTAATAGTATTGTTGTAATATTTAAGGTGTATGAGCTCTTCCCACATACACCCTGTCATTTTTTCCCTATGATGAGATGGCACTCTGATGAGTTGTCACCACCTCCCAATTCATCATCTTCACCTCATGGTGTTGCTTTACTGGAATAAGTTGGAAAAACATGTGATTTAAAACTGTCTTGACTGGAGCCTCCCTGGTGGCATAGGGGTTAAGTCTCAGCATTATCACACCATTACTGCTGCGGCCTGAGTTCGATCCCCCAGTCAGGGAGCTACCCACATAGCATGGCAGACCTCTCCTGTCTCACCCGCTGCTCCCCTCAGCAATGTATTTCAGTCTGTCCACCTGTTCTGTTCCTCACTCTGTCTCTGGTGAATCCTCTCAACAACCCCCCATCCCTGGCCTACACCCTAGTTCTGTGCATAAATTAATTAATTAATTTAAAAATTAGAAAGAAATAAAGCTGCCTTGACCACAGGTGTCAAAATGATGTCTTGTCTTCTGATGCCTAGTTTTTTTTTTGTTTTTTTTTTTACTTTGGGCTGTTGATCTAATCTTAAACTAGGTAACTTTTAGTAAAAATCATCTGGTAATATTTGCTTCATTTACATGTTAATGGGACAAGCTCAACTCAGGGCTAATAAAGTGGAGAATAAATCTGTATATCTCTTTTATACTCTGTTTCTTTCACCAATATACTGTGACAATAGTTACCACTGTCCTGTTTGAGGCTGAGTTAGACACTGATGTAAGACAGTCGCTATGTCTTTCCCCTTGGTCTGTTTCTATTAATATCAATGGTTCTGGGCTTCCATCACATACCTAATACAGGTCATGCTGGCCTGGTGCACTTTTTCAAAAACTATAAAATATTCTGGGAAATATTTTGGATAGGTGATACATGCAAGTAATAGAATAAGTTTAAAAAACCAGAGATAATTAAGAAACTGCCTCAACTACAGTAGTAAAGAAATCATTCTAGTCACATCATTAATCAACTTATTCTTAACTTGGGCCATTTGGATTGCTATCCAAATGTAATGTTTTATTATTGACAGGATATTACAGTTTAAGTAGAAACTGCTACTGATTTGCCATATTTACTCTTTTTTGGGATAGATCTATTAATGATTTTATTTGTAGGCCAAACTCATCAAAACAATGGGTTCTGTATTTTTAACTAACATGTTGCATAATCTAACTACTTTATATGTTATAAATATGATGTTATGTAATAATATAATATTGGTAAGTAGCTCTGTAAGCGCACATACATATGAGCAGATAATGAGCATCTGATAGGATTTTATAGTTTGGGGAGATAACATAAAGTTTAAGGTTAATGACTTTTTGGGGGGGATAGAATGAGTATAGGCCAGAGGTGTGGGGGTAGAATGAGTATAGGCCAGAGGGGGGTGAGAGGATTCACCAGAGACAGAGTGGGGAGCAGAACAGCAGATTTACTGAAATACACTAAGGGGAGCAGTGGGAGAAACAGGAGAGGTCTGCTGCCCCGTATGTGGGTTAGCTTGAACTCAGGATGGAACTCAGGCCTTAGTGGTGCTAGTGCTGAGACTTAACCCCTAAACCACCAGGGAAACTGAGGTTAATCTCTTTATGGTTCAGTAGCTTGAGCTGCATGCCCCATGCCTGTTTATCACTCTGTATGCTGCAGTATAGGAGTAAAACAGCAGACTACTCCATGGCCTCTAAAATTCTTTGCAAGTCTATTCTAGGGTTCTTTCCTAGCATTGCGATAGTACATTGAGAATGGGAATGAACAGAACTCAAAAAACAGCAAATTTTCCATTTTATAGGACCCGATTTATCTTTTTTGATTCTAAGTGTTTTTTATTTTTAAATCATAATACATGTCAAAATGCATTTATTAAGCATGTTGGGGGCATGTTGCCAAATTGGATGCTACCATCTATAAAGAAACTGTGTGAGTGTGGTAACACCATCTGGCACTGGTAATAAATTTAAGAATGCGTGTGGAAATTTCAAAGAAAAATGCAGGCAATTTTGTGTATAATTTTCTTAAACTTATTCCCATCAGACTAGGTTTTAGGAAGCCCCTTCCAAAGGTTTTTGATGGATAGCAGATGATTTTTTAAAATACCCAGAGAGTGCTTAACTCTTAATAACTCATTAATTTTGTATAATATGGAAGCTTCTGATGACAGTTATTTAAAATGGGCTATGCCAAAACTACAAAAGGATTTATGAGCCTCATAATATTATATTCTGTGCCACCTGAATGAGGTAGCAAACCAAACTGTCTCTTCAGTTTGAAATTAGGGAATCTGAAGTATATTCTGAATATAAGTTTATGACATTACGGGTAGAATTAGGGAAATGAGCTGAGCACTACTACCATATATTGCTTATAGCAGCTAGCTATCTACGAAACTAGAATTTAAAAAATATAGGGGCCTCCCTGGTGGTGCAAGGGGTTAAGATGCAGACTATGAAGCTGTTCACAGCCACTGCAGCATGAGTTCGATCCCCAGCCAGGGAGCTACCTACATGGTGCAGCAGACCTCTCCTGTCTTGCCTGCTGCTCTTCTCAGCAGTGGATTTCAGCAGGTCTGCCTGTTCTGTTCCCCACCTGTCTCTGATAAATCCTCTCACCCCCTGCATCTCTGGCTTGCACCCCAGCTCTTGTATGCATAAATAAATAAATCTTAAAAAAATTATTATAGCACAGGATGTGAGCAAAAAGGCCACTCAAATATAAAATATATAGCTCTGTTTAGTCCTGTTTCTGTAAATACCTCTTTCTATAATCATACTCTGGAGCAGTGAAGTTGATTAAGATTTTAATTTGGTAGGCCAAAGGCACTGTTAGTTTGCAAACTGATTATCACAATTTAAGTGTCTTAATTTATATGATGTTGACCTAGTGCTATACCAAGGTAAAACTAAAATCATTACCAGCTGTTCTCTGTTTTATTTAAAATTCAATTCAGAAAAACAAATGTTTCCAAAATATTAAAACAAGATGACACCTATTTGGATATTACCAACTTGTTAATACACCTTCTAACTCAGATACATAAAGCCTGTTTTCTGCAGAGATGTTTAATTATTTCAAGTCCAAGTCTTTAAATAACTAGTAGCCATGGGCTAATTTTCAAATCCAACTGTGTCTCTAAAATATGGAATTTATTGACTAATGTTGTTATTATATGCCTGTCAATATAGTAAGCTTCATTTGTTCTGTTTCAAACCCATTTTTGATAATAAATAGGTGTTGTGTGAAAAAATTTTTCTAAGGATTCCTGTTAGCTTTTTTTCTGTCCTTTACATTTAATGTGGGAAGAGAACTTGAGTAAGTAAATTAATACCATCCTACCTGTTCTTCAAAGTTTGTGTTAATAGAAGTGTCAATCCTGATGATTTCTTTAAGTCAGGTGTTCTGTTGAAACCAGTTAGATTAGAAGAGGTAGAAAATTCAAAATGATAGTATATTATATTTTATTATATCATACAGCAGCTATTTCATGAGAATTAGTGAATATGGTCAGGCACCAAGAAAGAAAAATAAAAAGGAACCAGATAATTTAGTGTAAATTTGATCTGCTTATAACTAATACCTGATACACTAAATGAACACCCCAAGAGACAAAGTAATCAATTTTAAATTAAAGAAATAATTTCAGGTCTATTTCTTGGAAAATGATTGTTCCTGCCTGTTTCTTTGTTGTCTCGGATCCATTTATAATTGTGGTTTTCATTCAACTGAATAGCTGATGATTAAGAACTTAATGGATAGGACACCATTCACCGTGCATTAGGCTGTAAATATTGTCAAGAATTAGGTAAAATAGAAATGCAAGTAATGGTGACTTGTGGGCCCCAAAATACACCATTGGAAGATGTTGGGTTTTATATAATAGTCCGCAGAAGCAAATACATTGACACAAGTCTAGTGCTTGCTTCTGTGACCAATTCCAGTTTCCTTTGTCATCTTCGAGATAATGTTTGGTATGATTTCACTACGCCTACCTCCAAGGGCTGGCCATAGCTGTGAGGGGATTCAAGCACAGACTCCGGGAGCCAGACTGCCTGGGTTGGACTTCCGGCCATTCTAATTACTTGTTCTGGAATGAGGGCTAAACAGATCACTGTTTTATGACTCACTTTCCTAGCTGGAGAAAGACAACCATAATAGCGCTTACCTTATGGGGCAGTTGAGAAGATGAAATACCGTAATACAAGCTCTAAAAAGAGTGCCTGGTCCCTGATATATGCTAATGATTCTTCCCTATTGAGGCTTCTGGTAATTATTATTGCAATTAAATCTCCAGGCATAGGTGCCTTTCTCGGGAATGAAGATACCCTATTTGAAATAGAAGAAAAATGGGTTGGAAGAACATATGTTCAACCAAGTGATAAGGAAAGCATCCTTTAGGACAAGAGATAAGAACACTTTGAAATTAGAGGACTGTTACCACAAATGCAAGGCAATTGGAACTAGAACAGCTTAGTTTAATGGCAGGGAAAGGGAGAAGAAATATTTTATTATTGCAACAAATCAAAACACTGTTGGATGCTTGTAAAGAGGAAATGGAGGCCATCTGGAGAAAACAATTCCATTCCACGGGGTGGAACGGATTTAAAGGACAGCTGAATAGCTAGGACATGAATTATATGGGCCTTTGGTCATATAATGTCATGGATTAGCAGAGCAAACAGCAGGGGGCATAGTGATAGTTAAAGAGAGGTGGTAGGGTTGTCAGGTTTAGAAGACCCGTTTTTAGGATACGGTTTTCTTTATTTAAGAAATACACTGATAACGTTATATTTTTTCCCCAGTCTTTTGGAAACATTAGAACCTTAATGTTCTAAATCCTTCCATTCATTTTATCTCTATATTTCTAATATCCACTGCCTTTGTGTGAACTTTCTTGTAACTATACCTAGTGGTTGCAGCCTTTTAACTAATTAACTAATTAATTAACTAACTGGCTCAATTTTAAAACATTTATTAGGTAAGTTTTAAAATCACTAAAATATGTTTTCTCCCGTGGCCTCATTACCTGATAACTAAATAATGGAGGAATTTAAGCAGGTATTGGAAGTATTTTGTTATTTTGAAGTAGAGATATTCTTATTAAAGATTTACTAATTGCATCTATGTTTAAAATATTGCTTAATATCTATCCAAAATGATCCACATGAATGGTTTAGAATTAGGCAGGGGTAAAAGGAGAGAATCAGAAAACAATGGAAAATTAGATACTTTTTTCCTGTCACAGGAAATATTTGCTATCATTATGAGCTAAATGTTTGACTCCACTAAAAATATAATTTATCCAGATAAACTAAAGTTAGTTGAGTCAAACATTTAGCTTTAAAATCCATAATCACTGGAGAAAATGGAAATAATACCGTGGAAAGAAAGCTGTAACACATGCTACCTATAGGTTGGACTTTTTAATTTTTCTGAATACTTATTAAAATCTCAATATAATTCTACCTATGGTTTTGAAATTCTGCAAATTCTTACAGGATAGTGTACCTCTCTGGATTTCTCTTAATAAAGGAAAAAGTTTCTTTTATATTTACATTTATATGGTTTGAAACTTGTGATGGCGTAACATTTTATCATTAATTGAGCTGGATAAATTTACTTTGGGAATTTATAACCAGTGCTGGTTTTGAACAGATAATAAATGAGGGAACTAAATTACTTTTAAGATTCCATGTTCCTGATGACTGAGATCCCTTCAAAGAAAAATAGTTTCTGCAACAATTGCTGAGCAACTGTCTACCACTGTACTTCCAAAAAATGAATTAAGCCTGTGTCTTAAAAAGAGCATTTAAAAAATAAGTCATAAGGGAGATGAAGAGCTGGGCTGTGGTGGATGATATTCTAGTTATCTCTTCAATCAATTTTGAATAATGCTTTGGAAGCAGAATAACAAGTAATATGAACTCATTTTTCAAGATGCTATATGTGCACACTCTTAGTTCTATTTCTGTATACATTGGAACAAGCAATTTATGCATGCATTTGTAATACTCCAAGAACAAAGACCAATTTTGCCAAAGGTTATGAGTGCTTTCGAGTTTTCCAAATGCAAAAAAGAAAGATATATATTATTTTTATGGGGTCACATTTAGATAATGAAGTGCACTAGGTTGACAGAGTCTCCCTGATGAGATTAGGAGAATGTGCCCACGGTGTCCATGTTTATATATTTTATTCCAAGATTCAGAAAGTTGCTGTAGGCAATCCTTAACAAGCGTGGACAAGTCATAATTAACAGTTGAGTGTTGTGGAAGATGCAAGCCAGAAAAGATTTGAGCATCAGCTTCTGAACCTGATCATCTTTTATTCCGGGGACAACAGGTATCCAGTTGATCCCTGTGTGATCCAGGCTAGATTTCAGACTGGGACTTGAGACTCAGTGTAGCTGAGATGAACCACTTGTTGCCTTCAACTGGAAGTGAGGAAAAGGTCGAGTAAGGACAATCTGTTAATCCCTTTGGCACCTTTAGCTGCTTTGCTTGTTTTGTTTTACTTTGGAGAGATGTGTAGAGCGAGAGGAAAAATGCCTTGCTTTCAGATCCCTCACATAATTCTCCACAGCAGCCCAGGACAGGAGATTCCAGCCCTTTTTCTTTGCCTGTGGCTTTTTTCCTCAATAGTTATATGGTGTTTTTTCCTTAATTGCATCTGTGTTATCTTGTGCAGGAAACTTTCCCCTTACAGTGTATGTAGAAACACTGTTCATTGTTTAAAATGTTCACAGCTACCCCACCAACCATCAAGTGTGAAAATCATGGCTGCAGGCGGCAGGGATCCTTGAGAGCTTTCTTCCCTTTGCTTGAAATCTAATCTGCAGGAGTGGGACGTGGAAATTTCTTGGTTCTTCTCTGCACACCCGCCCCTGTAGTCCCCCCATATTGGGGGGCCACAGTCCTGCTAAAACCTGTTTCTATCACATTCCATGCAAAGCAGAATTCTGAATGTGCACACACTCTACCTTGTCCGGCATCGTGTTATATATTAGCTGTAAATGCTCTTGTGTCTGTGTGTGCCTGTGTAGAAACCACGAGGAGAAAGTGGATAGAGTAGAGCTAAGCCGTGAGGTAATTCCCGCCCAAAGCAAAACTTGTGGGCACCCTGGTAGCAGTTAAGCACAGGCAGGAGAGCACTCTTGCCTGCTTTACTAAAGCTTGGGACACGATTATAAGATCACAGAGGAAAACTGAGACAGGAAAGAGTTGGAGTGTATAAACTCTCGTCTGTTAACCAGAATGCAGGAAATTAGGGCTGGTTTGAAAGCTGTAATTTGCTTATATTAGCTCGATAGTCGCAAAGCTACTCTCAGATTGCAGCTGCTAAGAAACCAACTGGCTCATTCAGCTATACACAACCATTGGAATCTCCCTCTCCAATGGCTAAATTTGGTTGATGGCAAAAAGAAGGGACTAAACTGGGACTAAAAGCATGCTTTCATGTCAGCAAGTATGAAGTTTTAGTTATAACTTCACAGATGGTCCAAAATAGGAGAGGAAAGAGAATGGCTGTAGAGATCTGGCAGTCTCTTTGAGGTCTGCCATCATTTTAATCAGTGGTTCATTCATTCATTGATTCATTCATGGATTCATTCATTGATTCCTTCTACTTTGGAGGGAACACCACGGAGTGGGGATAGAATGAGTTCAAACATCTCATTTGATGATTTTATTCTTCCTAGGAAGTGTACCTACCTGTCGTGAGTAGAAAGAACTTTGTAAAATCAGTTAACATGACTTTATTTAGATGACCATGGCAATCAGTTTTTTTAAAGTTGCATTCTAACTTCCTTTATACACACACATATATATGTATATATATATAAAGTATACACATATATATACACATATCATGTATATTACACATATAACTCTGCAAAGATGCCAGCACTAATGTAGCTGAACTGAGCTTTTGGGAAAGGAAAGTTAAGCCAAAGAATGGGTAAGGGTTCCAGCAAAATCCTGGTTGAAAATTTTTGTTTTAAAGATTCATTTATTTTGCATACAAGAGCTGGGGTACAAGCCAGAGGTGCAGGGTGGGGAGGTGAGAGGATTCACCAGAGACAGAGGGGGAAGCAGAACAGGTTGACTGACAGAAATACACTGCTGAGGGGAACGGCAGGTGAGACAGGAAAGGTCTGCTGCGCCATGTGTGTCAGCAACCTGGCCAGGCATCGAACCTGTGCTGCAGTGGCTGGGGATAGCTTCATAGTGCTGAGACTTAACCCCTTGCACCACCAGGGAGGCCCCTGGTTGAACTCTTAAGGCTAATTAATTCTGTCCATCCTTTCAATTGTGAAATTTCTTCAAGTTTATGGACATATATACACATTTTTCTAAATGGCCCCACGTTTTTTTAGAAGCTGCTGGGTAGAGCTGATAAATGAAGAAATGAGTGCTGTTGTAACTGATCTCTGCTGTCCCAGTGTCTTTGTCTCAGGGCACGGCAGCAGGCCTGGCATTCTCCTTTAGTTTCTCTTTCAGCACTTTTGCCATTTGACCTGCTAATTCTTTTTTTTTGTTTGTTTGTTTGTTTCTTATAGCTTTTATTTTTTTATTTTTTTAATAATAAATTTTATTTTTATATTCCCCATACAATTGCAACCCCCTTATTTTGACCCCAATCCCTCCCCTCCCGCCCCCCACCCCCCAAAAAGTGTCTCTGGTTCATAGATTTTTGTTGATTTTGATTTTCACTTTCTTATAGTTATTCATTTTCCTGGTCCCTTATTTAAGTTTTCTAGATTCCTGCTATGAGTGAGACCATCCGGTATTTTTCTTTTTCTTTCTGGCTTATCTCGCTGAGCATGATCCCTTCCAGTGCCATCCATGTTGCTGCAAATTGCATGTGTTTATCTTTTTTGAATGCTGAGTAATATTCCATGGTGTATATGTACCACATCTTCTTGATCCAGTCATCTATTTTTGGGCATTTGGGCTGTTTCCAAAGCTTAGCTATTGTAAACAGTGCTGCTATAAACATAGGGGTGCAGGTGCTCTTTGGAATTGATGTTTCTGTGTCCTTTGGGTAAATACCTAGGAGTGGAATTGCTGGATCATATGGAAGCTCTATGTTTAGTATGACCTGCTAATTCTTAGTTGTCATTGCTGTCCCTTTGCATTCCTGGCTTCCACCCACTGAATACAATAGCCCCCTATTTTCAATGACCAAAAGTGTCTTCAGATATCACCAAATGTCCCTTTGGGGGCAAAAATCATCCCTCATTGAGAACTTCTGCTTAAAGGTGAACAGATTTTCCAAAAAAGTTCCAGGTTACTCCTGTTTTCCCAAGCGTGTCGGGTCCCCTTTCACTTTATATAAAGTGTCATAATATAGGCAGGGGTGAAATGGTCCCCAACATCTCTCCATCGATAGCAATCCCATGTTTCCTGCTGCTCATGTTGAAACTTTGAAGTCATACTTAACTCTGCCCATTCTCCCGTATCCTGAGTTCACCATCAGCAAATACAGTTGAAGAAAAACACCTTCCTTATAATTATTGCAGTGCCCTCCGCTACCAGTGGTCTACCCTGGAGGAAATTGTATGAAGCCACCCAATGTCACCTTCTATCTGGGTGAATTATCACACAAAAAGCCAGAGGCAGCTGCATCAGACAGCTTGAAAGATTATAGTTTCTAAGATAATGAACCTTTTGAGAAGGTATAGAAACTGATGCTAAAAAAAAAAAAAAAAAAACCCACCATCCATCAAGACTGTCTGTGAACTTTGAGTGATTGCAGTTTGAGATCCACATTTCTGGAGCAAAGAAATAAAGAAATAACAAAGTTGTTATAGATCTATATTAAGGAGACTTGTTAATGATCTATATTAAGTTAAATATGTAGTAGACAACATTAAGTTCCTGTTTTGAGTTTTATGATTTGTAACTACTAATTCCTCTCATGATAAAGCTATGGATTGAAAGTACCCATTCAAGTATTTTCTAAAATGAATACCACAGTTAGATAGTGTCTCTGTAGGACCTGTTAGTCATTGAGTATTTATTCAGCAATTGAATAATTCAATATTCAACACTCCATTGAATAATTCAGTAATTGAAGGTCTAGTGTTAGGCACTGTTTTGATTTTGTAACATTCTCAAGAACGCTATGAAGTAAGTCCTGTTTTCTCCACTTAAGGAAAATGAAGGTGAAGCTTAGGAAGATTTAGGTACCTTCACCAGCCAGCAGGAAGAAGACTCAAGCTCTGAGCTCACTCTTCCAAAATCAAAGCTCATTCTTTTTTTTTTTTTTTTTTTTTTTAAGATTTATTTATTTATTTATATAAGCACTGGGTACAGTCAGAAGCACGGGAGGGTGAGAGAGAGAATTCACCAGAGCCAGAGCGGGGAGCAGAGCAGGCAGAAGGACCGAAGTACACTGCTGAGGGGAGCAGCGGGCGACTGGAGAGGTCTGTGCGCCATGTGGGACCCTCCTCTGGTGGCCGGGGAGTAGTAGCCAGGGATCGAACCGGCACTGCAGAGGCTGCGGGCAGCTTCGCAACCCAGCGCTCAACTGCTGCGCCACCGGGGAGGCCCCAAAGCTCATTCTTAATCATTATGCACTCTGCCTCAGTGCTACAGCTGTATGATTTCATTTGGGGGCATTTGTATCTGAATTGAGGGTGATTTTTTTGCCATATGTGTGTATATATATATATATATACACATACAGGTTCTGGTGGTACTCTGTGTGGTGAAGAATGGTCAGTCACAAAATATTTATTCAACTGTAGTTGTTATATATGAAACTCACTGAGATTAATGAAATGGCTAATCATCATCTTTGAGGTCTATTTGTTAGCTTGGGAAGGCATACTGCAGGCTCAGTATTTAATCACATAATGTGTCTTTGTGAACCTAAAACAGTTGTAAGGCCAGCGTCAGCAGTACTTAAAGGAAGATTCCAAGAAATAGCTGATAGGACTGAAAATTTCCCTGGGCATTAATGGATTTCATTTTAAGTAAAAATGTAAAGCAGTTAAATTTCTTGTAACTGATATGCTTAATAATACATAATTTCTACTGCCTACTTATCATTTTATTTAAAAGTTAATAACCTTGATTTCTTACAAATGAATAAAAATATTGGTGCAGAAGGAAAACAACTCAGAGATGATATGAAAAAAAAATGAAAATAATTTTGGTTTTAGAGATATGGGCTATGATATTTTCCCCTTTTAAAAGTTTTCAATATTATTGCTTTAGTGGCTTCCCCTCCCCATATTTAAAAGAAACAAACATACAGTAAGTAAAAGTTATTCGCTACTTATGCACAGAAGAACATAGTGGGGGGGTTGGAATCTATTTCACTATTTCAGTGATATTATACAAGTCACTTACTCTTAAACATTAAAGATATCTTTATGGTGTATAAAGTAAATAGCATAGTTAAAAATTTCCAGCCAAAGATGTGCTTTTTAAATGTTTTCTCTTCCATATTTTATTAACTTTAAGGTAGAAATTTCCCAGCCTGTCTTAGGTAAGGCTATTAATTCATGTCTTGGGTGACAGCTTTCGAAGCAAAGTTGTTTTCAGTCCTTCTATCATTCTTTATTCTCTGGCCCAAACAACACCTCCTATCCCATAACAACACCTGTGCAACTCACTGTATTCTTCTTGTATCTGCTATTGTCACCTTTAAGGATCTGCCCAAATTTCCTCACCAACAAAACTAGGAAAGCAGACCAAACATCCATGAATCACCTCTGTTAGAAAACGGAGGTTGTGAGTTATCCTATCCCCCCACCTTTTACTCCCAGCATGCTGGCTTGGGGGCAAATCACCTGTTCTAAGTTGTATTGTGGTCCCAGAAAGATACGGTGAAGTCCTAACCCCTATGAATTTCACCTTATTTGGAAGTAGAGTCTTTGCAGATGGATGTGGTCAAGTTAAACCTAAGACATGGAATAACATGGATCTTTATCCAATGACTGATGTCTTAATACAGTAAAGTAAATTAAGATACATAGAAGACACACAGAGAGAAGGCCAGGTGACAGCAGAGGCAGAGATTAGAGGGAAGAGACCATAAGCCAAGGAACACCAAGGAGGTCCAGCAGGAGCAAGGAAGTCTTCGGAGGCAGCAGGACCCTGCCAACACTTTGTTTTTGAACATCTGACCTCCAAACTGTCAGAAAATTGATTGCTGTTTTTTGAAGCCCCTCAACAGTCCTACTTTGGGGTTACATGACCCAAGTCTGCAAGGTCCACATGGAATTACCATCAGTATGTGGTGAAGTCAGGGAAGCAACATGATATCTGACAACTAGCAGGAGGACCCCCAAATCGTGGAAAGGTTCCCACTGAGAACATGATTCTGCTGCATTGAATTCATGAATGTACATAGGAGGCCATGTCAGGAGAAGGGCTAATACTGGCTAATGAGACTTAAGGAATCCAACCTATATCAGTTCCAAAATGAGCACCAATTTTTCCTTCCAGGGAAGTTCAGTTTTGAACATGGCAGACTGACTTCTAACAGCAACAAGCAAAAGCAGGCACACTTTGGAAGTCAACAGAGGAGGTGCCTGGCTTGTGTAAGCCTCCTGTTGTGTTTGATTGTTGTTGGTAGTTTTGTCCTGTCGTATAATGAGGCTGAAATGCCAGTAGGAAACACCCCTCACTCCTTCTGATCAAAGGACCCCGGCAAAGGGTGGCCACCAGAGCTTCAGACAACTTGTGGAAGAGATGCCAGAAAGGGGGGAATGAGAGAGAAGACTCCAAAGTCTGTGCAAATGCCTGGTGAGTCTCTGGGTCACTCTGAAACCATGCATGCGCGGAGCAAACTGAAGCCAGTGTGCACTGCAGGCAGAGATGCCACCCAGAGCAGGTGACAGTTTGTAGTTAGGGTTGAACCCAGTTAGTTACCTACTAAAATGTAAATATTAATATTCCGGAGAAAAAGAACAGAATCCACAATGCAAAATTACTTTATGGACAAAGTAACTTAAAAATGTGATCCATTTTACAGGGGAGAGAGGAGCACAAGGGATGTGGCAATAGATCATGGGTGCTGTGGTGGTGGGGGATCTGTGGGGACTACAACAAGGGGAGAAGTCAAATCCTTTCCAAAAATGAATGATGTAAGAAGATAAATAAATTTAAATAAATTTTTTTAAAAAGTGATCCATTTTCTTTTTTTTTTTAAAGATTTATTTATTTAGTTAGTTATGCATACAAGAGCTGGGGTACAGGCCAGAGGTGCGGGGGCTGGGAGGTGCAGAGTAGGGAGCAGAACAGGTGGATCTACTGGCATACACTGCTGAGGGGAGCAGCGGGAGAGTCAGGAGAGGTCTGCTGCACCATGTGGGTAGCTCCCTGGCCAGGCATCGAACTCATGCCGCAGTGGTTGCGGATAGCTTCACAGTGCTGCATTATAACCCCTTAGGCCACCAGGGAGGCCCTAAATAGGTGATCCATTCTCAAGAGAAAAATGAACTGATAAAAATATAAAAATAGGACCTCCCTGGTGGCGCAGGAGGTTGAGCGCTGCACTGTGAAGCTGTCTGCAGCCTCTGTAGTTTGGGTTCGATCCCGGCCAGTGGGCCAGGGAGAATCCCACATGGCGCAGCAGACCTCTCCTGTCTCACCTGCTGCTCCCCTCAGCAGTGTATTTCATCAGTCTGCCTGTTCTGTTCCCCTCCCATGCATCTGGCCTGTACCCCAGCTCGTATAAATAAAATAAATGTTTTTAAAATATATATATATAAATAAAATCTAGTATAAAATAATATGAATTTAAATGTAAAATTTTGGGGATAGCTCAAAGGAAGAATGCTCATGGCAGAGGAAATAATTAGCAAATTAAAAAATAGATCATACATATACACAAAAGACTACTTTTGTAAAAATAATAAATTTTTATCTGCTATTGTAATTAAAATACTAAGTTTTTTAATTTAGTAAGAAAAAAGGAAGTGAAATTGAGGGAATTGAAGTTCACATGTCTCTGTACCACAGGAAAACTCATTTCCTAAAACATGTGTCTAAGGTTAATTTTAAAAAGTATAAGAGCATTAAGACATGGGGGTCATGTCTTTTAAAAAATGTTGCGTGGTTCAATTTTAGATGGTATAGATAAATTGTTTGCTATACATATAGATTGTTTGCTAAATCTATACAAAAGATTTCCACATCTTTTCTATTGTAGTTGTATCAATTTTACATCCTCTGGGTCACTGCAATCATACTCAGTTCTTTAATTATAATTCTCATAGTGTTTTGTTCTAGGGGATTCAAAGTTAACACCACACTTTCACTTCTTGCTTCTTTGTTCCTAAATTCTTCACATCTGAATGTCGTAATCAAGCCTGTAGAAGGGTTTCTGGGTGGTGTTCCTGGAGTAATTTCATGTTTGAAAATATGACCTATAACTGAAATACAATATTCCCCATACCACCTTGTTCCTCTGAGAGTTTTTTAGGTTACTGACTCTCCAATGTCAATATGCACAGAAATTACCTGCAGACCTGTCAGAGATGGAGATTAGCAGGTCAGGCATTGGACCTGAGATTCTGCATGTCTCACAAATGTCCCCGGGGTCGTCCATACCACTGACCTGCAAATCCCATTTTTGAGTAGCATGTTGGTGAATGTTGCCTTATCAGCTCTGGACCCCAAATGCAACTATAGAGAAGTCATCTTGGCTTTCAACATTCTTTGTTGGACTTTCTTAGAAAAAAAAAATGTGTGTATTCTTTAATTAGGGAGCTTTTTTTTAATTTACAGGACAATCGTCTGGAATTATATTTCTAAATACACCTCCTGTACCATCTAATGGGGTCCCTATTTCATCAAGAGAAATTACTCTTACTGAGTTATCTTGATGTCTGCTCTGCATCTCTTATCATCACATATTGCTTTATTTTCTGTATTCTTCATGTGCATGCACTCTGATTATCTAGTCTTTCCTTGGTGTCAGTAATTCAGTTGTCAGTAGTGACTATTGTGCATTGTTATTGCACATTTTTATATTAGCTCTGTAATTATGTTGCTTTGCACTCTATAAAGGCTTAGGTTAGTATTATCCTTTTTTTATTTTGTTCTTGAGCTATATGTCCCTCAAAGCGGCTCCATACCCCCTGCATGCCATGCTCCTCATCCCCTCTGCATAGAGTATTTGCATAGTTACAACCTGTTGCTTTTGTTCAGGCTTGTGTACCTCTGTCTGGACCTCGTGTTTGCTCTGATATCCTACAATGACTTCTTGACTTGGTTTCCACAGTGCCTGGCACCTGTGTGTTCAACCTTTGGACCATTTGCCTCAGCTCAGAGGGTGGCCTTGAAACTTTGCATCCATCAGAAAATGAGGCTCATGGTTCATTTCTCTAGCTCAGCTCTTTGCCTGCAAGTACAGTGCAAACGAGTCCTCAGTTTGAAGAGAAAAGAGTAAACGAACCAATTAATTTGTGTGTCCAGTTTTAGGGGAGGACTTTTATCTTTCAACATAATTTTAATTGTAGGGGCTGGTGGCAGAAGAGGCAAAAGAACCCGTTGAGAGCCAAGAACTTATTTTTTTCTGATAGACTTGTCCATTTCTAGTAGACGCTGTCATTGTTTGATTGTAGTTGCTGATTTTTTTTTTTTTCTGGGTGAATCCTTTAAACTCTAGATCAGGTTGTACTCTATTACTTAAAATTCCCCAGTGGCTCCCATCTGTTTGAGAGTGAGACTGGAACCTCATCCCTCACCCAGAGGTCTGTTAGATCCCACTTACCTCCCTGACCTTGACCAGTTCTCTCCCACTCAGGTAAGGAGCTGCCTCCTTGTTATTCCTCATGCACACACGTGTTTATATGTTTACCTGCCTCAGGGTCTTCTTGCTGGAACAGTCCCTCTTCCACCATCCTACCCATATCCTTAAGACTTGTTCCTTCCCTTTCTTTCACTCTATTCTCAAATATGCCCCTGAGGTGACCTTCTCTGACCAACTGTTTACACCTGCAGCCTCAGCCCTTTCCCTACCAGTTATTTTCATTTTCCCCCATCACACCTATCACTTTCCAATATACCATATCATTTACCTCTTCATTTTCATTTTATTTTCCACCCCCTCCTACTCTGCTTCCTCCCAAGGCAAGCACCACAAAGGCAGAGATTTTTCTAGCTAAAATAGCACCTGGCAGATAATCAGTATTTAATCATTTTAAATTTAATATTATTGAATTTATTATTTGTTTGGGGTGGTTGTTTATTTGGCTCATCACGATATTGAAGGAGAGACATTATTTGAGGGCCTCTCTGCTGCCCTTCAATATGCTTATCTTTTCAACAATCTATTTAATCCCTCTTGTTGAAGGCAAGTTTTTCCCTAGAATACCTGTTCCCTTATAATAAGCTTCTAATTAGGATTCCTTCTTACTTATCCAAACTGTATCTTTAACTGTAACCAGTTCAGAATTCTTTATTTCACAGAACAACACAGAGATCCATAGCTAAAGAAAAAATATCCTTCATTTCTCTGCATTGCAAGGTCATCTATTTGGGTGGCAATATAAGCTAGGAGGGAAAAATAGGACAGTTGGAATTTTATTTTGATTCTTTTATTTGCACGATTCCTTCTTCTATTTTCCCCTATGATCACAAAAGCCGTTTCATTAGTGAATCTTCAGCAAGTGCCACTGACTGACTTTGTGAGTGGCAAAGCTCTGCGCAGTTTTGTCCAGTAGATTTTCTGCATCTTGCGCACTCTGGTGATAACTAATCTCACCCCTTGACAGATTTTCAAAGTATTTAATACAAAAGCAAAATAGGATTTTGAGTGAGGCATTAGTATTTGAACATTTATACCAAAATATTCCATGATACATAAACCCTTCTCACAAGTATACTGGAGTCTCATTTATCTTCAAACCATTTGAGCTAAATCCTTTGTCTTTTGACTCATACCTGTTATGATGAAGATACTTGTCTACTGGAATCAAAATTCACTTGGTCATACATAAAAATATGAATTATTATCATGTCTCAGGCACTGTGCCAAGTGCTGACATGCTTCATTGTATTTAATCTCGCAGTCACCTAATGATTAAAGTAAAATAAAACATCCTTTTTAGATGTTAAAATCGTGACCTTATTGGAAATACATAACGAACACATGTCCAAGATTTATTGAACATGAATTAAAGAGGGAACCAGCAAAATGTTAAAACTAATTCAAATCAGAATTTGAAGAAATACAAAAAACAGGCAACAAGGGATGCCTCAGTGAATTTATAAATAAATGTAAAACAGGGTAATAACCAAAGTTAATAATCAATTGATATCTCAGGGGACAGAATTTGCAATCATTACTCGCAATATTTTGTAGTGTGTGAAGTTATATAAAATAACTCGAAAACACCCAAAAGGATGTTCTAGAAAGGACACCAATACTCGAACTAATTTCAAACTTTGTCTCTGATGCTGCTTCATTGTTTTCCTGACAGATTTATTCCAACATCAGAAAGTTTAGAACTCAGCCCGTGGGTATAAAAGATCAGCTTCATAGGAAAAAGATCTTCAATTTTTGAAAAACAATCAATGACTAAATAAGGCAAGTAATCACAGATTATTAGATCAGGATCAAACATGGCTGATCAAACTTCATATTTTATTCATTAAAAAAATTCCAGGTTAAATAACTTGCTGAAAATCATAGACCTGTTTGTTTGGCACACTAAGAACAGAGAAACTAGGACTTTCTTCTTGAGTATTACTAAAGTAAACAGAAAAACAAATTTTAAAAAGTTGTTATAATTACCATGGCATAAGCTACACTTAATGAATTACCCCTCCGATATAAAAATAAATGAAAGTGAGCATCAGTTAGGAAAATTCCCTGCGATTATAGTTCAACAGACTGTGTTGGTGTCAGAAAACTTATTTTCTGCCATCAAGGCAACTGCGATGAGTTTAACATTGCATAATTACACAAATGGCATATTCATTTTAAAATTACAAATATGTTCTCTAAGTGGACGTATTCACTTAGTTCATTACTTCAAACTGCTCCTTTGCTTCAGTATAATACCAGGGGAGACATTCTCTGAAAAGTCAGACTCAACAACTGGCATCCTGTTTTTAATTAAGTCAAAGTAGTCCCTGGTTTTGAGGCTACATTATGGAAGAGATTACTTCAATTACAGACCTGAACACTGATTGAGTGAATTAAGGATGTGTCTGACCTTTAATCCAACAGATAGCTAACCTGAGTTCTACTACTTGCATTTAAAACCAATCATGTTCAGATTGGATTTATACATACATCTGCACCTATACAAATCCATTTATCAGTATTACACTTGTTAAGTTACTGAGGCTACAGAAATGTAAATACAGGTAATCAACACAGCTTTATTAAACAACCAGGAAAGCCCTAGAAACCCACTGATCTGTTTATTCAGGTTGGCATCAGCAATATAACAGTAAGTAAACAGACAGCATAACTTATTGTTGTGGGAAAGCAACAAAACCTTCTGCCACTGGCCGAGTCACGCAGCTCTGTTCTTTGGACTTTTATGTGTTCCTTGTTCTGTTCCACAACGATTCACCCTGATTTTCAGAAAGCGTTTCTTTTTTTTTTTTTTCTTTAAAAAGATTTATTTATTTATTTATACAAGCACTGGCTACAGTCAGAAGCACAGGAGGGTGAGAGAATTCACCAGAGCCAGAGCGGGGAGCAGAACAGGCAGACCGACCAAGTGCACTGCTGAGGGGAGCAGCGGGCAGCAGGAGAGGTCTGTGCGCCATGTGGGACCCTCCCCCGGCAGCCGGGGATCGAACCGGCGCTGCAGAGGCTGCGGGCAGCTTCGCAGCCCAGCGCTCAACCGCTGCGCCACCAGGGGAGGCCCAGATCAAAATAGCAAGTGATCTGAAGACTGGAGCACATCTGGTCAACCAGAAAAAAAGGAGTGTTGCAGCCTCCATTTGGAATAGAGATTGCCTGTGTTGCGCTAATGCATGCTTGGCTTTAAAAAAAAAATCACTTTTTCTGGCAAGGGCAAAGGCTTTTCCAACATAATGAGATTTTCTTTCCAGGTACATCTGAAAGAACAAAGTTTGGAAAGAACAAAAATGTGGCAGGGACTGCTGTGAAGTCTTTTCACTGCACTTGGAATTTTGATTGGCCTTCCTTCCAGCCCCACAGTGAATTTTAAATACCACAATTTGAATGTTAGAGGGAAAAGCTGGGGTCTTTGGAAACGTTCACAAAAACTGCAAAGTTTACAATTTTGCAATCTCCTCCCATTATCCCAAATCCTTCCTTTCTCCCCCGTACCCCAGCTTCAGTGAGATGTACTCTTGACATAACATTTTGTAAGTTTAATGGGTTGATTTGATGTGTTTATCAATTGCAAAATGATTATTACCATAGTATTAACTATTACCTTCATCCTTTCACTCCCAAAGCTTTTCTATGATGTTGCAGTAACTGAAGAGGAAGGACCTACTGGTGGGTCCAATTACTCTGTTTAACATCTGTGAGGACTTGAGTCACTAAACCATTGCTGTTCTTCAGTTTCCTGTTATGTAAAATGGGAATAATAAAGCTCACTACTTTTTAGAATGAACATGAAGGTGAAGTAAGTTATTTATTATATGTGTAGGTCAGAATCTAGAACATAGAAAACATCATATAAGTGTAATTTGCATATTAAATATGTAACATAAAGCCCATAATCCTGAGATCATGGTGGAATCCTTTGGGGCTAGTAAGGAAGTTGATACTAAGGAAAGGAAAATAGGAAAAAATGCAAGTCAAAGTTAAAGTCACCCTATGTGACCTGAATCTTGTTCCATGCAAGGATCGACTTATACTTCTCATACATAAGTTGGAAAGCCATCTTTGTGATAGAGCAGGCCTTCTAGGTAGTGACATTGAAATCCTTGGATCTTTATTCTTAAAAAAAAAAAAATTCCCCCAGTTTTATTATAAAAAAAGATAAGAGTTAACAAGTGCTGCTGAGGATGTAAAAAAAAAGTGAACCCTGTGCACTGCTAGTGGGAATGCAAGTTTGGTGAAGCCACTATAAAAAAATGATATGCAGCATCCTCAAAAATTAAAAATAGAACTGTTCTATAGTTCTATAGTAATCACATCTCTGGGTATAAAAAAGAAATAAAACCACCATCTTTAAAAGATTTCCACATCTCCAGGCTCATTATAGTACTATTTACAATAGCCAAGATATGGAGGGAGACAACCTATGTGTCTGCCAGTGGGTGAACAGATAACATTTTCCATATAATGGAATATTCCTCAGCCTTAAAAAGGAGATCCTACCATTTGCAACAGCATGGATGAATCTTGACTCTTTTCTATTAACACTTTCCTCCTTGGGGAACTTATCTAGTCTTGTGATTATAATAATTCAGCAAGTTCTAAATTCATATCTTCTTGGATCTGTCCCCCAAATTTTAGAGTTTTAACACATACAATATGAATATTTAATACTAAACATCAGTAACATGATTAATGATATTAATAATAATTTGCTATATATTTTGTTATAATTTATATTGCTAGTATTTTATTAATGTAATTTACATATTTTAAAAATATATGCTTGCATATGTAAATATATTTGATATAGTATTTCTATTATATTCTTATATTGCACACTTGATAGGATTTATATTGCCCCCTTTATTTTATCAATATTAATGTTATCACTTTTGAATTTATTATTAGTAATTCAATATTTAATAGGTCCAATATTAAATTATTTGTTTTTGCTCACAAATCAGCGCTCCTCTAGTCTTCCACATCTTCCACATTAATGACCTCTCTGTCTCACGACTAGCTAAAGCCAAAAAACTGAAAATAAAAGTTGGACTGTAGAGCCTCCCTGGTGGCACAGCAGGTTGAGCGCGGCACTATGAAGCTCTTCGTAGCCTCTACAAGCACGGGTTCGATTCCCGGCAGGCCAGGGAGGTACCCACATGGGGCAGCAGACCTCTCCTGTCTCACCTGCTGCTCCCCTCAGCAATGTATTTCGGTCTGTCTGCCTGTTCTGCTCCCCATTCTGTCTCTGGTGAATCCTCTCACCCTCCTGTGCCTCTGACCTATACCCTAGTTCTTGTATAAATAAAAATAAATCTTTTTTTTTGAAAAAAGTTGGACTGTAAAGTCATGAAACTTCAAATATATGGTCTTTTTCTAACTGACCCACTAAGTCATGAACAAATCTCTGGGCTCCAACTTCAATACTTTCTAGAGGTTGACTTTGGCACCACCTCCTTGGTCTGAGTCATCATCATTTCTCACATGGATTATAACTGAACTTGTCTACCTGATTCTGCTCTTTCCACGGCTATCTGTTCTTAACCCAGTGGACCAGAATGGCTGTTCAAGTGAAGGTTCTAAGGGTTCCTATCTTGTTTAGCAAAAACCAAAGTCCTTGCTATGACCTACAAGCTGTCTTAGCCTTGGTTACCCCCAAAGTAGTTGCATAAATTTACTGCAGCTTCTTCAGCTGTTTCACCCATTAAAAACATATTTCCTGTATATTAAATACTGAGATAGTGGTGTGGACAATAGAAGTGCTTTGTGGGCTTGTTGTAGATATGTGTAGGCTTCTGTACCTACAAAGAAAACAAGCAGTTTTGTGAAAAAGCAAGGCAGGGGAGGCTCCATGCAGGTTGCTTATTCTGGAAGTAATTCCAAGAATCAGAAATGGGTGAAAAGTGAAACAAGCAAGGAGGGAAAGCAAATTCAATGCAATGTCATTGCAGTGGCTGCCACTGTGGGCAACCATGGAGCTGGATTCCTCTGGATATCCTCAGCAAGCTATGTACCCCTTTGCAATTTCCCCCCCCCCAGACCACTAGAAGCAGGTGCCAATGACACATCTCCAATGTTCCTACCCCAATACCTCAAACACAAACACACCCTGGGGCTGGGTGCCTAATCGTCTAGTCCCCCACACCCCATCTCCAACCTCCCACCCTCTCAGCTGGGCTGGAAAGTCCCTCCCTACCCAAAGCCACTCTTCTCAGAAATTTGTCATGTCTTCTGTTCCCGATCATTTCCAGACCATTTTCTTTTATTTACTTATTTAAGATTTATTTTATTTATGCATAGAAGAACTGGGGTGTAGACCAGAAGTGGTGGGATGAGAGGACTCACCAGAGACAAAGGTGTGGGGGGGGCAGAACAGGTAGATCTATTGAAATGCACTGCTGAGGGGAGCAGCGGGGAGACAGGACAGGTCTGCTGCACCATGTGGGTCAGCTCCCTGCACGGGGATCAAACTCATGCCGCAGCGGCTGCCAACAACTTGATAATATTGATAATGTTTAAACCCTGTGCCACGAGGGAAGCCCCATATTCTTTTATTTATATCAAAATTGTTTTAAGAACCCTCTGGGCCTCCCCGGTGGCGCAGTGGGTTGAGTGCAGCGCTGTGAAGCTGTCCACAGCCTATGCGGCACAGGTTCAATTCCCAGCTGACCAGGGGGATACCCGCATGGTGCAGCAGATCTCTCCTGCCTCGCCCGCTGCTACCTTCAGCATTGTTTTCAATCAGTCTGTCTGGTTCTGCTCCCTGCTCTGTCTCTGGTGAATCCTCTCAGCCTCCCACGCCTCTGGCCTGTATCCTAGCTCTTGTATAAATAAAAATAAATCTTTTAAAAAAAAAAAAGAACCCTCTAAGCACTGGTGTCTTTTCCTGTCTTCCTTCACCGTGCCACCCTTACACCACTTCATAGATGAAGCTTGGGGGTCTGGGAAGTTCCTGGGGGTTATGGCGTGACTGAGGCGTGTTTGAGAAACAGACACAGTGACAGATTCCTGTTTCAGCTTGCAGAAATAGGCAAAAAACGTGTCCTTCAAAGGATGGAAGAAGAAAGTATCCACTGGTTGCCATTGCTGTGGGACTCCTGGCATGCACAGGGTCCAGAATGTTCCTGCAGGTGCACTGTCATGGGATAAGCATCTCTCAGGAGAGGTCAGGGCTGGAGTAAGTGATGGCTGATAGAGGGTAAGGGGGAGCTCAATAAGGTCTGTTCCAAAGTACCATCTTGCTCTGTCCTTGTTATCATTCTGGTCCATTCTCTTTGGGTCACTCACTCCTTTCCAGCCACGTTGCCATACTGTTCCTCCCTCAGAATGGATGTGCAGCCTCCTTTGGACCTCTGCACTTGCTGCTTTCTCTGCCTGGAATGCCCTCCCTCTGATGTTCACACAGCAGCTTCTTCACATTCTTCAGATCTTAACTCCAAAGTCACCTTTCATTAAGGCATTCTTAGCAACCTCACCTAAAGCTTAGATTCCTACCTTCAACCAGCTCTAGTCCTCTTCTTGGCTTTATCTTTTATCTCTTTGACATGGACTACCATTTCACATGATAGCTACTTTTTATCTTATTCATTTATATCTCCTCTAGAATGTGTGTGTGTGTGTGTGTGTGTGTGTGTGTTTTGTTCACTGCTGTATCTTCAGCGCATACTACAGTGATTGTTGAATATGTGAGTGTAATGTAATAAATGGAATTGAGATACTTCTTGCAGACCTTAAGTTCCCCATTTCTATGTGTGACTAGGATGGAAAGAATAGGAGAAGTGATATAACCAAATTTCAATCCATAACGCTCTAAAGATATGTGCTTGACTCAGAATTGGAATAGACCCATTTTCCTGGACCTAGACCTACCAACTGTGAAACTTTGATTCAGACTGAGTCAGCCCTACTCTGAGAAGGTTGCGTCCTTTACAGCCATCAGGCATATGATCTACCTGGTTATTCATCACACCTGCAAGTAATGCTTGGCAGTTTGATACAGCTTAGATGTTCCACATTATCTTGGGCTCATGCAATTCCTATGAAAACAGTATCCATCTCCAGTAGCTCCCAGAGAGCCCTGGCTCAGCCAGGAATGCAGGCTCATTTTAGTTGCAATCATAGGCTGAATGCAGGCCTTGGTGGAACTCACTTCTCCATAGATGTTAACCAGCAAGTATGGCCAGGTAACTGCTTTCTTCCAATCAAACACACCAGGCTATCAATTTAGTAGGGCTCTTTTGCTTTGGGATTCATGGTGCTGCACAACATCCCCCTACACCCTCATCTTCCTATCCACAGAGGGCATAGGTCAGAATAAGACTGCTGTGTGGCTGCTGAGGACTCAATCTCAACAGTCTGTCTGTGTCCTTTTTTCTGGACACACTTTCAGTCACTCACACAGGCAGGCTTGAAAGCCTGTCTGGTTCTCACTCAACTAAACCTTTTTTAGTTTCCCAACATAGTTAACCTACCTTCCAAAGTGTGGAGGGTGGCATGACCAAGTATAGAATATAATTTCAATGCAAATTGTTAAAATTAATTCCACCCTTTATTTATAAACTGTTTCTTGTGTTGATGGGATATGAAATTATAACCTAGCACATCAAAAATGTTGTCAGGGAAAGTTATGTATTTATAGAGGAAATGTGGGCAATGTGTTTACCCAAAACAAGTGCATTTTAAATATGACTATTTATACTGCAGCCCTGTTATTTATGGAACCCAAATAAAAGTCAAATGAGAAATTTCTCTTTAGGTTTTACATTTTTTTATGAAGTTAATGGGGTAAGCTAGTATTCATTTAATGATAATATGTATTTTATCATGTATGTATATATAACATGTACTGTATATAGTGAAATTATTATGCAACTTGAACTAAGCTTGTGTAAACCGAAGCATTATTTAAACTTGTACATACTTTTTTTTTTAAAAGATTTATTTATTTATGCATACAAGAACTGGGTTACAGGCCAGAGGTGTGGGGGGTGAGAGCATTCACCAGAGACAGAGTGGGGAGCAGAACAGGCAGATCTATTGAAATACACTGCTGAGGGGAGCAGCGGACCAGGCAGGAGAGGTTTGCTGTGCCATGTGGGTTGCTCCCTGGCAGGCCGGGATCGAACTCGTGCTGCAGAGCTTGTGGATAGCTTCATAGTGCTGTGCTTAACCCCTTGTGCCACCACGGAGGCCCTGTACATACTTTTAAAAACAGGTTTGATGGGCCTCCCTGGTGGTGCAGGGGTTAAAGACAGCACTATCAAGCTATCACCAGCCACTGCAGCAGAAGTTCAATCCCCTCCAGGCCAGGGAGCAGCCCACATGGTGTGGCAGACCTCTCTTGCCTTGCCTGCTGCTCCCCTCAGCAGCATATTCAGTAGATCCACCTGTTCTGCTCCCCACTCTCTCTGGTGAATCCTCTCATGCCCTGCCCCTGCAGCTCTGGCTTACACCCCAGTTCTTGTATGCATAAATACATTAATTAATTAAAAAAGAAGAAGAATAAAGAGAAAGAACTTACTTAGGTATCCAGGAAATAAAACATTAAGACTTCAAACAAATAGCTACAATATAATTTTCCTCTTAGGTTAATTCTATCCTTTATAATTACCTCTCTTCTGCTGCATCTTGGGTTAGCAATCTGTTTGCGTGAAGCCATATGCTTCTGGACTAAGAGTTTAAAAATCAGTGACTCAGCCCAACACAATGATCTGAAATTTGCCTAAGTTCTCTGGGCTCAGAAGCCTTTTCCCAAAATTTTATGCATTGATATTTCAGTAGTTTAAAGTACACATGACAATCCTTTTTTCTCAGGGTTGAACCTTTTCTTTATTTCTGTGACACAAACTCTGGCCAGTAATATTTAATAGCAGAGTCTTTAAAAAACATCAGAGTAAAGCAAAATTATCCGTAGATAATAGACACTTAATAACTGGTGTTATTCTATTACTATAATAAGTAATATGAGAATAGATGATACAGAATTTCTTTAACAGGGATCATAAATAACTATTGCATAACATTTTTGATCATCAGTAATCACATTATGGTCATTGAGGACATTAACAAATCTCCCGGGACTTCCCCAAAATCATTCAATTTCTGAAATATTTTTTATGAACATTACTCTTACAAATATTTAAGCTAGTTCCAGCTCTGTGTGTTTCCTAATATTTCTCTTACTATTGTAACACATCAAACAAACTTAAGTAATTATTTCTAACATCTTTCTTTTTACAAAGTAAAAGAATGAACCCTTGTGTTTTTTCCAAGGGTGGTCCTCTAGGAAATCGCAAAGATAATTTTACTACAAAAGATATCCTGGAAGTTCTACTTTCCCCCTCTATGTTTTATATCCAGTTGTGGGAATGCAATTAAAGGAATGCAATTAAAAATCAAAGGAAATTTGAGGACCTGATTAAAATAGGACAATGGATGCCTGAGAAACTATTTACTCAAAGTGACAATATATTTAAAAATAAGTATATAAAAAAGATGGCTGTCTTTGAATCAGGAAGCGGACCCTCGCCAAACATGGAAACTGCCAGCAGCTTGAACTTGAGCTTCAGATCCAAGACTTCAGAACTATGAGAAAAAAAATATCTGTTGCTTGTTAAAAAAAATTAGAGTAGAAAATAACATTATTATAGAGAACTTTAGCTCTTTTGTAAGTAGACTCTTTGTTGATCCTTTTCTTAAATAACCAATAACTTAATAAAGTTGACAAAAAGGCAAGGAAATTATTCTAGTAAAGCATGGACTTTTTGTTATGTAAGCAGCTTACACTTGAAGTAAACTAATAAAGGTGAAGGCACTAATCAGTAAACCAGGGCAGCAAGCTCATCAGAATTGAGAAATTTTCGTTATATTATTTAACATTTCATAGCTTTTTGGAGAGCCAGGTATTATAAACCAAAGCAAATAAACTCAATTTCAAAGTTTTGTGCTTAATTATGCTCCAAATTTCAATTTTTTGTGCTTAATTATGCTCCTTCACTTTCTGGAACACACTGGCTTCTTAGGGTAGTATTTCTCTTAGGGTGTCTTTGATGTCAAAATTGCACAAATATACAATAATACTAGAATGATATTAATATTAATATACAGTGTGTGTATCACTGCTATATTCAAATTAACCAATCAATACTTTGTCAGTGTCTCATTTCCCAGTGCATTAATAGTTATAATTCACATAAACCAAAATTTTTTTTGGATACTCACTTTACACTCAAGTATAAAGTGTCCCAGAGAGCAAAAAACCTAAATATTGTTGCTTTAGAACAAACTACTCTTTCCCTTGGAAAATGAAAGCATGATTTTATGTTTCTGTCCACTTCACAGATGAAGAAACTATTATTCCATAGCCTCAACCTCTTTTTTATAACGTTTAATAAAAGTGACTGCCTTCTATTTCACAAAGCAGAGTAATTGAGAACCATCTTTTTTGTACAAGTATTTTTAGCAGACGAGCAGCACTAATGACTATATGTAACCATGTCTCTACAACTAAATTGTTAGGGACTGAATGTTTATGTCTCCCCAGACTCATTTGTTGAAATCCTACCCCTTAAGTTCATGGTATTACGAGGTGGGGACTTTGGGATGTGATAAGCAGAGACCCCAGAAGGTTCTCACCCCTTCAGTCACCAACCATGAGGACACAGAGAGGAAAAGACCATCTATGAACCAGGAAACAGACTCTCACCAGATGCTGAATCTGGTGATTAGACTTTCCAGCCTCTAGAAGTGTGAGAAATGAATGTTTGTTGTTGAAGCCACCCTGTTTATGGTATTTTTGTTATAGCAGCGCAAACATACTAATACACGTGTATATCTCCTACATCTTCTGAAAGTGGCAACAAATGAAGGGAAGAGAGTACATTGATTTAAGTGAACCAAACTATAGCCTTTATACAATATAAAAATAAAAAGAAGTATTAACGATGATATAACTCAATTGAATACAGATCCAAGGCTGGATGGGAAATGTGAGCTGGAGAGAGAGGGTGGTGGATAACACACAAGAATCAAAGACAGCCTTGAGGGTTGAATTTGGAGAGCTCAGGGAGTGAGAATACCATGGAGAGAGAGAGATCACAGATGGTAAGCTCCGCTGACACCATCCCATGGATGTGCTGCTGTGTGGTGAAGTTCCCCAAGCTAATGACTTTCCGCAGAGGGAAAAATGTCCACCCAGATTCTAATACAAAAAAAAAGCCAACAAATGCATGAAAAAAAATTTTGTATTTTCCATCTTTTTATCATCTCCATTTTTATATTCATGAAAAGGACAAGCTAAGAGCCAAGAATTTGAGGTGGTTTCAAGGTCATATATTAAAGGGTCCACAATGGAAAAACAGGCTCTCTTCAATTTAAAGCTCTCACCAAGTTTGCAGAGAAAGATGTCATTTTTGCTAGAAATCGGTAATATATAGAAAATGCTATAGAAACAGAAGATATGCACCCCCTCAGTATCTTTTATCATGCTTTTAAATAAAACTTAATCACCTGAATACTCTCCGTTCTCCATCATGCACCCTAAATTGTTATGTTTCATGTACAATGGTTTCTCTCTTTCAACTTCCAGTAGGAATCATTGACTTCAAAAAGGATGGAGTGAAGAATTCAGTTCCAGGGCCTCCCCGGTGGCGCAGCGGTTGAGCGCTGGGTTGCAAAGCTGCCCGCAGCCTCTGCACTGCCGGTTCGATTCCCGGCTGCTCCCCGGCCACCAGAGGAGGGTCCCACATGGCGCGCAGACCTCTCCTGCCGCCCGCTGCTCCCCTCAGCAGTGTACTTCGGTCCTTCTGCCTGCTCTGCTCCCCGCTCTGGCTCTGGTGAATTCTCTCACCCTCCCGCGCTTCTGACTGTACCCAGGGCATGTATAAACGAAACAAACAAACAAACAAACAAATAAATAAATAAAACATGCCTCTATAAAAGAAAAAAAAAAAGAATTCAGTTCCACTCTCCATCTGCTTTGATGCTAAGAACTTTACACTGTCCACTCCACAGAATGCAAATATGTATAGCACTAATTCATTGACTATTAAATAGTAACAGACATTGGCCAATTTTTGCCACTGACAATTACCTTGGGGACAAATTCACGATGTTGTGATTTTCATGTCTGACTCACTTTTCCATTCTTATTCCATTCTTAACTCACCCGTTCCATTCAGTATTACTTCATAGCACACCATGCAGTGTTTTCCTAACTTTGCCCTGAGTTGGCACCAAGTGAGTGGAGATGAAAATATCTTTCACGTCAGTCTGTCTTGCTTCATAACATTCTCAAGTTGTTTTCCCCATTTTAGCACTTCAAGGGCAGTTCTGTCTGACTGGGTCCTCTGAAAGCTGATTGGATTTCTGTGAAAGAAGTGCCTGCAGAGTTGATAATAGAACAAAGAAGAGAGGAAATTAAATTCACCTTTGCTTACCAAGTGGGTAAAAGAGGGCAATCCAATGTCAAAGGGTATTTCAAAAGTCAATCTTAATGGACTTCTTTTATGGGAAATCCAGCCAGAAATACCTTCAGTCCAGAAAGTTTTTCTCATGGCTTTGAGTTTGCATCTTAATGTTATTTTTATAGCATCTATGTTGGTTTTCAAGAAAAAAAAAAAACAGAAAGAACCGACAAACCACTGAATTGAGGAATTGGAATGATAATTTGAGCAGAGTGATGAGTGGGTAGGGTATGGAATAAAAATGCCAGTTCTTCATATAGAAAAACGTTATTTCAGAAAAGAAACCTCCGTGGTTCTAAAAAAAAAGTCATTTCTGTGATGCTTGTTTTGTTCAACTTAAGAGTACAGGTATAACCATTCTAATTAATTTCTTAAGCATGTAATGCTCTTTAAATCAAACAGAAATGATGTAATTAAGTGAACATCATGTTCTTGGCATGAAGTTAAGTTCAAATTTAATTCTTCCTCTGTGTCCACTGTAGAGTGGAAATGACTGTTTTTTAATTATTTTGCAGAAAAATGTTTTCTTATATCAGGATGTAGGACAATTGAATGCATGCTGAAAAATAATATTCACATCATTTCAATGGATCCTTTTTGACAACACTTATGTGTAATTCAAAGATAAGACTTTCGTGTAACTCAAAGACAAGATGTGTGTGTAATTCCTGTAGAAACTCAGATGGCGTTGCTCTTCTGTCTGTTGGCATCTGCACTTCTGGTAGATGGGGTAGCCCAGGAAAGATATATTAGTTCCATGCCATTATATACTTCAGTCAGAATCTAGAGAATTAAGTGTACTGGTATTCCACCAGAAACAGGAATATTCTTTAAAAATACATGTACTTCCAGGGCCTCCCCGGTGGCACAGCGGTTGAGCGCTGGGTTGTGAAGCTGCCTGCAGCCTCTGCAGTGCTGGTTCGATCCCCGGCCACCAGGTGAGGGTCCCGCATGGCACACAGACCTCTCCTGCCGTGCCCACTGCTCCCCTCAGCAATGTACTTCATCAGTCTACCTGCTCTGCTCTCCGCTCTGACTCTGGTGAACTCTCTCACCCTCCCGCGCTTCTGACTGTACCCAGTGCTTATATAAATAAATAAATAAATAAATAAATAAATAAATAAATCTTTAAAAAAAAAAATAAATGTACTTCCAAAAACTATAACTCATACCTTTAGCAAGACTCTCCAAGAGGATATGTATCTTGTACGAATCCTCAGCAAGGTAGTGGTTATCAAACTCTGACCTTCAAAATATATATCTATATTGTAAGATGATTCTAGATGCTGACTGTGTCACTTGTATCATTTAATTCTCATAACATCCCTATGAAATAGTTACTGTTATTTTTCCACTTAATAGATGAAGAAAGTAAGATTGAAGAGGATGATTTAGTTCTACAAGATCACACAGTCACTGTGAGTTAGAACTGTGGAGTGACATGTGAAAAGTCACTTTGTTCCACTGTTCCTGCATCTTTCACAAAGTCCCATAGCCTGTGTATGGTAGAAGAGTTGGAATACACTGTTTCTATAACAACTATATTATTAAAATGTTATGATAATCTACAAACAAACAATGCAAATCAATTTTTAGTATTCCCTATAGAGTAATACAAGGCATAATTCTGATATTTGAAACCAATACACCCTTAAAATATCATCATGCAGGGCCTCCCGGGTGGCGCAGCGGTTGAGCATTGGGTTGCGAAGCTGCCCGCGGCCTCTGCGGCGCCGGTTCGATCCCCGGCTGCTCCCCGGCCACCAGAGGAGGGTTCCACATGGCACGCAGACCTCTCCTGCCGCCCGCTGCTCCCCTCAGCAGTGTACTTTGGTCCTTCTGCCTGCTCTGCTCCCCGCTCTGGCTCTGGTGAATTCTCTCACCCTCCCGCGCTTCTGACTGTACCCAGTGCATGTATAAACAAAACAAACAAACAACCAAAACAAATAAATAAATAAAAACATGCCTCTATAAAAAAAAAAATATCATCATGCTTGTTTTTTAACCAGTAAATGGGCTCAGTTTCCCTTATCTACCTGTGAATAGAAGGTCCAGGGTCCTTATATAGCCTTTGAGTTGTTTGTATGCTGCAGGAGAAAAGTTAGGATAACACAGATGATTCTCTTCTCTTGAAATGCAAATAAATTTTATCCACAAAAATACAAAAATGCAAATGCTCATTGCCCTGTAGATATTGGCCAGTTTTGCTTCCAAAAGTAAATTTATTTCAGTATTACTCAGAGTGTGTCTCTATGTCTCTGTGTGTGTGTATGTGTTGTTTGCATTCTCCTTAGAATCAGTTGTGACATCTTAGTGATTCCCCCATCATTTAATGACTTAAGTAAAATCTTTGACATATGTTCACTTTATATTTGTATATGACTCATGGCTTCATTGCTAAATTTCCCCCTTTTATTCTTACAGTTGAGCATCTGACAAGGGACAAGTCCAGCCCAAATCCTATTTCTCTATGGCACGTTAGATAGGAATGATGTTCACAGGTTTAGTGATTAAAAAAATAATAGTGGCACATGAAAATTGTACAAAAACTCAAATTGCATCAAAAAAGTTTTTGTGGAACACAGCCATCTCCTTAGTTTATAAGAGTGTCTATGACTATTTCTGTTACAAGAGCAGAGGTGAGTAGTGGCTAGAGATAGGTCTAAGCTTGCTCTTTAGTTCCTTCCTTCACATCTATATCTTTAACTCTTCCCTTGAATCTCTCCAGCTCTGCCAGAACCCAACTGAAAGAAAGCATCCCTCAGTCACCTCATTTCTCCAAAGATCTTTGGAACCCCCTTAGGGCCGGAGGTGTGTGTGTGTGGGGGGTACCAGCAACTGCTGCTGTCATTTTGTCCCTGAACTGTCTCCTCTCCCTTCTAACTGTCTCTGCTTCTTTGACCATCTAGGATGGTCAAACCCTTGCTACCTAGCTTCCTCTTCCCTAGCCCTGACTGTAGCATTACAAAGAATGTGTATTTTGTTATTGTTGTATTTTGAATTTTATCAATTAAACAAGTATGGAAATTTGATTTCTCTCTTGTTATATAAGTTTCTATATATTGTCCTAGATTTTGCTTTTTGGCCTCTAAAGCCTCTAATGGAGACGTCTAGCCTGTTACAGACACTTTGCCTTCCCCTGTTCTATAAATGACAGATCCTATTCTACCCTTTGAGGACATGACAGGGACCAATAAATAAGTAGTTCTTGCCCCTATAGGCCCCTGTGGGCCCTTGTATTCCTGTAAGGAAGTGTGAAATTAGCAAATTAATAATTATGTATGCATAGGAGATTATTCTTGTTCTTTTGTAATATACATCATAATATTTAGGGGTTTTGCAGCTTACTCTCAAATGGTTCAGAAGATACAAGCAAAGCTTTATGGGGGAAAGCATGCTACCCAAGAATTATGTGCCCAGCAAAAAGTTATGATTCATGGGTCAAGGAAACAATACTGCATTATCAACATCACACTTGCTAAGAGATTAGATTTTAACTATTCCAACCACAAAACCAGAAATGATATTATATGTTGAGATGGAGGTGCTGGCTGACACTACAGTTGCAATCATATAGCAATATATCAAGTATCAAGTCAACAGGACGTATCCCTTAAACTTACGCAATGTTATATGTCAAATATTTTTCACTATATGTATTTTTAAAAGCTTCTTGGATGATCCTGATGTCCAGTTAGATTTAGGATCTACTGACATCATGCTCTGTTGTTGTTTTTTTAAAAGATTTATTTTATTTCTTTATGCATACAAGAGCTGGAGTGTAGGCTAGAGGTGCGGGCAGGTGGGTGGGGGAGGGTGAGAGGACTCACCAGAGACAGAGTGGGGAGCAGAACAGGCGGATTTACTGAAATAAACTGCTAAGGGGGCAGCGGGTGAGACAGGAGAGGTCTGCTGCACCCATGTGGGTTAGTTCCCAGGCAGAGGATCTAACTTGTGCTGCAGTGGCTGCTGATAGAGTCATAGTGTGGAGACTTAACCCCTTGCACCACCAAGGAGGCCCCCCTCATGCTCTGTTTTACAGTTAATTGTATATGTGGATTTCTCCCTCACTGTAATTAAAGTTTTCTAGGGGTCAGGACTATGGTTTTAATTTTGCATACTCTGGTAGTGTGCTTTGCACATATCTCAGAAGAGCAGAATCATTGATTGTGGAAGTTGCATAGTGACTGGAATCTCTTGCCAATGGCAGGCATATCACTGTTCCTTCTTTTCCACGATGTAGCAAAAAAAAAAAATACTACCTTATGATTTTGATAACTACAATTTTGCATATTGTAAATATCTAAATATAAACAGATAGTCTCATCTGAGTTAATAGTACAAAATAGTATATATGTATATATGCATACGTACACACTATATATACATGTATTACAATATATATACTACATATACATGTATTCACATGTATATTATATATACTGTACATATATATAGTATATAAATTTGCTTTTCTCCCATATAGGTGAAAAGGTTAGTTGTTAGAGCACTAGTTGAAAACCAAAGCAAGCACGAAGTGTAATCAAATTGTTGGAAGTTCTGTTGATCGGTGGTGATTTTTTTAATCTTAGAAAATACGTGTTTCCGGGCCCCCCTGGTGGTGTAGGGATTAAGACGCAACCTATGAAGCAATCCGCAACCACTGCAGGCACGAGTTCGATTCCCAGGGGGCCAGGGAGAAACACACATGGTGCAGCAGACCACCCCTGACTCGCTCGCTGCTCCCCTCAGCAATGTACTTCCGTCCATCTGCCTGTTCTGCTCCCCGCTCTGTCTCTGGTGAATCCTCTCACCCCCCGCGTTTCTGGCCTGTACCCCTCTGACCTTGTATAAAAATTAATAAATCTTTAAAGAAAAAAAAGAGAAAAAAAATACGTGCTTCCCATACTATTTTTTCTCATTTCCAGTGCCTTTGGCAGACATTGCTAATAGGTGGAGCCTCCCTTTTTACACTCAAGTGAGGCTTGGCTCTAGAATTCTTCTTAACCCAGTATTCCACACTGCCACTAACAAATTAAGCAGGTTTGTGAATAAAAGGTTGGCACTCATCCTTGAAACACAAGTTTAATTAATTAAAAATGTCACTTCTTAATTTCTTTTAGGTCTTTCTTGCCTTCCATTTGAGTAATTTTTTTTTTTCCTGTTTTCACCCTTCTATATTTACAAGTTAAATTCTTCTCTCTACCTTTCAGTGGTGTGTCATTGGGAAATTACTTTCATGCAACATTAACCTCTCAGGCCACTCCCAAAGGACTAGTCCAGAAAGGCTCACTGACCAAATTGGGGTGCTGAAATCACACTGTTGAATCAATTTAAAGTATTCAGCGAAAACAAGGGGAAGAGATGGAGGGGGTTGATACTTACTTAGGAAGGGCACATTTCAGATGGAAGGAGAATCCTATTTTATGAATTGTTCTTCTATCCTGTCTCCCATTTTGCTGCATGAGCTTTCTCTAGTAATATTGTGGTCACCCAGAATTGAGGGTGAGCTAATAAGACGCAGTACACTGAGAATGCCTTGAGCCAGTTCATAGTGTTTCTACTAGATTCGGAGACTGGTAGGCCTGGCTATCGTTGTAATTCAACACCTATAACTTTCATGATTTTATCTTACTGGATTGAGCATGGGGCCAAAGTGGATCCTCATAAATATTTGGTATCTGATGAGTATTTGGTGCTTATCTGGTGCTTCCATCCCTTCCTCACTGTATATGTTCAGAATATAGACTTAATTTATCTATATCTAACCTAATTAAGTTCTAAATAATTCATCTAAATAATTTATACATATCTATTCTACTTAATTTATTGATGTCTAACACACCTATGCATTTCATAATTACTTCTTTCATTTTCTATTCCAGGCTTGAATATTCTAAAGTGATTCAACAAATGTGACAGACAATTGCCCTTGAGTTTTAAACATACGTACTTAATATTATAATGTCTAAGATTAATCAATGACTATTGCTTCTTTAAAAAAAAAAGGCAGCATTTAGGAACAAAATATTTCACTTCGAACCTGTTCTTTTTTCATGCTGCAGTGTTTTAATTTTCTTAGCTAGAATGCATTATTGTTACAGTCAAAACTTATTTCGTTTCCCCAAGATTGTAATCATTTTTTTGTTGTTTAGTATTTCTTCTTGCATGTTTCTAGTCCATCTGTTTAACCCATCTGTTTTTTATTTTCAGTAGAATAGAAGCTCTCTGATAGCAGAGAATTTGTATTTCTTATTCATTACTTTTTCTCTAGCACCCAGAATAGTGCTAGAGTTTTATGGATATTCAATATATATTTGTGCAAAGAATGAATGAATCAATAATGAACAATACTACCCTTTTCCAATTTGAGTGATTATGTCAAATTGGACTTCCAAAAGGTGGGGACTAAGTTTTCATGCCTTCTTTTCATTGCCTTCTACCTCTATTCAACCTAGACTACAGGGCAGGAGATAAGCTTCTTGACTACTCCCTTAAGCTTCAAAAAGCAAAAACCTCTTACAGTCCAATTTATGCAGGAATTTTAGTTCCTTATTAAGTGGTAAAGGCACATCTTTTGGCCCCGCATGAAGTAAAAATCTATCCCTGTTCCTTACTACCGTGACTTTGAATTTCTTCTTCATTCTGGTATACGAAATTTTTGTTTTCTCTACTTTGAACTCAGCTTTATAACTTAAAATAGTTATAGTCCATCCCTCATTTCTATAAATTTGGAAGAGGTGGGAGTTTCATGCCAGAATGATTTGGTTCCATAGATCTTACTAATTCATTTCATCCAGGTTATTTAATAGACCATCTCTAAGAATCATTATCTTGTTTTTGTTTCTTAGAGTTTTTGGCAACAGTCTTGTAGATATTACCATTCAAATGATCTCAATAAATAACACTGTGCTAAATATTTCAGGAAAATTAAGATGACTAAGATAGTCACTCAAAAGGCTAACATTATATCATACAGAGACTAAGAGAGGTTCATAAATAATCAAAAAGCAGAATGTCTTTAAGTGCTACAGAGATGAATATAGCTTCAGAATAATACATTCTACATTTATTATTAAACAAATTACTATGCTTATTAAAAGAATGAAAAGAGAAGAGAAAGAAGGCATCATCTAGTGATAGTAACAGAAAAAATTCATGGAAGAGGTATTGGCTGAAAGTGTCTTAAGAGTAGGAGTTCTAAAAGGAATAATGAAGTATTTGAAGGGATAGCGGGGGTCTTCCAAGTTGAGGAAAAAAACATTAGCTTATGCAAGGAGATGAAAAGATGGAAAGAATAATTGGGGAACAGCAAGAAGTCCAGCGTGCCGTGACAGGATGTTAGAATAACACTATCATTAGAATATAAAAATAAAAATGAAAATGAAATGGGGTGGGGTGGAACAAGATGGGTAAATATTTAAAATTTTTAAATGTAATTTAATTAGAAATGAAAATTAAATGAAAAATTGTTAAATTCTTAAAAGGGTGTTCAATTTAGTTATTAATTTTTATGAATACATTTAAGATCCAAGGTCACTAATAATTTAATTTGAGCAGTTTCCTCCCCGTAACACCATCCTCTGAGGGTTAGCTCCACAAGCTTCCACAAGGTTAAGCGAATTAGCATTTTTGTACCATCTAGTGGCAAAAGATGGTAACCACAGGAATGAAAATCCTCTATGGAAACATTCACTTGTTTATTTCTTAGGTGTTATATTATGGTTAGGTAATAATGAAAATGGTCACGTTTTAACAGGATGGGGAAATAGAGTAGTTTAAAACAACATTGCTTGGGGTAATTATAAACAAAGGGCTTCTTACATAGCAAACAGTTGAACATTTCACATGTTTTGTCAAGAGACAACTGCATATGGATTCTACCCAATAGTTCAGATATAGGATATATCTTCTCCCTTTGTGTAAATACATCCTCTGACGTTCACACAACATGCAACCGCCTAACAAAGCATATCTCAGAATATATTCCTGACATTGAGTGATGCATGACTGAATTTTAGAATGAATCTTAAATCTATGTGAGTTTGTAGAGAGAGCTGAGAAAAGCAAAGTTGGTGAGCAGGAGGAAGAGGCTAAAATATTGAAGATAAGGATATTCTGCCAGAATATTCACTCCTCTTTTGCCTAATCCTAATTAAGCCTCCGATCTTAGTACAGATAGATTTCCCCCAGTCTGTATCCTTGACTTCTCGGGTCTGCATGAAATGAATTACTTCTGTCCTCCCGCTGACCACTGTCCCCTAGATGCTACTGACCGCATGTCGCTACCACTTTCAGTTTCAATCTTTAGCCTCATTACAGTTTAAGCTCCTTAATAGCTGGAGCTCTGCAGGTTTCATCTGCTCTTCCGTTGCTAATGTTTAGGGTAGTGGCTGACTAGGATCCGTGCTGTGCAGGTATTACTAACAACGAATGAACGGATCACTGGAGAGAACTGTGCTGCAAATGTGCAAAAGCTTCAAAGAAAAAAAAAATTTTCAGGAAAATGACTAAAAGAAAAAACCTTTTGTTAGTATCTGGATTTCCTACGTGACGATCATTTATTTGCAATCTCTGCTGCCTTAGATTTTTCAGAGGACTTAGCTTCTCTCCAGACCTTGATGGTGGAAAATAATGGGTCACTGACATCATCCTTGCCCAGACTAAATAAGAGTGTGTGTCACCTCTTATGTGCTTTTATTATTTCAGCATCCCTCCTCTCATCAACTCCTTGCAGCAACCCAGAGAGTCAAAGAAGGCAGTTTTTTTTTAAAAAATCTTATTTTCAGATTAGAAAATCAGTGATCATGGAACCTAACTAGGCATATTTGAAGTGGAGTCACATTGGTTATGAATTTTCTAAATCCATAATACCTAGGTAATAGTTCAGCGTCCTCTCTATGGCCTCATGTTGTTTATGTAAAGAGAGGAAAGAAAAGAAAATTTGGATGCTAAATAATTGCAGGGCCAAATGGCAGAGAAAAAAAATAAGCTATAAAGCCTGTATTATTTTTCTCTTGCTGCTGTAACAAATGATCACAAATTAGTGTCTTCAAGCAATGCAAGTTAATTATCAAGTTAATTATCTTTCAGGTCTGTACCCAGCAGATTGGGGTGGGGGTTGGCAAGCTGGATTTCTGGAGCTTCAGGGGAGAATGTGTTACCTTGCCTTTTTCAGCTTCCAGAAGCTGCCAACCTCTCTCCCTCTCATAGCCAGTCAGGGTGGGCTGGCTTCCCATAGGACTTCACGGTGACCTCCTCTTCAGCCTCCCTCTTCTACTTTGAGACCCTCATGATTACATTATCTAGAACAATTTCCCCGAATAGCACTTAATCCTCTTACTCAATGTAAAATAACTTAAAGCTTTCTGGTATTGAGATCTGGAGAACTTTGGGTAAAGCTGGGCCAGGCACTATCTGTTCTGCCTATTCCAGAGGAATAATGGATTCCAAGGAGGTTACTGGCAAGGAAAGCCCCCAAATGAAAGGTGAGGCAGGTGCTTGTGTCTCAAATGGAACAGTGTGTTTCCATCAGTACACAGTGCAGGCTACCTGATATATATTATTAACTTGTATTGATCTTGGCAGACACAAAGCCTGTGGATAATTTTTACATGGTTAAACCAGAATCTGTCCTACTTTGTGCTTGTGCAGTTTATTTTTCCTGATTTGAAAAAAATCAGGATTTTCATATATTCCTGTTCAATTGCATCTCTAGATTTTAGCTTAGTTCAAATTGTTAATAGAATTTTGTTTCCCAGTTCTGTCTTCAGTCATATCTTCTATGCTACCTAGATTTTGTTGCATCCTCTGACTTGACTAGAATGACTTTTTATATCAACACCTATGTAATTTACAGAAAATAGAAACAAAAATTTGGCTACAATTTGCCCCCTAACTTTGAGTTTACTTAATGATAGTTACATGTAGCTCTTATTTTAGGGTATCATAAAAGATGCGATTAAATGCTTTGCTGAATATATAATCACCATTTTAACTCACAGATCAAATAAAAGTATAGCATGCATTCTTTTGAGTTTAGGTATTCTGCTTCTTAGTGACCACCAAACTCTTCTCTAAATGTTTGAAACTGCATTTATGTCATTTGCAGTTTTATTTTTCTATTCTAAAGTTTTGAGTTTCTACCTTTTAACCATTTTTAAAAACCAGACCCTCTGTCATTCTCTTCATATTTTTCATTTCTCTGAAATTACCAAGAAGGCAATATAGGTCTTAAGTTACCAGTAAACAGCTGTGAGATGTAATTTGTGCCTGGAAACATGAACTTATTTGAAACAGATAGGTGTCTGCTTACTCTAACTCGCCTAGCTCAAGTTTCGGCTCTCTAAAGTCCATTTTCCTTACAGAAGAAGAAAGAACACCCAGATTGAGTCAAATTTTTATTAGTCTTTATATTATTCTCCTAGGTAAATTAATAACTTTGTGTTTATAAACACCTATGCAGGCTTATTTTTCTGTGCTCTCTAACTCCACTCTGGCTAAACCAACCTCTTCTCCCCATCTCTTCCTTCTCAAGGGACTAGGTAACTCCAGCCCTCAACCAAAGATTTTTCCATAATACTTTATAGTTGACACCACATAACCCGATAGTGGAACAAATGGTATTAATCCCCTTGAAATTATTTTCTTCTGTTTGGAGAAGCACAAAGAAAGAATATACTTGCAATTCATTTTAGTGTAATAAGAACAATAGTAATAGTAGAAGCATCACTGGACCTGGGAGCAGGTCAGAGTTCCCCAGCCCAACCCCAACCTCCCCAACGACAAAGGTGGGTAAGCTACGAGTGTACCAACCTTTGTCCGCTGTTCCACCTGCCAGGAGCCAGAGGGATGGATGGAGGGGCCCTGCTCCCAAATTGAGAAGGGATCTTATGAGCTTCTGGTCAAGTTTGAAAAGAGGGCTCCACAGATACTGCTGAGGGCAGGCAAGGAGGGTGTCAGTGTTTATTGATTAGCGAAAGAGCCAGGAAGAGTACTCAGGGGAGGCCTCTCTGGGCATGAGAGACTCCCCGAGGTGCCAGGGATAGGAGTGCATATAGGTTTTAGGGCTGGGGTTTGAGAACAAAGGAATTACACTTTCCTGGCAGAGAAAGCAAGGAGAGTGGATTTGGCTCAACTCCATTTGTCCATCTCAGTGCAGTCCATTTGCTGTTGCTAATTGTGAGCCCCCCTCAGCTGCAGCTTGTGATGGGCTCCAAGGTGAGCAGCTCATGGAGGTTGTGTGTCTGTAGCTCCAGGTCAGGTCTCAAAGGCTGTGACTCTTCTGGGTCTGTAATATCCCTTTCCCCATAGCAGCCAATTTGATAAGCTGTGGGAAGAGACCTCAGCAATGCTCAAACCGGGGGAAACTGGTAATAAAAAACAAAGGGCCAAGGAAATTTATGGCAGGGGGTGTCCAGATCTAGAGTCATCAGCTTTTTGTTTATCAGCCCATGGGAACAGCACCATTTTGAGCAATTTTATCCTTGAGTACTGTCCTGTCTTTTTCCCATGACCTTTCCTGTCTCAGGAGTAGAAATAAAAGCTAAACAAACTAAAATTACCTTCAGAAGCCACGTCCTTCTCCAACCCTCCGTTACTTATTAGTTAATCATTTCCTCAAGCTATTTAATAATAATTTCAGCTACATTTGAGCTGGTAGGTTGGGATTCTATTGTTTAAGATGCCAGATTCTCTTTCTACTTTGTGAGTCAAGGCTACATTTCTTTGTGTTGCCTTATTCTAGAAAAAGGTGCCAATTTGAAATTCTTTGAAATTATCCTGAATTTAAACCCAGGATTTAGAAATCACATCTCTTCGCTTGGTACTTTTTCTTTTTAGAATTGTAAATGTTTTAAAGCAAATAAGAATAGAGTGCCTAAAATTAATAGATTGAAAAAATGGTATACAATATATAACTTCCATGAATTGATAACCTTTACAAAATAATGGACTGACTTGACATGACAAACTTTCCCTAAAAATTTATCTTTTAATTTTGGCTAAAATCACATAGGCAATTCCGTAAATAAGACCTTGATCTCTAGCAAGCAAAAGAGCATTGCAAATTGAGCCAATTGTTTGCCAGGAGGAGCGGAGGTTGTAGGTTGGCATTTGGGGTTGCAAGTCGAATTCTCCTTTTCTACATTAAATACTGTCCAAATTCCAGTTCACATTTATTTTGCTCAGCCAGCCAAATTGTTAAATCACAGCCTATGTCTCCTATGATCTGTGTATTCCCATATGATTTATTTGTCTGAAAATCTATTAATGAGATATGGGGATTTGAGTTTACGCCATGACAACCAAGCGTTATAGCTTGTTTGCGATTTCCTAGATACAGAAACTTGGAAAGGAACATCTTCCCTGCAGCTGCTTACTTAGTAATGGGAGCTGGTAACTATGGAAATTTAGATTGAGATATTGTGTGGCTAAATGGTTACAAGGTACAGGCAGTCTGATAAGTAACCTGCTCAGACAGTAAAATATGTCATAGTCAATACACTATTTTATAGAGGTCTTTTTACTAAAATGTCTTATCATTCTCTCTGTTATTCCCACAACCACATTATCATGATAATTCTGTTCTCCATCCCCCAAGAATTTAATACCTCCCCTTTCTTTTTTCAGGTAAATTTTGTTGAGTGAGTGATGATTTTTATGGGAATAATGATAACAGTCTTTGTGTACTTTTGCACATGTTTATTTTCAGTAGCATTATCAATATTTCCTACACACCGTGATGCATCAAATCTGGAAACTTAAATGGGTGTAAGAAAAAGGTCTCAATACTGGGAATGCTTACAATTTAATTGAAGAGATACAATATTTACAAAAATGATAGCATGCATGTCCTTGGAGGAATATACATTATTTTATTTGGAGTGATGAGTTTTAGAGAATTAGGTTTTGGTGGTCATCTTGAAGAGTTGAAGCATAAGCAGATAGAATGAAGGGCAGAGAACGCTGCAAGGATAAGAAACTCAGAAAACAAATGCCTAGAATACTGGCAGAAGTGATTAGACTTCTCACCAGGTTAAACTACTAGTGAGAAATACAATTGGAAAGTTGGGGTGATTGTGTATTCCAGCAACACATTTTTACCAAGTTTATTTATATTTGACTTCCTTTAATTTACTTGCCCGTACATCTTAGACCATTAATTGTAAGTGAAATGTTTGAGCTATATCAAAGGAAAAGAATATCATGAATGATGTCATTACCTGGATTCTTCAGTTTTCTGGTATAGCTTCTAGGACGTTCTGTCTCCTCCCTAACCCCCACTCCATTATCAGACTTTTAATCATCAGAAGTTCTACTGAACTTCTTTGAATTTCCTAATCCTAGTTTGGCAGGCTAAATAACATCTGATTTTTTATTGAAATATATATATATGTGTATACATGTGCATATATATACAAATATATGCAATACATTTATATATCTAATAGGACTCAGATTTGGTTTAAATTTGAGATGCAGAAAATAATAATAAGTAAAAAAAAAAAAATCTATGCTCTACATAGGATCAATGGAATTTTGAAGAAACTCTTTTAAGTTCCAAGAACAAAGAATTGTGCAAAGAAGTGTGACTAGAGAAATTGGGAGAAATTCTGTCACACGTGTCATGAGTTTTTCTTTACAGTAACTTTATCCCACCATTTAGGTGACTTTGGACAATAAAATTCCAAACATCAGCTTCTAATTTTAGCAAAAGTAGTGCGGTATAACATCTCCCACAGATGCCCAGACTGTGTGGGAAATTCAGGATCCATCAAATTCCCAGACTCTCATGAGGTCACTTTAGAAACTAAAAGCATCCTCAATGTCCAGAAGCCCTAGGTCGGTGTCTGATGGGTGAAGGGGCATCAGCTATGGAGATGAGGACACTGCACCCCAGACTCTGTAGCGGGAAGCAGAAAGGGTTGCAAAGTGCATGGAAATGCAGTCCTGGGAGAAGAGTTTCAAAGGTCAGGGAACTGGCAAGCAAGGATTCTTGAAACTAGATGTGATGGGTGCAAATGAGGAGAGGCCAGCGGGCCTCAGTCACACACTATGAGGTGGCAGGGTTTGGGCTTAAACCATAGTTCCTGACTTCAAGCTGTTGTTTTTTTTTTTTTAATGTATTTTATTTTATATAATTCTTACATCATTTTTCATTTTTGCACAATGCATACATTTTCATTTTGGTTATATTCCCCATACAATTCCCACCCCCATTATTTTGACCCTAATCCCTCCTCTACTCCCTCTCCCCCTCAGTGTGTCTCTGATTTATAGTTGCTTGTTGATTTTTATTTTTTCTTTAATATAATTAGTCTTTTCCCTGGTCCCTTATTTAGATTTTCTAAATTCCTGCTAAGAGTGAGACCATCCAGTATTATTTTTCTTTTTCTTTCTGGCTTATTTCGCTGAGCATGATCCCTTCCAGCTCCATCCATGTTACTGCAAATTGCATGAGTTTTTCTTTTTTGATTGCTGAGTAATATTCCATGGTGTCTATGTACCACATCTTCTTGATCCAGTCATCTATTTGGGGGCATTTGGGTTGTTTCCATAGTTTAGCTATTGTAAATAGTGCTGCTATAAACATAGGGGTGCAGGTGCCCTTTTGAGTAGATACCTTTGGGTAAATCCCTAGGAGTGGAATTGCTGGATCATATGGAAGCTCCAACTTTAGCAGGTTGAGGAATCTCCACACAGCTCTCCATAGTGGCTGGGCCAGTTTGCACTCCCACCAGCAGTGCAGGAGAGTTCCTTTTTCTCCACATCCTCGCCAACATTTGTTGTTGCTAGTTTTTTTAATATGTGCCATTCTCACTGGTGTAAGATGGTATCTCATTGTAGTTTTGGTTTGCATTTCCCTGATTACAAGTGATACTGAACATTTTTCATATGCCTGTTGGCCATTTGCATTTCCTAAGCCTGTTGTTTGGCTGGGCCTGGGAGACCAAGGCGGATCCCCAAGGAGGAGGCTGAGACCAGCGCCCAGGGATGGGGTTCCCAGCGCTCCACGATTTGGCAGGCGCGCGCCCCCGCTGGCCCCGCCCCGCCCCGCCGCGCCCCGCCCCCAGGCTCTCTCCCCGCGCGTGCGCGCTGCCTACCGCGCCTGCGCTGGCACGCGCGGGGCCGAGCAGCGGGAGCGCGTGCGTCCGCGGCCCGAGCCGAGCGCCCCGCCCTCAGGTGCCTTCAGCGGGAGGCCGAGCGCGACTTCCGGCGCCGCGCGCTCCCGTCGCGGGCGCGCTGCCAAGCCTGCGGCGCCGGGGCCACGGGCCGAGCGCGGGGGCGCGCGCGCGGGGCCGCGCCCTCTCACGGAGCTCCAGCGCGGCCGCCCCGCGCCCTCCAGCCCGGCGCTCGGCTGCTGACGCCGCGGCCGCGGCCTGAGGTGAGGGGCGCCGGGGGCGGCGGCTCGGGACGCGCCGGGATGTCGCCGCCGGGGGCTGAGGGGCGCACGGGGCGGTCGAGCAGGCAGCTGAGGGGCTGGCGGGAGAGCAGAGGCGGGGCGCGGTGGGAGGACACGGGGGTCTGAGATGTGGGGTGCAGTGGGCTTCCCAAGGGGGCCGAGCGAGAGCTAAGGGGGACCCCGGGGCGCGCCCCCGCGGGGAGCAGGGCGCTTGGCCGCCAGCCCTGTTGGGGTTCCGGGCGCTGAGGGGGCGCCGCGATCCGGGAACTCTGGAGGCTCGGGGTCGGGCCCCCCTCGGGGCAGGGCCCCCCTCGGGGCGTCGTTGGGGGGCGCAGCGGGAAGCCCCTTCCCCAGCCCCGGGCTCCTTCCGCGCCTTGCTGGGGGGCTTCGCGCTGCTGGTTACGTGCGTGTTAAAAGGAGTTGGGGTGCGACGAAAATGCGCAGCTCGCCTGACCCGGTTTGGGGGGCACGTACCCCACTTCCCCACTCCAAAGAGAAGCCCCGCGAGTGAACGTCCCTCGGCGCCCGGGGGAGCCCCGTGGGCTGGGGCGCCGCTCGCCGTCGGGGCGACCGTGGAGTGGGGGGCTCCTCCCGACCCCCTCCCCAGATTGGGGGGACGTTTGCAAGGAAGCGAGTCTGAAGGGAAGAAGATAAATCACGTTTCGTGCCCGTCCAGGACGTTTCGAAGGGGCAGAAAGAGAGAAAAGAAGGATGTGCGGGTTGCTCCTGGCTCGGGGTTCTCGCCTTTCATCCTGGGGGGCAGAGGTGGAAAATGGGGCGCAGGAGGGTAAGTCACCTAGTGAGGCCCCAGCTTGCAAGATGGTCGAGCTGAGATCCCAGACCGAGGGTGGCCACGCTGCTCTGCTGCTCTGCCTGTCTGCCCAGGCAGCGACATTATTTATTTTTGTGCATAAATAAATAAATCTTAAAAAAAAAAAAGACCATACAAGAGAAATTATTAGGGTAGCTAGGGCTGGTGAGGTATTTGGGTTAAAATCGAACTAACGAGGTACCTGCAATATGTGTCTTTTCCTACAAATGGGATTTAGTGCAGGGAGGTGGGGGCCACCTTTGAAATTTATTAAAATGGATTAAATCATTCCAAGTTCCTTGAATGTCTTTTATAACCCAGAAACTGTTGTGCTCCAGGGTTACTAAGATAAATACAATTTATAATTTCTGCTGTTGATCTTAACTGAGAGGATGTCACGAACACGAATTTGTAATATTTTACTAAATTGTCATCTTTACTAGTGTGTTCACTGATTGGGTTAATAATTGTTTAAAGCACAGGCTTTTAGGGACCTATTATATGTAAGAAAAGGCATTGGATAATTTGTCAGGTGGGTCCCATTGCATTATTTTCCCATTCCGCGAGAAATAATGGTCATAAAATTTAGGGTAAATAATAGCGACAATTAGTATTTTATTGCACTTCTGCCTGTGAATTTTAAAAGGCCCGAGAAGAAAGAACATTTATAATTTATCCCCTGCTGAGTTAAAAGACTTGATTTTTATAGTGCTTTTGTTTTATTAATTGAGAAGCCATGATGTGGGGAATTCTGCAAATACTGTTCACCTGCAAATACCGTTCCTAATCTTCTCTTTCATATACTGTTCATAGCCTCTTCTTTCAAAAGAATAAATCTTAGAAGTATAGTTAATAGCAGATTCCATTTAGACTTCTGTGGTTCAAAATTTTAATGAAAACAATCTTTAAGCCGCAACAGCACTTTGTAGAAATATGTTCATGGCACCTTACACACAGGGCTAGGTCTGTGGCTATATAAAGGATGTTGGGAGATTGGGGAATTTTTCTTCTGATTGCTTCAGTTTCCTCAATGAAGTAGTAATAATGCAGTGAAAGCTTTGGAGATTTGGGAATTGGAGAATGAATGGACTAGCGAAATAATATGATTGTTAGGCAATTAATTACTCTTAGGTATGAAAAGTGTAGTGGAGGAAATATAGGGTGCTATATGTGGGTGCACAAAATGAAGGTACCGAATCTAATTTTACATACAAGGTATTTTAAAGATCGTTTTCAATGCCTGTCCTTACAGTGTTATCTAGCGCTTATACTAGCTTATACCCTTTGCCCAGGTTCTCTTTGCCCATCCTCTGCTGTATCTCAGATTTTCTTATGTAAGTCAACCCTTTTGGGAGTCTGGCTTTTCTGTTCTCTTTTTCTCTCTGCCTGGAACCTCCATTCTCTTCTTTCCCTCACTTAGACCATCAGTCTCATTTTGCATTAAATTTTGTCTATCTTCAAAGTTAGTGAGCGTTCAACTTGTTTTCTTTTTTAAAAAAATTTTATTTGGTGCATAAATCCCTAGTAAATGCTAAACGAAGATGCTGCTTTTCTTTCTTATTCCTTTATTCCGTAACAGAGATCAGTACACTTTTTCTGTAGAGTCAGATAGTAAATATTTTAGATTTTGCAGACCATATGGTTTCTGTCTCAATATTTCACCCCTCAGTTTTAGCACAAAAGCAGTCATAAACAACACAGAAGTGAATGAATATGGCTGGGTTCCAGTAACACTTTATAGACATGAAATTTGAATTTCATATAATTTTTGCATGTCACAAAATATTATTTTCCCCACACCTTTTAAAAATGTAAAAAAACACTAAACTCATGGACTGTACAAAACAGTGAATGCATTTACCTAATCATCTCTATTGTGTTATTTGTAGATCTTTGATCTCTGAGGACTTCAGCAGGCCTTGATAAGGAATTTGCAATAAGATGATATTGGCTATAATATTACCATGGGTGGTAGAGAAGCAAAGATAAATAAGCCTCTCTTTTTGGTCAAGGGTCTCAGGGTCAAGTTCAAGATTTAAGACATGTAAACAAAGGACACAGTTTAATAACTTGCAGTCATATTTATTAATTGGATATAGATGTGGAAGAGAGGAATGATAATAAGTTTTACTTGTATTGGCCAGAAGTAGGTCTGACAGTCACCTGGCAGATGGGGAATGCATTTTCAGCTAAGCATCCTGAGAAAGTGACTGACTGTCTCTCTTACTAGGATGACTGTCAACATGAGGATGACTTAATTGCCTTATTTTATTGGATACAATCTTTATTAAGTTCTCTCAGAAATAAAACCCGTATATTCTAATTTTTTCTTTAACAATTATTTCTAAAGGTCATGTTCAATTTTGGTTGTTTTGAGAAATGTAGAACGTTTCATAGCATGTGTAATGTTGCAATCAATAATTCTTTAATGAATGAATTTTTGATGTTGAATTTTGAATTATGTGACTTCTTTTTAAAGTCGATTAGTACATTAGAAATGAAAGATGGACTTCAGTACTTTGATGTTTTCTTGCAATTTCTTAGATTTAGTGTGAATAATTTTATCTAGGAGAATACCTAGCAGAGAGTTACATATTTGGTTAAATCTTTCGTGTATAAGTATCTAACTTTCTAATTTTTATTTAAGGCCCTACCATAAACAGTGTATTCCCCAGATATACTGTGGAGCAAATGCAAAGTAACAAAATTTAAAAAAAGAAGAAAAATCTCTACCCTTCTTGGCGTCATTAAAGAGTTTTTAAAACTACTGCATTGGCAAAACTTTGAGTTGGAATTATAGCAATTATTATACATTTTTTAGAAAATATGATTTGTTAAAAATAATTCATTAGAAGTTTCAGTGTATTTCCATTATTGTGTTTTTAAGGATCATCTTCTAATATAGTTGCAAAAGAGATTTTATCTTTATCTACTCAAAAAGTTGCTTTTTAATGATGTATAGTCCGCTCTGCTATTTCCAACTCATCCATAGGCTTCTATAAACTCTACAACTAATAGGTGAAATACAGGATATTTTCTGTACGATTCTGTTCCTACTTAACAGCCAGTGTTAAAAAGTGAGGTAGGCCGGGCATCTTTCACTAACTTTTACTTTCATTCTTTCAAACACCAACATAAAACTACAACATTTGGGATAACTAAAGGGAATAATAGCACAGAAAGAGGAAATTGAGAGTTCTGTGCTGAAATACGAGTTTCCTTCTGGTTCAGGAAAAGGACCTGGGACAGGAACCTCTTTATAGCTGTCCCCTTGCTGGCCATACATCATTCCTAGCTTTGCGGTCCTGTTCTCAGGTGAACACTTCTGTCAGAGGCACAACTTTCGGGCCACTTCTGTGGGTGGATCGCTCCCTTTCTTTCAGGAAACCTCATTCCCTTACTAGCAAGAGTGGGTCTCATTTCAGACACCATTCTTTGGCTGAGTTCTTCAAGTTGGAAGACTCTGTCTTCCCAGATCCTTCTGCCGTCCCATCTTCCCATTGCAAACCCTGCAGAACAGTGGGGCATGGAAGTGTGAGTTGTAGACTGCCCTTTTTAATTCTTTCTTTTTTCTCTGGCAACCTCCTGCCCCCCCAAAAAAACCCTCCCCCCAAAATGACAAACATTAATTTTCAGAGATAAGGTGGTCTCAGCACTTGAAGAAGAATATTTTCCTGTACACACTATAATTTGCAAAATTTGCAAGGAATCTTTTACAGAGGAGTTAGTACCTGACATTATTATGTGGAACAGTCCTCGCTTGATTTATTCCCCATAGCCCTTTTCAAATTGAACCTGATTAGATACTGAGTTGTGAAGGCTGAGGAGGGCAAATTAGGTTTATTGTTAGTTTACAAGACCTGACTATAGCTTAGAAGTCACTTATTAGATGAACATTAAATTAAAGATTTACAAAGAATCAAGGTTAAGAATTTTTTCAATAGAAATAATGCCATATAACATTATATTAGATTCAGATGTACCGTTACGTATTTCTATATATTGTGAAATAATCACTCCAGTTAAGTATAGATACCTTTCATCACCATATTTGTTAAAAAATTTTTTCTTCTTGTGAGGACTGTTTCATTTTTATTTTTTTATTTTTTTTAAGATTTAGTTATTTATGCATACAAGAACTGGGGTACAGGCCAGAAATGGCGGGGGGTGAGAGGATTCACCAGAGACAGAGTAGGGAGCAGAACAGGCAGATTGACAGAAATACACTGCTGAGGGGAGCAGCAGGCAAGTCAGGAGAGGTCTGTTGCGCCATGTGGGTCACCTCCCTGGCTGGGGATCGAACTTGCGCTGCAGTGGCTGTGGATAGCTTCATAGTGTGTGTCTTAACCCCTTGCACCACCAGGAAGACCCGAATGTTTCATTTTTAAAAATCAAAGTGCCAAACCAAGTGTTTCACATGAAGAAAATAAGCAGTCACTTGTGTTTTCTTCTTAATATTTCATTTTAATAACATGAATAGATGGAAACTCAAGGTCATAAAATGTATCATTTTCACATGATTAGACTAAAACTTATGAATATAAGAAAAACATCAGCTTGTTTAGGTCAGTCATTATACTATAATTATACATATATGTAATATGAAATTACATACACTCATAGCAGATTTTATATTTTCCTTTTATATTTCTTTTGTTCATTTGCCATTCACTCTTGGGATTTCAGACTGAAGTCTAGATCATTCTAACTCATCAGCTTGCCCTCAGATGCCATTTACACTATCTATTAAGATTTTTCTGTCCATCCAATTCATTTCCAAGTTCTCTAGCAGAGAACTTTTTCTTAGTTGCTTTGTTACTGTTTCATTAATATCATATTCTTTGCTATCCCTTTTAAGATATTTGTTCCACTACGTGTATACACAGTAGTGATGACCTTACCCTGTGCCAGGCATCTTCCCACTTTGTTTTATTAATTCAAACAGCCCAGAAAACTGGGTACTATTTATTTCTCCATTTTACAGATGAGAAAATTTAGACTCAGCAGATTAGTAATTTTCCCAGGGTCTTAAAGCTTATCAGTGGCAGAGGCAGGATTCATGCTTAGTGGGTTTGGTTCCAGAGGTCACACTCTTAAAGGCTTGCTTCAGGCATTATTAATTCTTGTGTTTGTTGATCTTCTTGCCTTCTTTTCATGGTATTGTTTTTCTGTAAATGTTTACTGATTCGGGTTTCTATGTTATCTTTATGAGATTCTTTTCAGCGTATTTGCTGCTGGCTGGGCTTACTGTAGCCTGTTTTGTCTGAGTGTGTGTGCTGGGGGAGGAGAGTGTGGTGCGAGACTGCTGGAAGTCAGCCATCTCTTCCGGTTGGCACTGCCTCTCAATTTAAACGTCCACATTCATTATTCCAGACTGAAGGAGATGAAGTGCTCAAGCTGGAATTTTACTTGGTAGGTAAAGCTCTTCTTAAAAAGGTATTTTAATTCCAAATAGAAATTAAACTTTGAAGTATCAAAGTTTAGTAAATTTCAAATAAATTCTTAGCTCAGCTTATGTGCGTGTTGATTTTGAATCTTTTTGAAGGAAAGCGATGACACATCAAGATGAATCAACTTAACGCTAGTCAGTAGGTAGAAAGTACTCCCTGAAGACCTGCACACAAAGTAGGGCAGGACTTTCTGACTAAGGAAAAAACGATGAGGAAAAAAGCTACCTCGAGAATAGAGCTCGGGCTAGCGGAACACTACATGAAAGCACCTTTTGCTTTGGAGGAAAGGATATAAAACTGAAGGCAAAGAGCCTGGCAAGATGGCAAAAGAATGAAGAAGCCAGGCTTACCTCCTTCCCATATTTACAACGAAATTACATATAAATAAAGGCGAAGGCCTCCAGAAGACAACTGGATGACCACCTTATGCTTAAAGAGGAGAGGGTATGAAAAATTGAAGTATAATTGTGTCTGGAATGTTAGTGGGGCAGCAAAACCCAAAAAAGGGAGGGACAGTTAATACAAAGCTTGTCTGTCCACTGAGGGGCTCACATCAGGGACTTTTCAGGGACTGTTGGAGAGGGAGCACACACAGTTGGTGTGCAGAACAAAAGGTTCTACTTCTGGAAAACTATACTGCCACGTAACAACCGGTCATCTGGATTGGCTTACCTGTGCCTCTAGACAACAGAGGCTTTTCTCTGTATCTTGCTGCTGTGTTGTGCACATCTCATCACATAAAAGAGCAATAGTACGTTACTTCTGATGAATATAGATAGGAAAATTTGCAACAAAATACTAGCAAATCAAATTCAGCAGTACATTACAAAGTCCATAAATCTCATAACTGAGTTGGGGTTATTATAGGGATGCAAGGATGGTTTAACATTTACATATTTCTTAATATAATACATGAACGAAAGGGAGGGTGGAAACCACATGATAGTAGCAATAGCTGCAAAAAAAGCTTTTGATAAGAGATAGCACCCATTTATCACTAAAAACTCTTAAGAAATGATGATAGAAGGGTATACTTTGGCATAATAAAGGACATACATCACAGACTTATAGCCAGTATTATATATTATACCTCGTGGTAAAAAACTGATTATATGTATGCATATATATGTCTATGTAAAAACTCTGGGATGGATAGAAAATTCATGGACTTTATACAAGGTTATTAAAGACAAGTTGGAGCTTAGGGAGCAGTTCTTACAGAAGGAAAAATATTGTGGGTTCATTGGCTTCTCTATAAGGGCTTGGTTTTTGTTGTTTTTTTTTTTTTTTTTAAATTGAACTGAACATGCAGCTTTCAATTTGAATGAATAATTCAGTGGTCCCCACTAAATCAATGTGTTTTGGAGGTAACTTGAGAATGTTCTTGCTGTGTTGGTTATTGTGTCTGTTTGTTTTGTACTAAATCATCCTTGAACAAGTGTTTTTTTTAATTGGCCTAGAGATGATTATCAGTTCTTTATAGAATCTCATGTAACATTGATGAGGCTGCTGGAAGATTTCTTTTTTTGTGTATGATCCATTTTTTGACTAGTTTTGCTATTTCAATGTACTTATTTAATATTTTTATAGTCTATCTAATTATATGATTACTTTTTTATTATATGAGTAACATGTTGATTAGAGAATTGAGAAAATAGAGAAAAAACACAAAGAAGCTAAATATTGTTTATAATCCTCTTAAATTAAAAAAAAATCTCTTCTGGACATAAAAAGGATGTTTATTTGACCTAAGCTGTCTTTAATTTTTAGCAATTTGATTATGATGTGAAGTTCCTTTGATTTATCCTGTTTGGAATTCACCAGATTTCTTGAAGTAAAAAACCTATAAGTTTTTATCTCTTGCCAAATATGGAAAGTTTTTAGCTATTAACTCTTAAAAAATTTTTTTTTGATAGTTACACTTCCTCTCCTTTTGGGATTCTGATAACATAAATGTTAGACCTTTTGTTTTTATCCCCCCCACAAAAAAAGATTTTTTTGCTTTCTTGTTCAGATTGCATAGCTTCTATTACTAGATATTTAAGTTCTCTTGACTCTTTTTCTATTGCATTCATTCTGCTGTTGAACCCACTATATGGGCTTTGCTACATTGTTTTTCTGTTGTAAATTCTATTTGGTGATACTTCGTCTTGTTTCCTGGCAGAGATTTTCTATTTTTCACTATTTTCAAGCGGGTTTGCCAATTTTTGCTGGAACACTTTTTAAAGTAGCTGATTTAAAATTTTTGTCAGATAATTCCAAAGTCTGTGTCATCTAAGCATTAGAATCTGTTGCTTTTCTTTACTTAATAGAGTTGGTATTTCTCACATGCTTCATTTACTGAAGTTGGGTTATATGAGATTCTGACACCCATGGAGAGTGGTGTTATTTTCTTTTATTGTACTCTTCTGTCAACCTGATTAGGTTCAAGTCAGTTTCCACTCACATTCATTGAGCTGTGGTTCTTATTCCAGTTTAGTTTCCAAGTCTTTGCATTACAATTTGAGCCTGTTCTGTGTGTGCCACCCAGTGACCAGTGTGGGTCTGTGCAGTGGTCAGTTAGTTCAGTTCCTCAAGTTTCTGATACACAGAGTAGAATTAGATCTATGTATGCCCAGCTTGGGAGAAAATCCAGGAGTTAATAAACAACTTCAGGGCCTCTCTGGTGGCACAGGCACTTGAGCGCAGCTCTGTGAAGCTGTCTGCAGCACGGGCTCGATCGCAGCCAGCCCACTAGAATCCCACGTGGTGCGGCAAACCTCTCCTGTCTCACCTGCTGCTCCCCTCAGCAGTGTATTTCGTCAGTCTGCCTGTTCTGTTCCCCGCTCTGTCTCTGGTGAATCCCCTCACCCTCCCAAGCACCTGGCCTGGACCCCGGCACTTATATAAATAAAAATAAATCTTAAAAAAAAATTTAAAAAAATATACAACTTCATTGGCTTGTTCCTGAACTTCCTCTTTTTATTTGTTCTCTTTGCTACTTTCTGATTCCCTGTAGCGTCTCTTTTCCATCTAGCAACCAGAAATTACGGTTTATTTATCCCATTGGATCACCTACTTCTGCAACCAAATACACAACATTCAGGGCCCAAGTACAAGAGGTGGAGATAAAAGCAATGGGATTTGGTACCATCCTTAGGAATCATGGTTCCACTTAATGGAGAAACTTTCCACTTAATGGAAAACTTTCACCTGCCTCAAGAGTTTTGGCTCCATTAAGCTTTCATTGCTGCACCTGGTATTGTTTGGGGACAGCAGCACAGGAAAATACAGAAAAGGAAAACAGCTTGGGTACTTCCACATTCTCCCTGAATAGAAGCCTTTCTTTTCCTTCTCAAACCAGAACTAGAGTGCATTTGGACCTCTCTTTGTACCCGGGTCTCTCCTTCCGGTCCATTTAGTTTGGGAGGTACAGAAAGGAAAAGTGGCCGTAAGTTCAGGTTGGGTGGTATTCTGAACTATGGTCCCCCTTGTTTCTCATGCTACTTTTTACTCCTCAGATTCTTCAAATTGCTATTTCCTGCAGTTTGTTCAGTAGGAGACAGCTTAGAGTATGCTTAACAACATTGAACTGTAGACTGAAACATTTGTTTGTGCTGGTAGTAGTGGTATGTACCTTACCTTACTCTGTGGTTCCCCCCATTTTTTTTAATCTTCCCCTTTTAATAGACTGATCCAGAAGAAATGGCTACAGCAATTAGAGAGGTGGGAGTTTGGAGACAGACCAGAACTCTCCTATTGAAGAATTATCTAATTAAATGCAGGACTAAAAAAAGTAGTGTTCAGGTAAGTTAAATGTCTCTTCCTTGTGTCTTGTTAAGTTTTTGATATGTTCCATATTTAAGAGGTGACTTATTTTGCTGGTACACATTTATTATAATTTTATATCTTTAGATCTCTTTAATTTTCTTGTTGAATAAAATTTTGACATGTTAGCCATGGAAGAGCATGCAAATAACCTAATGTTTTTCTAAATGTTACAAATTTTAATGATTTCTAAATTTAGTTAATTAAAAAAAATTAATTTCTGATGACATTGCTTAAATTTAAACTTTTAGGCATGCATTTTCCAAGTTTCCACATTCTCCAGACAGCTTCGTTGAACAGTATTCCACAGTTCTTTCCCCACGACCTCCCATTATTTTGGAGTCAGGATTGAATAGCCCACGATTACTAAAATACACCACATATTTGTACTTATAAGCATGTTACTTTTAAAGGTAGAAGAAAGAATGAACAATGACTAATCAGTTCATAATAATTTCAAAGGATGAAAATAAATTATTCAACTTCCCTTGAAACCAACAGCAATTATAAAGCAAGATGAAATAATTTATTCTTCCTAAAGCAGACTAACTCAGTTGAGATTTAATAGTAGAAACATAAGTATAATTAAAGGATGTGCTTTAATTCAGAATTGAATAAAGAAATTTTATGATGATTGCTGTTAGGGATATTTGTAATTTACTTTAATTGAAATGTTTACGAAAATAGGTAATTAATTTATATTTTATCAGAAATAAATATAAATCAATAAAATATTAATATATAAATAAAATAACTCATGAGCAAATTTATTATTATATTTTATAGTAGTAACCTAGGATGTTTGAATATTAGCTTTTATGTCATTTACATTTATTATGTAACTTGAGTTTTTCAATATTTCAGTAAAACTGAATGTAAAGGAAAAATGATGAAGTATACCTCTTTAGGTAATTAGATGCAAATTCTTCATGTTTTTCTTAATACTACATTATTTACATAGAAATCCTGATAATTTTTGCTGCCCTTATTTACTTCATCACAATTTGTCTGTTTTCTTTATTCCAGGAAATTCTATTTCCATTATTTTTTTTATTTTGGTTAATATTAATTAGCATGATGCATCCGAATAAGAAATATGAAGAAGTGCCTGATATGGAACTTAACCCTATGGACAAATCCCTCATTTCACACCTAATTCTTGGTTACACTCCAGTGATTAATGTTACAAGAAACATCATGCAGATGGTTTCTACGGAGCACCTGTCAGATGGTACTGTGACTTACACAGTTTATATTGGACAGGCTCTTCATTGTTTTTCTGCTTGCTTATTAAGTAAATCACCTTCTTAACATTTAGAGGCATATTCCTTCACAAAAGCATAATTTCATAAAATATTACAATTATTTAATTCTGCTCCCATATGTTTTTCATGAAATCTTTGCTTAGAAGCTTGGTGATAGGAAGCCTATATTATATGTTTTAGTATTTTCTGTTTAATTCATTAAATATATCTGTATAGAATAAATGATTTCAAGGAATTTTTCATTTTGACTCTGACTTATAATAATTAACAAGCTAGAAATATATGATAAAGATTATAAAACAATACTCATCAGCTTGCCCTATCAGATTGCCCTATATATATGTTGTCTACTGCAGAGGTACTTAGTTTTGGAGACTATGATTGTGACTAAGTACGTAACTATTTTTCTCAGATTGTACTTTTCACAAAGAAGTGAACTGAACTGGAAATCAGTGTAAGTGGTGAGACACTATTGAGCCCAAAGGGACTGAAAGATCTGGAGGCAAGAACTGGCAAAAGTGACAGAAATGTTTATACCATGATAACTGATTTAATAAAGTGCTGAATTATAAAAAATGACAGTTTTACATGTCTTTTGTCATATAGGATAGTTGTAATTAGTTCCAGTGTGTATCAGCACATTATTGTATATAATGCATCACTAAATAGATGATGTCTATATAATCAAGAGCCAAATAACTTCTCCCCTGTTTTACTATTTAATATTTTTATCAAACACATATTTTATTGGTTTATAATAATATTTATTGCTTTATTATATTAAGTATAAGTAGCTTAGATAGCCATAAGAATTTAGCAGGCCAGCTCAAAAAACTGATCAGAGATTTTGAGAAATACCAATCTTGTGTTCATTCACCACATATTCTGAGACGTCTGTGGTGAAAATAAGTTGCTTGTAAATAAAACTTTACAAAAATATTTAAAACTTAAAATTATCTAATGTGAAATGAAGGTCAGCTATGATAACAGTATTTTTTACTTATATATATCTTCTAAGTAAGGAACAAATAGGAAATTTTTGTTCAAAGAATAGTTGTGTCATAGTTACATTTTTAGTTTCAGAGAATTGTGGAATTTTTTTCTTAAGAAATACATGAATATAAAATATTTAGCAAGGAGTTTGTTTCTATAGTTAACTTCAACACAACTAAATGAATTGCATAATACTGCAGTAAAGTTTATGCTATACTTAAATATGTTAGTAATGTATTATGCTGACAATTTATGTAATCAAATCACAGCTGTGAAATAGTGTGTAAAACTAAAATTCTTTCACTTTTCTTTATTGAGTATTCATTTACTAGAAGTTAGAGAATAAAACAAAAGAACTTATAAAATACTACATTCATCAAATATAATGCTAAATTTGATATGTTTTAGTAAACTATTTTAACCTGTGAGTTAACTACATTGTTATAATATTTTATAGTTATAATTACTGAAGAATATACAACAGAAAAAGAATTGATAGCATCCAGTCTTTCTAAGCCCAGCAACTTTGTCGGTGTGGTTTTCAAAGACTTCATGTCCTATGAACTCCGTTTTTTTCCTGATATGATTCCAGTAGCTCCTATTTATATGGATTCAAGAGGTAAACAGCCCTCAATAATAACTGAAAGTCAATTTAATTAGTATCTCTGTGCTTTTAATTCATATGCAGAATTTGATAGGGTACAAATATATGCAGATAAGAAAAATGTTAAGTATAGCAAAATGTATGTCTACAGATAATATAAAATTTATGTACTTATTTTAATTTTGTATACAATATTATTTTGATTACAGTAACATAAAGCAAAATGAATGGTATCTTGAATTATGTGACTTTCTCAATCTGTATTTTTTTAATGTAATTATGTCACATATGACGTAATTTTAATGTAATTATGTCACATATGAAATAGTAGATTACATATCTTTAAAAATCTCAAGATCTTCTACCAAATGAGCTCTATTAATTTTATATTTGAAACAATGATAACAACCTTCAATTCTTAAATATTTGAAGAGATATTAGGAGCCACAAACCTTTATTAAGCAATGTTAAAGTCACCATGCTAAGTACTGAATTTGCAACTTGATTCCATAAACCCCTTATAGAAATTTTTTTCCTGTTCTTTTAACCTGAATTGGCAGTATTTTGAAGCTGGCAAATCATTACAGTATGACCTTAAAACAGAAAAGTGACTTATTTTAATTAAACTGTGTTTATTAAAAGAAATGAACTTTCATTTGTATTCATTCACCATTCAAAAACTTCAGATGTGCTAGATGTTGTTTCTTAGTGAAGGGCAGTTATTTATTTTCATTGATTCTATAGAGATTGATTAGTTATTTTACTTTGGTAATTTTCCATATGATATCTTTAAAAGAAAGCACTTTGGTATTGTGCAAAATCTAGTAACTCATAATTTCCCCCCTTAGCTGGCTGTTCAAAATCATGTGAGGCTGCTCAGTACTGGACCTCAGGGTTCACAGTTTTACAAGCATCCATAGATGCTGCCATTATACAGGTAAGTATGAGAAAGTGAGAAAAATAAAGCCAAACCATATTTTAACCATTACACCCTAGCTTTAAAATGTCCTAGCTTTTATAATGGAATTTGGTTTGACTATTGTCCAACATACAAAATACATAACTTATTACAACTCCTTTAAGAACAAAGATAAGGAGGAAGTCATATTTTCTGATTTAATATTTTTTGAAACTTTTCTTAATAATTTCTAGACATATGATTCTGCATTCTCTACACCTGTTTTATTTTATCTATGTTGATCATAGGTAATATGAAAGATAGATTTTTGCAGACTTTTCCTGTAATAAAAATAGCTTAGAAAGTGAATATCTTTATTATCTTAATTATAATTGTAGATTTTTAAATTTGACACGCATTTATCACTTATTTGCCAAGTACTGTTTCTTGAAACTGCGTTTCAATACTATATTACCACTAGGATTGTGTGTAAATGTTATGGTTATATCAAAGACATGGTTAGATCTGACCCTTTGTTTTACCTTTTGGTAGAAATGAACAGGGTATCTCAAAGAGACCTATCTCTGTTAGTTGTTAATTAGTAATGTAGTAAAATGACTACAATAAATCATGTTTTCTTTACAAGGTTGTAAGAACGAAATGAGATGGTATATATATATAGAGAGAATTGTGTGTAAATATCCAATATAAGTGTACTGTAGATGGATAATGTAAAAATTCAGTAACAAAAGTTTAAGATAAAGGCAGTGAACTATAAGACATATTACATTGATGATCTCATTGTACTTATTTGTATTCTAGCCAAAGATCTTAGTAATCCACAACCCAGAGCACACTGGCTGAATAAGCAGAGCAGATCTCATTTAGACATTCAGTTGAGCACTAAAAATTTCATATGGTGTACATAGTATTACAGTTTTATCTTTACATGCTGCATAATAGATTTTAAGATAATAGGGCATGCTACTTAAAATAATATTTTTTAATGAACCATTCTTTCATTGCACTAATTATCATTTCTTAATTCCTCAATTTTATAAATGCATGTTTTTGTTAAGATACATCTAATTGTCTGCTTAAGATGATAATGTTCAACTTTATGTGCTTTGATAAATTATTTAATCAAAATTTATACTTTCCAACTTTAGACTTTAACTTTATGTATGCTTCCAAAATGAATGAAAGCATTCTTCAACTCTGTACCATGAAGTCAGGATCACAATACAGCTTTATTTTAGGTGTCTAGCTTTTTGAGGATTTCTGTTTTGTGCTAGGTTACTATCTAAAGTTTGGGGTACAATTGTCACATTTTATTAGGGACTACTATCAGAACTAAATTAATTGAATGTATTTACATTTTTTAATTATAGTTGAAGACCAATGTTTCTCTTTGGAAGGAGCTGGAGTCAACTAAAGCTGTTATTATGGGAGAAACTGCTGTTGTAGAAATAGATACCTTCCCCCGAGGAGTAATCTTAATATACCTAGTTATAGCATTTTCACCTTTTGGATACTTTCTGGCAATTCATATTGTAGCAGAAAAAGAGAAAAAGTTAAAAGAGTTTTTAAAGATAATGGGACTTCATGACACTGCCTTTTGGTATGTTATTAAAAGTTTATTGCTTAGTATAATTAATAATTATATTAAATGTACAAATCTTAAGAAATGTAATTTTGTTATCCATCTGATTTGATAAGGTGCTGATCCTGTTTTCATAAAATGACTGACTTTTTTTAATATGACACTAGTCAACAGGCTTTTAGCATTTACTTGTTTGACTAAAGGAATTAGGAGTTGGAAAGCTCATCTTTATTTTACATGTTTTACTTTTATTTCCTATTTTGTTTGAATCACTGAGATGTGCTCCATGTACTTCAGTATATATGTTAGTGTTAAGAAAATACAAGATCTTGAAAAAGTAAAAATTAGTTACCTGTTACTGTCTTCTGCATTACCATCACACAAGATATCTCAGTAAAAATTTTGTTAAAATGATCGATGTTTCTGTGGCTTGTGGGCTTTTTCCCCCTGGAAATAGTTATTTTTGTGAATTAAGACAAATCACAAATAATTTTTTTTTTAAGATTTCTTTTTATTTATTTATTTATTTATTTATTTATACAAGCACTGGGTACAGTCAGAAGCGCGGGAGGGTGAGAGAATTCACCAGAGTCAGAGCGGGAGAAGAACAGGCAGAAGGACGGAAGTACACTGCTGAGGGGAGCAGCGGGCGGCAGGAGAGGTCTGCGCGCCATGTGGGACCCTCCTCCCGTGGCCGGGGAGCAGCTGGGGAACGAACCAGCGCTGCAGAGGCTGCGGGCAGCTTCGCAACCCAGCGCTCAACCGCTGCACCACCAGGGAGGCCCCACAAATAATTTTCAGAGAAACAAATGAAAATTTTTTTGCACATGCAAGTGTTAATGTATTAGCATTATTACACAGTGATAATTTTATAGAGGCATGCATGCAGTTTTGTAAATAATTGTAAGTATATTATTCTTAACTTCCCACTATGCTGTAAGATAATTTATTTTTTCCCTCATTTTGGGGAAAAAGTTAATATTGTGCATGTGAATTGCCATTATAGTTCACTTAACAAAATTTTATTTCTTTAATCCATTGCAACAACTAATTATAACACTTTACATAATGGGGACATTGTTTATAACATTTCTTGCTCATTTTTCCCTCATGTTGTTTTTGTAGTGATAATTTTTTAAGATGTGTGGGGTTATTACAGTATTTTGTGAGGAAATAGTAACTTGAAGAATTTAGGCATATCAATCTCTTGGTGCCTCATTTTTGCCTCTATAATGATGGATTCAATTTTGGTAATTTAGGTATCTTTTAGCCCTTTCTCAGTGATGGTATCATATTAAAAATTAAATCATGATCTCTTAGCCTTAAAAATAAAAAGAAAACTAATTATTGTAGCAATTCCATTGAGCTCTGATTTGAGGAAAATTTTGAGAAAATTTAGTGAATTCATTGTTGATCTTGATCTTGCATTATATAAGTATAGTTACTATGGTGTTGATTAATGAGGAACCCTGTATTGTTTGGAGCACGGAAAGTCCTCAGAAGTGTAATTGTAGCACATGCCATGAAGAAAATTCTTACTCACTACTTTTTTATGTGTTTTAAGAAAATCAGTAGTGATGTACATTATAGAACTTTCAAAAGAGTATTAGATTACAATCAACCATGCATGACTACTGTCAATTTGTATAAAGTTTTTTATGACTCTTAGCAAGATACCATTTTTTCACTATATCTATATTTACATGTATGTAAATATATCTATAAATAAGTTTGCCTATAACAACCAAAACTGTAAAATTTTAGAAGTGTTCATTTTCAGTACATGTGCATATACAGAAGTTAATAGATTAACCTAATTTTAAGAATGAATATAAAAATAAAATTTAATATTTAAAAAAAAAAAAAAAAAAAAAAAGAATGAAATGGCTAACGTAATGGTGAAGAGTTGTTTAAAGTGATTTTTCTTAACTGCTTAAGTTTATGCATTTGACCATAAATGTATTTGTATTGTCATTTTAGGCTTTCCTGGGTTCTTCTGTATACAAGTTTGATTTTTCTTATGTCCCTCATTATGGCAGTCATTGCAACAGCTTCTTCGTTATTTCCTCAGAGTAGCTGCGTTGTGATATTTCTACTTTTTTTCCTGTATGGATTATCATCTGTAAGTATTTTAACTTGAAAATGGTTATAAAGAACTGTCAAGGTATTTGATTAATGAAGCAGAGTCTTGTTTGGTTTACTTATAGTTGATTTCTCGTGAAAGACAGATTGGCTTGTATATAGCATCATTGTACCTTCATATTATTTGATAAGATGCAAAATAGCTTCAAGTTTCAGTTAACTTGTTTTCATATGATGCGTTTCACATATAATTCCTTTGAGTCTATCTTCCACTATTTTCATATACTAGTATGTGTATTTAAGATTGTCTGGTACTGTTTTTTTTCCCCCTTTGTTTTCCTGAAATCCTATTTCAGATTACTTATGTTATAGGATGATGATGTGTAAAGATATGTCTTTGAAACACAGTTCTTTGTTAATGAAGCTACGGTTGATACTTGTGTGGTAAACTGATACTTGTGTGGTAAACTGATACTTGTGTGGTAAACTTGCTATTAGTGACCAACCTGTTACACGTGGTTCCAATTCCCCTTCTGATTCGCCTTTGTGCCTATGCTGTCCCAGCTATTAAATATTTTGACTACTAGCTCTGCTCTGTAACATGATCATTTACAAAGAACTCATACACTTCTATATTAATCGCCTGGTTTTTAACTGGTTTTCTGTCTTATCAACACATATGTTTAAAAGATGGGTTCTGTATTTAAAGGCTTGTTGATTTATTCTTTGACATATATACACACCTCTAACTGTAGAAACACTATTTATGGTTGCTGTAGTATATCCTATTGTGTAGATAAGATGAGATAAGATGTAGTTTTTAGTATTTATCGATTACTATTTGTATGAAATTAAAATATCTTACTATAGCATTTAGAATTTGTTTTAATGAGCATATTTTTCAGTGAAAATTTGTTCTTTTACAAGCAAAATTTAATTTGTTTTCATATCAGTGTATATGAATGTTGCATTAATATTAATATTCATATTTTATAGGTATTTTTTGCTTTAATGCTGACACCTCTTTTTAAAAAATCAAAACATGTGGGAATAGTTGAATTTTTAGTCACTGTGGCTTTTGGATTTATTGGTCTTTTGATAGTCCTCATGGAAAATTTTCCCAAGTCACTAGTGTGGCTGTTCAGTCCCTTCTGTCAGTGTACTTTTTTAATTGGTATTGCACAGGTAGGTAATATTTTTATCTTGTTTTCACTGAATACTTTCTTTTCAGTTCCAGGCAGCATATCATGCTAGAGCACATTTGATACTGGCTTCATTTATACTTTTTAATTTTTTAATTATATGATCTGTTTATAATTCTCCACCTTTTGCTTAACTGTATCTCAGGTACCTGTTTCACTGCAAGTTTGTTAGAAGTCATTGGTTTAAGCATCAAGTAATCTAGATTACTCTGTGGTTTGGTTACAAGTAAATTTATCTTAAATGTATGTCTGGTAGAAAATTGTGGATCAAAACAAAGTTTTTATGACTATAGTAGTGATCTGGTAGGTTTTATTGGTTGAGGATCGATGAGATTGTTATTCACCTAAATCATAATTAGATTTATAAATGTAATTGTTATTGATTTCTGGAGTGGCAGTCAGATACTAAGGGGAAAACTCTCATAAGAAACTGCTTATATAATAGAATTTAGATTTGGTTAATGTATAAAGAAAAAATGTAATTACTTAATGTAAGTGATTATTCATATTGATGGGATAGAATTCCTTTGACTTGTGAGACTTCAGACAGATTGTTAATGAATATTGAATTAAACAAATTTTAATTAATTGAGACCTAAGGGCTATTACACATTTTGAGAATCCACTGAGTCACCATCCACTTAGGTTTAAAGATACACAGGCTTTTTTTTATCAGTTGGAGGAACTTCCAGTGTCATTTAATTCATCTCCTTTTCACAGATAAGGATTTTTGAAATCCAGTGGGATACATTTATAGTTATTCACTTAATGAAAGGTTTAGGACCTAAATGAGGTCTCAGTGTCCAGTATATATATCTTTCTGTCCTATCACATATATCTGCTATGAAGAATTTAAGTAATTGTGTTAATTAATCAGAGAGCCCCTTCCTTTTTCAGTCTTGAAAAAATGCTGTCCATAATTTTATTCTCTAACCATTTGTTTGATTTCCATGTGGCCCATAACTCTTTTATTTGTATTAGTTAGGATTAGCAGCACACATAATAACATTAAAACAAATGTTCCAGGGGTAAATGTATATTAATTTTAGAAGCACAGCATTATAAACATGATTGTTGTGAAAAACTTAGTAATTGCTTTCTTTATAAATGGTGGATTGTTTAGTTTATTAAAAGACCTAGTTTGGTTACTGATATTCTAGATATATTAACTGTCATTAGCATTAGCTTTTACTTATTTTTACCATTTTTCATAATAAATTGATGTTTCTATTTTTTTAGGTCATGCATTTAGAAGATTTTAATGAAGGTGCTTTATTTTCTAATTTGACCGAAGGCCCATATCCTCTAATTATCACTATTATCATGCTAGCACTTAATAGTATATTTTATGTCCTCTTGGCTGTGTATCTTGATCAAGTCATTCCAGGTATGTAGGTATTGGATTTTACATGAAAGATTTTTAGGTTTTTTTGCCCATTTAGGGTCAAATTGATTTTAATTATTTTTTTCTAGCCAGAGTACCATAAGTCATAGTCATTGTTATAATTTTCAATTTAAAATATTAAGTGTATTTTATACCTAATGCCTGAACATCTATTGAACATAAGAGTACGTGACAAGAGAGCAGTTTATTTGGAAAGCCCTAAGTCTCTAACTGAACTTTTTAGACCTTCCCTGTATCAATCTTTTTTGGTAAAAGGGTTTCATTATTTTATTCTCTGAGATATAAAACTATGCAGTTTTCTTATAATCCCTCTTAATCTCCTCATTTCCTATCAGGCCAACTCCTGTAGATTCAAACATTATTAAATATCCTGTATACCTTCTTTGTTTTCCCCCTTGAGTTTCTCATTACTTTTGTCTACATTTTGAAGCTGCAAACCTGCAGTGTCTTATGTGGTAACTACTAAGGACATGGGACTTTTAGAATATTATTAATTAGAATTAATTGAATTAATTTCCTGAGTAGTTCAAGCTGCATATGACTATTAGTTGCCAAATTGTACATTGCAGAGATAGGACATTTCCATCATTGCAAAGAGTTCTGTTGAGCAGCACGAGTTTGGAGCATTGCAGTACCTCTCCCTTAGTGATACCTCAACTCTGTCTAAGAAATTCAACTTTCCTTTAACTCAAGATAGTCATCTGCTCAGAAGGCTTGCTGGTCATATCCTGGTGAATTAAATAGAAATCTATTATGTACTGCATATTAATGTCCTGCACAATACTTTTATAGATTTAATCTCTCCTTATCTCTCTCCTCTTTATTACATTAAATGTCTATCAGAACAGTCCTGTTTACTCACTTAATAAACACACATCCAGTGTGTCAGTTATTTTGTTTTTAGCTACTCATAACAGAAATATCTTTCTAAATGGCTTAGCCAAGAGGGCAATCAATTGTCTTAAAAGGAAGTCCAGAGAAAGGATGGGCCCTATATCCTTTGTCTTGATCACTCTATCACCAGGAAACGCGCTTTCTCCATGCCTTTGCCACCAAAACTCTGCCAGTTTTGCTCCCTTGAAACTGCACGATGTTACCCTTCTTTGTTTATGTCCATTAAAAGAGGGAGGGGGCATCTTTCCCCCAACTAAGCCCCTTGCTGCTTTCTGATTGGTTACATGCTTACGACTGGAGCAGCTAGTCACCAGAGCATGCAAATACTGGTTACAATCATGAGAATTTTCTGTGTAGTTGGGATCAGATCTCTTTGAGACATGTGGCCATGTGGATATTTAAAAAAATGGGAAGTATTTTTTCGGGGGGAAAGAGGAAGATGGAAACATGCAGTGTGGACATGTATTACTGTACCATATCTGTGTCCTGTGTCTGTTCTGTTGCTGTGTTACCCTCCTAATTCTAACTCTCTATGAACCATCTCCACGTTTCTGAAAGTTCCCTGTTTTCAAACACTATCTAAATTGATCCTCATTTAGACCTTTAGGATATATAACCCTTATCCAGATGTAAACATTTCTTTTTTTGAACTTTTATACCACTATGTATTACATGCCTCATGTTATGCATTATGTTCTAACCATTTGGCATATATGTGTACCCCTAAAGATGTAAGTTCCTTGAGAGCAGGAAATGTGTTTTACTCACTTTTACATTCTTGTGCCCTCTGAGTTAACTCAGAAACTGTTTATGAACTAAAGTTATTTGTCAATGAAACTTTATTTCTCCTGCAACATTAGACAGTATTTTCTATCTGAATGTTAGAGGTAGGCTATCATATGTTTCGCATACTGCTTTTATGAGTTAAAAACTAGTTTTCAGAAGTAATTTGTCACGATAACTCAGTATTTTTATTTTTCAGGGGAATTTGGCTTACGGAGATCATCTTTATATTTTCTGCAGCCATCTTATTGGTCAAAGAGCAAAAGAAATTATAAGGAGCTATCAGAGGGCAATGTTAATGGAAGTATTAGTTTTAGTGAAATTGTTGAGCCTGTTTCTTCAGAATTCATAGGAAAAGAAGCCATTAGGTATGGTTTAATCTTTGACAATTTAGGTATAAGGCGTGCTAACAGAATTTGCCATGTTTAAGTTCTGTCTTTTAAATAAAGTATGTAAATATGGTATCTTAGGATATTTGGTATATATTTCATGATTTTTACAACAACTGTTAAAAGTTGCTTTTCATCTAAGTTCTTATTTTGTTGCAATCATTTAAAATAAGGTTGCTGCTAGATTTGAAATTTTATTTTTAATGGAAATTTCAAATCTTAATAAAACCTAGTGTTTATATAAAAATGGCTTTATGCTTTCTCCATTAAGTATCTTGAAACAGAATAAGAATTAACATTATTTTATTCAGGTGACATTATCTGAGTGTATTAAATTGTCCTCTGTTAATCTCATAGCTCCTTGTGACATAATTGGAATATGTTTAAATTTAAGAACCAAAGAATTTTATTTCCATTCCTTATTAGAGTCAAAACCAAATTAAGAAAGTAATAAAGAAGAGAAAGAAAAAAGAAATATGTGAAAAATGAAATATAAATTTTTTTTTTAATTTAAGAAAAATATATGATGTAATCATTGTAAACTGATTTATGCCTTCTCAAGGGTAAAATTCAAACTGACTAAAAAACCGTTAATTCTTTAAATAGTTATATAAAACAATTAAAACCAAATGAGAGAATCACTTCACATTTATAGACCATTTGAAATGTGATGATATGAGATAGTGTTTTGATTTTAATCTCCTTTAACTGATTAATAAGAATTTGGCTAATTACAAACAAAAACTATAAAAGATGGAAAGAAATCTCTAAGTTGCTTGACTCAAATGCTTTACTTTCTTTTTTTGTTGTTAAAGATGTATTTATTTATGCATACAAGAACTAGGGTGTAAGCCAGAGGCGCTGGAGTTGAGGGGATTTACCAGAGACAGAGTGGGGAGCAGAAGAAGTGGATCGACTGAAATATACTGCTGAAGGGAGCAGCGGGCAAGGCAGGAGAGGTCTGCTGCATCATGTGGGTTAGCTCCCTGGCCAGGAATGGAACTCTCAGGCCACAGTGGCTGGAGATAGCTTGGCAATGATGAGACTTAACCCCTGCACCACCAGAGAGGCCCTGCTTTAATTTCTTAATAGAAGTTGATTTCTTGTGCAAAATGAACGCAGCGTAAAATGAAGAATTGTAAACTTTTTCTTGTGGTTCCTTCAAAATAATTTTATAATTATTTGTCAAATCTGGCTTATTGTTTTGTTAGGAAGGTATTATTCCTATTAAACATGACAACTATGATACATTTTATACAAGTAAAGACAAACTTATTGTTTAAATAAAGTGGAAAATGATGTTTTTCAGAATCAGTGGTATTCAGAAGACCTACAGAAAGAAAGGTGAAAATGTGGAAGCTTTGAGAAGTAAGTGTTTTTCCTAGTATTCCATCCATGCTATAGTTTTTAAAATTAGTTAATTCTTTTTTATTGATGTAATGTTGGCTTACAACACTGTATGTGTTAGAGGGTATAGGTTCACGCCTCTTGAAATGAATGCTGCCACACCATGCATACCACCAAAATACTGGTAACCACCACATTCCACTGACCACATTCATTCCCTCCACACCCCCCCACCTGGCCCCAGCCCTATAACATCAGTTCTGCAGTCAAATCCAAGAGTTTGTTTTGTTTCCTTACATTGCACACATGAATGAATCAGTTGATAGTATTAAATTACAAGTGGAAAAGCAAGTTTAAAATGTTCAAATCCCTGTCTCTGTCTTCCTTCCATGATTGATCCATCCATCCAGTTACATTTTTTTTTTTAAGATTTATTTATTTATACAAGCACTGGGTACAGTCAGAAGTACGGGAGGGCGAGAGAATTCACAGAGCCAGAGCAGGGAGCAGAGCAGGCAGACTGACGAAGTATACTGCTGAGGGGAGCAGCAGGCAGCAGGAGAGGTCTGCACGCCGTGTGGTACCCTCACCCGGTTGCTGGGGATTGAACTGGAGCTGCAGAGGCTGCGGGCAGCTTCGCAACTCAGCGCGCAACCGCTGTGCCACTGGGGAGGCCCCATCCAGTTACATTTTTTATTCCATGTTTCTTTTATTTAAAATGGACCTTTTAAGTATTTACTGTTATTCCCATATAATTGGTTAACTTTAGTTTCTTGCTAATATATCTAGCATGGCTAAAAATACACTTGAAACAAATTTTTATTGTCTCATTATTTGTTTTAATGCCCTTGGAAATTCCCAAAAGTGAGTATGAAGAAGCACCCCCATCAAATTTTGTGCACTCTAAATCTGTTAATGTAACAAAAAACAGGTTTATTTTATTACTCCTCTTATTGTTCATATATGGACTATAACAAGGAATTATTACGCTATAACTTTAAATATTAAGCTGTTAAATGTGCTGATAACTTTATATCTTTTTTTAACTTATTGACTTATTTAATGATTGCTCAACTGTGATGGCTTATCTTGCCTAGCTAAACAGAAATAAACATTGCATTTGATTCTTCTTTCCTTCACTAGATTTGTCATTTGACATATATGAAGGTCAGATCACTGCATTGCTTGGCCACAGTGGGACAGGAAAGAGCACACTGATGAATATTCTTTGTGGACTCTGCCCACCTTCTGATGGTGAGAGTTTTCTGATTTAAACAAAAAAAATCTTTGTTTTATTAGTGTTATTAACCAAAGTAATGCAGTTATCCTTGAAATAAGTGCTGATTAATTTTTTGATCATTTGGGACCAATTTCTGGGTCTTCTTTTGATTTTATACATATTTTTCAATAGAAAAAAGGAATCATGTTTAGTAAACTGAAAACGATCTAATTTTGTACCTATTTTATCAGATATTTTGCATGTGTATGTGTGTTTTTCACTTCAAGGAAAGATAAATCAGTAATTAATTAGAAATTAAGTGAGATCTATAGGCAGTTCAGGCTGAAAAGACAGAAATAAATTTCTAAATATGCTACGATGGTTTGAAACAAAAAATGATAAATGTCAACACTGTCTCCTAAAATAGAGTTGTTTTGTTCTCCTAGCATATAAGTATTATATATGGTTGTCATAAAGGTGAGAATTCAGTTGGCTTTTTCAGTTATTTCAGCAATAACCCAATAGAGTGATAGCACAATAAATTTTTTACTTTGAGAAAGGACCAAATTTCCATATACTGTATTTGCATCTTTTATTTATTTTTTTAAAGATTTATTTATTTACACAAGCACTGGGTACAGGTCAGCGGTGCGGGAGGGTGAGAGAATCCACCAGAGACAGAGCAGGGAGCAGAACAGCAGAAGGACTGAAATACACTGCTGAGGGGAGCAGCAGGCAAGACAGGAGACGTCTGCTGCACCATGTGGGAATCTCCCTGGCCGGCCGGGAATCAAACAGGCACTGTAGAGGCTGGGGACAGCCTCACAGTTCTGCGCTCAATCCTCTGTGCCACTGGGGAGGCCTGTATTTGCATCTTTTAAAGGAAAGTTAAACTTCCAAAATTTGTTTGATTTTACTTGTCCTAGTCATGTCACTCTTTGACAGTAGTAGTAATATTTAAATTTATATAAGAATATGTGATTCTTGTTACAGTTCTCTACACATTATCACATTGATTTAACAAATCTTAGGTGGGATATATTAGAATATAGTTTATAGAAGAGAAAATCTGAATTCAGATAAAGTGACTTTCTTAAGACTACACACCTAGTTAGGAGAAAACTTTCAGTTCTTCATTCTCTCCATTATTGCATAATGCCTGAAATGAAAGAAAATTACTTCTGGAATATAAGTGTAAATAATGCCCTGATAGATAATTTGTTTAGTGTTAAGCTTCTAGTTCCTTGCCCTTTCCATCATATAACATCATGTGAAACGAAAGGAAAATGAGATTGGAGCATAACTGGAAGAAGACCACCGATACTATTGATGTTTATCTTCTAAATTTACATTAACTCTTATATATGTTGCATGCAAAAAACTAAGTGACTAGCATATCTTAAAGCATATATCCTTTTTAGTGCATAATATATTTGATAGAAATTTAAATGTATATTTTGCTTTTAGGGTTTGCATCAATATATGGACACAGAGTCTCAGAAATAGATGAAATGTTTGAAGCAAGGAAAATGATCGGCATTTGTCCACAGTTAGATATACATTTTGATGTTTTGACAGTAGAAGAAAACTTATCCATTTTGGCTTCAATCAAAGGAGTACCGGCCAATAATGTAATACAAGAAGTATGTTATTCATACTGACAACTTACTTTTGCTCCCTGTAAACTAATGAACTTTGTAATAACTTGTTTAGTGAAAATACGTTTGACAGTCTACATATAAAACATGCTCTAAGCCAGTAGATAGAATGTCATTATAAAAAATTAGTTGAAATGTGGGTGTGTTAACTCATATAAAATAGTCCTTGTTTCATCTATAGGGTAACAGTCTCTCAATACAGGTGTTTCTTTTTCTTTTACTTTCTCCCTCCTCCTGTCTTTCTCTTCTTCCTCCACACACACATAGAACCTTTGTGCTGACCTTCCCTGCTACCCAGGAGGTCACCAAAGCAAAGCAGACCTTTCCATCAGGAATCCTTCCATCTGTTATTTCAAAGTTATGTATGACTATAAGTCAAAGTTAAGTTCTGTAGCAAAGAGCAATTTTAAAGTTAATATTAAAATCAGAACACTTAAAAACTAAAATATAATGCTACAATTCCAAAAATATTGTTCACACTTTACTTTTATAGGTGCAGAAGGTTTTACTGGATTTAGACATGCAGGCTATCAAAGATAACCAAGCCAAAAAGCTAAGTGGTGGTCAAAAAAGAAAACTCTCATTAGGAATTGCTGTTCTTGGGAATCCAAAGGTAAAAAATATTAGTGTCATTAAAGTTTTGTTGAATAGAAAATCAGGCTGTAGAAAGGTGTGTGTGTGTGTGTGTGTGTGTGTGTGTGTGTGTGTACACATACACATGTCAAGTTATATGTTGTTACGAGTGTAATTATAGTAATAAGGTGTTAGAGCTGAGTTCAGAAAGATAACATCTTTATGACAGTGGTTACATCTACGGCAGCCTTTAGTTACATCTGCAGTGTTTGGTTTCTTTAAAAGATGTGGGGGAAATAGGGTGAAAAAACATTTGTTAAATTTCAGTGGTAGCTGTAACAGTATTGTTCTGTTCTCTACAGGTTGTTCTTTAATATATTTGTAATAGGTTAGTTCATAATAAAATTGAAAAAAATAGAAGAAAATCGAATAGTTCAGTTTTTCACTGACCTGGTGATTTTATTCTGCATGTGTCTTTTTTGTGCCGTTCTCTATTCTGTAGAATCAGAGCCCCAACTGACACAGCATTTTGTGAGGGTTAGAGAGCTTCCAGGTGAATACCTGATGCTGGGAGCCCCAGGGGGCTTCCCCATCCCGCCATATTTTCCCTTGCTGCTGCAACCTGGAGATGACTTTGGGTTCTGACTTTATATTAATTTATCTTGCTCCAAATCTCGAGCAATGTTTTTAAATTAAAAATGATCTTAAATCAAACTGCCTCCCTTGAACGAATAACAGGACATGCTTCTCTATCAAACAATAGTTATATTGTTTGATAGAGATCAATATTGTTTTATATATTGTTCACATAAAAATTATACTTAACATCTTGATTATTAGTTTGTTATATGTATGTCTTGTCTATTGCAGACATTGGTCTTTTAAAGCTGAAATTATCCAAGGAAGTATTCACATGCCAAACTGATAATTTAAAAATTTATGTGAAAATTTATGTTAACTTTTACACATATAAGTGAAAAATTCAGATCCAATATATTTCTCATTGGAAATAATAACTTGATGTAGGGAAGCTTTTCAGTGTCCACATAAATTTTTATATATTTTAGCTTTCCTGAGGATTTCCTGTGTTTCTCTCCCCCCCCCTTTTTTTTTTTGGTTTTTAATCATTGCACTTTACTTTTATTTTATTTTATATATATATTTACATCATTCTTCCTTTTTTGTCCAATGCATGCTTTCTCCTCTTAGGGATAGTCCCCGCAAAATTCCCACCACCAATTCACCCGTGCACCATCACCATAGTCCCTTGCGTAAGAACACACATTCCCTCACCTGTTTTGATCCCTCCCCCTCCCCTGCAGCATGTCTCTGGTTAATAGTTGCCTGTTTTGTTTTTTAATTTATTATAATTATGTTTTTCCTGATCCCTTATTTGGTTCCTCTATATTCCTCCTATAAGTGAAACCATATGATATTATTCTTCTTCTTTCTGGTTTATTTCACTGAGCATAATCCCTTCCAGCTCCATCCATGCTGCTGCGAATGGCATGAGTTTAACTTTTTTGATTGCTGAATAGTACTCCATTGTGTACATGTACCACAACTTCTTGATCCAGTCGTCTGTTTTTAGGTATTTGGGTTGTTTCCATGTCTTAACTATTGTAAATAGTGCTGCAGTAAACATAGGGGTGCAGGTATCCTTTTAAATTAATGTTTTTGTGTCCTTTGTCTCTACCCCTTTCAAACAGATACTACTGCTAGATGAACCAACAGCTGGAATGGACCCCTGTTCTCGTCATATTGTTTGGAATCTTCTAAAATACAGAAAATCAAATCGGGTGACAGTGTTTAGTACTCATTTCATGGATGAAGCTGACATTCTTGCTGGTGAGATTTTTATTTTTGAAGGATTAGGCTATATAATCAAATGGGAGGTTAGACACAGAGCTGCTAAATCCTGAGAAATAAGCTGTTCTTCATAAAGGTTTTTAAATTAAAAAATAATACAAGTTTTGATATAAGGAGTCCTATAGACCACCCAAGTTTAAATAACTTGCTAGGGGAATTCATAGGGCTTAACGTAGTCACCCTCGTGTGCAAGTTAGCACAGTGAAATAGAACGCAAAGCAAAATCAGCAAAGGGGAAAGATCCATGGGACGGATCTGGAGGAGCCAACATGAGTGTGTAAGAATCCTCTACCAGTAGAGTCACACAAAATGTGCTTAACTTCTTCAGCAATGAGTTGTTAATCTGTGAAGTGTTGTCTGCTAGAGAAACTTACAGTGGTCAAGACTTTTAATGGGTGTTGGTCCTGTAGTCTCCCTCTGCCTAGCGCTTCCCAGAATTGCAGACTTCCAGAAGGAAAGCAGGTGTTCAGCATAATCTATATGGTTTGTACAATTTAGGTCCAGTGAATCACCCTTATCTGTTTTAGAAATGGTGACAGTCCTGACAAGATCAAAGTGTTTGCAATCCTACAGCAACTTCTGTTTACAATATAATCTAATAAAATGGGCACCTTTTTTTTCAGTAGTGTCTTGTTTAAAAAACCCAACAAACTAACATTTTGTCTTTGTTACCTTTTTGTTGTGATTTTTGCATTTGACTTTAAAGGCAGTTTTGAAAGTACTTGCGTTAGTAAACCTCTTAGGAAAAGTCTAAGATATCTGGAGCAGCATCATGAAGACGTGCTCTAGTGTTAGACTGCCAGGGTGTCGGTCCTGCTTTGTCACTTAATGGCTCTGTGAAATGAGGGCAGACTGTTGATACTTTCTCATTGTGTCAGTGTTCTCACCTCAAAAATGAGTGATAATAATATAGTACCTTCCTCAAAAGGTGGTCTGATCAGTTAATGAGCTAGTGCATTGGTGTATCATACAGTAACTCATAAAATAGAAATGACAATTAATTAATGCTGTTATTAACTTAAAAAAATGAAATGGAAATCTCTCTTTGCAGATAGAAAAGCTGTCATATCACAAGGAATGTTGAAATGTGTTGGTTCTTCAATTTTTCTCAAAAGTAAATGGGGAATTGGCTACCGCCTGAGGTATCATTCATTCTCTATTGGCTTCATTCTTTGTTAAATTCTTAAGCAATAGTTATTAGATTTAGGGTTTGCCATAATGTGCTCTGGCCATTTTTTATGGTCCTAGCTTTAACTTAAAGCGTTCAGAATTTACTTTTGGTTGTTTACTGAGCAATCATAAAAAAATTATGATATTTGGTTTTCTCTAGTATGCACATAGACAGGTACTGTGCCACAGAATCTCTTTCTTCCCTGGTTAAACAACATATACCTGGAGCTACTTTACTACAACAAAATGACCAACAGATTGTATATAGCTTGCCTTTCAAGGACATGGACAAATTTTCAGGTATAACCTACTTTCAGTTTCTTGGTTTTTCAACCAATATCATACATTGAGCATAGGTTTTCTTGATTTACCTTGTTGTTATTTTTCAGTGTGATAAATATCACACAGATTATCGCCTATGTTCCTAGGTGGTTAGGGTTAATTTTTTTTTTTTTTTTTGCTTTGTTCTGCTTGTGAAAACTAGAACTATTTACACAAGATAACATGTTTCCTTTTCTTTTTTTTTACAAAAAACATGCAAGAAACATTGTGTTTGTTTTGTTGTAAAGGAAACAAACTATTCCATTTGCTTGTAGGACTTTTGGGAATAAGTTGTATATGTTTGTACACATACACATATCTACAAATATAGAATTGTTTGTATATGTCCTCAAGTGCTTTTCCAGTTTCATGACTGTATGATTGTCTCTTGAATGATTTTAATTGTGGCATTATTTACCTGGCTTATATTAAGGAAGTCAAACTCAGTCTCCTTTATTTAGGAATCTCTTAATAGCCGAAAGGATATTACTGATGTAGATACATTGCACCTAATTCCCATAGCATCTAGCTCACAATTAGATAGAAATGTTCTATCTAAATCTAGTAGATTCTTTTGAAAAAAATAAAAGGAATCATGAATTAACTGAAGTACATATGCCAACTTAATACGCCCTGCCTATTACTCTGTATGTCAACTATTTCTTAGTGTTAATTTATAATGATAAGTACCTTATATTTCTCTATAAACAAACATTCCTTGGTGTCCTTAGTAGTTTATGAGAATGTTCAAGACTCCTGAGACTAAAAGTTTGAAAGCCACTGTGCTAGCAGAGTAAATTTAATCATACCCTGTTTTTGAAAGGTATTTTAGAATAGTTATCATAGTGTGATTAACTACACAATATTCTTTAATTTTTTTTTCTTTTAGGTTTATTTTCTGCTCTAGATACTCATTCAAATTTAGGTGTTATTTCTTATGGTGTCTCAATGACAACTTTGGAAGATGTATTCTTAAAGCTTGAAGTTGAAGCAGAAATTGACCAAGCAGGTAAAAACAAAACTAACAATACATTTTAAGGCAATGAACCAGACAGAAATGAACTGGACAAATAATCATATAAGCATGTGAAATTTAATTTTGGAAAAGAAAGGGAAGAAATAAACAGGTGAATAAATATGTAATCGAGATGCTTACTGTTAGTGGTGGAAGTTATGAAGGAAATGATAGGGTGGTCTCGAGTGATAGTAACTTAGATTGTATCTTTATTTTTAAAGATTTATTTATTTATACAAAAACTGGGGTACAGGCCAGATGCGCGGGAGGGTAAGAGGATTCACCAGAGACAGAGTGGGTAGTAGAACAGGCACTGGCTGAAGGCATTGCTGAGGGGAGCAGCGAGCAAGACAGGAGAGGTCTGCCGTGCCATGTGGGATTCTCGCCCGCCGGCCGGGATCGAACCCATGCTGCAGAGGCTGTGGACAGCTTCACAGTGCGACACTCAACCACCTGCACCACCAGGGAGGACCTAGATTATGTCTTTACGGAGGACTTTGTTGAGCTGATACTTAAAGATATAAATTCTGGAGTTACTCATGTAGAGTTACTTATGGGTTTGGTTGAAATCAAGTAGCTGAGAGTAGAGGGGCAAACCTAGGGTTAAGCAGTGGTGAGCCAAAAAGGACTCAGTAAAAGGAAACCACTATTGTTGCTCTTTCTATGTTTACAACAAGGGATGTAAAAGCCAAGACCAGGTGGTGGTAGGAAAGAGAAAAATGGACAATAATTTGCTGGTTGCTGCGAAGAATAAGATGATGACAGAAAAGATGGTTTTGTTAATTATACAGAAGACAGTGAGGTATTTGGTAGAGTGGAAGCCAGTGGTGACCTTGGCAAAAGCATTTAGAGTGGTGTGGTAAAGATCAAGACTTATCTGTGTAGTTGAAGATGAGAATGTGAGTCAAAGAAACTTTTTTTTTTTTCACATTTTAAAAGGACAGGTTTATTTGAAAAAGGAGAAAAAGCTGTATAGTCAGAGGCAGGCAGAAGAGCTGCTAAAAAACTTTTCTTATCGTTGAAGATTAGCAAGCCGGTGATACAGGATAGGAGAGTGGAGGAAACCAGGGATATTTCTCTCAAACATGGAGAAAAGAGGAGGGCAAGGTTTATGAGGACACGATTAGATTACAGTCAGGGAAAGTTCATGTAAAAATTTTGGATTTTACACAGCTAGAGAGAAAACAAGATCTCAGAGCATGCATCCCGTTTGAAGAAATTGAGTGGAGATAAAGTTGTGGGAATAGAGGAAATAAGGAAGTTAGAGGTCAGAATGTAGGTTTTGTGAGTGAATATGCTTATAATACTTAGGAGGAAGGGAATTAGATGGGTCCTGCATCACCACCAGGCTATGTGCTTCTTTAAAATGTCCTTACTTCAGAAAAGTTTTCCTCCTCTTAAGGAATATACCAAATTTTCTAACTTTTTATTTTGTTTTGACAAATAGATTACAGTGTATTTTCTCAGCAGCCACCAGAGGAAGAAATAGATTCAAAATCTTTTGATGAAATGGAGCAGAGCTTCCTTATTCTTTCTGAAACCAAAGCTTCGCTAGTGAGCTCCATGAGCCTTTGGAAACAACAGGTGTATACAATAGCAAAGTTTCACATCCTTAACTTGAAACGTGAAAGTAAATCAGTGAGATCTGTGTAAGTATAGTCATCTGCTAGATGAGTTATTTTTTTAAGGATTTGAATTAATTTGGCCATCTCAATTTTTTAAATGTAGACATGTAAATAATTATGTAGTTTTGAAAGATCAACTATCATTTCATAATATCAGAAAGTTATGCTTATAGTAATTTCATCAAAGGTCATTAGAGCCTTTTTTTAAATTAACATGTTTCAATCTCATCTAAAAAATGAGGGTGTGACAATGTTATCTAATTATGTAGTTTCTGAATTACTGTCATTGTATTTAGGTTTTATTTTTTATTTTTGGTAAAGATATTACTTCAGGTTTGTTTAACCTGCGATTTCCAAATATTTAATCATGAATTTTTAAACATCTAAAATACCTATTAACTTTGTATGGGATTAGTTCAATACAATATGCTTTTGGAAATGCTGGTTTAGACATATTTACAATTAAAAATGGTTTTAAACAATTATTGAGTTTCTGAAAATTATAAAATGCTCAAGTCTGATAATTTAGCTTTCTACCCATTTGATATGGCACCTACCACATAAAATATGGAGATATTTGCAAGATAAGAGAGGAAGTTCTGCCATCCAAATAGTAGAGGATTTTGGATGGATCTTAGAATTATGACCTAGCCCAGCTACAAGTGATGATCCCTAGAACTGTGGTATATAGTGCTTGGCCTTTAGAGGAGCAATGGAAACCAACGTGACAAGGGACTGAGAAAGCTATCCATCATGTAAAGTTTTACTGTATTTTCATTTTCTTCCCTGTGTTTAAAATTTTTTGTGTCATGTGTTCTAAAAATCTATGGAGAGTAAACAGAATAGAAGTAGTTCGGATAATAGTCTCTTCAGGGACTATTTACATCTGTAATGTGATGTAAATGTGACGTAAGTTCTGGTTCTTCAGAAGTTTACATGCCTTTACAAATTGTCATGGTGACTCTGATCTAAAATACACTTTTTTATCGTTTAATTTTGTCAGTGAATGTTGCCTTTCTATCCAGTATTGTCACAAGATCATTTTGGGGAATGGAAATTCGAATTCCAAGAACTTTTTTTTTTTTTAATGAGTATCTTAACTGTCATTTGGTAGAAGATATTTTAACAGATTTACATATATCAATATGCCTTGAATTGCTGTTTATTTTCCTCTTCAGGTTGCTTCTGCTTTTGGTATTTTTTGCAGTTCAGATTTTTATGTTTTTGGTACATCATTCTTTTAAAAGTGCTGTGGTTCCTGTCAAACTTGTTCCAGACTTATATTTACTAAAACCTGGAGATAAACCTGACAAATACAAAACAGATCTGCTTCTTCAAAATTCTACTGGTGAGAGTGTGTGAAGGTCTGTGAATGTGTGTTGGTTGGGGCAAAGGGTTGAGGGGACACATGGGTCAGAAATTTGGATTTTAAAAATAATGCAAGGTAAAGGCATTGTCTGTCTGCTCAGATCTAACTTAAACAAAATACCTATTGATGCTGAATAATATACAACAGAAGTGATATTTTGGTGGAATTGTAGATGATGATTTTTTAAAATGTTCTAATGTGTACAGCTTATTTTCATAAAATTTCTCTTTCTAATAAGAGCAACATAATCTCAAAGCATCATGTTCCAGCTCAAAGTCTGAGTAGCAAAAATAGCCTTCAGAAGTTGAAAGACCCTCTTTTAGAAAGAGTTATAGCAGGAAATATTTATGCAGTTGTATACCTAAATAGAAATGTTTAAACAATTCTTTGAAGACTATCTGAGAAGTTAATTAGAATTAAGAAAAATTGATGGCCTTAGATATATTTATAATCAACTACATTGAATTTGTAATGGATATTTTGGGGTTTGCTATTGATTATTCTTATATAATTGTCAAATATGAAAACTAAAAAGCACATGACTTTGCAAGGCACAGATGATAAAAACTCACCTAGGATTCTAATTTCAAAATATTAAAACCTTATACAAAATTTCATTCATACACCATCAGTTGTTCTTTTAACATCTCCCATATGTATAAGTGGTTTGTAGTCCTGATTCTTTTTTTTTTAATTTTTAATAAATTTTATTATTATATTCCCCATACAATTGCAACCCCCTTATTTTGACCCCAATCCCTCCCCTCCCCGCCCCCCACCCCCCATAGAGTGTCTCTGGTTCATAGTTTCTTGTTGATTTTGATTTTCACTTTCTTATAGTTTTTCATTTTCCTGGTCCCTTATTTAAGTTTTCTAGATTCCTGCTATGAGTGAGACCATCCGGTATTTTTCTTTTTCTTTCTGGTTTATTTCTCTGAGCATGATCCCTTCCAGCGCCATCCATGTTGCGGCAAAGGGCATGTGTTTATCTTTTTTGAATGCTGAGTAATATTCCATGGTGTATATGGACCACATCTTGATCCAGTCATCTGTTTTTGGGCATTTGGGTTGTTTCCAAAGCTTAGCTATTGTAAATAGTGCTGCTATAAACATAGGGGTGCAGGTGCTCTTTGGAATTGATGTTTCTGTGTCCTTTGGATAAATACCTAGGAGTGGAATTGCTGGATCATATGGAAGCTCTATGTTTTGTAGGTCAGGAAATCTCCACACAGCTCTCCATAGTGGTTGGTGTAGTCCTAAGATTCTTGAAGAGAAAATCAAGGTTACCTAACTGGCAAATTTACAGCAAAGCAAAAACAGCCTCGCTTGCTTATCTTGCTAAGATGTATTAGAAAGTTGCATGACATATAACCCTTTCTATACTCATAAACTCTTTAGATTAATGTTTTCCAATATTTCACCTATATTCTATTTTCTTTTTGATTTACTGTTAATTTCAGAGTCTTGCCCCATGTTGAAATAATAATCATAGTTACTGGTGATTTTAAATTACTCTTAAAATCATCACTCTTGAAATCTGGCTCTCAGTGTATACATAATCCATTTCTTTTAGAGGAGGAATACATTTAATTATAGAAAACTACTCAAATAGAAAATGTTACGGTTTCCAGCTTACTTTCATAAGAATTGATTTTGATTTTAATAAATATTTCATGTTACTAAAATGTAATGCATGAAACTATACTTGGATATTGTGACATTTTTTATGCTTGGAGAATTGTACATGATCACAAACTTTCTGTTTTGCATTCATTCTCACTGATCTGTCAATATTCTAGTGTTTTCAAAGTTATGTCCCTTTTGCTGCTTTTTAGTATTTCTAGAGTTGATTACATATGTATCTCTTATTTTCCTAGGCCTTGTTATAGGTTCTAAGTAGAGCCACATTTCCATTAGGCATTGCTGACCTCCTTAGGTATGTGTTGGGTAGTGTCTTGCCCTCCTTGCAATGCTTTTGTGTGGCATGTAGTACAGTTCCTCAAGTTACAACATAGCTAGCTGTCTTCTCAAGAGTACAGAGCCACTTTGTTCAGGCACTGGTTTGGGAGTAAGTGTAGTCTCACTGAAAACACCACTCTCTATGCCACTCAAGTTTGGTGCTGCATCAGAACCCCTTACCATACTCTCTTACTGATGGTTGATATCTTCCTTTGGTTTTGCTGTCTCTCAGAGTCACAGTTGACCTTCCTTGATTCCCACTTTGTGATGATGGAAGGGAAATGTTGCCATTTATCGGACATGTTGGTGAAATCTGAAACTCAAAACAGAATTCAGAAGCTTTCCCTTGGCTTCAGGCAGTTTTAAGAATGTAAATGGGGACCTGATTATATGTTTAATATTTTAAGTCAGTTAAGGCAATTGACATTTACTTGTTTGTTCAAAGCATATACAAACCAGCCATTTAAAGCATATAGAAATCCTCTAGAGTGTTATGTTAATTAACTCCACACCCTGACCTGTACCATTATGAGCCAGGAAGCTTATCTTATTACAAAAAATTAGCAGGTAGATTTTTATTCTCACCATTTAACAAACTTTCAGGTGAGCGTGATAGACAAGCTTTCAATGTGAGGAGTAATAGTAGCAGCCACAGCTAAAATTTGTGTGCCAGGTTCTGTTCTAAGGCCTTTGTATATATCTAAGGCCTTTGGATTTGAATCTAATGTGATTGGCTCCAGAGTCAGTGTTCTTATTTATGTCTCATCTAATGAAGATGAAATACTTCTTTATATAGAGAGACTTCTTTGCAATGTCATTAAAAACCTGTGTCTGTTTCTCATTTAAACTGATTATATTATTTGCTTTTTTCCAATGCCAGACTCAGATATCAATGATTTTATTAACTTTTTAACGAACCAGAGCATAATGGTGACGATGTTTAATGACAGTGACTATGTCTCTGCTGCTCCTCATAGTGCGGCTTTAAATGTGATGAATTCAGAAAAGGTAAGAGGGAAATATGAGAGGGGAGGCCCATTTAAAAGTTGTGAAGGATTGCTATTTCCTCTAAAAGTAATCATTTGCTGATTTGACCTCATTAGGTGGAAATTAGAATTTCCTTTTAGAAATAGAAATAACAGGTTTATTTGTGCTGTTTTATGTCCTGATGGATGACCAGTATATAAAACTACAAGGAATTTAATTTGATTTCTGTGCTTTATTTTTCAAACGGCAAAATGTCTGTAGATTCCAGATCAGATTGTCTTTAGTACTATTTTTGTGATCACTATGGTTCATGAGAATTAGTTCAGTTAGTGAGAAAAGGTTGGTATATAGCAATAATGTGTCATTTATACTTCTATGTATATTGTATGTAATAAGTCTCTCTTTTTAAATTGTAGGACTATGTTTTCACAGCTGTTTTCAACAGTACTATGGTTTATTCTTTGCCTGTATTGATGAATATCATTAGTAACTACTATCTTTATCGCGAAAATGTGACTGAGAGCATCGAGGTCTGGAATACCCCATTCTTTCAAGTAAGCAAATTAAAAAAATAGTGTGTATGAGGTTATATAAGCATGTCTTATACTAGTATGTTTTAATTTGTAGGTGGTCACAATTATTTTCTGCTAACAAAAATGTGTGTTTAATTCCTCTGCATTCTGCTCACTCAAACTTGATTTTTTTCTTTCTGTATTTACCTATCTTATTGTCTACCACGTTGCATCCTTAACTCATTTTGCCAAACCTTTCATACATTTTTGGCTGAGTATTTATAATAATAGTTTTTTATATTCTTTCTCCCTACCTTTTATAAAACTTGACATTTCTGTTATTTTATTGTTCACTATATTGCCCATATCCTTAATTAACTGCTTTAAAATGTCCTTTGTTACTACATATTCAAAGATGAAGTGTCATATAACTTTTAATAATTCCTTTTCACTTCTCAATATTTATTGAGTCACATTTATTAAGTGCTTACCATAGTCAGACCCTTTGCTAATGCCAGGGATATCACGGTCAAAAACGTGTTTTACATCATAGGAGTCAATGCAGGGGTTATGGTAGTAGGTGGGAAGAATATCTAGCATGTACCTAGTTGTAGTTTAAAGGTTATAGATCAGGTGGGGAAGCAACTAGGGAAGATTTGAAGAATGACTGGAAACTGAAAACAAATGTTCTAAATAGAGGAAATAGCTAGTACAGAGATTCAGCTGTGAAAAGGAGAGCGCACAGGAAATATATTAGGACATGAATAGAGTGAGAAAGACTAAGTTATGAAGCTTATGATCTCAGCAGAGGCCAGGGTAAGAAAGACCTTGAGACCTGTCTTAAGGAATTTATACTCCTTTCTGAGTAGATCATGAGAACTACTAAATGTTTTTCAGCTGAGAATTGGCATGACTAGATTGATACTTTAAAAGACCAGTGAAGCTATGTGTTTGGAGAGAAGTGGAGGGACAAGACTAGAGACAGGGAGACCAGCAGGAGGTGGCTGAAGTAATTCAAATGAGAATCGATAACAGCTTGCACTACAGCACAAGTAGTAGTTCTGGTAAGAAGTGAATAGATTTGAAAGATGCAACAAGGTAGAAATGCCTGAGGGCTATGCCAGGTCCAGGGTGCCTGCTATTCATGATGTGGGCACAGTTCTAGGGCACAGTATTCTTTTGTAGGCCATGATATCTACCTTAAGTGTTCTAGGGCACAATATCTTCCTTATCTGGTGGGTATATCTTCGTACAGAACAAGGGTAAGAGGATGACCTTGCTGAGTGTTGGGGATAATGCAACATGCTTGGTCTTGGGTAGTCTTCCTTTGGGTCACCAGTACTTCAACGGGCCATGGAAAAGGTTGCTGTTTGTACCTGCTTCCTTGATCAGCTAGGGAATATTAGGGACTGTAGGATTTTGGGGCTGGGGTGGGGGGGGATGGGATTCAGCTGCTGGAGAGAAGCAGCTCTTGGTTCCCTAGGAAGCAGAGGTTGGGTGCAGCATTTCTTAATAGAGAAAAGGAAGCCCCAAGGTGGCCATTGGTTCATAGTCCAGGTAGCTGATGAAGGTATCAAAGCTAATCATGATCTCTGTATAGGACCACTGGTGGACATGTTAGTGGCTATTCATGCACATTATTATTTTAAATTAAATGGTAAAGCTTAATTTATATTGTAGATAAGAAAATGGAAGTGCATTGGCTTGCCAAGCATTGTACAGTTATTTAATACATGGCAAAGTTGTTGCTTTAACTCAGTGCCTGTCTGTAACTGCCACTTGTTTTTTCATATGGACTGTGCCTGGGTTAGATATCTAATGTTTCTTCAGAGGTTTTGATAGTCTTTTGGAAAGTATTAAGATGATATAAAGTGATCCTCATTTCCATTTCTTATTTTGTGGTTGTCTTTCAGGAAATTAAGGACATAGTTTTTAGAATTGAGCTGTATTTTCAAGCAGCTTTACTTGGAATCATTGTTACTGCGATGCCACCTTATTTTGCCATGGAAAATGCAGAGAATCATAAGGTAATGTGGAAAAAAAGTTACAGGTATCTTGCTGGTAAGAAATCTCATACAAAAAACCTATTCGCATGAGTATAATTATTTCAGGAATAAGTGAATGGAATGTAAGTTAATTTATTCAAATTTATTATAGCAATAGCAAATAACGCTTAATGAGTTCTTGCCTTGTGCTTTAAAAGTTAGATTCTTTAATGTTTACAATACTGTTAAGTTTTCTCTTACCCACTGTAAGAGCAGGGCAGGACACAGTGCAGGTTTCCTGATCCCATGCAGATGGGGTAAAGGAGGAGCCAGAGTCCTCAGTAGTTTTGCAGGTTTTTTATTGGGGTTCACCAGGCATATGGCAGGCAGGGGTGCTGGGGGGCCGGGAGGCTTACAGGCCTCCCAGCCCCCAGCAAATCTTCACTCTATCTGGGCTCTCTGGTGATCTCAGCTTCTCTTCCGCTGCTGCTGCTGCTGGCGTCCCCCTGTGACGCCGCCCTTAAAAGCACAGTCTTAGCTCAGCTGAATCCCATCTACCTATGCCCACACCCTATTCCAGGTGCCCGCCATCAGGCATGCGTTCAGGACAAGGATCCATCATCTATCCTGATGGCGGAAGGGCAGAAAAGCCTGATATTTTCTTTACCCTACACCCACTTTATAGGTTAGGAAGTAGAGACTGGGCGTGTTCATGTACTGTGCCTGGCTTGACTCAGCCCGTTTAAGTAGTGGATCTAGGAGCTGACTTACATGACCCTTATGTTCTTAACTGGCAGACTAGACTGTCTCTCCCCTTTAACTGTAGTAGATTGTATTGAATGTCTTAAGGCACTTAATTTTTGTTAAATGAAATAAAGTTTATTAAATGTAGAATATGATTATTGTCGCCTGGCCGTATCTTCAGAGTTCAGTTGCTGCATGGTCTGATGATTGTATGTTTAGTTTTAGAAGTTGTTGCACTGTTTTCCAAAGTGGACATTCTGTGTTGCATTTCCACCGGCCCTGTGGGAATGATCAATATGGAGTATCCAAAATAATTGTATTTAACTTGGCTTATGGTTTCATAGTTACATTAGTAATGTGTATTATTTTTATTAAACACAAAGGCTATGAATTTTTTTTTTAATCACTACTTTTTCTTAACCTTTATATGCCACGTTTCCCTTATTTTACTCGATGGCTCGCTCTTCACATATCACCTTTAATTATTAGAAATCAGTGCTTTTATAGATGACACAAATCAACTGGATAAAATTGTTAGGCGTTTAGATTTGTAAAAGATATTAACAAATTTCAAATTCAATGAGAGATGAAAACTAGCATTTTTTAAATTTGCTGTTAGTACACATTAAAATGCTATTTACTCCTGGTAGTAATAACTAGTACTACACAAGAGTATATAAAAGACTTTTTAAATTCATTATCAGTACAAAGTTTCACTTAACCTGAAAGGCCTATGTAAATCCAGAGGTTAGTATTAGTTTATTATTTTTGTATAAAAGGTTTATTTTTAAAAGTGAGAATCATTTTTCTGTTTAAACATATCTTTCCATCTATTTCCACAGATTTTCCAAAGGAATAATATTTTGACTACTTACTGTGTGCTTAGCTCTTAACCCTGCTTCATTTTAGTTTTGTGTTACCTGGTAGCATTGCTATATGCTTATTCTGAAAAAATTTGTTGAAATTGTTACATCTCAGAAGTAATGAGCAAAATTAAAGGCTAAATGGAATTTATATTTAGCTGTAAGAAGGCCTTTTATTACCTATACACCTGTGACACAGAATTTATTGTCTTGATGTAAAATTAAGAATTCTACTAGAGGTTTGCTAGAGGTTTTTATTTGTTTTAAAATTATAACCAAATTTTTCATTTTTTTTTTTTTTTAGATTAAAGCTTATACTCAACTTAAACTTTCAGGTCTTTTGCCATCTGCATATTGGATTGGACAAGCTATTGTTGATATACCCTTATTTTTTATTGTTCTTACTTTGATGCTGTCAAGTTTATTTGCCTTTCATTATGGATTATATTTTTATGCTGTAAAGTTCCTTTCTGTGGTAAGTTAACATCAGTTGTTCTTATGCTATTTATAATTAGAATGTTATTTTAGGAAACTAAGTCTTTACAAACCTGGCAATTGACTAGTTGAATAATTTGGACATTATTTTTTTTAACCAGCATCTGATTACTATACATGGTACCTATGATCAATGTAATTTATATTACTATAAGTAATTTTTAAAAACAATAACTTAACCATTATGAAATAATTCCTTGAAACTTCATGTAGACTGCCTGCTAAAGTGTAATCAGGAAAACTTAAGCAATCCTTCCTTAAAATGTCTTCCTTGTCTCTATGCCTGAAAGTTATTTTACAGAAAAGAAGCTCTTCTAGTGCATAATTTAAAATGTGCTAAGGAAGCATGTCATTTGCACTCATATTCACCTGTTAATCATTGATAATAAGTTCTTTCATATGAATGATTATATTAGGAAAAAGGGAAAACAACAAGGTGAAATTGGGTTTGCTGAATGTAAAATTTATCAATTTACAGACATCATACTGACCTAACATATTAATTTCTGTCTTATAAATTAATATTTTTCTATAAAAAATGTACAAATGCATTAAATGCTGTAGGTTATAGTTAATTGAGAAAAAATAAAGTTATAACCAGCTACACCTATACTGGTTTTTATAATAAAACAAGAAATAGCATTTTACTTGGCATGAAAAAGAACTGTAAGTAGTATTTAATTTAAATGACTTATTCTTGATTATGTTAGCATTTAGTTAAAATCATGAGTTTCATGGATTTAAGAAAATTGTGGATGGTAACTCCTTACATAACCACAATTTCAGTTTTTGTAGTGTTTTGTTGAGCAGTAAAATTTGAAGAATAGTCACTCCTTAATATTTTAACATGACTGGTATTTTATGTATGTGTATTGCTAACTCTTCATGTTTTTACCTAAAAATGCACATTTATGTTTTACAGGTTTTTTGCCTTATTGGTTATGTTCCATCAGTTATTTTGTTTACTTATATTACATCTTTCTCTTTTAAAAAAATTTTAAATACCAAAGAATTCTGGTCGTTTATCTATTCTGTGGTAAGTCACATTTTAAAATTATTTCATTCAAACTTTTTATGATTTGAAAGTCATGAACTTCCAGGATTGTACTTAAAATATTACTGTGTCTTTTCTAAGTCCAGGAAATTTTTAGGTAACTAGCATCATCTTTTTTGCATCAGCCACTGCATGAAAAGATGATAATGAAAACATTTAACAACTGCATGGCTAAGGTGCCAACAACAAACTGGTACCAGTGTATTGACACTTCCTAGCTAAGTATTACTGTGGTTACATGTTGGGTGTGTGTGTGTGTGTGTGTGTGTGTGTGTGTGTGTGTGTGTGTGTGTGTGTGTGTACAAGAACTGGGACCAGAGGTGGGAGAAAAGGTGGAGGGAGTGGGTGAGAGGATTCACCAGAGACACAGTGGGGAGCAGAACAGACAGACTGACTGAAATAAACTGCTCTGGGGAACAGCTGGTGAGACAGGTCTGCTGTGCCATGTGGGTCAGCTCCCTGGCCGGGGATCCAACTCAGGCCTTAGCGGTGATAAGTGCTGAGACTTAACCCCTAGGCCACCACGGAGGCCCTGGCTACATGTCTTAATAAAAGATTAAAAACATAGTTAATCCTGAGGCACAAAATGAGAATTAAGTTTGTATGAAATAGCTAAACTTTTTTTTCATTGTTTTCTCATTTGCTTTCCTTTAGACAGCGTTGGCATGCATTGCTATCACCGAAATAACTTTCTTCATGGGATATACAGTTACAGCTGTTCTTCACTATACCTTTTGCATAGTCATTCCAATCTATCCACTTCTGGGTTGCCTGATTTGTTTCATAAAGGTAGGTCTACTAGATCTGAAAAGCATAAATACTGCCTTATTTTTGAGATCTTGTTTCTTGTACCGAAACTGGTAAAACGAACATGTTAGCTATTTAAAGATTATTAATACAACAGAAATTACTGTGGACTCTTTTTAAACATGTCTTGAAACCTTAGTCTCAAAGGAGAAGGACTGTGTCCATCATATGTTTTGATGCCCCAAATGATGAATGTAAATTACCAATAGGATCTCCCTTCGGTTAGTATTTGTTTTGGAGGAGTTTTCAAAGATTATGTATTGTACTATGAAGAGATGATAAGAAATAAAGTATAAGAGATTTTTTTCCCAAGAAAAGATAAAGCCATATAGTTTTATTAAATCTGGATAATTGAAAAAAATCCTGTTTAATAAGGAAAAAAAAAGTGATGAATTATTGATTTAGGATGATGGCTAATTAATTCTGTTCACTCACCTCCTTACCTCTACCACTTTCTTGCTTCAGTTTAATATGCTAAATGTTTTCTCACCTGATAGAAATACCTGGGGATGGAGAGTATAATTGTTCACTTATTTCTAGAGAAAACATGCTTGCTGAACAAGATGCTTTTCTTTCATTTTAATCCAATTATTACTATACATTGCAGCTAAAAACAAATTACTCCCAACACTTTTAATACCAAAAGTGTAGGCTTTGTTCCCTCATGTAAAGCAACTCTAACACTACTTGGAATTAACACAATCCAATAAGACTGTCCCCCACTTAAGGTGATATTGCAAGGAGAGGGCCCCAGGGTAGCTACATTCCTGTCTGACTTGGCTACAAATCCAAGGTTCCCAGTATTTCTTAGGTTCAATAATTTTTTCTGTTAATAAACAAAGTCCATAAATTTAGGTATCTCATTGGCTTTATTCAATGATTCATGAATTGGGCATAATCCCATCTAGATACTCAAGGTATTGTACAAAATGGAGGGTATTTATAGACAGAAAGACTGTGAGACAAGGTGGTTAGCAAAAGAAAAGATTTATTTCAGGCAGAGCCACCTTCCCTCAGAGAAAGGCAGGGGGCGGCAGGGAGTAGAGACAGGATGTTCCTGCTCATGTAGATGCCTCACCTGGTTCTAGTTAGGGTTGACTGGTGAAGGGTTACACTTTTTGAGAGAGGCTGAAACCACTGCAGCAATAGCTATAAATCTGGCCCTGACATGAAAGACTCCATCTTGGGCCTGTTTTTGTTTTTTTTTTTAATAGTAGTTGTAGTGTATTACAAAACTCAGTGAAACACTGTATTTGTTATTGTTAGTTCATTATAAGAGCTAACGTACATAGGACAAAATCCAGAAGGGTCCCAAGTGAAGAACTCCTGCCCCTGTGGAATTTTGAATGTGCTCCTCTCCAGTGTGTTGATGGATTCACCAATTTGGAAGCTTTCTGAATCCCGCATTTAGGGTTTTTATGGAGGTTCCATTAATTGGACCGGATGAGTCAGTCTTCAAACCTCTCTCACCTCCCTAATGAACCCTAATGGAGTTTAGAAAGTTCTAAACCCTAAATCCCATCCTCTAAGAATCACTACTTTAACATACATTAATGGTTGAAAGGGGCTTCCTTCTTTTAAGTACTGGAAGATGCTCCCATCACCCCTATCATTCAAGGACATTCCAAGGGTTTTCGAAGGTTTGTCAGAAACTTTGTCAGGATCTTGGATCAGAGACCAAATATCATATCACGATATCATTTTTTTTGTCATAGATTTCTTGGAAAAATATTCAAAGAAATGGAGTCATCTATAATCCATGGGACAGGCTGTTGGTGGCGGTTATAGCGGTAAGAAGCAATAGCAATGTTTGTGTGTTAGCATGTTACCTTAGGCATAGGTTTGGTTGTATGATTTTAGCTCTCTTTTTAGTTTTTATTCTGTTTCAAAAAAAAAAAGGCGCATCAAGTATGATAGTTAATGCAAGCTAATGAGCATTTTGGGTGTAATACCTTTTCATTTATTGAATATGTCTATTTTAATATACTGTTGTCTTTTCATATTATTAATTAAGATTATTATAAGTCTGAGTTCCCTAGATGCAAAAGCAAAGATTTTCTTGCAGTTGTTTTTAATGAAACTGTTGACTGGTGAACTTTACAGCGGTAGAATGATACGTGAAGGGTTATTTTTCTAAAAATCTACCTTGGCTTCTATTAAAATTTATTAACTCATATGACTTAGAGAAAAAAATGTGATTAATTTTTCTGATAATGTCAAGGAATCTGATGTATGTGTTCTTTGTTCTGTTGGTATATGGAAAAAAGATTTAAGTAATAAACTGTTACATGTTCTTCTTTTAGCCGTACCTGCAGTGTGTCCTATGGATTTTCCTCTTACAGTACTATGAAAAAAAGCATGGAGGCAGGTCAATAAGAAAGGATCCCTTTTTCAGGTTAGTAAAATATTTGTCAAATTTAATGTTTTCTGGTATGTTTAGAGTGGTGCAACCATTCTATAGTCTATATTCAGTATATTCTAATTTTAGATCACTTCCATCAAATCCAAAAAAAAAATTGTAGCCATTAGTAATTATTTCTCCATCCTCCTTCTATGCCTTCTCACCCTAAATACTACAAATCTACATTGTCTACAGATTTGCCAATTTCAAGCATTCCTATAAATGAAATTATGTAATATGTAGTCTTTTTTTTTTAAAGATTTATTTATTTATGCATACAAGAGTTGGGATACAGGCCAGAGGTGTGGGGGGTGAGAGGATTCACCAGAGACAGAGCGGGGAACAGAACAGGCAGACTGACTGGAATACACTGCTGAGGGGAGCAGCAGGCGAGTCAGGAGAGGTCTGCTGCGCCATGTGGGTTGCTCCCTGGCTGGCCTGGGATCAAACTCGTGCTGCAGAGGCTGCAGCCAGCTTCATAGGTTGTGTCTTAACCCCTTGCACCACCGGGGAGGCCCTGTGGTCTTTTTTGTTGTTGTTTGGCTTCTTTTCCTTAGCACAGTGTTTTAAAGGCTCATCCACATGGGGAAGGAAAAAATCATTTTCTCTTGACCCTTCTACATTCATGGTTGAGATACCTTATAATAAAAGATAAACAGGAGAAAACAGTCAGAAGTGTATACATCCTACGTATTTAGGAGATAACCGGGATAAACTGAGTAACTTCCTTAAATGGCCCAAGCTATTACCTATCTTCAATTAACGATAAAATAAAAATATTGGGGCTGGGGTCCAGCCAGTTATGGTATATTACTAGAAAAAGCACATTAACCAAGGGTATGGTAGTTATGTAGAATTAAGTTTTTGCTTGTTCCATTGATCAGAGTTTAAGAGATTCAGAGTCTTTTTGCTCTTTCTAATACAGAGAGGGAGACACCCTTAAAAATGGAGATATGTTTCTTATAATAGGGTGATTTCTAATTTTTTAAAGACTTTTCCTGTGTCTGTTATTTTTTTTAAATAACCAGCTCAAAATATGTGAAAGAGGCATATTTTAGCATGGTACAATCTGCTCCTCCTTCTGGCATGTAAGAGTACATCATTTCTTTTTTTTTTTTTTTTTTTGCTGAATATTATTACATTGTATGGATATACCACACATGGTGGACTTCGTTCTCCTTATACTTCCTTTGTTTTCTGTAACATCAATTCCTACTTTCCTTTTTACCTCTCGTATTTTATTTACTACTTTGTTCATAAATCAGTTATGTTTTTAGAAATGTGCTCATTTGCTCACATCACTGGTTTAGTGATATGGAATGTATTCTCCCGTAGCTTTTGGATAGGTAAGTACTACTGAAAGAAAAACACTAGCCATATAATACTCCTCTGTGACCTCACAGCTACTGTAGTGGCAGAACAGCACTCTGGGAGCATAAAGACCTTGTCTCCATGCCTTGTGGCAGTAGTAGTTGATTTTTCTTTTCTTTAGGCTAGAGTAGTTCTTTGAGCTCACATTTTTTTTCCTCCACCATTTAGAGTTGAGCAACCAACTTAGATCCTTTACCTCTCTCTTAACCTCAAAATCCGTACTTTATTAGTATCTTCTAGTTTTTATATAAATACTTTGTTTTTATCAAATCCTCCAGTACATAAATTCATTCTCTCTTTACCACCCAAAGGTCTCTTGAATGCCTTCCATTTTCCTGTAAATGGCAATACTTCATCTTTCCTAATGGCTGAATAATATTTTATTAGAGAGATATACCCTATCTTCTTAATCTGATCCTCTGTCCATAGCACTTGTTAAGTCTCTTACTGTTAGTTCAGACCTTCCCTTGGAAGTTCTTTTCCTTTGCTGTTCTTGGGATGTCCCGATAGGTTCTGACTTCAGCCCTCTAAATCTCCTCTGCCTGGGCAATCCCATTTGTACACATGCTGTAAATTCTTTGAAGGAAGGGTCCATTCTCCCCCCACCCCCCACATCTATTTTTGTGTGAAATAGTGCCTGACACATACTGGTCATAAATAATATTGTTGAATAAATGAAAGAAGTAGATAATATTATGCCAATGGTAGCAGTGAGTGAAAAATAGCTCTTTAATTCCCTCTTTCAAAGATGACCAAAGACTACACACACACACACACACACACACACACACTTCAGTCTTTTCTCTATGTAGTACTTGAATTTTTTACTATTTAAGGTTAGAAAATCTGGGCTTCCCTGGTGGCACAGGCGGTTGAGCGTAGTGCTGTGAAGCTGTCCTCAGCCTCTGCAGTGCGGGTTCGATCCCGGCCGGCTGCAGAGATACCTACAAGGTGCAGCAGACCTCTCCTGTCCTGCCCGCTGCTCCCCTCAGCAATGTATTTTAGTCAGTCTGCCTGATCTGTTCCCCACTCTGTCTCTGGTGAATCCTCTCACCCTGCCACACATCTGGCCTGTACCCTGGTTCTTCTATGCATGAATAAATAAATCTTAAAAAGATAAAGCTCATTTCTTTAAAAAAAAATAAAGTTAGAAAATCTACTGTGTTTTTATTTGTAGGATCTTTTCAGCAAAGCCCAAAATTAGGAAGTTTCCAGAACCACCAGTCACTGAGGACGAAGATGAAGATGTCAAAGCTGAAAGACTGAAGGTCAAAGAGCTGATGAGCTGCCAGTATTGTGAGGAGGTGATGTCGTTTGCATTGCTAATTCATACTAGATGAGCAGTGACCAGTTCCCCACTCATGAGAGTTAATCTGGAAAAATAGTTTTCTTTCCATACGAGTCAATCTGAAAACAAGTTTGTCTTTGATAAGATATTTTGGTCCACTTTAGAATAAGCCATTGTTTCAGGCATAAATGGATATTTATTTATACAGTACCCCTTATCAGTAAATTAATTCTTGTGTTGCGGACACAAGCTATATGCAGTCTGCCATTTCATGCTGGTTTCTAATTTATAAATATCTTTTTCAATCCTGTTTCCCTTATTAGAAACCAGCCATTATGGTCAGCAATTTGCATAAGGAATATGATGACAAGAAAGATTTTCTTCTTACAAGAAAAGTAAAGAAAGTGGCAACTAAATACGTCTCTTTCTGTGTGAAAAAAGGCTGGTGTTTAATTCTTTCTTTTTTTAATTTCCAAAAGACTAATTTCCATTCTTAGTATGGTTTGTGTGTGATGATTTTTCTTTCAATTCCTTTAGGAGAGATCTTGGGACTTTTGGGTCCAAATGGTGCAGGCAAAAGCACAATTATTAACCTTCTGGTTGGTGATATTGAACCAACTTCAGGCCAGGTATGATGAACAAGGATGTGGGATATGTTCACTATGATTTACATTTTTTATTAAAATAAGTTTGTTGAGGCATGTTAGGAATTTAGTGCTTTGGTTTTATGTGTTTTTATTGTTAAGTTTTAGGATAACTTGATCAAATTTTGATCTTTTTGGTTATCTGTGAAGATGATGTACTTAGTAAAAATTTCATATAGACACACGCATAGACAGTATTTTTGTTTTTATAATTATTACATTTATGGATATTTTCAACCAACATAATGGAAGGCAATTGTCTGAACTACCAGAGATAAAAAAACTAATCTTGACCCTGCCATTAAATTGTCTTTGATTCTAAGCATATCACTCACCAGTTTGTAGGAACTTCCCAAAACTGCTCTGATCCTGTCTCCTGCGCCTTTCTCCCTTGTTCACTTCACACCAACCACCCGGGCTCCTTGCTTTCTCGGGAAATGTCAGGCACACTCTTTTCTCTGGGTTTTTGCCTTAGCTATTTCTTGTGTTGGCTCTTTCTTACCCTATAGAAATCCAAATGGCCAAATTTGCTTACCTCCCTACCTGCAATATTAACTAACAGTGAGGACTTCTGATGATCCTAGTTAAAACTGAGACTAACCTTCCCATGTACCCTGCATTCCTAATCACCGTTTTTGCTTATGTCACTGAACTCTGATGTAGCTGTGTATGGCCTTTCCTTTCATTATCAAAAGGACTAAAATTATGACCCAATATTATCCCAGCTCTAGTAATGAGTTTGAATTAATCCACTTCCCTCACAGTGTAAATTAAGCAAAAATAATTACTGAAAATTAGTTTGTATTTCTGTAGGTATTTCTAGGAGATTATTCTTCAAACTCAACGGATGGTGATGATTCCAATAAGTGTATGGGATACTGTCCTCAGATAAATCCATTGTGGCCAGACATTACATTGCAGGAACATTTTGAAATTTATGGAGCTGTGAAAGGAATGAGTGCAAGTGACATGAAAGAAGTCATAAATAGGTAAACTTTAGAACCCTTTGTTCACCTAGAAAAAAGGTTTACATTTCACATTTTCAAAATTTGTAACAGGCATTTCCATGGATCATAATTTTCATAGAAAATGATTGTTGCTTTTTTATATGCTTTTTACCAAATCATGGTAACTATAAATATAAAAAAGGCAATTTTTCTATTTCTAATTAAAGAATGAATGTACCTAGCAATGCCATCAAACGAATTTAGGTTTAAAGTGAAGCTTTTCATCAGTATATTAATTTATTTAAAATGATCCAAATTGGAGATCTAATTATAGTAAGCTTCAACTGAGTGCTCTTTAAAAAAAAATTTATGTTCACACAGATGTATTTCTATGCATCATGGTATACTCATCTTTATTGTTTGTTATTTTGCAGAATAACAAATGCACTTGATTTAAAAGAACATCTTCAGAAAACTATAAAGAAACTACCTGCAGGAATCAAGCGAAAGGTGCTTTTCTTAAATGACAAATATATGAATGCTTTATTGACAGTTTAGTTCCTCATACTGTCTCCGTAGAGTTCCTCATAGAGAGTCCTTTGTAGTTACCCTGCCTCCTGTTTTCTTTCCTTCTAGTTGTGTTTTGCTCTGAGTATGCTGGGGAATCCTCAGGTTACTCTGCTAGATGAACCCTCTACAGGTATGGATCCTAAAGCGAAACAGCATATGTGGTGAGTATGACATGACTCTTTTTATACTGTATCATACTTTAAATAAAAGAATGTTTTATTATGACTAGTGATTTTACATTAGTTATATATACATGTGTATTTAAAACCCTACACAAATAATAAAATAGTAATTAAAAGTTAATTATTTTAATTTCTAGACTTTCCCTTAAACTTTTTAAAACTTTATATTTTTCTCAAGGTATTAATGAAATTTAATGTATTTCAGAACAAAAATGAATATATAGATAATTATTAAAAGTGAGTAATGGGGCCTCCCCGCTGGCGCAGCAGTTGAGTGCTGGGTTGCAAAGCTGCCCACAGCCTCTGCAGCGCCGGTTCGATCCCCAGCCACTGGGTGAGGGTTCCACGTGGCATGCAGACCTCTCCTGCCACCCGCTGCTCCCCTCAGCAGTGTATTTTGTCAGTCTGCCTGTTCTACTCCCCACTCTCGCTCTGGTGAATTCTCTCACCCTCCTGCGCTTTCTGATTGTACCCAGTGCTTGTATAAATAAATAAATAAATCTTTAAAAAAAAACAAAACTGAGTAATGCTGGCTAAATTGGCTTTAAAAGCTGTTTTCTGGTGATTTAACATATAAATTCCTTTTCTCATAATAGTATCTAGTATTATCTTGAATTTATGTTAGAATTCTTTCTGGGAATTCATAGTGCCAGCTAGTATGGATTTGCATGTCCATTAAATGTTTTATTTTTTATTTTTTAAAATTATTTATGCATACAAGAACTGGGGTACAGGCCAGAGGTGTGGGGAATGAAAGGATTCACCAGAGACAGAGTGGGGAACAGAACAGGCAGACTGACTGAAATACACCGCTGAGGGGAGCAGTGGGTGAGTCAGGAGAGGTCTGCTGTGCCATGTGGGTAGCTCCCTGGTTGAGGATCAAACTCATGCTCCAGTGACTGCAGAGGCACCAGGGAGGCCCTATTAAATGTTTTAGATGCATGTTAAGTTTTCCCTATGTTTCTATGGCTACTTTTATTTTGACATGAAAAGGCTTCAGTTTTATAATTCAGTTTTGCCCATAGAATCATTTAGAATAATAGAATTCCTGTCCATTTGACAAGCTTTCAAAAATAAAGGAAAAAGTTAGAATGGAAAAAATCATATTTGAGCAGCCTATAACTAGAGCAATTGATATTTGATAAATTTCAATCTAATTAACTAAAAGTTGAATTTTTTTAAACCCGGTTTTATCATTAAAACTCAGATGCTTTCCTCTCTTTTTATTTCATTTATATTTTTCAGGCGAGCAATTCGAACTGCATTTAAAAACAAAAAGCGGGCTGCTGTGCTTACCACTCACTACATGGAGGAGGCAGAGGCTGTCTGTGACCGCGTGGCTGTCATGGTGTCTGGGCAGTTGAGGTGCGGCTGTCTGAACCACAATGCCCCTGGTGGGAAGGAGGGCATTTAGTCTGAATGGCATCATTTCAAAAACTGATCAAATTAATTTAAATGTTTAAGAAAATATTTCCTCCTTTGAGTTTTGAATCAGTTTTTTATCAAATTACCTGGAAATACGTTATTTTTTTTTTAAAATGGCTAGCTACTTTGCATTTAGAATTAATTATTTAACAACTTGAAATGTTATTTTGGGGCATGTTATTTGTTATTTTTAAATATTGTTAGCCATTATATTGGATTATAATCCAAAATATAAAATAAATATATGTGAATTCATACTTATTTAAATAAATGATTCATTGAATAAATGTGAGAAAAGAGACAAATTTTCCTTATAGGAAGATTCTAAACAATGTAGGTAGATACTACCCCCTCTAGGAGGGAAAGCTTAATCCACCTCCCAAGGATTGTTTGGATTTAGCAAGTCTCTTCCAATGTATGGGAAGGGGAACATAGTATCTTTAACCTTAACAAAACAATGTCATGTGCCCCCTGAAATATGTGTTAAATCAAGGTACTTTATCTCTGTGGTGTTTTCTCCAAAATCTTATAACCCCACTCTGAAAAATGAGAAAACATCAGAATCCTCTAAATTGAGGAACATTCTACCTCAATGCCTGACCAGTTCTCAGAATAGTCAAAGTTGTGAAAAAGAAAGAGTAAGAAGCTCACAGGTACACTAAGGAGAGACCAGGGATATATGGTAACTGCAGTGTGGTGTCCTGAATAGATCCTGGGACAGAAAAAAAGACACTAGCAGAACAACTGGTAAAATTCCAAGAAAGTTAGTAGTAAGATACCAGTATTGATTTTTTAATTTGGACAAATATGCCATGGTGATAATAAGATGAAATGATACTACTATTGTTTGAAACCGAAACTGGGCAGAGGTTTCTGGAGATGCTCTGTATTACATTTGTAACTTTTCTGTAAATTTGGAAGTGTTCCAACAAACATTTAAATCATTTCTTTAAGTGAGAAATCATTCTTTGACACTGTTAAGTAATTTTATATGTGAACTCTCTTTAAAAAATGACTGTAGATGCATCGGGACAGTCCAACATTTGAAGAGTAAATTTGGAAAAGGCTATTTTTTGGAAATTAAATTAAAGGACTGGATAGAAAACCTAGAAATAGACCGCCTTCACAGAGAAATTCAGTATATTTTCCCAAATGCAAGCCGTCAAGAAAGGTAAAGATTTTTAAAATTTAGATTTCTTTGTAGAGCCATAATCATAAAAAACTGGTTATTATATTAAGGATTAGGAAAAAACTCGGTGTAATCAATAAGATAGACTGATGACTGAAGTTTTTATTTTTAATCTTAAATTCAGTTTTGTATCTAAGGGCTAGATATTTTGATATTGGATAGTATTTAAAATGTCTTAAATTCTTATTTGTCATGAGAGAGCTATTTTATTTTACATCAAAATATTTCAAGCTTTGAAATAAAGAATTTTTATCTAAATCTCAAGATAAATTATTAGAATTTAATTTTGAACTTGAAAATTTTTGGACTTTATGTTTAGAAAACAGGAGTAATTATTTTTTAAAATGTGCAATGTTTTGTTTTTGTTTTCAGTTTTTCTTCTATTTTGGCTTACAAAATTCCTAAGGAAGATGTTCAGTCCCTTTCACAATCTTTTTCTAAGCTGGAAGAAGGTAAATCATGTTTGAAAAACATTGTAAGGTGACTTTCAAATTAAAAAAGAATTTCATTTAAAAGTTGGGACTCAGTGTATTGTAATAAATGATGGCAATAAGAAGATAACCTATAATTCATCTAAGATACAGGTTCTGTAGGTAAACAGTGTTATAGTTTAAACCTTCTGTCTTTAGTAGATGTCACTATAGTTTTCACATTGCATCTCTGAGAAAGTTCAACTTAGCCATAATTACTCAGTTCTGAAGTGGAGATTGAGTTTTGTGAATCCTTGCTTTGTATTGGGCTATAGAGGTAGCAATCACAGCCACACTCCAGAGGCAGCAGGAGAGAGGTGAGGAAATCATAGAGCAGGAGGAGAGACATTTCTAAAATCTTCAGAAAAGCTTATTTCATGATGGCATTTTTAGAGTAAAAAGTAGAATAAAGATATACTTGTGCAGTAGAAAGAGGCAGGCTTCTGGCTGGAGGAAGTATTATCTCCATGTATATTATGGCATTTGTAAACTAAGAAACAATCTATATTTCCTGGTAACTTTCTGATGATTAAAGAGAACATCTGAATTACTTCAGGAGATTTAAAGGAATAGAGAGCCATAAATTTGGTATTAGAAAAGATTGTAAAAGAATCTGAAATAAATATAAGAAAGCATGTAGACTTATGAACAACATTTAAATGTAGTTCCAGAAGAATAGGCTGTATTAGAATTGAGGAGTGGAAAATAGAGATAAGAATGAGTGTGAAATACAAAAGAACGTGAAATTTGAAAAAAAAACACTAAGTAACGAGGAAGACAATTGATGAGGAAGGAAGAGGAGATGCTCAGAAAGGCTGAAAAAAGGCAATGAAAAAAAAAAGAAAAAAGGCAATGATATTAAATAGATAGTAGTAAGCGCTATAGAGGAATTATAGGGTGGGTAAAGAGAGCGGAAAATAACCTATTTTTGCACCTTCAAATTTAAACAAGTTGGTTACAGAGATTAAAAAAAGGTTATTTGCCATTTCGTTGTTATTGTCACTTTATTGTTTAAAAATATTGATAAGTAAAATACTGTTTTTATATTCTAATAGCTAAACATACTTTTGCCATTGAAGAATATAGCTTTTCTCAAGCAACACTGGAACAGGTACTATGAATTGATTTTTTAAAAAAATTCTTCTGTGGAAGAAAATGTTTGCTATGTGATTATTTGTTTACTTGGAAAGGGAGGGAATTTATGAACCAAACACAAATTGTTACAGAATATCCCTAAGTTTTATATAATTTTTTAAAACTAGATTTCCCACCTGCTTAATTCAAATAACTCGGTTATTTTCAGTTTAATAACAAAAATGGGCCATGACAGATGGTATTTTATATTAACATACCTGAAGTTACATGGCCTGTTACTTTTATGAGCACTATTTAAATATATTAATCCAAAACAGTCTGTGAATTCTCATATATAACATTAATGTTTGTATATGGTAATGGAGATTATTCTGCTTATTACTGATAGCAGTAAATTAATAGCAGTGAATGTTTTGATACTTGGAAGGTTAATGGAATTAGATATAGCCTTGTACTGATATTCTGATTGAGTCAAAAATTATTTGGGTGATTGCGCTAACTATTTATTTATTTTCATTTAGGTTTTTGTAGAACTCACAAAAGAACAAGAGGAAGAAGACAATAGTTGTGGAACTTTAAACAGCACACTTTGGTGGGGAAGAACACAGGGAGACAGAGTGGTATTTTGAATTTATATTGTTCAGTTTGCTTACCGTATTGACTTTTTTCCACTTTATTTTAACATTGGTTTAAAAGGTTTATTATTTGAGTGGTGACTGGAGAAACCATGAAAGCTCTTGGGATTTTCCTAAGTTCCCTTAATTGAAATGCTGTGGTTTTGTGTTTTGCTTTTCTTTAAATAAAACTTATGTATAATTAATTGGAACATCATGTTGTATCTGAAGTATATTGAACTAATCTGTATGTAAAGTTGAATATTTACTCTTTCACCTTTCTGAAACAATACTCCTGAATTTATGGCTTAAGGAAGTAATAGTAGAATTATTTTGAGCAGTTATCTTTATTTTTACATTGACACCATCTTGTTACATACTGTCCCAATCTAAATAAAAGTACCGAATACATAAAGAACAGATAGAAAAGAAACATAAACTAAAAATTTCTTGTTTCTCATTCTTAATTTCTGAAAGAAACTTTGAGTGCGAGTTGGCTTTCTAAAAAGCTGAAGCATAAACTCTCAGCGCAGATAGAGGTTTGTAGAAAGTGACGTCCAATAGGAGATGTTCATCAGTTCAGTAAGTGTAATAGGACCTTGTTCTGTTAAATGGGTGACTTAGGTATTTGGAGTTATATTTCTTTTGCCTGTAGTAGATTTGGCAGTGTTTTAATTATTATAATTAAAGAAAGATTGTGGCTGGAATCTCTATGTAGTAGTCTGATTCTTTGTAGCTAGAATGATAGGATCTTCCTTTCTTATCCACCCTTTGTGGAAGATATAAATTTTTTGCCCTCTTCGTTCTGAAGGGCACATTTTGTTTTACTCTAGAATAAAATAATTTTTTGGTTATCACTTTTATTGGTAAAGTTTATTTGATTATCTCTCTCCTCTACAAAGTTTTGAGTAGATGAGTGTGTAGATTTATTTAGTAACTCACCTCAAACTCACTTTGGAATGTGGTGGGATATAAATGAAGTTTGAGGGAGTAAATTAAGGATCAACAGAAAACTATACAGAATGCTCTTTAATAAGAAACCAGAATTTCACTCTGTGAGAGAGTCGAAGTAAGACTATGGTTAAGGAAATCTTAGAACTCTTAAAAATACTTCTGTAGAACCCAGGTATGGACTATAGACATAATATAGTATAAATAATACTAGTTGACATTATATTTCAACAAGCTAAGTCAAAATATTGACTCTTCAAAAACAAGTAAATTGAAAGTGTGATTATTGCATTACCAAGAGTCTTACAGAACAACAGAAGGATTTGGTACTGAGTTAATTTAATGACCTTTTAATTATGAAGTTATTATTTACATAGCTAATACTTAGTGAGCTCCTAGCTCTACTGTGTAAAAAGACATCTGTAATTTTAGGTTCTAGCAGTTGGTTTAAAATAGTGTTCCTTTCTCAGTCTCAGGACAAGGTGTATGATGTCATTTCCTTCCCTTGCTTTGGCTACTGCCATAGACATTGCTAAAAGATACCTGCTTTACCAGCTGTTTGAGAGGTCTTCTAACTAATCTAAATGAGCTGTCATACAATCTCTGCTTGGATTTTATAACCACAGCTAAATTATTCTTGTAAGATTTCATTTTAATCTTGAATTATCAGGTCACAGCCTCATATTGCAAAACTTTGAGATTCTTCCCTTGAGAACCTCACTTTTACATCTTTAAGAAAAGTTACAACTTTTACTAAACTTTAGTAGAGCATGAGAAATACCATTCAAGATGCATTTGAAAGAAAATCTTTACCTTTACAGATAAATTAATAAAGGGCACACCGCATTTTCTAAGCAAATCATTACTAAATGGTGCCATAAGTTTAGACATCTCTTAGTATCCAATACTCAAATAGATACCTTGGGCTTCTCTTTTGGGTTGTGTTTTTGAAGCTCTCTATTACCTTAAACACTTGACCTCAGCGTAAGAAACCTAAGTATCTGTAGTTTACTAGGGCAGGCACTGGAAAGGTAGATTTTTAGAACTCCACCAGACCAAGGAAGATTTGTGTTACTTTAGACTAGAGTGTGACTGACATAGAACGTAATCTGCCATTGGGTCTCCTTCACTTTAGATCTGTGAATGTGTGATCAATGCAAAGTAAATTTTCTTTTTCTTTAAAGCTGAGATTATACTGACTAGTCAAAATACTTTTAATCTATGTTGGTCATTCAGTTACTTTGCAATTATTGTGCTCTTAGGACAATAAGGAAAGTTTCGTTAATTTTTTTAGTTCTTACATACTGAGACTGAATATGTTATAATTTATTTGTAGGAATGTTCTGTTTCCTTATTCACAGTAATAAAAAAAATTTCCTATTCAGAAGTATAATTTAACTAAACACTTAGGAAAGCAGTGGAAAGTGAGGTGGGAAGAAAAGGAGACAGGAAGTCAAATGTGAAGTTTATTTACAGTATATAGTTCATGGTTTTAAATACATATTACCTTATTTCAAAATGTCTTAAATTACACATGTCAAAACTTTCTATAGCATTACAAATAAATGTAAGGCAAAAGTTGAAAAAACAACTTACATTTTTCATTCACATTCAAATGTTAAAAGACCAGACTTTACCGAGTGACTGTGGTTCCTGACTAATAAAGCAAACCTGTCTGCAGTGATTAGGAGCCAAGCAAAAACAAAAAATGAAAAACTTTATGATGAGTGGACTTTACATTTCACTTTGTGGGCTCTTAACATTTTTTTCCAGAGCTCAGTAAAAGATTATAGGTTTTCATTAAAAACATTATTTTCTTTTAAACAGATACAGATAATGATTTTAACCATTTAACTTTTTATAGTAAGTTAATTCAACAGTTAATGGCTGTTTCAAGCAGTGGATTCTTTGGATAGAAAGATTATCAGTTTCGCATCTTACTGTATTAGGAGGCATGTAGATACTTAAATAACTATAATATAATATAACAAATGCTTTGCTAATGGTCCTAACAAAAAAATATTGGAGCACAATTCTATTTAGGTGAAATGTTGTTACTGGTTTGTGATGGGCACATTTCATTCTGATTGTACTCTGAATTTGTCATACTTACTTTCATGTAGCACATAAATAGGCATTAATTTTTGAAAAATAGAAATGCTTATCCTTAATGTATTTTTAATAATACTAACATTGAGTTTTCATTTTCTTTCCTAAAATAACATATTACATACAATGAAAGAATTTATTCTCAGGTGAATAATTTTTATATCAGCTATTCTTATAAGGTAAAAGTTTACTTATTTTTTATTTCTAACATGTTACCTATAAGTAAATATCAATGATATCCTTTAAGAAAAATAAATATGACTATATTATTAGTAATATGCTTTAACAATTGAAAATTGACGACAACCCTTCATTTTGTATATTGAAATGGATTCTTTGTTATTTAATACAGATAAATGAATAATGAGTGACTCATTAAAAATGAAAAAATCCTGGCACTAAAATTGTAATTATTTCAAGTATCTGAGGGGAGTTTTCAAGTGAAGAAGGAACATTGACAATGTTTTAATTCACCTTCATATTTTAAATTTAAATTTGGCATTCTTATAGATTTTTTAATCTCTACCTTGTGAAAATATTCTTTCACTTACATTTTATTGCATTAACAGATTAAAAGTTTAACACTATGTTTATCAGTTTCCTTAGAATTTTTTTGAGTAAATTTGATACTCTTAAACACTTAGGCAAGATTTTAAATGCACTTATTTTTAAAATTGTTTTATTGAAATCACGTTGGTTTAAAACATTACATAGGTTTTAGGTGTATGACATTATAATTAGATGTATGTCTGTCTCACATCATGATCACCTCCAGAAGGGTAACTTCCACCCCCTACCATATAGTTGATTCCCTTTACCCAGTTTACTCACCTTCCTTTCCCTTTCTCCCCTGGCAAACACCCTTTTGTTCTTTAGAGTTTGGTTTGGTTTGGTTTGTTCCTCTTGTTTCTTTCTTTCTACATATGAATGCAATCATGTTGCATTTGTCTTTAATATTATTTCACTTAGCTTCATACCCTCTAGGGCCATCCATGTTGTTGCAAATAACAAACTCTCACTTTTTTTTTTAATAGCTGAGTAGTATTCCCTTGTGTAATGGTACATGTCTTCTTCATTCACACATCTGTTGATGGGCAGTTAGGTTATTTCCCTGTCTGGGCTATTGCAAATAATGTTTTAGTGAATATTTATCTCCTTGATTAGTGTTTTTATATTTTTGGGGTAAATACCCAGAATGGGATAACTGGATCATATGGATTTCTAGCCTTAGTTTTTTGAGAGCTCTCCTTACTGTTTCCCATAATGGTTGTACCAGTTTACGTTCCCACTAACAAGACTTGAGAGTTCCTTTTCCTCCCTATCCTCCTCAGCTGTGAGCTGATGGCAGGCAAAACCACGCAGTAGTGAGCTCACAGATAACAACATCCTCTTCAAAGGGCTCTATGACCATCAACTTAAGTAACTATGCTTAAAGAGTAATGCCCAGACATTTCAAGGTCTATTGGATTCAGAAACGAAAAGCATTCTTGACTCTTTTATCAGAGTGGGGGCATTTGAGGGTCAGGGAGTAATTAAAATTCTGGCCTCGGTCCATTTCATAGTGAGTCTGCCTACTTCTCTGTGGACCCATCTGGTCTGCACAGTTCTAATTCCTGCATCTATAATTGGAATAGACCTGCATGGGGGTTGGCATGACCCCCACATTGTTTTGTTGGTCTCAGCGATAAGAACTAGGGTTGCTGTAAAAAGTACCACAAAGTAGATAGCTAAAAATAGCAGAAATGTATTCTCTCCCATTTTTGGAGGTCAGAATCAAAGTCAGTAGATTGGTAGGATTGATTCTTTCTTGAGGCTCAGGGAGAGAATTAGTTCCAGGCCTCTTTCTTAGCCTCTGGTAACTGCTGCAAATCCTTGGAGTTCCTTATGTAGCTGTTTAACTCAGCTCTCGTCATATGGCCACCTTTCTTGTGACTCTATCTTGGTGTCTCTTTTCTGCTTCGAAGGACAAGAATCATTTTGGATTTAGGGTCCAGCATACTCCAATTTGATCACATCTATAAAGACCCTATGTCTAAATAAAGTCATATTTTGAGACTTCGGGAAGGTTATGAATTTTGAGGAGGGAGACACTGTTGAACCCACGAGAGTGGGAGAAGGGTAAAGGAAGTCTCCAAAATGACTGCCCCCCTCAGCCAAGATAGGAGATAAAATTTCATTCTGGGAGGGGGATGGAAAAAGAATGGAAAAAAATTAAAGATGTGAGGGAGGGTGGTTTTTGTAGCATATCCCCATCTTAATAAACTAATCTTGCTTTTGCAAAAGTCAGATTCTGGATGATAACATTATTTACTCCAAACTTAGCTAAAACTACTAGCTATTATAGGGCAGCTTTGCCAGATACTCTATTTTTGCTAGAACAGATTAACACAACTTCTGTCAACCTGGTATCTGTCCAACCACTGATTTGCCAAGTGCCTCCTTTTCCACTCCAGTGAGAAAGAGAATTATAAATATTTTGCATTAATCTGCAATGCACAGAGGTATACATTTCAATCTTGAGTTTAAACTTAAGGTTCTCCCACCTCAATATACTCCAGAGACTTGAATCCACTGGATATTACACAGAACGTGGTACCTGTCCACTCTTTTTTTTTTTAAAAGATTTATTTATTTATGCATACAAGAGCTGGAGTACAGGCAGAGGTGAGAGGATTCACCAGAGACAGTGGGGAACAGAACAGGCAAACTGACTGAAATACACTGCTGAGGGGGGCAGCGGGCAAGATAGGAGAGGTCTGCTGCGCCATGTGGGCTGCTCCCTGGCCGACCAGGGATCGAACTCGTGCTGCAGAGGCTTCAGCTTGCTTCATGGTGCGGTGCTCCTTGCACCACCAGGGAGGCCCCTCTTTTTTTTTTTTTTAAGATTTATTTTTATTTATGCATACAAGAACTGGGGTATAGACCAGAGGTGTGGGCGGTGACAGGATTCACCAGAGACAGAGAGGGAAACAGAACAGACAGATCTACTGAAATACACTGCTGAGGGGAGCAACGGGCGTGACAGGAGAGGTATGCTGTGCCAGATGGGTCAGCTCCCTGGCCAGGATTGAACTCATGCTCATGCCGCAGTAGCTGGCTCTAGCCTGATAGAACTTAGACTTTAACCCCTGCACCACCAGGGAGGCCCTGGTCTACTGGACATCATAGATCAGATCAGATGAGCAAGAAGTGGCTAATATGTTGGGGGCCTGGGTAAGGAACGTGCTGCAGAGGGAATGTATCAAATCACAGGTCAGAGCATATTCTGCAGAAAAACCTTTTCTCATCTTCCTTTTTTGGCCCAAGTATATGGAATTTCTCCTTAGAAAGTCAACTTTGCATAAAGATGACTTACAGTTGTTCAACATGGACTGCCTTAACCACGGTATTAGCACATTTTGGGTTGGTTCCTTCTCATGAGATTGTTCTGTGCATTATGGGGTTAACAGCGGTGCCCCTGGCCTCTTTCCACTCGATGGTAGAAGCACAATAAAAAAGTTTCAACTTTGTCAAATGTCTTAATATCCTGGAAGAAGGAGTCCCCCTTTTCTGAGAACACCGAAGTATAGATTTGGGTTGAAACTAGATGAAACTCATGTACCCAAAGATTTCAGTGGAAAAATTGTCTTTAATACTTTCCTGTGCTTTTTTCCCTATGCAGGTAAGGTTCATAGACCACCCAGGGAGGGTGGTCCTAGTTCTGATTTGCTCCAATGGAGGTAGTAAAACCATTTTGAAATTCTAATTTAAAACTACTTATTTTAGTGGAGTAACATTGGTCTGTAACATAGGTTTCAGGTGTACTACATTCTGATTTTTCAAATAAGCTTATTATGTCAGAATTGGATGAAGTATCTGCAAACTTATTCTGAAGGTGTCCATACTTAAAAGCTTCTCTTTCAGTGCTGGTTTGAGTTCATTTTGGGTTATCTTTGGATTATTTTGTGACCTGTTTATTACATGTCGGGTTATTTATCTGCTATTCTCAAGCCATTTTTTAAATGAGGTTCCCAATTTGGGCCTGTTCATGGGTGGGGAGGGAGCTGCCATTACTTGCAATAATATTATGAATATTAGAAATATTATGAATAATATTATGAATATTAGAAATGGGTGCCCATGATGGACATAACTGTCTGTATAGACAGTTTGGCAATATATGTCTGTGTAGCTTTGCTTTTGTTTTGAAGTTCAAGATAAGAAACAAACAAACAAACAAAAATCCTACTGGCACTATTAGACAATACCATTGAAGTCATTATGTATATATCGTTACTATAAGGTGCAGCTGAAGATACAAAACCTACACAGCAGACCACAGAGAAAAGAATTGAGAACTGAATTGAATAAAAGGCCACTGGAAGTTTCCTGTCATTTTTATGACCTTTGATTGGAAAGTCAAAATAACAATTTCCAATTTAAATTCAGAGTTCGATTCAGAGTGCTGGGGGAAATGAATCTCACTTTGGAAATATGGCAATGCCAGGGCTTTTTATTTAAAAAAAAAAGTTTATCTCATGCTTTACAACTAAGGCCCAACCTCCCCTGCCACCTTCCCCAGTGACCGCAAGACAGTTTCTCACTGGGCATATGAAGACAGGACAGAAGATGCCTCGTTGACCCAGTGGAATGTGAAAACCATGGCCACCAGGTGGCAGCAGAGAGCTGTGTGGGGGCGTCCTGGCACCAGAGCAGGGGTGCGGGTAGGCAGCTGGGGCTGCGGTGGGAGGAGAGACCAACTGGAGCCAATGAGACAGTCAAGCTGGAGGCCGAAATCTAGGGAGCAAAAAGTCATCGCTGCTAGTTCGTTTGGGAAATAGGAGGCAACAGGGTTCAGGATGTCAGAACAAACTAGAAGGGTGAGCCAGAAGACTGTTCCAGTCATTCATCAAAATGCAGGGTGAATAGCTAGAGGGTAGGAAGGACAAGGATTGCGTGGCAGACAAAAGCTTGAAGCTGGGTTTTACATCACCGGTGTTAAATCTTTCGTTTTATCCCTTGAATCAGCCACAGAACTGAACCTTTTCAGGCATTTCCTCAGAAGGCAAGCAGGGAATCCTCGGATCCTGAAAGCAGGCTTTATTGATAACTGAGATAATTGCGAATGAGACAGACAATAAGTGGTAAGAGGAAATCTCCAGAAAAACTGGCATTGAGGTATCATCTTTGTCAATAAAGATCGGATCATGGTCTCGAATGTGATTTTGATGCAAAATGGCTACTTAAAGGCGTTAAAAGTCACTGACCTACAATAGAAGATTCAAGAAATTACCCTTTTTATGTAACCATGGAAGATGAATAAGATAACAAGTTCCCTTATCCAGCCCTGCAGTTCTGGAAAAGGACTGATGAGACAAGTGAAACTTGTTAACAATAAAAATGGGAGCCAGACTGTAGAGGAGACTGATTTTAGGTAAGATTCTACGTAAGATGATGATTAAGAGGTTGTACCGTCAGGTTGCGTTTATAAAGAATTGGCCCGTTTGCTCTGGGAAGTAAACTTAAATACGGTCTCTGATTTTTTTCAGTAAAACAGCAAATTTATCTGCTGAAAAACAAAAGTGAAGAAGGTTAAGGGTTAAGGACTGCAGGGTAAGTGAAGTTATCAGACTTTTTTATGCCCTCCCACTGCTAGCATGGATGCCAGGGGCTGAGAGGCATGGGTGCAGGGCTTGAGCACGTGTGAATGCTTACACCTCTGCGTAGAGGGGAGGGAAAAGGCAGCAGGGGCCGGCCGCAGGGCAGGAGGACCACTTGAAGGTGAGACTGCCAGACTACAGGAGATGAAGAACACCAGAGAGAGACCAGAGAAGGAGCATGGCGATTCTTGGGGGGGCTGGGGAGCTGGGCTGCCTGCCTAACTCCCAGCCCCCGCTGCCTGGGTGCCTGTGTTTCTGGTTCTTAAGACAGCGTTAAAGGCCTATAAAATCCATCCAGGGCTTCAGGACCCTCTATCTGCTGAATCGGCAGTGAGCCTGCCCTGTGCACGCTTGCACTACAAGGACCCATGGACTATGAGGGAGATTTAAAAGCAATCTGTGAACAGAAGGGCTGGGTTGATATTCTGAAGGCCCCCAAAAATTCAGGTTCAGAACATTTCAGCATTGCAACTGTAACAGAACCGAACAAGTATCATCATACAGAAGCTTGGAACAGAAAAGGGGCAACGCTTGCTGTATATGTGGATTTTATGTGACTTTTCCAGGGCACCCAGCCAAGGAGTGACAGGTTTGGAAATTAGGCCTCAGACTTCTAACCTTATCTCCACATCACCATACCATTTAGAGATGAAGATCCCTAAACTTATGGAAATAAATTATTCTTTCAATTGAGTCAACAAAGTGTCTGTGTATTATAATATAAATTTAGTTGTTTTTTCTACCAATTAACATAAATATTAACATTAACACCTGGCCTGGCATTGGAACCAGGTTAAGTATTTGTTCTTCTGCAGTTTGGACTTTTACTTCTAGTAATGTCTGGGAAAACAAGAAGAGAAATGTAACAAGGTAAGAAATGCAATTATAGAGAAAAAGTTTACTTCCATATTCTTTTTTCAAAAGATTTATTTTGATTTATTTATGCATACAAGAACTAGAGTGTAGAACAGAAGTGGTCGAGGGTGAGAGAATTCACCAGAGACAGAGTGGGGAGCAGAACAGGCAGATCTACTGAAATACGTTGCTGAGGGGAGCAGCCAGTGCTGTAGTGGCTGAGGGTAACTTGATAGAGCTGAGACTTTAACCCCTGCACCACCAGGGAGGCCCCTATTTCCACTTTCTTAATGGAAACAGTAACATTTGAGTAGCCTCAGAGTTCTTGACCTTTTCTCTGTCCTTCACTTCCATGAAAGGTGGTTTACTCCTGTATACACCCAAGAAATATATTAATTACAGCAAAAATCATAATGAGATTTTTGGGGGTTATTGAAAATTCTGAGATGTTAGTTGTAGCTGAAAAGTAATACAATAGGGCCTCCCCTGGTGGCGCAGCGGTTGAGCGCTGGGCTGCGAGGCTGCAGCGCAGGTTCGTTCCCCGGCCGCCTGCAAGGGTCCCACAAAAAAAAAAAAAGAAAAAGAAAAGTAATGCAATAATTAAAGTTCTGCCACTAAATTATTGAAATGGGCTATTAGAGATCACTTTCATAGTGGTAGTTCATAAAAGGGAGGGCGTCGGGACTCCAAAATCTGGACTCACAAGTTAGATTTGCTTTTATTTGTGCATGTGGAAGTAACTTCACCTTTATACCTCAGTCTAAAGATGTAAAATGATTTGCTTTGAGCATTAAATGGAGATTATTCATTTCAAACCCTCAAGACACTTTCTCGCTCTAGGAGCCAGTCAGTCCCGGTGTCATTTAACCCACCTACAGGTAAGTCTCAGGTGAAGCTCTTCTGATTTTTGAGACAAGGGATCCTCATTTTCCTGTCTCTGTTTGACTTTCTCTTTAATCTGCTCCTTTTGGGACTGGCTGTCAAATTTTTAATCCTTAACAGGCAATGTAGATTTATCCAGGACTGGGTGGTTTTTTCCTTTTTGTATCCAAACACTTTTTTGCATATGCCAGAAAGCCAGAGCAATAAACAAACACCATGTGACACACTTAGCCAACCATCCCTAACTACACACTCCCTACAGAGTAATTGAACAAAAAGAAAACCAGGAAAAAAGAACTCATCAAGAAAAGAATGTGTTTGGCAGGCTTTGCACCTACAGTCCATGGCCTCTTTTCAAAGGGCTAACTGAATACAAACATTTTTAAAAGAGGAAATCATTTGTAGAAGAATCCTTGCTGGTTTCTTTAGCTGTTCTCCTAGACCAAAAGAGACCAGTGAATCAAAGATGCTTCTAAGTTCCTCACTTATTTTCTTGACAGTAAGTCAAATCTGTTTTTACTCTACAATTTGAATGAGGTAATTAGACATAAAATATATGATAATGACAAGCATCCTGATTCACACCATTAGAACTATATTTTTGGATATTCTAAATTATTTTATGTTATATATTATAGACCTAGTGAGTGAGTGAATTTTAAAAACTCATTATGTAGCATTTTAGTAATGGTGGTAAAACAAGACTCAGAAGTGTGAATAAATGGGAATATATTTCACAATTATATGAAAAACAACTGACACTTCTCTGGATAACTTTTTGAGGATGTTTGAGGTTTTACTTCTTAGGAATGTGTAGGCATTAGGACACATGGCCATTCCTTGTGGTTTCTTTTTCCTTTTAAAATGTCATTGTGGTTGCTTGCTTAGTTATATATAGCCTTCCAGTAAAGAAGGTGTTTTAGCTTAGAAAATTGCTCAAATTTGGATTCAGAGATTATTTTGGTATTTGGTAGCCTTACGTTTTATTTATATGACTCTAAAGGTATCCATGAAATTAGCATTGTCCTTAGAAAAGTTTCACAGCTTTGTCTTTGCTTGGAAGGGTGAGTATTTATAACGGCTACATTATAAATATGAGTAACTTTTTTCTCATGTAAACATCTTGCTGAGTGAGATTTAAATATTCATGTCAAAATTTAAAAGAATTTAGAACAAATGAAAATGAAGGCAAATGAAAAAAATATTTTAAAAGGAGGTCACAGTTGGACTTCAAAGGTTTCCAAAACTTTCATTAATGACAGAGTTTTTTAAACGATCTATTGGGTGGATTACTTCTGCAGAAAATGTCCTCATTCATTATGTGTGTTATGGAAGTGTGTTAGCATGTGTGTTTGACTGCAAAGAATTTGTAGGTGGACTGTAACTTTAAAAAAAAAAAAAAGATTTATTTATCTATGCATACAAGAACTGGGGTGTAGGCCATAGGAGCAGGGGAGGTGAGAGGATTCACCAGAGACAGAGTGGGGAGCAGAACAGGCAGACTGACTGAAACACACTGCTGAGGGGAGCAGCGGGGAGACAGGAGAGGTCTGCTGCACCATGTGGGTCATCTCCCTGGCTAGGGGATTGAACTCATGCCACAGTGGCTGACTATAGCTTGATAGTGCTGAGACTTTAACTCCTGCACCCCCAGGGTCTGGACTGTAACTTTTCCTCTGATCTTTGAGCTGAAGATTCTTTGCCTGCAATTTATTTCCACTAGCATTCTATCTTCATGTGATAGAAATCAGCTTCTGATCTTGGCAGGAGAAAATTAACTCCATCAAATTCTCAAGTATTTCTGCTGGTTATTTTAAATATTTTTTCTTTTTAATTTTTAAATTATTTTAATCACAAAAGTAATATCTGCCCTAAATAAAGCTAAATAATACGAATGTGTAGGAAGCAAAAAATAAAAGTGAGAGATTTTGCTTTCATCCTAGCCACATTTCCTCCCCAATCTACTTCCCATTTAAATTTACATCTTTTAAGGGTAATAGGTACACACACCTGGTTACATATATGTTTACAGATGTATATAGACATACAAATTTAGGTTTTCTTCGCTAAAATGAGATCATGCTTAAAAATGCTGCAAATTGTTTTTTTTTTAAACAGTATATCATTTATATCTTTTCACACCTTTGTATTGAACTTAACACAACAGAAAAGACTTTCCAGTCCTTCAAGGTACCTATTTAAGGATAGTATACAATGCAAAGAATTTTGTGGGAAACATGAACTATTGCAGTTTGATTTTGTTTCCTCTAGGAATGTTTATATGATTACTTATATTTTGAAGTAAAGTTCTTTTTATTCCTTAACTTAACTAGTCTTACTCTAGGAAGTCTCATATTTTGGGCAGTTATTCAATATTCCTTCTAGTATTGCAGAGTGCCCTAAAAATGCCCTAGATGGTACATCATAGATTCTGAGCATGCATTTCTATATTTTACTTTAGCACCAAAGTCAAGGTTTTAATTCTTTTGATTCTATAGTATAATAATGGGCATGTTTTTCTTCTTCCTCAGATAACAGTGTTGGGATATGGATAATGAAATTATCTGTTACTTGACAAGATCCTGACCAAAGGGGCTTGTGGTTTTTCAAACTGCACTTATTGCTGCAATTATAGAATTAAGTGCCTGTCTTCAAAGCTCTATTTTAAATCTTCTGCATTTAATCTGTCTACCAGTCTCCACCTCATGCATCCCCTACTCTATACTCTGAGGACAGGATACTTGGTTTCTCATCCTGAGAAAATAAAAGCTTTCAGGTGGGAACATCCCTCAGCTTCCCAACACAAACCCTACATTGTTCATCATCCCTTTCTTTAGCCTCATCTCTAATGTCTTTCCTCATTTTGTAGCTGGGTCCCATCCCTTCCAACATTGCCAGGGAAGTTGCACATTGGATTTCCCCATCTGTGTCCTTTCCTTCTATTTTCTCCCTCCAACTAGAGTCTTATCTTTGGTATTTAAAATTATTAGTTTCTTCACTAATAAAATCAAGACTTTCCCTCATCCACTTTTCCTCCCCAAGCAAGGACACTGTTCCCCTCTCTTAATAGCTAAACTTCTTGAAAGGATTGTCCTCACGTAGGCTCAACTGAATATGATCTCTGGTCACACCATACTACCCAAATGGCCATTGCTAAGGTCAGTGACAACTCCTATGTCAAGAGCAACTGATATTGTTCATGCCTTGTCTTACCTGCTCTTTCAATGAAATATTATAACATAGCATTCACCTGATTTCCCTTCACTTTTTTAGCTTTTCCTTCTCAGTCTTCTTTGCTCTCCTACTTCTTTAAATATGTCGTTCCACCAGATTCCATCCTAGTGTTCCTCCTCTCTTCTATGTACTCTCTCTCGATGATGCCATTCATTTCCATAAATTTGTTTACGATTTACATGCTGACAGTGCCAAGTATCCTACTTCAACTTTTAGGCCAGCAAATTTTTCCTGTAAACAGCAAGATAGCAAATATTTCAAGCATGGGGGTCAAACTGTTTCCACTGCAACTATGCAAGTAATTTATTTCTCCAATATCATCTATAGTCTGTCCTTCAATTCAACCATCCATGAATCCATCCATCCATCCATCTTATTTTGCTACAGGTAACCTTTTCTGTGTTTCCAATGCCTTATGCTCCTTCTTTCCTTTTGCAGCTGCTGTTTTCTCTGCCCAGAATTTTCTTCTCAATCTCAACTCTCCCCACAGAATCTTTGTTTAGAGAAGAATGCAGCCTTCAACTCTTGGTATAAATGTCACTTCTTCAAAGAAGGCTTCCCTGTTATTGCTCTCATGGCGCTCTCCACTTCTCCTTTAAGGCAATAGCTCAACTATAATTAAGCAATTGATTTTGCAATGAGTTGTTTTTTGCCTCCTTCTTCAGCTCCACCACAAATCTAAGACTCCAGGGAAATGAGGAGCATTTCTGCTTGGATCTCCGCTGTCTCTCCATCACTGTCACAGCATATTGTCATGATAGACACCCAGCAATTTCTCAAAAGACTCTTACAATTAATACAAATTAATGCCAAAGTCTTCAAGATTGTTCTGATGTTAGTAATAGTTCACTATGTGATAAGTGATGGAAATATGTAAATACTGTTATATGTTCACTATATGTTAAGTTATAGAAATATATAAAAACAAAAAGAAACAAAAGATGTATTTTTTTCAGTAGTTAAGATAATAATTTGTTAACACTCCAATCTAGGTTACAACAAAACTTTCTGTGATGGAGGAACTGACATCAATTATTGGAATAAATATGAGGATACTTCCTTTAACCTCTAACAGAGGATCTATAAATGAATGGTTTGTTTTTATTTGTGTAGTTTATTTCTCTCCTTTTGTATTCTTTGCATCATTAAATATTACAAAGGAATGAAAAAAATAAGAAACAAATGACAGTGATGGGTCTCTGAGAGCTAGCATTCTGGTAAGTTGCTAGGTTTTTACCCACATATCGCACATTAATTAATAGAGAAATTAAAATTAATTTTAAAATTAATTTTAAAATTTAAATTTAAATTTTAAATTTTAAATTCTTAAATTTAAAATTAAAATTCTTAAATTTAAAATTAAAATTAAGAGAAATTAAATGCATTCATGAGTTTTCTTGCACATATTCAATTTAATTAGCTTACCTGTATTAGATGTTAAGATGCTGGCAGTAGAAAATAAGTAAGGATTGTGTTTATGCTTCCCTGAGTTGAAGAAAAAAATATTGTATCAGTTAGCTATTGCCAGAAAAAATGCTGTGCAAAAACAATCCACAAACCAGTGGTCTCATCTGTCTGTGGTATGGCTGAGGGTTGGTGGACCCAGTTGCATCCAGGTCTGTTCTGTGTTTTTTTCATTCTCCTTGGGTCAGCAAGCTAGCTGGACATGCTCTTCTCAGACAATCACAGAAGAGCAAGTGGGCAAGTCTTCGTGCACAAACACACTTCAAGCTCCTGCTCACATCATAGCTGATAAAAACTCACTGGTTCAAACAAACCATGTGGACAAAACCAAAGTCAAGTGTAGAGAGGTCTATCTTGTCTACCATGAAGCCCAGAGCAAGTCAAATGCCAAGTCTGAGGTCAAAGATATGGGGAGTCATACACTCTTCATGGACTTGAGGGAGGAAAAAAGGAGTGAAAATTAGAACCACGAATTCCTTTACCACAATGTTATTGAAGCCAATTCATGTGGTCAGTACATAAATATATTTTTTGGGTGGAACTGAGGATTAAATGAGACAGTATGTTAAAATTTACCTAGCACAGATAGGTTTTATAAGGCACGTAATAAAATGAATCTCAGTTGTTCTTTCAAGTATTTTGCCAAACATTTGCAGCTGCAAGGCATTTTTGAATTAATGCCTTATTTCTGCCGTAGACTCTCCTAATGTATGCTGGCTTCATCTTTGTTATGTCCATCTTTATGACTCTGGTCACAGTGATTGTCCAAATCATAGTAATCACTGGCTTCATGGTGCTGTTCTCTCTTCGTCCTAGATGGCCTGTCTTTGGTGAGTTTGGCTAAACATTGCTGTCTTAATCTTTCAGGCCTCGGATATAGGAGCGAATTGTTTCTTCATAGCACTGGGATGGCATAGTGACTAATTTTGTATTCCATTTTCAGTTTTGAGAAAGTTTTTGACAATGTGAGAAACTGAAGGATATTGTTATTCTTGATTCACAAAAGAAAAAATTATCCCAATTGGAAGTCTTCCGTCACATAGACTGACTTTCCTCCTGGGCATGTTGATAAACAAGCCCATCCTTACCTATTCAGTTGGCTTGATCGTCACTGTATTTTGGGGATGTCTGGGGTTCACTGTATTGATAGACAATTTCCTACATATTTGGAATGGGTTTTAGTCCATTTGCCTTTACTGCTGGAATTGTCCAGGTAAGGCCACAATGATGTCATGATTTTATTTATTAGATTTTTCAAAATTATAGAAGAATTTTATGTTTCAGAAAACTTATTGATTAATCATCCTATATCTTAAGAAATTCTGCTGCTGTAAAGCTAAATTAAAAAAAAACATTTCTTATCAATGTAATAAGCAAATAGGTAGATCATTTGCAAAATCCTAGAAAATTTAAGGAAGAAAAAAATAAATGCCCATTATCTGACCACTGAGTAATATCTAGTTTCTATGTTTAATTAAAAGGGAGTGAAATGTGGAGGTTATGAGTAATGAGTGGGGCCAGGTGGCATAAGTGGATGACCGTTGTCAAGTAGCTGAACTTCTGTGGCCTCACTTTCTTCATCTGCGGAATGGGGATGTCTGTGGAACTCACCTCCTGGAGGTGATTGTGAGGACTAACTGTTATTACACTAGAACAATGTCTGATACATTCCATATAAATATTAGCTGTTATATTTACTATCTATTTTGTATTGTTTTAAAAATATTCTCAATTCTTCAGCACTTACTTAATGTTTTGACATTTCTGTTGTATCATTTATTTTTATTCAACACTTCCTTGTAATGTTTAATCTGATTAGTATGCAAAAGAACTTTAAAAGGAGAGATCAAAAATGTATTAGAGATACTTTTTAGATTTTGACAAACCATCAGAGAAAGTAGATTCCATTCTCTAGGATTCATTGAACAAATAAACATACCATTCTAAACCAAATGTCTAAGGTCACCATTTTTTATTCTCTACTTTATCAAGTGCTTCATCTATTGACAAGACTTCTTTCCATTTGTAAATAAACTTGATCTTTGGGAAGATATATTTACCACATCTATTTTATATATCTTTCTAGTGTGTAGAGAGACCATTTTATTGGAGTATGAAGATTCTTGGGCACTGTATATGAATGGCATATTTCGCTTTCAAAACATGACACTGTTAAGGTAGGATATTTTTCAGTGAAGTAAGTGGTAGCAGGTGATTTTTGCACTCACTACCCTAATGGTTAAGCCAACACTAATTTAAAAAGTTGTTACTGTATCAGAACTGTTAAAGCAAAATTAAAGTCAATACTGTGTGTTTGCAAACCCATCTGTTCCTCCTGGGCACATGGCTTTACTGCTTTTCCCAAATGATGTGGCAGGGTGACATGAAAAAATCCAGACTTTTAAATGTGGCTCACTTTTGCCCATTACCTCTTCTCCCCATGTTTTCATGGTTACATATAAGTATGGAATCACACAGATAGAAGCCTGGACTGTGGATGATTGCATGAAGCAAAAAACTTATGCTGACCCAGTGCAACATCTTACATTTAACAATTTTGTATTTCCTTTAAATGTCCTCTCTTCCCACTCTGAAGGCGAGTCACTACCTGCTCTGAGTTTCTCTTCCCAAAATATGTCTTATTTGGTTGCTGGTTCACTTCTCTAAATCTCTTTCCTTCAAACTATGATACAGTCATTTGTCAGTTAAACTTCTGTTCTTGCATTATTTTACTTTCTCATCTAGTAGTTTTCCATTTTATGACACTAATTTTATTTATAAAAAGCAACAACTATCATTGAAGATGATACAACTTCATTGAAGATGAAGCCATCTTCTTCACTGAAGAAGATGAAGCAATTAAAGCTGAAAGAGGCCTCCCTGGTGGCACAAGGGGTTAAGCACCGCGCTATGAAGCAATCCGGAGCCGCTGCCACACAAGTTCGATCCCCAGCCCGGCCAGGGAGACACCCACATGGCGAGGCAGACCTCTCCTGACTTGCCTGCTGCTCCCCTCGGCAGTGTATTTCAGTCAATCTGCCTGTTCAACTCACCAAACTGTCTCTGGTGAATCCTCTCACTCCCCACATCTCTGACCTGTACCCCAGCTCTTGTATGCATAAATAAATAAATCTTTTTAAAAAATAAAGCTGAAAGAGTGTCAACAGCAAATGCACTCACTACTCTACACTTAGATGGGGTGGAAAGCAAGAGACTAGATCCTTAATGTTATTAAAACATCTCCCAAACATCAACTGCATCTTTCTAAGAATCCTATGAGTAAATCAACTATTTGTTGAAGAAGGTGAGTAAGTAAATGAACTTATAAAATATCTCTTGCATGCTCAAAAAATATTGCTACTTCATAACCACATTTATCTCCCTTAGTAGAAGGAAGATTGAAGCAAAAGCTATATGTGGGTCTGACATCCCATGTCTTGTGGAGGTGGTTTTACATGGCTGTGGATCATCAAGCAACAGGAAGATGGCGTCCTCAAGTTTTGGGCATACTGTCCTCAGGAGAACTCGCTGTGGCCCAATCTTAAAGTGAAAGGATACCTGGAGTTGTAGGTAGCTGTAAAAGGACTGAGCAAAGAAGTTACTGCTCTTAGCACTTTACGGTAAAAGCAAGTAGCCTCCCTAACACTTTGTAGCTGAAGGAAGGGAGGAATATGGATTTTTTTCATTAAACTTGGAAAGTAGACCATAAACAATGTCTTTAAATTTTCATGCAGATAAAATTGAAACATTTAATAAGAACCAAGTCCTAAGATTTAGAATTTAGCAGCATATTAATGGTCCTTAAATATAGTATTTCAGATTGGTTCTGCTAGAGTTTTCTATATTCTTGTTTTTGGTAGGGATATGTGACTTATGTATAATCCCTGTGGATTTTTTTTTGGGGGGGTCAGATTGGCAGAAGCTCTGAAGCTCTGGGAATAACTGAAAGCTCCTGTGAAGACCTTATCTGAGGGAATAAAGAGAAAGGTAAGGGTGGGCAGCAGAGTTACTCTGTGCACCCACAGATAGGTTCTAGACTCTGTTCCTCTCATTCCAGCTGGGCTTTGTCAGCATCTTGGGAAACCCATCAGTGCTGCTTCTGGACAAGACATCCATAGGGATGGACTCTAAGGGGCAGAAGAAAAAGTGGTGAGGATAGTTTTATTAGTGTTAGAGTCAATAGTATGAGTCCAGATTTAATTTTTTTAAATATGTTCCGTTAACTTTTGAGGCAATATCCTCTATTATGTAATTAGTGAAACTCAATATAGTATTCAAAATTCCCCAAATAGATATTTTAAGAATATAAAAACCTCTTGGGTATCCTTAATTGGATTTTCTTTCTCTTACTCATCCTCCTCCTGGCCCTTTTATTTTTTCTGTTATTGAAAATCCTACAAAGTGATGTTTCTCTACATTCCCACTTTTGTTTCCATAAAACTATTGTTTAACTATTTCCCAATCTTTTCTTTCTATGAAGCCAATTCATGTGGTAATATAATTGCACAATGCAATACAATTTTTATTCTTTCTAGTACAAAGATTATTTTTCTTGTAACCTAATATAAAATTTACTATTTAGGTTTCATACTTATTCTTGTTCATCTGTTTTCTCAAAATAATTTCTAAATGCTAAAAGTCCCTTACTTTATCTTTAGGCAGGAGATTCAAACCATTGCTAATAACAAAGACCCCTGACCTCCCTCCATGGCAGAGGCTGAGCCAGTGTGTGAGTGTGAGGTCATCACAGTGTCTGGAAGGGTGAGATGGTGCCTATCCAGAGCCAACACTTGACCCTCAAGGTCTAGAGGAGAGAGTTTCACTTCACTGTGAACAGCTGATGCTTTTCAGTCCCTTTATTTGTCATTGAACACCTTTCTCTGCATTTGCAGTTGAGGAAGAAACTAAGAGACAAGTTGTCCTAATTAGTTGCCAAGAGAGTCGATGACAATCATACAGGCCATTAATGGGGGAAAAAAATCACTAGGCAGTTTCAGAGAATTAGATTACAGAGGGACCTGGACCTCAGTAAAATAACCAGCAAACCTTTCTCAAGAAAGACATAATTCATTCCAGAAATGGAAGTTCTTAAAATGCTATTTAGAATCCTGTATCAGTCACATTTGGGAGTGCTTGCTGAGCTTCCAAACAATTTCCTCTTTTCTGGAGATGGCTTTATCTCCTTTTGGCAGGCTCACAGGGGTGGGTCTCTTCCAGCTGCACCTACATCAGATGACTCCAAACTGGGATAATGACAGATTGAAGCTGGAGCAGAGCCAACCCCAGTCAGGGACCACAGAACCCTCTATCAGAGCTGAGAGGCTGGCAGCTGGCGTGGCTCCAGGGAGGCCCACACACTCTCAGTGCTGAGATTTTGCTGTAGGGTAATGCTGATATAATCCTGACATTTAATCAGTCTTTCTGGTCACAAATGGATATCTGTGTATGTTCTTGAAAAAGCAGATAAAACTGTAGAAATGTGTGAGAAGAAAACATGCACACAGAGAAGAAATGGATGGCTAGCATGACTGCTGCAGCTGCAATTCCAGAAAACTTGCGGTTAGCTACAACACACAAATTTCCAAGTTCTAGTTTACTCAAAATGTTTCTTTACTTAGAAAAATGAGTCTTGATGACATATTTTGTTTTACTTCAATAAAACTTTGATAGAGCCTTAAGTAGCCTGGCATTCCCATGTTCACTACCTGTCTGGACACAAGGAGCAAACTCTCTACCATGAAAGCATAGGGTAGCAGCCCCTGGACAAAAATCAAGTTGGCAAGAAAGCAGAGGCATCTCCAGCTCCACTTAGGAGTCCTCAACCTTTCAAGGGGTAGGCTGACCTCAGCCAAAAGCCATTCCCTCATATACACCACCAGTGCTTGACCCTCTCACCCTTCAACCCAATTGCCTGCAAACCCAAATCTTGGTAACGTTTGTATTCGGAAGACAAACATTGGTGGAAAATGCACATGAACTAGCCTCACTTTAAAGGAATGGCCACAGCCTTCAAGTGGAGCCTTGGTTCTGTCTGATATTCTGTAAGGAAAGTGGAGTAATTTAGCCTCTTTTTCGCCTTCTGCCTCTAGCCTCTGGGACCACCACCTGCTGCTTTGTTTTCCTCCCAAGTTTCATTACCCATATGTGATAACATGTTATTGCAAAAAGCACTTGGGAGCATGAACATGGGACACACATGCCTGTAATTATGGACACCCAGGCTGAGAAGAGGGAGCTCACAAGAGAGATCTTGATGGAGATTGCAGAGATCTTTTCCCATTTGCCCAAATCAACAATGAAACAATGTATCCTGAGATGGTCACAGGATACCTTCCTTTCATCGATTCACTCTGGATAACTAATCAAATGACTTAGTTCCATCTTCTGTTTTCTCAGAATATAACTTTTCTCCTTTTTCACTGTCAGCAGAATGCAACCATGTAGAAGAGAATGTCTTCACGGGTTTTTACAGCCTCAGGAATCCTCCAGGTGTTGTACCCACCCTTCTGACTTTCTCCTTACTCTTGTGAATGAACAACATTCCTCCAGAAGGCCACCAGCCCCCACCTGTGCACCTGGGGCCATTACCATCTCTCCTCTATTCAAAATCACACTCCTTCCAGTGCCCACCTGTGTTATCTTTAGGATTATCACCATAAGGGCTGTTTTTTAAGTGAAATGGGAGGGATTCTCATGACATATAGATAAAAAGCACCCTAATCCAGGTAATCTTGAGCTCCCACAACAAACTCTGAGGAAAGCAATGACTTAGTATGCAGGTAATTCCCTGTCAACCTGTCTCTGTTCTTACCTAGCAATTAAAAGTCTACAAAACCACAGAAACCTCTAAGAGTTCATCAGAAGCAGAAACTGAAGAAATGTGTGAGTTGATGGGAAGTTCTGTCTTTTGTCCCACAAAATTACTGACAATCAATAATTATTTGGCTTTGAAACTCATTTGGCAAACACCCAGGATACTCAACTCTATCTGTTCAATTTTCTTTTCAAAAATTATTTTTTGTGTTATTGCCTTATTTCGAAGAAATATTTCATTTATTTTAAAATGTTTTATTGAATTTGTTTACATTGATGCTTCCATAATAGAAGTGCACCATCCCACCTTCAAGCATCATTGCCATAATCCTCTCGCTACCAAAGAACCCACAGTCGACTGCCAAGACACTGTGCTCCCTCCCTGCTTTATTCTCGCCCCACCTTTCTCTCTCCCTGTCCCCCTCTGGTTGCCCCATTCCAGTCAAATTTCAAGGGTTTATTATTTTTTTACTTATGCTTTATCTGACACAAGTACATCCTTAATATTCTTTCAGCCAAGCTAAGTAAAATGTAAAGATATCCTCAGAGAGGATATCTTTATTGCATGCACGTTTACCTGGGGATAGAATTTGAGGTTGACAGTCCTTTTTGTCTTAGCACTTTGAAGACATTATTCTTCTGTTTTAGGACATCTTTTAGCTAACTTTTGAATCTTACTTTATAATTTGTCTTTTCTGTTTTACTTTTTAAAAAATATATTGTTCTCTCTATTCTCCTCATTCACATTTTCTCATACTTTGAAATCAAACTGCAAAATATTTGTTGGATTTTTGTTTGTTTTCTGCAAAGGGCATATTTTTCTAATTTATGGGCTCATGTCTTTAATTCTGAAAAATTCTCATTTTTCAAACTTTCTTCTTATTATTTACAAATTTTCCTTACTACAAAATGCCTATTAGACATGTGCTAGACTCCCTCAATCTGTCTTCATGTCCTTTAACCTGTCTTCCATATTCTGTTTTTGCACTAAATTTTACATAATTTCTTCAGATACATTTTTGGCTTATTAATTTTCTCTTCAGCTGTGTCTAATCTGCTTAAAACTTACCTATTAAATTTTAAATTTTAACTGTTATCATTTATAAAGTCTATAAAGTCAGATGGGTTATTTTCCTATTAGTTTTCCTTTTGTGTCCTATTTTAACAAGCTTGTGTTACTTCTTTTGACACTTTGGAACTGTTTTTAATAGACTGTCATAATTTTGTTATCTTCAGTTCTTGACTTCTTACTAGGAATCCCACTGTTTTGTTCTGCTGATTCTTTTTTCATGGTGGACTTTTTTTATGAGCTAAGCTGCTAGGAGGAATATTTCATTTTAATTCTGTTGCTTTATAGCCTAAATTCTGGATGTATCTCTATAGGATTATTTGTGTCTTCTCTGTGGGGCTGCAGGATAATAGCATTAGAAACAAGAAGGAGAACAGCACTGGGATTGTCAGCAAAAAGTAACACTTGTTAAACTTTTACAATTTTTCAGGCATTGTTGTAAACAAGTATTTTATAATAAACAATTGAATTAATGAATTTAATCTCCACAAATCATATGTGTGTGTAAATATACATGCCTATACAGTAAATTCTCATTAAACACCATCGATAGGTTGTAGGAAATTCTTACTTTAAATGAAATGGCATATAACAAAACCAATTTTACCATAGGCTGATTGATAGAAACAAGGATTAAGTTATGGCAGATTTCTGCTGACAAAAACATCACCAAACTTCCAAAGACACCACCAAACTTCCAAAGACACAAAACACTTCTAATACAAAACAGTAATTTGTATTCATTCATTTTCCAACCCTCTTAGAGTCTCTGTTCGGCATCACAGATGGCAGGGCCCTCTTGCAGCAGTTCAGGGCACAAGGTGGGAACTGATGTGCATAGGATGCCCTCCTGTGGCAGGGCACACTCACACACACCCACACACACTTACCTTGACTGGGACAATTGCGACATTTAGTAAACCTCACATGCACACCTTTTGGGATGTGGGAGCTCCCAAAACCAGAGCACCCGAAACCAGAGCACCCACTCAGACATAGGAGAACATGCAAAGTCCACACCAGCTCATCAGTGTTATCATGAAATGACATTGAACAAAATGATGTTATTTGAGGACCTGCTGTTTGTGCAGATCTATATTTATGGCTACTTTTATTATCTCCATTTTTAGGGATGAAAAAACTGAAGGGCTAAAAGTTAAATCAGTTGTGCAAGGTCATGTAACTAATGTGAATTTGGCTCCACAGTATATGCACGAACTGCTCTAATATTATTCCTAGACACGTACTATGCTGGGAGAATAAATTGAGATCCCTCTACTGTGTCCTGTGCCTGGCTTGTGCTATTGGCACTGAGTTTTTCATTTTTAATGAAGGACAGATATTTTTAACCCAAAGACTGGTCAAAGAATACACATCTTTACTCATCCTTTGGGTAGTAAGTGGTTCTAGATTCAGGCAGAGATATGAAACCTAGGTTCATAATCTTTCAAGGTCATGTCTAGGTTACAAAGGTATGACAGCACCACTTTGACCAGCTGGATTTCAGACATACCACTTCCAGTTCTGGTTTTAATTTCCCTTTACATTTTTAACACCTGGGATGTAGTTTTCTTTTTCCTTGCTTTTTCCATTGAGTCTGAGTTTCTTTATCTTTTTCTCCTTCCCTGTTAAGTTTGATTGTGTATCTGGACTTCTCCTTTTGCGTATGTTTTACCCACCATTTCAAATGTACTTCTAGCTGAATATTGGGTACTTCCTCATCATTATAGGTCACCAAATCCTCAGATTTAAATATAGAAAATGATTCCCCAAATAAAAATAAATCATGTAATTAATCAAATATATCACTGGTGATTATGTTTAGACACTAGTAGTGAGAAAAAAAAATAGCTACAGGTTTCTGAAAACCTGAACTGTATTTTAGGTGATTTAAAAGAAACTTTGACTTATTGTTGACCTGAGATTGACACGAAATTTTAAGTGTTTTTGACCCCCCCATCCTGAGACCTTTAGAATATTTTTATTATCTTTGTTTTTGTTCGTTTTTGATGTAGATGTCATTTCACTGTTGACTTTTTTTTTTTAGCAGGAGAGCTCATTACCAGGAAAGATATTTACATATATACTATGAAGGCTTTAAATGCTTCCAATGATCTCCCTCTTCCCCCAGAATATCTCTAGCTTTATGATTATTAACATCTGTGGATTGGGAGCCATGTCAAATATTTGAGATTTCCCAATTCGTGGACTTTGGTTTCCTGTTTTGCCATTTACTTTGGCAGGTCAAGAAAAGTTTGCAATTCTTTACAGGGAGAGATAGACTATGCAGTGGGAATTGAGTCCATTTCAGATTTTTCCTCCCCTTTATGCACAACAATTGAAAGGAATCTTTCTTTTTTTTTTTCTTTTTGTGCGCTTAGCAATCCATTTACTTTTATTTTGTTTTTATTCTTTGTGAAGCTCTGCTTCGACAATGGACATTGCAGAAGAAAGAAACTTGCTCACAACTCTTCATTTGTCCAACATAGAGGTTTCTCTGCAGTAGACTATGGATGGGCTGGTTTTAATAGGTAAAAAAAAAATTCATCTTCAGCACATTTTGCTCATTTTGTGTAATTAACCAAATATATCATTGGTGATTATGTTTAGACACTAGTAGTGAAAAAAAATAGCTATAGATTTCTCATACCAATTTCACCACTTTGCTTAGTCAGTTATTGTTTTCACTCATTTATTGCTATTTCCCCATCCTGGGCTCATCATGTTTGACGGGCTAGTTCCATTTTCTTTGTTTACCATTTTCTCCCTTAGCCGGGAGGTTGAAAGGCCAAGTGCACAAACACAGGGTTTGTTTTATTCCCAACCAACCACAGAACAGTTATATCCCTCCAGAATAATTGGCTTAGCAAAGAAATGACAGAAAAAAAAACCCAAATCCAACAAGTTCATCATGTACAGCTTGGTCTGACTACACCCCTTTTCAGAAACCAGTAAGATTTGTTGGGAGCAGACAACCATCAAAGTAATAAAGGAAGAAGTGGCAGTAGAAAATTGTAATTGTTGCCTTACACAAAAAGAGATCTGCTTTGCCAGTGTTTCCAGAGCGCTTTTTCTCATTTTCCTGACAGTAAGTAAAGTTCAGTGTTGTTGTGCTTGTCAAACATGTGGGTGGACACTGTAAAATCAATCTCTTTTTCAGATGTTTCCAAATACTTGTGTGTTTTCTACTGAAGACCTATTGACAATATTTTTCTGTTTTTCCCAACCAAATTTTAATGTTTTCCCAACAATAGGATAACAGTAAAATTTACTTCTGCACTAGCTAGGGGAAAATTGTTTGACTATTTTGATATGTAAATCTAAAATATTTTAGTTTTAAAGTTATACACATTGAAAAAAATTTCTCTGTTGGTTTATGTGCAAACAGTTGGGCAAAATTACTTTGCCATGTGATTTTTCTCTCCTCTCCTCTCTTCTCTCTCCTCTCCTCTCCATTAACTTTGTGATTTGTTTCCTCAGTTATTCAGGGACTTCTGAATTCAGAAATTTGAGATAAGTTATTTTATTCTTCCTATATCTCAGAATCAGGTTTCAAGTAGGTTGAACCTGGACTATTATCTCAGAGCCACTTTTGATAAGATTTGTTCAATTCACTCTAGAAGCTAAACACTATGAGAAGAAATCTCATTAGCATTACAGCTGATGGGTATAATCAATTATTTAGATGAGTTTAATTAATCAGAGTTTTGATGTTAATTTGATAACCAGGATTTCTATTTAAACACTAAGAAATTACGGGTCAGATGAGTTATACTTCAATTACTCTACTCATACAGTTGCATTTTTGTTATTAAAGGTTACAAATGTGAAGGATCTTATAAGTTCTCCAATCCAGTTCTGTCTTTTCTATTGTAATATTGTATGCTATTATAAAATTGTTAAAATAATCACTCTATCGCCACACCATTACCCATTCTTCAAAGACTTTATATTGAGCATATCTGGTATAAAATTTCACAATCATGAATTACTGAAATACATTTTAAATATTCTTGCAGTTTGTAAAAATAGGGACTATTAATTTAAAAAATAAAGTCAAGTTTTTTTCCTTCCCCAATGAGATTTTTCTCATTACATTTATTTTTCTTTGAGCTCCACCATATTTCCTTTCTGCTTGTTTGTTTAATGAACAGACTAAATGCATATGAAACAGAAAAGTGTGTATAGACAAACTCAAGCACTTCTGTGGAAGAATTTTCTGAAGAAATGGAGGATGAAAAAAGAAAGCTCATTGGTATGTGTGAAGGTTTCCCCTCACCACAGTTAGCACTTTCTGTTTTGCTGCCTAGTGATGTTTTTATTTTATATTTGTAAGCAGTGGCTGAATTGATTGATTTTGTGGTTATCTCTAGTCATCCTTGTTGAATTCTGAGACTTACAGCAGTCTCTGAAAAGCAATGTAGAATGAGGAAGACTAAAAATATTACTCATATTAAAATCAAAAAATGAGAATAAGTGAAAATTTAATTTTGTATAAATTAAAGTCACTACTCCACATAGTAGTTTTAGAATCAAGAACTAATAAAAATAGTGCCTAGCAGAAATCACAGAGTGTTAATTTGGGGAAACAAAATTAGGGGACACTGATTGTCCCCTAAATGATTGTCAGTTTGCATTTGGTAGGGGGCTATCTGTAGCCCCAAATCTCAGTGGCTTTTACACAGCAAAGGTTTGCTTTTCATCCTTTTCATGTTTTAAGATTGACAGTGGAAGTGAAGTGGGTTGGGCAGGTGAAGGAATCATCACCATATAGTCATTCAGGGACCCAGGTTTCTTCATCTAAGAATTCAGTTTTCCCTCAACCTTGGAGATCTCCACTGAATTCTCCAGTAAGATCAGGGAGTAGAGAGACTGGGAGAGAGAACTCAATTATTTCACCTCACTAAATTTCCAGAATGTAGGGTAGCATTGTGTCAAGGAGAAGAGATGACTAATGTTGGTGAACTGCTAGACTATCTCTACCATTCAATCCTTTTCATTTACTTTGATTTTCAATACAAGGATGTGACAAAAATGTTGCTATTTGCCTCTTTGACTCCACTGTGATACTCTGTATGCCACATTTATTAAGATCATCATCCATTACTAGCCTGGCTTCTCCATGATTTAATGGGAAAGGTTACCTCTAGATTTGGGATCTATGCTGCAAATGCCTCAGATGCACCTTGCATCAGGTTCCCTTTACCCTAAAGAGTGGAGAGTGTGGAGATGCCAAGTATGTGGCAAAATTGGAACTTGCCTTCAACTGTACTTTGATGTTAACTGAGTTCTTTTAGGGATATAATCTAAATTTATCCTTTTTTTCTGTGTTACAGGAATGGGGGTTTCCAATACTTTTAGCACTATATATGGGCCTATTTTCATACTTCAAAGAATATGACCTTTTTTCTGAAAAACCTCCTCAGAATCTGGGAAGAGTAGATAAATTTAATGAGTCTTTTGTACTTATATATACACCAATCTCTAATATAACCCAGCAGATAATGAATATTACGGCATTTGCTCCCTTTTTGAAAGGTAAGAATAATAATGACCAAAAAATAATTACAGGTATTACTTTATGTCATTATGATAAAATGTATACATGTTTAATGTGAAGTGACAGTGATCCATTATGCTAATTATTTAGGTATTAAGATAGCATGTAAATTTGGTTAGTTTTTCCTTTCTCTCCCAACAATTACCCTTTTAAACCCTTTCAGCTTGATGTGGGCCCAAAACATGGAGGCCTACATTTCTATTGGAAATTAATTTATGAAACAATAGAGTTACAGTTTCAAACTTGTAGAATAGAGTCTACGAAGAGTCTGTCATTGGTGGATGTGGGTGTTTTTAATGTGGAAATGCAATGATTAAGATTTATGACTCAGTTAAAAAGTATCTAATTAAAAGAAATTAAGCCACAGTTATTGAACAATAATTTCAGAACTATGAAAAAGTAGGGGCAGATAATCTAAAGATACTCTGTCCTCTATATGGTATAATTTGTAACATCTTTTGAGGTCTGTATTCTAAGGCCACAGTGTATATTACTCAAGGGTCAAAGGCCTATAGCCTGACCTTCTACTCTGTAATCCCGATTTCTAAGAGACACAATTAGTGGAAACAGAAATATTTCAAGAATATATAAAATAGAGACTATTTTGTCATAAATGGAGTCACTTTGTGATCTTGGTTTCTGCATGAGACAAAGATCCTGAGTTGCCTAAACCTGAAATTTGGAGTTTTCTGCCTGTAGTAATTACTTCGATAACCTCTATTTTTCCACCCTAATTCTCTTATAATGATTGACCCTGGCATCATATTTTTATGAACCTAAACTTGTTTTAATACCTGTCTCATGATTAAATGAAATCATTTAATTCTCATACATGTCTCCTGATTCTAGAATCTAAAACTTTAAAATAAAAGTGCCTCCCTTGCCTTTTGGGGTAAGTGTAACTGATGTGGAAATGATTTCAGTTTAATTCCAATGAAAAACCTGTGACAATACCACCAGATGTGATGTTCTGTTGTGGTGAGGCCCTAATCATCTCCTATGTGTGTTTTCACCTGTGATTCACAGGAAGAAGAATCATTGGAATGCCAAATCAAAAAGATATGGATAAAATGCTTCAAGACAATTTCCCAAATGTAGTGGAAGTCATCTTTAATGATAATTTGTCTTATAATTTAAGATTTTTTCAGGGTTATAACATTCCATTTTTGAAGGAAGATCTTATCTCAGGTGACTTTTCATATGAAATGTCTTTATGGTATTTTTCTTGTTCTTAACATAAGGGTAGGGTTGGAATGGGCAACAGAGATGCTTTTAATGTCATGTGAGAAGGTAGATAAAACACATTTTATTGTGCAACTGATTTCAAGATCAATCCTATCTTCCCACTAGAGGATGACTCAAAAACTCACGAATCATCCAACAGGTATACAGTGAACTCATAGGTGCATGTGGTGAGGGATGTGAGGGACTATCAAGGTGGATAGATCCCAGCCTCAGATGAGATTCCTGTTTAGCAAGAAGGACATACACTGAGCAGTCAACAGGTGCAAGGACTTGAACCAGGGGCCCCCAGTGAGCTGTAAGAAGAGGTGTTCTACCTGGGGAAATGCTATTTTAAGCAACATCGGAAAGACTGAAAGTCCTGCGTTTCATGTGGAAAGGCAGGTATGGATTTCCTTTAGCATGAAAGGGCACCTGTTAGTATTTTGGAAGAAGAGCAGTGTAACTGATCGGAGAACACAAACAAGAAGGGGCAAGAGAATGAGACTGAAATTACACAAGGACTAGATCCGTTGTACAAAAATGAAAAATGATGTAAAAAAATATATAAAATTAAAAAATAAAAAAAAAAAACCTTGGGCACTGGAGATCAATGGAGGTACTTGAGTCAGGGTAGAAAAGCGACTAGATTTTCAAGCCCAAGGAAGTACTCTGGACATAGCGCAGATAACAGGTAGCACAGGGCTCAGGGACAATGAAAGAAAGGCTGCTTAGACCAGACTGGAGGCTGAGCAGGAGCATGGTGTGTGCAGCTGAGGATTTTTAGAAAGTATTGATGTGACTCATCATCAATTGGGTTGGTTCTTTTCCTCTCATTTGCTGAGGGTCTTCATGTCTCACATCATTCTTGACCCTGGAAATTGAAGAGAACCTAAAGCAGAGCCTGTTCGGTTAAATCTTCCTACTCAGGGACGTGGGATGGGGAAAAACAATGTACTCTGCCAGGTGGTAATAAAGTAAGAAAGCCAAGAAAAGCAGGGTTAGAAGATAGAAACTGATTGAAAGAACTATATTTCTATCTATCTATCTATCTATCTATCTATCTATCTATCATACAATAATATACTATACTACACTATACTATACTATACTATACTATACTATACTATACTATACTATACTATAAAGTGGCCAGAAAATACCTCTGCGGTGAGTTTTCTTTAGAGAACAGACCAGAATGGAGGAAAGGTGTGAGCCATGGACAAGCACACACACACACACACAGTTTGAGCACTGGAGTGCTTTAGGTCTTGGTGGCACAGCAATGTCCAACAGGGTTAGAACAGTGTTGATTTACATATTTTTATTTACTAAGACTTTCTCTGCTTATAGAGTATCCGTAGGTAAAATTGCTTCTTTTTAATATGTGATCCAAAGTTCTGACTGATAGAGTCTCCTCTACATTGTTTTCTCTTAGATTTTTGTTTCTTATTCTCCAGTAGCCTTTATCCCATAATGTTGGTTATGCTTTTGTTTGTCGATAGCACATTGTTGGGAATTAAATGAAGACTACTCGTGTCAACTGTCCAAATATTGGAATGATGGATTTGTGGCCTTGCAAACTGCAATTAATGCTGCTATTATACAAGTAAGAAGAGTTCTAATCATTAATGGAAAATAATTCCAGAGGCATCAAGATTTTGATGAAAGATAATATATAATAAATATCATATATATTACATACTATATATCACACATGCTCAGACTTCCATATGTTCCTACAATGAAGAAGTTATGCAAGTGCTGAAATTACATTTAGGCAAAGGAACATTGATTTTTTTTTAACTTTACATTTTTAAGTTGTTATAGAATGACAGGAAATTGCAAAAATAATTTACAAAGCCTTGCCAGTTTCGCCTAAGGCATAACCATAGAACAGTAGTAGGACTGGGATGTTGACACAATAGGTACAATCCCCACAGCTTATTGATAATGTAAAATTTTCTGTACTTTAAATAATGATTTTGCTTGTTTAAACCCTAAACCCTTATTTAGGTCATGACAAATCACTCTGTGATGGAGAAGTTGATGTCAGTTATTGCAATAAATATGAAGACATTGTCTTTTATTTCTAAAGAGTTTCTTCCAAATGAGCTATTTATTTTCTACTGCTTGCTTTACTTCTCTTCATTTATATACTTTGTATCACTTAATGTTACAAAAGAAAGAAAAAAGAGTAAGGAAGTAATGAACATGATGGGTCTACAAGATTCAGCATTCTGGTGAGTATCAGATTCAAGTTATGCAAATGAATAAAAGTGGAAATTAAGAGGAAGTGAAAAGTACTATTGCTCTGGCACATCATGATTTAAACTTGATCCATCAACTACTTTTGTTTTAACTTACTGATTTTTTTAATTCAAATTTACTGTTTGTTTTATTCCCCTCAAACCAAGCACTTTTTGATATGAAAATCTAGGGGCTATTTCTGTGAATATGCCTTCATATCAAGAAAATATTATTGATGTGGACCTGTGAAATGGGAGCTATTTATAGAACAGCTCAGCAAGCCACATGGTCCCTGAAATAAAATTATGTTTAGGGAATTTTAAATTTTCTATGAAGTGTATTTTATTTACAGAGGGAGTTCTCATTCAAAATATAGGAATCATGAACCAGAAAAAGAAGAAAAATGTCTTGAAATAAAAAAGAAAGGAAGACAGTGTCTTTTCATTTTAGAAATGCAAAGAAAGGAATGGGTGGAATGTATTAGGGAAGAAGAAAAGGGGTCTATGTAAAAGGGAACTTCTTAGAGTCCAGGGCAAGCCCTGTAGCCCCCAGAGAATAAATAGCTAGGCCCATGTCAACTTTAGATTAAAATCACATAGGTAAAGAATATTTAGATGTGGAATCATTCTCAGGGTAAATGGTTCCTAGTATGCATGTAAACTAAAACTTAGCAAAGTGAATTTTTATACATGTCCTTAAAACTTAGAAGGAAAAAGTTTCTGAAACGTTTTAAATATAGGCTGTTTATTGGAATACATTTTGTGACAACCTTTTTATTTACTAATGTAATAAATGTAATCACTACTTAAAGTGTGATGCATTTTTTATTATGAAGGTTTTCCTAAGTTTGTTAACACCACCCCTCCCCTCTCAACTCATGGCAATGAAGTTCCTTTTTTCCTAGGTTATGTTTTAATTTCCTCCATTCGTAATTCCCCTACCATGATTTTTCAGTTCCTACCAATAGTAGTTCCCCTCTGCATTCAGGAAGTGCCGTGTGCAGTATGTTTTTTAAAAATGCTGATTTTTCTAACAGTTTGAATCATCCTAATGACATGAAATGTAGAAAGAAGTCAAATAAGCAGGTAACGTGTTCTACTGGGACATGATAATGCAAGTTCCTGTTTTAAATACTCTTGCTATTTTCTTCAGCAATTGAATTGTTATTTGATCAGGCATTTTTATGTAGGGGAAAGAGCTCTGGATGGAGTGAAAGTCTCCCACTTCCTCTCAGCTGTGTAGTTGATTTACTGTGTTGATTTTTAGTACACCCATTAACTAACAGAATAGCAGTTTATTCATCTGCAAAATGAGGAACTTGCCCTAAAAACACCCTATAGGCTTGTTAGATCTGAGATTGAATTCTGTTTCTTTATACCTACCTCATAAAAATGTGAACAGTAGCACAGGGAAAGAAAACAGTGTGAACACTGCATTTATACTATAATTATTTCAGTTTAAGTCAATAGCATTTAAATTTAATATTATATTAAATATATTAAAGTTAGTATAATAACACATTAGATATGATTGAATACAATCTGTTGTGTATTTAAATGTAACCAATTTAAATGTAATATTGTTAGTTAAAATTATTTTTACCATAGTATATATCCATTTAAATAAAGAAATCACATATAGGAATGGCAAGAATGGAGTGGACTTAGGGGAGTTATAAAATTCTATTTTTCTACTAATGTGGAGAATGGAGGTGACTATACCTAAAAATGCTGAAATTGTCATCATTCTCCAATTTTCTATGGTTGTTTAATCACCAGATGTTAAGTTTCCTTCCAATTCTAAAGTTAAAACAATTTGATAATACATAATGCTGAAGAAACAAAAACCTCATCCCCTTTAAATCAGTAGTTTCACCTTAGGGAAAATTTTGTGCATTTTCCCAAGAGAGACAAATCCAAGAATGTTCTAAGCAACATTGCACTCAAAATAAAAATTGGGAACAACTTAAATGTTCTTGCTATTATATATGCAAACAATGAAATATTATACAGCAGTATAAAATATTGTATATGTTGATCGAGAAAGACAAGTTGCAGAGGAATACATGTAAGATGATACTATTTATGCAGTTTTCCTAGTGTTATATGATATGTGCATACAGCGCTGACCCCTAGTCAGTACAGCCATGCCAATGTACTATTAGCAGTATTTTAGTTGTTAGGGTATGTGGCAAATGCAAGGAGAGCCATTGTATTAGTTTTTTTAAAAATATTTTTGTGTTTTTAATATTTCAAAATAAAATTATAGTAATTGAAATATTTTTGTCTTTGTTTAGGCTCTCCTGGGGTTTAATGTATGCTGGGTTCATCATCATTATTTCCATAATCATTACAGTTATCATAATATCTGCCCAAATTATGACCACGATAGGTTTCATGGTCATATTCACACTCTTTTTCTCATATGGTTTATCTTTGGTAAGTTCATACGTTTATTACCAGTTTCTCTGCTTTAGGTCGTAGTTATATGTAACAAAAATTAATGTCTCAGCAGACAAAATAGTTACTTCTTTTATACTGTATGCATGTGTTTGTGTCCGTGTGTGTGAGTGTAAAAATTTATGGGTATGTGTAAAGACAGTGATGTGCCTAAATAAAACTGGACCACTCCATTGTATAAAGGTCTGAATTAAATGATGCACTAAAAAGAAAAAAAAATTTCACTAAGAATATGAAAGACTTTTCTAGATAATTAATGAGGATGTCCTTGGTCCTCTTTTTTTCCTCAAAAGTCTCCCATTGCAGGGCCTCCCCGGTGACACAGTGGTTGAGCGCTGGGCTGTGAATCTGCCCGCAGCCTCTGCAGCGCCAGTTCAATCCCCAGCCGCAGGCGAGGGTTCCACATGGTGTGACAGACCTCTCCTGCCATGCCCGCTGCTTCCCTCAGCAGTGTATTTTGTCAGTCTGCCTGTTCTGCTCCCCGCTCTATTTCTGGTGAATTCTCTTACCTTTCTGCACTCCTGACTGTACCTTGTGCCTGTATAAATAAATAAATAAAATCTTAAAAAAATTAAAAAAAAATGTCTCCCGTTGCATAGTAGATTTTCACATCTCTTTTCCCTCTTAATTGCACCATGTTCTGGCTTCCCACTCTTTTGTGAACAAAAGTCTCTAATTTCTTTCACATTCCAGGTGGTTTTCTGGAGAAGTTGTGTAAGTACTCTTTTTAGTACATTAATTTAGTTTTTCGTCAGTCTTTCCAAAACTGCATTTCCTATCCTTTCCTCAGCTCATTCATTGTCCAGTTATTCCCAACCTTTTCTTAGCCATAGAAGCCTAACTTAAGAGTAGCGCATGTAAGGATCCTCTTTACAAAGGAACTGAGAGGAGTGAGTGTAATTCCACTGTAATATTTTCTTTATTGTCTCACTGATAAATATTTGTTATGATATAAAAATTCATATTTTATTATGCTACTCATGATTCTCAAATATAAATAAGAGCTAGATAATTTTTTTTCTTTCAGTTAGCTTTGTCATTCCTGATGAGTGTGTTGCTGAAGAAAACTGTCCTGACCAGTTTGGTTGTGTTTCTCTTCACACTCTTTTGGGGGTGTGTGGGGTTCACTACCTATTATAAACAACTTCCTTCATCTTTGGAATGGATTTTAAGTATTTGTAGCCCGTTTGCCTTCACTGCTGGAATGACTAAGGTAAGAGCATAGTTCATTGGTTTATTATTAAACCTTCCAACAAATTTGATCCTTCATGACTTCATCATTATTAAATTTTTTTTAATTAAAAGCTTTTATTCTAAACTATTCTACTCAAAAGCTAAACTTGAAAATGTTATTTATTACAGTGTAGAAAAATTAGCATCTCAGGAAATTTGAGTAAGAAAATCTTGAATAAGATTTTCCACACTGAAGATACATTTTCTTGCTGAAGTGCTTTTGTCTCATTATTTTCCATATGCAAATATTTAGCTTCTTTTCTCTTCACATAATGAAAGCATTCTGCTAGTTTATTAAAAATTGTTATGCAAGTTTCTTTTTGTAACCTCAAATATGAAAACTTAAGATGTAAATATAGTTTAACAAATGCAAAATAAACAAAATTAATCAAGAATAGATCAAGAAAAAGAACTTTGTCACAACCCCAAAAGTTCCCCCAAATACTCTAAAGGTAAAAATTTTGTAATTACTTGCTTCCTTGCTTTTTATTATCACCTCAGAATATGTTTCCTAAGTATAAATTTTAGTTTAGCCTATTTTCAACATTATAGAGGTAATATTGTACAAAGTCTATTATTAAAAATCTGACTTTTTCTCTCAGCCTGATGTTTTTAGATTTCATCTATAGATTATATGACGCTATAGTATAGTGTTATGTGGCATTTTGTTGTGTGACTATGCTATCAATTTTCCTATTTATGGACAAAGTATTTTCCAGTTTTTCACTATTATTATCAATAACTGCATAAAGTCTTACACATATTTCTTAATGAATATGAACATTGTGTACTATTTGGTATATGTTGTCAGGGTACAAAGAAGATCATCCCATATTTCTCCAGAGATATGTAAGCTGCCAAATAATCAAACAAGCATCAAACACATGGATAAGAGAAAAGAAAACCAAAAAGAAATTTACTAATAACATTTAAAATTTCTGTATAGAAAGGAGAGACCTAGTATGTTGGAGGAACTCACCTCATGGCTTCATATACCGTCTTAAACAGCCTAACCAAGACAAAAGAGGTTGGGAGGAAGAAAGGGGGAGGTCAGTGAGGGAGCTTACCAAGGAAGGCACAGTAAACAAATATAGGCAGATTAAAGCTTTGCCTTATCCAGTCAAAGAACATGAGGAGATTCGGTCTCCCCAATACCGTGTGAGGGACATCGTTACAGAGAGACTTTCACATGCTGATGTCTTTTTCAAAAGCAGCATCAATCCAGCCTGAGAGCCTTTCCACGAATTAAACCTTTTAACAAGGATATATTTTGGGGTGATAGATTTTTGCTCCCTTATAATATCTAGGAGATGGATAATGGTACTTAAAATATGTGCATCTCAATCTTCGTAGGGGGGCACTACCAAATATTTTTCCAAAGCGGTTGTATGAATTTTTGCACCAGTAGTGTTTCAGAGTTCTAGTTGCTCCAAATTTTCAACAACATTTGGTATTATCAGTCTTTCAAATTCTAGTCACTCTTGCAGATATGTAATGATTTATCATTGTGATCTTATTTTTCATTTTCCTGCTTATTAAAATTGAATACCTTGTCTTATGCTTAGTGGCTTTTTGTTTTTTTTTCTTTTTGTCTCTCAACTCTTTTCCCCATTTTTACTAATTTTAATCTTTTTTTGTTGTTTTGTAGGAATTCCTTATATATGCCAGATATAAGACAATTTTCACTTGTTACTGACACACATAGTGTCATAATGGTGATTTTAATGAACAGAGGTTCTTAATTTTAATGTAGAATGTTTTTCTATCTTCACAAAATCATGGCATATACCAAGATTTTAAAGATATTCTCCTGTGTTTATGCTGGGAGCTTAATTGATTCTATCTTTATATTTATATATAAAATCCATTTCAAAATAACTTTTGTGTGTTTATAGGTAGAGGCATTATTTGTCTTTTCACATGATATCCTATTGTGTCAACTCCACTTATTGAAAAAACATCCTTCCCTGGAATGAATTACAATCTCAACTCAATTAAGAATATATTAACCCATCTGTCTACCTATGTGCTGTTGCCACATTGTCCTAATTTCTTTGCTTTATAATAGGTCTTGACATCTTATAATAATTTTACAACTTTATTTTCTTTTTTCAAAAAAATCTTTTCTTTTCCAGGTTGTTTGCAATGGTATAAATTTAGAATTTACTCACCAAGTTATACATACAGATTGTGCATAAAGCTGCTGAGAGTTTGGTGCTGCTGAATTTTCAGTCAAGTTGAGGGAAATTGACCCTTTTTTTTTTTTGGTCATGAAGATTACATATCATTTGTACCATTCATTTTCCCTTAGTAATTGTTTTAGTTTTCAGTATAGTCCGGCATATTTTTGGTTGACTTACTCAAAGGTTTTCAATGCTTTTGATGCCATTATAAATATTATAGCATCTGTGTTTAAATTCGTATTTCTGAATGCTTGTTGTTAATGTAGAAAGATGTAAATGATTTTCTGCACACTTATTATATTCTTTTATAAAATCAAGTCCTTTTCTAGGTTTATCTTTGAGTTTCCTTACATATAATCATGTTGCCAACATAAAATGATGGTTTAATTTTTCCTCTTGTAATCCTTATGCCATTTATTTTTCTTGCCTATTGCACAGAGCAAGACTTCTGCTACAATATTGAATAGAAATGCAAGCAAAGAAAAAAGCTTTCAGCATTTCACAGTTGAGCATGATTTTTGGTGTTGGTCTTCACACCTCTAAATTCATCAGATTAAGAAAAACTTTTTATCTTAGTTTGTGAAAATACTTTATTATAAATGGATATTAACTTTTATCAAATGTTTATTTCTTCAAATATTAAAATGACCACATTAATTTCTCCTTCAATGTATTTTATGTTGAACTACATTGACTGACCTTCAGATGTTGAAGCAGGCCTGCTCTCAACTTTGAAATGCTGACATTTTAACATAGAGAAGTTGTGGAGTATCTAGGGTGAGGAAATGGACTTCAAATCTGGACTTCCTGTATTCTAATTTCAATTTTGTCACTCCTCACTATGTGATTTTTTAACTTCATATAGTTAGGCTACTTAAACTCTCTGTGCTTCAGTCTCATCATATGTGAAATACAGATAAAAATAATCAGTCCTACTTCCTAGAGTTATGATGAAGATTACCTGGGGGAAATATAAAAAATACTTAGCACAGTGCCTAGGACATGGCAGCTATTTATATGACAAAATTATGAGTATAAATCTTATATTTAAGAAAAGAGGTAAATTTTCCTATCGATATCTTAAAATGCTTCAAATTGTTCTTATTCTTTCTAAAATTTGTATTTCTTTGTTGTATATAATAGGTATTTTATATTATGAAGATTTACAAGAATAAGCACCTAAATTATAACTTAAAATTCTTGTTTTTAGAACATTGCTTTTTCAAATCAATATTTCCTTCTTATATTACTTTGATATCTACAAAATATAAATTATTTCACTAATACCTTCATTATAAGAGCTTCTTGAAAAAGTTACTTTTTAAAATGATTCTCCTTAATGTTACACTGAATTACTTTTATTTACTTAAATATTAATTGTTATTTTTGTTTGAATCTTAGATTATGCACCTGGATTATACAACAAATGGCATAAGTTTTTCTGACTCTTCAGGAGACTCATATATAATGATAGCAATTCTTGCCATATTGGCTTTTGATGCTCTATTCTACTTGGCATTGGCATTATACTTTGACAAAATCTTACCTTGTAAGTAGCAGTGGATTTTTGTCATAATTCTATAGATATTGATCACACTCAAGATTTTTTCTTAAGGTTATGTAAATATATTTTAAGAAATGAAGAAAAACAAATATTTCCCATCACAAGCTAAATGAGTTCTTTATTTCACCTTTATAGTTTTAATGGTCTCAAGGAATTTTTAGGTAAAAATGTATTCTTCTGACTTTAATATAATACACCTAATAGTTAATACAGCAATGATAGTTACAATGTGAATTATAATTTTGTTTCTTTTTTCAAGTACCCTAAAGCATTTCCAAGCATTTCCTAATAAAATTTTCTTCTTCTTATAAGAATGAGGGATGGTTGCAAACATCTGAGCACAGTTAGAAAGAAACTCAGACACAATATAGTGAGGTCTTCCTCACTGTGCCCTGTTTCTGGATGAAACACTTGAGATGTCCATCCTCGAAGGAAATAGCAAAAGGAAAATTAGAGAGGAAACTTGCAGCATTATTCTGAGCTTTTATATATATTAATATATTTGCAGCATTGTATTAGATTTTTATCTTGCAAACAATGAGAGAATTTGTATAAGTCCAGAATTCCTTCACACATAATGGAATTAGAAGACTTTTCTTCCATATACTATCTTATCTTATTTTTCAATGTCCCTTCCATTTGGATTGGATTTCAGTTTGTCTTGATATATATCTATGTATTTATTTCTCTCTGTCACTTCTGATTAGTGCAGGATGACACTAATAACAAACACTGCTCATTGTTTTAAAATCTGGAAAATGATCATCTGTTCATCTTGAATAATTAGAAATTCTTGCCCTTTTGATTCACAGAGCACATAGATTTCAGTATTGTGTTCACTCATCTGTTGTGGTCAAGTACTTTCTTAAATTCACAAGCATGTTTCCAATTATTTCTACGTGCCAGTTAAAACTTTTTTCTCAGGTGTTTGACTTGATTCATTCTGCCAACTGCCTTTTTGATCAAACTTTGATTTGTCCTTTGTCAAAAGTTCTATTATACTGTGTGACTTTTAGGATGATATGTTATTTCCTCTGAATTCTCACTGTTTACTGTATTATCACATCTTCTCAGTGATAGGAAGTTAGAAGGGAAAGAATTTCTCTACAGTGATTAAAAACCCAAGACTGAACGAAGCTTCTCTGCTTATAGTTCTGATATTGTTGTTGTGATATTTTATTGCCTCTTGATTAATTAGATGGAAATGAGCGCCGTTATGCTCCACTATTTTTTCTGAACTCATCGTCTTGTTTCCGACGCAAAAGGATTGGTAATAAGGTCATCAGAAAGGAGACAGATCTTGAACATGCTCCTAATGATTATTTTGAGCCGGTATCTCCAGAATTCCGAGGAAAAGAAGCCATCAGGTGATCTCACATACTAATATATGGGAGCAAGGCTAATCAGTTATTAACCAACGACCAGCTGAGCCTGCAGCAAAACACTGAAGAACAACTTGCTTTTGTGGATGTCACTTGGAGCCCCAGAGCCATCACCCTAGCATGTTTCTTACCTGCTACTTGAAAGGGAATTTCTCTTTGCCTAGTTACAGATAATGTTACCATATCACTTTCCACTCTGTCATCCTCCTTGATCTTGTCTCTCGCCCCCCACCTCTTACATATAGATATGCTCTTTTCTCTCTTTGACTCCTTTCTTCCTTGGTGTTATCTGTTTTACATGGAGTGATGGAAGAAGTAAGAAATTTGGACTCCAGTTCTCAAGTTTGTCATACCACATGCCCCTCTCATTTGATGTATAATCTTGGACTCTGTCTCAGTCTCCTCTATGATGCAATTAATTTTCAGAGATGCATTTAATTTTCACAAAAATCTTGTGAGACACTTTTATTTTGCCCATTTAAAAAATGAGAAAAGCGAAGTACTAAAAGGTTAAGTCTGTTGCCTAATGTAACACAGATAAATGAGGAACTGGGATTGGAATCCCATCTGGCTCCTGAGTTTATGCTCTAAACATCTGGCTACTCTATAGAGATGCCAGGAAGTGAAGGGAGGTGAATAAAATAGAACTGAAGCTGGGAAGTGAAATATTTCCCTCTATGACAAATACAGAGTGACCTTATGCACCCAAATTATGTCCTTCTAATTCTGAGGGCAACAGCCTTTCTCTCCCAGCTCCATAGAAAACATTTATCCGAAAGACAAAGAACAAAAGAGGAATACTGAAATCATTAGTGGCGAAAGAGTGCAGTTAAGTGAGCTGACCTGTCCGAGAAAAACTGCCAAGAGACTAGAGGAAGTGAGGATCATTACAGAACATTCTCTTTTTCTAAGCAAAATCCTAATAATTTTTTGTAACCTTCTAGACATTTATTTTCCATCTCAAGAGAAGCAACAGAAAATAATACTTTACCTTTCTATGTAGAATGGCTTTAACATCTTTTATCTCAAAGGAAGGCACTGATGGCACCTAAAACTCTATCTAGCATTGTTCCTGATCTGTTGTTACTTTAGATACTGTTGTGACTTCTGTGTTGGCTAAGGAAGTAACTCTTTTGTCATTTCAGAATCAGGAATGTTAAAAAAGAATACCGAAGAAGGTCTGCAAAGATTGAAGCATTGAAAGGTAGAGAAAAACATTTCATTGTTTTTATTCACTTTTTAATAAAAAGAATGGGAAAAAATGAAGGAAAACTTTGAAAATATGGAAAAACAAAAGAAAAAAAAGAAAAGAGATATAATCTAATTCCATCATCTGGAATTTGACCTGTTTAATACCTGGATGTGAAATCCTTCCAAATGTTGCATTACAAATTTACGAAAATGGTTTGTACAAATGACAATTGTGATTTCTCTTTGTTTTTCAACATGAATTCATGATAAACAATATTTTATTTTTTTGCATGCTGAGGAAGGAAATCTTGACTTAAAATACATAAATTATGTTTTATACTAGCAGGGAATTTGCATAGTTTCCATGTTCTGTGAGATTAAGACAAAATAAGCTGCAGTTTTGATCATGGATTATATGTCACAAGTCACTGCCCTGTGACATAGTTTACAATGTCAGTGAACCAATTTATCTGATACTGCATATTCTCACAAATGTAGCTTTTTATAACAAACATTTAAATAAGCATCAAAATAAGTACCCATGTTTCATAGAGAATAGCATGTTTTAAATAATAATAATTTTTAGGAGGGAGTTGAATGAGTTTTACAAGCAATTGAGAACTTAATAATTAGCAAAGAAAAACCATAGATCCCCCCAAAAGGTTGATAGTTTGCTGTGTATTTGCTTAGATTGTTTTCTGACAAATGCAGCACCCCTCTACTTGCTCTTCCTTACTCCTTTGAGATTCACTATGTATTTCGACCATTTAACATGCTTATCAGTATACATGTTCTCTCTCCAGATTTTTCTCATCGAATACTATGTAGATTTGGCTTCTTCTTAATTTTAACCACAGAGAGATTGAAATATTTTTAAATTTATCATTTCAGTTTCCAGAGCACCTTCTGAACTGCTTCTACACATATCAGTGACTGAGTTGCTTCTTATGTTTAAACATCTTAAACTTCTGCAATAATTTCTTCTGTTTTCAACAGTAGCAGAATCTTAAAAAGATTAAAAGGAATGAGCAACCATACATTAAAAACAAACATGAATAACAGAGCAAATTGGAGTGATTCTGGAATGATAGGGCCTGGGAGGAAGGACAGGGCACCATACCTCGCATCTGAATCTGCACACACGCAGAGCACAGGCTGCACAGACATGCTCTGTGACTAATGATCTGTTTTCTTGGACTGAAACTCTTGCTTTGAACTGAGATTCCTGACCAGGTGACACCATCTCAGCCTGCTCCTCCCCATGCACCTAGTTCTTCTTATGACATTGGACACCTCAGGATGTATATTTAAAATCCCTTATCTGGCCTCCCTGGTGTCCTTGGGGTTGAGTCTCAGCACTATTAAGGTATGGCCGGCCACTGCGGCCTGAGTTCGTTTCCTGGCCAGGGAGCTGACCCACATGGAGCAGCAGACCCCTCCTGTCTCCTGTCTGCTCCCCTCAGCAGTGTATTTCAGTAGATCCACTTTTTCTGCCACCCACTCTGTCACTGGTGAATCCTCTCATCCCCTGCACCTTTGGACTATACCCCATCTTTTATGCATAAATAAATAAAATAAATCATTAAAAATATTACTGGTAAGTTCAAGTGACATGCCTTATTTTTATTTAATGCAATTATTCTTTTTTTTAAAGACACATTTATTTAGACTCATAATCAGACTATTACATTTAACAATCAATAGCATGGGTGCAAAAAAAAAAGATCCTACATTAAACCCTGTGCTGGAATTCATTTCACGGGTCATTTTCAAGATAACTAGTGCTACTTTTTTTCTTATCCTTGAATATACTCTTTTTCCATCTTAAAGAAATCCATAAATTTTACTAATGTACTTTTTTAGTTGTCCCAATATTAGAAATTGTTTAATCTTTCTGGTGAATCTGAAAGACCATTTCATGCATCTTTATTACTTATTTTTACTTTGGTCCATTTTAAAAAGGCTTCTATTCTATTCTGTTGGTCAGTGTATGTGTCCTGGACTAGTAACATACTAATTAATTATTATATTGATTTTTATATTTCTCCAGTGTATTTTAACACATTGTGTCAAGACTAATCATACTTTTCATTAATTTTTCTTAATGATTTGAGTTTATTTTTCCAATGATCTTTAGAACTTCTTCATCAAATTGTAAGTGAGGGTTTTAATGAATTAGATCAAAATAGGAAGAATTTTCTCTTTACATAAATTATCATTACCAACACACTGAGTAGCTGAATAAACTGAACCTTTTAGAGTTTAGTTTTATCTGAGATCATTCAGATAGAAAATGGATGAAGTGGAATTGCAGGCCCAGTCACAATTAATTTCAGCATTGTTTGAAAGTGGTTACATAATTTAATTGGAAGGACTGATCTTTTAAATATAATGTATTATAAGATTCTTAAGAATTTTATCTTGCTCTGGCCAACAACTTTCCATCATGAAGCTAGTTAAGTGATTCTTTTATTGAGATGTGAATGTAAAAAGTTTATAACAAAAGAATAGAAAAATGGGCATTGGGAAAAGTAAATTATTGGTAATGTATTTTAGAAGTTAATTAATGCCATAAAAAATGCTTATGGTTTAATATCTGAAAAAAAAGACTATAAAAGAATAGATTTTGATTAAAGTTTCTAAATATATATGTATATTTACATATTTATATGCACATGCAAATCTACTGGAAGTAAGTGTATTACAAGGTTAATATTTGTAATTATGGTTAATTTAATCTTATCCTCTAAGTAATTATATTTATTTTTCAAACATTCTACAGTAAACATAATTATTTTAGCAACCAGAAAATATTGATTTTTTTTTTTACTTTTGAAGTATTTGACAATACAAAACTAAAATAGTCTTGCTCTGTTTTTAGTATCAGCCCTGCCTAATGCCCTTTATTTATAATGTTGATACTTCATTCTACAAACAGGTTTGTTCCTGGACATATATGAAGGTCAAATCACAGCATTTCTGGGTCATAGTGGAGCTGGCAAGTCTTCATTACTAAACATCCTTAATGGGTTGTCTGTTCCAACAGAAGGTGAGCAAAAAGATATCTGAAGGGCAAGATGTCTGATAATTGAATCAGGTCATAGGCATGCCTCTCTTGTTTTAATGTTTAAATTTGACTGCATACGAGAAAATAATACTTGTTTTTCTGAATTATCAAACACAGTGATTTTGAATGTATTTTGTATTTCCCCAATTTTTATGAAATTCAGTATATTGATTCTACTTTCTCAGGGCAAATACACTACTCATGTGGGAAAAATTGGTAGTTGTTGAAAAACTTGGAGTCATTATTTTAGACATTTGTGAATACATGTCAATATTTTCCTAAGTAAGATCTTCAAGCATTAATAAAACCTGTTATCTTGACAATGTTATTTTTAACTTTTATTCTTAGGATCAGTTACTGTCTACAATAAAGACCTCTCTGAAGAGCAAGACTTGGAGGAAAACAGAAAGATAACTGGCTTTTGTCCTCAATTCAATATTCATTTTGACATGCTCACTGTGAAGGAAAACCTCAGGCTGTTTGCTAAAATAAGAGGAATTCAGCCACAGAAAGTGGAACAAGAGGTAGACAGGCTTGCTGGGATTAGTTTACCTGCCAACCACTTGCCAGTTAAATCATGACCTCAAATTCCCCTCAGTATTGTACCTGCCCTGTTATGAATACAATTTAGACAAGGAGGGGCCTCCCCGGTGGCGCAGCGGTTGAGCGCTGGGTTGCGAAGCTGCCCACGGCCTCTGCGGCGCCGGTTCGATCCCCGGCTGCTCCCCAGCCACCGGAGGAGGGTCCCACATGGCGCGCAGACCTCTCCTGCCGCCCGCTGCTCCCCTCAGCAGTGTGCTTCGGTCCTTCTGCCTGCTCTGCTCCCCGCTCTGGCTCTGGTGAATTCTCTCACCCTCCCGTGCTTCTGACTGTACCCAGTGCATGTATAAACAAAAACAAACAAACAAACAAGTAAATAAATAAAATAAAAAAAAAATGCCTCTATAAAAAAAAAAACAATTTAGACAAGGAGGCCCTATGAAAAATAGCTACTGTTACAATGAACAATTAAAATTACATAATGTGGATCAGCTGGTATTTCAAGCTTTGCATGTTTTCTTGTTTAGGTACAAAGAATTTTATTGGAATTGGACATACAAAACATTCAGGATGATCTTGCTAAGCTCTTAAGTGAAGGACAGAAAAGAAAGCTGACCCTTGGTATTGCCATTTTAGGAGATCCTCAAGTAAGTGAGATCATGCAAGTGGAGGAAAACAGATTGACTATCAATTAAAAGTTAAGCTCTTCTTTTGCCACGAGAAATAGTAGCACTTTCATTATAACATATCAAAAGAAACTCACTCTTCTTACTGTGTATATTAGGTATATTGGGCATAAATAGTTGCAGCATCATTACTATCTTTTGTTGTTTCTAAGCTGCCATGTAGAGGTAGTTAAGGTGGGAGAGACACTCGTTTTGTATCTTTTCACCCTGTAGGTTTTGATATTAGATGAACCAACAGCAGGACTGGATCCCTTTTCAAGGCACAGGGTCTGGAGCTTCCTCAAAGAGCGCAAAGCAAACCGGGTGATTCTCTTGAGTACCAATTTCATGGATGAAGCTGACCTCCTGGCTGGTAATTATGGTGCTTTAATGTTAGTAGCAAATAAAGAATTTGGGAAATGTTTATTCCCATAGCAAGAGATCTACCATACTCACCTCTCTGCTCCAGTGTTCTATGTGCTGTAGAGGATGGCAAAAGCCCACTCCCGCTGTAAACTTCCTTGCCATCTGTGCATTGGGTAGGTTGTGATCTCTAATAAAAAATTGTGATTTTTTTTTCAGACCAGCTATTGGTCAATTTAAATATCTGAATCTTTAGCACAGATTTTTTTTAATGTCGTGTGTGTGTATAGAAGAACTGGGGTATAGGCCAGAGGTGTGGGGATGAGAGGATTCACTAGAGACAGAGTGGGGAGCAGAACAGGTGGATCAACTGAAATACACTGCTGAGGGGAGCAGCGGGGAGACAGGAGAGGTCTGCTGTGCCATGTGGGTCAGCTCCCTGGCAGAATTCAAACTCAGGCCTTAGTAGTGATAGCACTGAGACTTAACCCCTAGGCCACCTGGGGAGCCCTTTAGCATAGATTTGGTTGAAAAATACCCAATTCATTCATTCTTTAGCATCCAGAGTAGAAAATATGCCTGGAGAATTGTTTTGTTTTTTCTTTTGCAAAAGCATAAAGGAGGGCACTGAAAAAGACTGGAATCCATCAGCTCATTTTAATTGCATGCATGTTATTGCATATTTCAAACATTCAAATGTTCATTAGCTTTAGTCTTGCCACAGAACACTTCTGAGCTTTGACTCCTTACTTAGACTTTTGAGAGCATGACGAAATGGCTCCTAATATCCTTGACTCTTGCTTCTTTTTTCACTTAGATAGAAAAGTAATCATGTCCAGCGGGAGGCTGAAGGGTGCAGGCTCCTCTGTCTTTTTGAAGAGAAGATGGGGTCTTGGCTATCATTTAAGGTAAAGATTTTGGAGACAGACTGGAGCTATCTTGCGTACATAAAGTTCAGTACAAATTTTTCAGCACTGACTTGGAAAAAGTAGCATTTGTGAGAGAATCAGCCTGTGGCACTAATGGATAGTGCTTCCTAAATGTTTTTCCTCCATTCCTGCCTCTTTATATCCTTACTAATGCTAATGACAGGTAAAGCTTCAAAGTGGTAAGCCCAGGGAGACGGATGCCCACAAGGCTACTTCATGGACCACTTTGGCCAAGGAGCTGTTCTGTGTAGCCCTTTAAGCTTCTACCTTCTTCCCACCCTCCATTTACCTCAGCTGATCCAGAAAAATTCCATAATATGTCTTCATTTTTGGCACATCATCAGATAATTTCCAAAGCTGGTGTCAAAAGTGGGAGTGAAGTTGGCAGTAGAGAGTGAAGAAATTGCATCTAACAAGAAAGGCTAAAAAACTTTAAAAATGAAACAACAACCCACAGCCAAAGAAAACACACATGTAGGCCAAATTTCCTTCTTCACTGCTAATCCCTGATACCTTCCCAGTATGCTGTAATAATTATTTCCCTGGAAAGTCTATTCTGCCTCCTGCTTTCACCTCCTTCATCTATCTTCATACTTGATAAATACTTTCAATTATATGCTGTATTCTTTGGTGTATTTGTAGTTGTTCTGAGTTTACACAGCTTCTCTGTATAGATCATAAGATTTTTTTCAAAACAATGACATTATTACTACTGTTAGTTCTTCATTTTGTTTGTCCCATAAAGTCCAGTAAAAGTAGTACTCAAAGGAGAGATATTCAATAAGAGCTCTTCTCTCATGTTAGTGATGGACAAATACAAATGAATTGTCTTTTCTTTTAAATATTAGTTTGTACAGAAATGAGATATGTGATCCAGAAAAAGCCACATCCTTCATTAATCAACATATCCCTGATGCTGTATTAAAAACAGAAAGCACAGAAAAGCTTGTGTATACTTTGCCTTTGGAAAAGACAAATAAGTTTCCAGGTAACTTAAATATGATTTCTATGGATGCCTCTTGGGAGCGGATGTTCATATTATTACTATAATCTTCATCGTTTCATGGATTTGGGTTTCATTTTAGGTGGGGTTCCCCAGAAAGCAGAACTTGAACTGAGGATTTTCGAACTAGTCATTTGTTTGGTAACTGATGCCTGGAAGCACCAGTAGGAAACAGGGGGAAGCTGGGGAAGTCTGAGTTACTGAGCAAGTTATTGCCATAAGCAGTGGGGAGAAATACTGCTGGGGATATAATAAGTGAATATCAATAACTGGACGTAGAGTTGTATCCCTGCAGGATAGAGCTGGGGTGCTGGTCATCCTTCCTTATCCATTACTGTTCATGAGGTGCTTCCAGGAGCTTTGATTTTCTGACCCTTCTGACTTGTGTTCAATATGAGCTGAGCACCCTTCAAAGTAAAGGAAAAACTGCCCTCAGGCAGATTTACTGCAGGTGTAAGAGCAGGAGATGAGGGGTAAAGCATTAAGGCGTATGCCACAGGTTCCCTTTCCAATTTGGTTTAATGTGTGCATTCATTTCACAGAGAAGAATGGAGTTTATTCCACAAGGTCTTCACCATAGTTTTGCATCCTGCTGGGTAGCTGTACCAAGTAGGCTTTTTTGATAAGGAGTCCTAATTGCTGACCCTTTGTACGATGCTTACTATGAGTCAGGTGCTGTTCTTATGAGTTCATATATATCGATTTACTTAGTCCTCTCAAATGGTCTATGAAGTGGGTGCTATAATTTTCTCTGACTTATAAATGAGGAAATGTACCTTGGTCTTTTCTGATTAATAGCTTCCTTTGAGTTTAAACATTAAGTTTAAAGAGGTAGTTCTCCTGCTCACCTGTGACTGTGCAGGTGCCTCTCTTTAACTCCTCCGTAATAGACATGTCCAAGGTTTTAGGGATACACAATTAGAGATATGAGTTCCTACTCTCATGAAGCCTACATTCCATTGGGTGGACAAGTGGACACAGACAATAAAGCAAACTGTATAACAATCGTACAATAAAATAATAAAGAAGGCCGTATGGGTTAGAGAGATGTCTGGTGTGGGGCTGTGATTTGTATAGTGTGGTCACAGGTGGCCACAGAAGTTCTTGAATGGTCAGGGGCATTCCAAGCCGAGGGTACAGTGAGGGGGGAAGTGGCAAGTGGGGGTGGTGGGCTGTAGGAATAGCAACTTGCTCATGTGGAGCTTTGGAGGCTGTTGTGTGGTCTCTGAGTTATTTTAAATGCATGAAGGAACCACTGAAAGTCACTAAATGGAATACTGATGTGCTGTGACTTACATTTTCCTTCTCTGGATATAGAGGGACAAGAGATTGTCCCTGCATGTGGGAGAGCAACTACATGAACTTTTCAGAGATTAGGTAATAGGTTATCGTGATGGGGATACCGTGGTGTGGGGTGAGAAATGGGTAGAAGTGGGTAGATCTGAAACACATGTGGAGATAATGCCAAAGAATCTTCCTGATGGCCTCTGGGTGGAACATGAGGAAAAATCAAGAGGGACATCTAGAATTCTGCCTTGGTCATTGGAGAAAAGGTGGCGTTATTATTGTGAAACAATAGAAGAGGCAGCTGGATAGGATGGAGAAGGAGAAATTAATGTTCTACATTGGAAATATTTGTTTTGACATGTTTGTACATTTTAAGCTGAGACTTAACCCCTAGGCCACCAGGGAGGCTCCTTTGCATCATCTTTTAAATAAGTATTAATCTGCTAGATTGAGTTACTGATGTGTATATCAAATGTCTCTGCTGCCCCAGACCTTTTCTCTGACCTGGATAAGTGTTCCAGCCAGGGAGTGATGAGTTACGACATTTCCATGTCAACTCTGAGTGAAGTCTTCGTGAAACTGGAAGGAACATCAGCTATCAGACAAGGTCAGGCCATTTGTAGAATTCACAGAACATCTATTTCCAAACAACCATGAATCAATTTGCTTTATAGTTATGTATTATTTATAATGGTTTTTATATGATTCACCCCAAAGAATGTGACAAATTCCAAATTTGACTCTGCTGTCAGGGAAGGGCTGCCATTGTTTCCTAACATCATTACCAGGACTGAACATAGATTCCATCTTGGGAAATACCAGATTGCTCTCTGGAAGCTGTTGCCTTCAATTTTAGCATTTTCTCTTATCCCCAGATATTCTCTGTTACTCTGAATCCTTTGAGAATGAATGTGAAAGGCTCTCAATCCTGGTCATGAAACCTGAGCAGAGATTTCTTAGCTTGTTAATATAAAAATTCTACTAAGGTGTTAATGGGGGAAATCGTGGGAACATCTCTTGTGTATTTTAATGGGCAATGAGGAGAAGAGTTGTAATTTATGGGGTCCTTATGCTTAACACCTTGATCAATGTGTGGCTATATTGTACTACCTTCCTACAGTAACCAGCCTTTCCACCCAGTGTCATTGGTGCTGTTTGACATGTGACACTAACAGCAGCTGAGTGATTTTCTCCAGATCATTACTTTAAGTCCCCATGTGAGAATCAGAGATAGCTCTGGACCTTTCAGAGCTGGTAATCCTCCACCTACTAAATTATTGATAGCTCACAAGCAGACATTTAGGCATCAATGCTTGGCTATTTCTATGGAGAATATGGCTTGGACTTCCTCAGAATCTTGTTACATATGGAACCTTCTCTACCTTTTGAAAAACTGGCCATAGTGAATTAATGAATTTTCCTTTTGGTATGAATTCAGCCTGTCTTATCTCTGTGTTTATTGAATCTGGATGTCATAAACATAATTTGTTTCTTATATTGTTTGTTTCATAACCACAAATATTCTAAAGCAATTTTTCATATCACTGAAAAAGAGAAAACTGATGAATGGCATTACTGATATATGTGTACATGCAGATTTTGAACAAGCAGAAATGATAAAAGACACAGAAAACCTGCACAAAACACAGTCAGTTCGTTCTGCTCTCCCTGAAATGCAGAAGCCTGTAACGGACATGGGTTTGTGGAGAATGCAGGTCTGTGCAGTAGCTTGGCTCCGTTTCTTGAAGTTAAAACGTGGAACAAAAGAGCTTTTGACTCTGTGAGTATCCGAGCACTGTGGCTTTGTTACGTAATGAGTTTCAAAAACGGGAAAAACTGAAAGAGAATTTTAAACTAGAATACAGTACCCAACATTCCTGCCTGAGGGTGGGAAAAATGAGCATTTGATTTTGCTGCCAGTGGGAATCCCTGTATGTCAGCCCTCCATCAGCCTTACGCTAATGTCTACTTCGTTTCGGTGGCTTGATAGGCTGGTGTTTATGGAGCAAAACCTTTTGGTGCTCTGCAGCATGCTAAAGTATGGCTTTCAGGATGTTAGCACCTGTGATGGTGGTTGGCATCGAGCAGAATTGGCATCCAACAATATTTACACAATGTTTGACTAAAGAAATACAGCAGCTGTAGACTCACATAGTCATCGTTCTATCCTGGTAGGTTGTTGGTCTTTGGAATTGCAGTGTTCCCTTTCATTATGGAAAGTGTGCTTGAAGCTACACTGATTGACCAGAAAAGTAACTGGGAATTTAAACCTGAACTGTATTTTCTCTCTCCTGGACAACTTCCCCAAGATCCTCGGAGCAGCCTGCTGATCATCAATAACACAGGTGAATAGAAAGACAATATTCAAGACATCGTTTCTACTGTTAAGTAGCACCTCTGGGGAAATAGAGCAGATTATAAAGAAAAAAATGTGCACTTTGTCTAGGGTTACTTTAGGCCCTTCCCCGGATAAAATTTCCTGGAAAATAACTGTAGGGACTTGTTTGTCTCCGGGAACAACTATAGCTGCTGGTGGTGTCTGTGGGACCTGGGGAGGAGCTGTGGTCACCTTGTCCCAGGGGTAGTTAGCCAGTCCATGAGCCTGACCAGTGTATGATTTAATTAGTAGAATTTGGAGGGGTAACTTGTTTCAGGGGCCAATATTATCATCATGCCTCACATGATCTTTTATGAACAGTGACATTCAATTTGTATGTGGTTTCTTTAAAAAATTTGACACCTATGCTGTTGCATTTATATGTACTTCTGTTACTGATTTCTTACTAGAATCAAATATTGAAGATTTCATACAGTCGCTGAAGCATCAACACTTACTTTTGGAAGTAGATGACTTTGAAAACCGAAACGGCACGGATGACTTGTCATACAACGGTGCCATTATTGTGGCTGGGAAACCCAAGGTGTGCTGGTCTCTGACCTCTTGTTTTTGCTTTCTTTGAAAAAAATGTTAATGAAATGCTACATTTTAACTTTTAAAAATGGCAAGCTTGAACCCAGTTAATATACAGCAACTTGACTCGAAAACATTTTGCGTCATTAGTGAATAATTAAGCTGTGAAGTTCAAATATATTTTTATGAAACATTTTCTGTCCAGATTTTTGAATGAGATGATTTCTACATTTGTTTAAAATTAGTTAAATGTAATATTATTCAGAAGCCTTTGACTTTGTCATTACCAATCAACATAATGATGAATTTAAAGAATCTTACCCCATATCCCCCAAAATAATTTTATATTTTGAGGAAACATAAGACAGTATAGCAGCCCAATGGAAACAGAGAGAACAATGTTTTCCATCTACAATTTCAACATGTTTCAATCTGGTTAAAAGGGAATAAGCAACAGAGCTTCTTCCAGGAACAAGATTATTAAAAATGCAGCCTAATTGCAAGTAAAACTCGATTTTAAATTCCAATGAAAAACAGGGAGCCAAATTAAATAAAACTACTTTTGTATTTCTCATGATAATGGAAATAAAAACAAATGGAATGGATTTGATAATGGAAATAAAATCAAAAGTCTCTTAACATATACCTTTGGAGTCAGCTCTACCTGAATGAAGTACACTAGAACAACATGCAACCTTTGTGCCAGCTGTAGGAACCTGCTTTACTTGCTGTTTATCCAACATATTTATTATGTGAACTATTGAAAATATTTAAACAGTACCAAACCTCCTGATAAATAGATGAACATTTTCATACACATAAAGAACATAACTGTCATAAATAGTATGCAAATGGTTCACAGCCAGGGTCACCATGGATATTTATGAACCCCAGGCTTATTTCCTATCCCCGAAATTAGGGTTCTTTTGTTTGGTCTCCAGAATCTGAAAGTCTCTTTGTCAGAGCCACTGTTAAATTCCTTCAGCCGAAATGTCCTCACTAGTGAAATGGGGCTGATGTGAGCTAAAGTTATTCGTGCTAATGAAAGCCCACGTTGCCTACTCCATGCCCTCCAAGAGCCACAGGACTAGCTCAGAGAGGTCCATTCACCTGACAATAGCCACACAGCCAGGAAGTGGCAGTTAGAATCTCCCGTGGAAAAGCTTCATTCTTTTTTTTTTTTTTTTTTTTTTTTTTTTGCAGTTAATCAACAAGAACATCTTTATTTTTTTTTTTTCTTTTCTGATCACAGTTTATTTTTTTTTTTTTTTATAAATTTTATTGTTATATTCCCATACAATTGCCGCCCCCCATTCTGACCCCAATCCCTCCCCTCCCGCCCCCGCCCCCCTAAAAGTGTCTCTGGTTCATAGTTTTTTGTTGATTTTGATTTTCACTTTCTTATAGTTTTTCATTTTCCTGGTCCCTTATTTAAGTTTTCTAGATTCCTGCTATGAGTGAGACCATCCGGTATTTTTCTTTTTCTTTTTGGCTTATTTCGCTGAGCATGATCCCTTCCAGCGCCATCCATGTTGCAGCAAATTGCATGTGTTTATCTTTTTTGAATGCTGAGTAATATTCCATGGTATATATGTACCACATCTTCTTGATCCAGTCATCTATTTTTGGGCATTTGGGTTGTTTCCAAAGCTTAGCTATTGTAAACAGTGCTGCTATAAACATAGGGGTGCAGGTGTTCTTTGGAATTGATGTTTCTGTGTCCTTTGGGTAAATACCTAGGAGTGGAATTGCTGGGTCATATGGAAGCTCTATGTTTAGTATGTCCAGAAATCTCCACACAGCTTTCCACAGTGGTTGGACCAGTTTGCACTCCCACCAACAGTGCAGAAGAGTTCCTTTTTCTCCACACCCTCGCCAACATTTGTTGTTGCTAGTTTTTTTAATATGTGCCATTCTCACTGGTGTAAGATGGTATCTCATGGTAGTTTTGATTTGCAGGAAAAGCTTCATTCTTTAAAGGTTTAGAATTAGGGCCTCCCCGGTGGTGCAGCGGTTGAGCACTGGGTTGCGAAGCTGCCAGCAGCCTCTGCAGCACTGGTTCGATCCCCAGCCGCCGGTGAGGGTCCCACATGGCACGCAGACCTCTCCTGCCACCCCCGCTGCTCCCCTCAGCAGTGTATTTCATCAGTCTGCCTGTTCTGTTCCCCGCTCTGGTGAGTTTTCTCACCCTCCTGCACTTCAATAAATCTTTAAAAAAAATAATAAATAAAGGTTTAGAATTAATATTATTCACTTTGCTTGTCTTCGCTTTGCTTGAAGGATTATCGATTTTCAGTTGTGTGCAATACCAGGAGGCTGCATTGCTTTCCCATCCTGATGAACGTCATCAGCAACGGGCTGCTTGGAATGTTGAACCACACACAGTCTATTCAGACCCAGAGAAGCTCATTTCCTATTGTGAGTATGAGATGTTCTTGTGCTGCGCAGCACAAGATTAGGAATTTGACAAGAAACATGTTTATTTCCTTCTTAGCTTTTGAGTATTTAAATTGATTCATTCTAAAAATTATTATTTTGTCCTCACATTTTAAGCGGATTTCCTCTAGCAAAGTATGATTTTTTTTAAGTTACTATTAGAGAATTCTCATGGCAGATTTCTGTCATATTGTGTCATAGTCTCCTAAGGGAGTTCTCTGAAAAGTTTTTCATACTTGATTACAGAAGTGTATTGGAGAGAGAGAGAGAGAGAGAGAGAGAGAGAGAGAGTGTGAGAGAGAACAGACAAAAGCACTGAATTAGAAATCAGGAACACTTGTAACCTGGCTTTAGATTCTTACAAACCTAATATAACTTGTTAGTGGACTCACCATTGACTAAGTGGTAATAGATTGGCTAATATGAAGGAGAATCTGCCAGTTCTTGGGCTATGTTTCTGATTACTTCCTTTGTCCATTCATAGTTGCTCTATGCTGCAGAGGCCCCTGACACACACATGCTGTCTCTCCAGGCTTCTCCGCCAGTGGGCTACAGCCTGGGTTTAGGCTGCTGGAAGCAGTGAGAGGGCCTGGAGAGCAGGGGGGCTTGGCACAACAGGCCCCAGTCACACCCCCTCCTTTTGTTCCTCCTGTCCAGAAGTGACAGTGGTTTCTTGCGTCCCTGTTCTTTCCACCAATCATTGCATGATTAGTGTCTCTCTATTTTAAGTATTAAAGGTGATTATGAGCTTTTGGTTAGATACTGTGGGAAACCCAAGAAGGATCTCTCAAAGCTGACTCCAAGCGTTTCAAACCAGGAGGGCAGAAGTGCAATTAACGGAATTAGAAAAGGGGCCATCAAAAAGGGAAGCCTATTTTGTGACAGAGAGGTCCATTCAGTTGGAGCCTTTCTGCATTGCTGGTGCTGGGGGTACAAGGAAGAGCAGTTGGTGGAACACTCCTGAGAGAGAACTACCCAGAAAGTAGAACCAGTTAGCAGGAGAAAAAAATGGATATTACCCCCACTTGGTCCTTTAGTTTCCTCTTGTCCTCACCTGTTTGTTCAGCATACAAATGGACCAAAGCCCCATGGCCACACTCTTAGTACCTCCCTATGGTCCCCATCTTTCCCCTCTCAACCATTCTTATGAAGCTGGTGAAAAATTGGCACTTGTGGTATAGACTCCAAAACCTTAAATAAAATTGGAGAACTATAGAATTATTTTGAAACAGGCTAGTCCAACTGCTCCCCTGTAATTCTACCTAGAAGGCAGCCCTGGACCTGCCAGAGCTCAGGCCCAGGGGACAATGAACTGGAGGTAACTGCTCAAAGTCCATGTTGTTGAAGATGAGCCTGGTGGCACAAGTTTCCTTCTTGGGTCTATGCATAGGAGAGCACACCCACGCAGCTGCCCAGGTCTGCACTCTCCAGCTCTAGCATTGTAAGCAGACCTGGGTAATCTGTTTCCCTAGGATCATAATTTCAGAGTTGTTATTTTCTGTATTGTGGTAATAAAAACACATGCAATCTATCATTTCAATCACTTTTAAGTGCAGTTCAATAGTGTTAAGTCCACCCTGGTGGAGCAGGGGTTAAAATCTTAGCACTATCAAGCGATCCCCAGCCATGCAGCATGATTTCGATTTCCGACCAGGGAGCTGACCCACATGGTGCAGCAGACCTCTCCTGCCTCACCCGCTGCTCCCCTCAGCAGTGTATTTCAGTAGATCTGCCTGTTTTGCTCCCCACTCTGTCTCTGGTGACTCCTTTCATCCCTGCACCCCTGGTCTACACCCCAGTTCTTGTATGTATAAATAAATAAATCTTTTAAAAAAAGTATGTTTCCATTCCTGTGAAGCAGATCCCCAGAACTTTCTCCTCTTGCAGAACTGCCCATCTATACCCATCAGAGACCACATCTGCCCACCCCCCAGTAATTGGCAGTCACCTTTCTCCTTTCTGTTCCTGGGAATTTGACTAGTCTCAACACTTCCTATAAGTCAAGTCAAACAGTATTTATCTTTCTGTGACTGCTTACTTACTTTAGAATAATGTTCTCAGAAGATGTGGTACAGATACACAGTGGAATATTACTCAGCCATCAAAAAAGATAAACTCATGCCATTTACAGCAACATGGAGGACTGGAAGGGATCATGCTCAGCAAAATAAGCCAGAAAGAAAAAGAAAAATACCAGATGGTCTCACTCATAGCAGAATTTAGAAAACCTAAATAAGGCACCAGGAAAAAGACTAATTATAATAAAGTAAAAATCAAAATCAACAAGCAACTATAAACCAGAGACACACTATGGGGGAGGGGGACAGGAGGGAGTAAGATCAAAACAAGGGGGGTGGGAATTGTATGGGGACTATAACCAAGATGAAAATGCATACATTGTGCAAAAAAATGAAAAATGATGTAAAAAATATATAAAATTTAAAAAATAATAATAATAAATAGACTACAAAAAGAAAAAAAAGAATAATGTCCTCAAGATTCAACTTTATTGTAACTGAATTTCCTTCCTTTTAAAAGCTGGATAATATTTCAATTGTATGCACATACCACATTTTGTGCATCCATTTATCTGCCATGGACATTAGGGTTGCTTCCACCTCTTGGTGGTTGTGACGAGTCCTGCTTGAACATGTGTGTGCAGACATCTGTGAGACCCTGATTTCAATTCTCTTCAACAGAGTTATTTTTTTATTTCTCTTTTTGTCTAAGAGTTGAAGCCTCATTCAATGATCCAAAGCTATTTCCCCTTCCCTTCTTCATACTTCCATATTGATAAACTAGATGTACACTTTTAATGATGAATAATTTTGTTTCCTTTTTTAAAATAGTCACTGAAGTACCTTTGTATTTGCAGAATTATGTAATATCCTGGAGTGGGCTGCCAGAGGCCTCCGTTTTCATATTTTCCATTGTATGCAGTATTTCTCCTTACATTGCAATGAGCAGTGTCAGCGATTACAAAGTAAGAAAAGGGTTGGGGGGAGAAAATAAACTTTAGGGGGGCCTCCCTGGTGGTACAAGGGGTTAAGATGCAACCTATGAAACTATCCACAGCCACTGCAGCACTAGTTCAATCCCCAGCCAGGGAGCTAACCACATGGTGCAGCAGACCTCTCCTGACTAGCCCGCTGCTCCCCTCAGCAGTGTAGTTCAGTCAATTTGCCTGTTCTGTGCCCCGCTCTGTCTCTGGTGAATCCTATCACCCCCCACACCTCTGGCCTGTACCCCAGCTTTTGTATGCATAAATAAATAAATCTTTAAAAAAAAAAAGAAACTTTAGGAAACTCAGCAATTGTATCTTGAGTGGTATATGTTCAGAATCTTCTATGAGAAAAGCATAATATAGGTTTGTTTTAGATAATGTAATTAAGCATTATTTCTATAAAGTCAGAAAATTCACTTCTAAAAATACAAAATATTTTTTACATCAGAGTTACAGGAAAAGTGTAATAATTCTGCAGAGATTCAATTTAAACCTCCAAAAGGAAATACAATAAAACTTCCAACTATGTTATTTCCTAACCACAAAGAGGAAATCATTGATGTTGAAATTGAGACCAAATGTAAGACTTGGACCACTTTTCTACTGTGGAGAAAACAGGTTTTTGGGTTTTTTTGGTTTTTTTTTTTTAATATTCATGCTGGTTATGCCCCTTATCCAAGCAAACCAGTTAAATCAGATCAAGATAAACCATCCTGCACCATTCGGAGTCAGTTACTCTCCCAGAGAGTATTTGTCTAGTGGAGAACCTATTGTCCTTCAGGTCACAAAATGACATGAAGCAGGGGAATGCCTTGACCATTATGTAGCCCACTTTTCCTATTCATCACTCATGAGTTCAAGTGGTTGTGAATCATACCTATCAAATAAAACAACATTCATTCCATTTTCTGAATGATGAGCATGATGGAATTGGCCGTTTAGAACTCGGGTTCCTAAACAATATACACATAATTAAAATTATTTAAGAAAATAAAATTATTAGAAAGTTAAAGACTATTAGAAAGTTATATTTGGATTTTATAAACATTTCCATGTGTTTGTTTTGGATTTGAATTTCAATTGAATATATATGTCTATTCTGTCTTCTTTCATCAGAGGAGAGTTAAATCCCAGCTGTGGACTTCGGGCCTCTATCCTTCTGCTTACTGGTGTGGGCAGGCACTGGTGGATGTTCACCTCTACACTTTTATTCTCCTTTTATTGTATTTATTTTTATATGTGTTAGGCATAATACATGTTCCTCTGACAAGTCAAACAGTGTTTGCTTTGGTAAGTAGCACATTACATGACAATATCTTAGGATGTAATTCATAATAATTGTTAACATTAATATTTTTGATGATTAAATATTTTCAATTTTATTGTATTACAAAAACTTAGAAACTATGCAAAGTACATGTGCAATAAGACATTTAAAAATATTTGTAATTAACTTTTCCCTCAGTTGACATTTCCTATTTTGATGTTGATATTTTCTGTATTATTTTCAGGTAGTGGCTATATTTGGTTATGCAGCATCTTTGGTCTTCATGACATACGTGATATCATTTATTTTTCGCAAGAGGAAAAAAAGTAGTGGTTTTTGGTCATTTTGTCTCTATTTGGTAAGTACCTGTACAAACATAAATAATGTCTATTATATTTTAGCTTTCAATGTAACATTAAATATAGTCACCTTAAACAAGGGGAAAATCAATACCTTAAATTGTACTGTAGAAAGGAGGGGGAAGTTGAGCATGTTACCAAGCCAATGATGTTCCTGAAGAATTCATATAGCGAAATTTCACCAGAAATTATGAAGAATCTAACAGACAACCTCAAGTCCAAAATGCTACTATTCAGTTCATGGATACTCCAGAGTACAGTGTTTCCTGGCCACATTAGAACAAAGACTTGACTTTACAACATTTGACAGTATAATCCATTTCTATAGTCTTTAAAAAGGTCTCTGTTAACCTCAGATGCTAATAGTTTCGAGATCAGATGGTTTTATATGTGTGCTCGAGAACTTATTAGTAAAGATGAATGAAAATCAAGATTACGGGGAGTCTGAGATTACCAAACACTTTCTTGGAAATGTATATCAAGACTCTGGGATCCCATCCCAGAGATCCTAGTCCAAGCACGTCAGGTGTCTTATCTTAAATTCCCAGCTGGTGCTTGAATGTCTGTGTTGGAAGCCCAGGTCCCAATTCTTGGCGTGAGAGGAATCCAAAGGCCATCTGCTGAGAAAACCTTTCCATTCATAGTTTGCTTGAGGACTTTTTTTGTACTGTCAGCAAACTTCCTTCCTTTTCCCAGTGTAAACCCAGGTGTGGAGTAAGCTGTAGAGGTCAACAGAAGAGAATCTATACTCAGCTGATTTCTTTTCAATCAGCATTCTCATGTATACCCAGCAAAGACAGAAAAAGAAATCATGTTCACACTGTGCTTTCCGTTAGTTTCGACTCTAACTAAGGTTTGTTTTGGAGCTGATGTTCAAGCCATCAGGGTTATCGCCAGGACAGCTGTTAATAGTCTGTTAGTACCACTCTGAGGGAAGTTTTAAGATATCCTAGTGAGTGTCCTCATAGACATTCTTTAAATTTATTGTTCTTCAGTCCTAAGTAATCAGCAGCAGCCTGAAGTCATGTTCTTTTTTCTTTGTATCTTTTCCCAATCTTTACGTTAGCTTTTCTTAAGCAGAAATTATTCTAGACTGGGATGGATGCATTGTTGCTATGTTACAAGTGAGAAATGAATCTGTGATTTCCCTGACCAGTCACTACCCATGAGGTTTGTGTTGATTTGGCTTTCTCTGAGATGAGGGAGCACTCTGCTTGGATGGTAGAATCACACCACATGCTCTTACCCAACAGTGTGAGGTCACAGAAATCAAAAGAAGAGAAACATGTAACATGGGTATCATGCCATAAGCAGATTGTTGGGAGTGTAAATGAAAGAAGTGCTTTGGATTTGCTGAAACACTTGTGCTCTTAATGAATATTTGATTATAAATTCTTTGGTTCTCTTTTCAATTGTCTTCGTATGTAGATTACATATTCCCCCCAAATTATAAATTTATTTATTATTAATGCAACATACCTTTAGAAGACAATCCCTCACCATAGTATAGTTATCTGACATAGAGATTTAGGAAACACACACACTCAGAATTTTGTCACTCACTGACTCTGTGGCCTTGAGGATATTATTGAATGCCTCTGGACCCTTGATTCCCCATATAAAAAGGGAACGATACTAAGAATAACCACATTATAGAGTTGTTGTGATGATTAAACTAAACAATGCAGGTGAAATTCTAAATGTCTGGCATTGTGTAATTTTCAGTAAATTTAGTAGTATTGATTCTTATTACTTTTACTATAATTGGCACATCAATAAGATCCAGCAAAGTACCAACATATACTTGTCACTGATAAGATGATCCTTAAAGAAAAATAAAAACTTACCTTTATCTCTCTTCCCCCCAGTTTATCAATATTCTAAAAGAAAATAAGTTCATAGCAATCAAAATGCACAATCTTAAAACAATCATTTGTTTAGAATGCGGAAGAAATGAAGCAGAGAAGGCAACAAAGCTTCAGTCTATGTGAAAAGCAGTGCAGATTTTATAAATGTATAGTTTTTCCGTATAACTTTTCATGTATTCATTTTTCTACGTTAAAAATATCCTTCCCCTTAGCTATAAAAAAGTAATTTCATTCTTCATCCTGTTGTATAGATTGCACTGTCAGGGAGTTTATTTGGTTAATTTAGCTTTCACCTTCTCCCCAGATATTTTATCTAAAATTTTCTGTTGAGGACCTAATAATCATGTGTATTCTCATTAACAAAAGATCCCCCGTTCCTTCTCCCTCTGTAAGGGGAATTGTGATGTCCATGGGTGTGTCTGTATATGGGAAAATTCTGATTACATGGCAGTAGGGACCCCTGCATGGCTGAGTATATCTGACATGCATCATGTTTCAACTTGCTTTGTAGATCATGACCACTGCCTTTGACATCATTATAATGAATCACTTCAACTCAGCTATCATAATTACTAGCATGGTGTTAGTCCCCCCAACTACCTTGGCTGGATTTCTAACTGTTTTTGTAGAGGTAAGAACTGTTACCAATTGTGTTATTAATTTTGATAATGCAGACTCTTAAAATGTTTTGCCCAAATCTATAAAAACAATAAACAAGTTAGTGTTTTGAGGGATTGCTGGGATGGGAATAGGGAATGAAAGTAAATGCATATAAGGTACCTTTTTGGGGTGATGGAAATGTTCTTAAGTTGAATTGAGGTGATGCTCTCACAACTATATATTTACAAAAAATTCCTGTACCCTTAAATGAATGAATTTTATTGCATGAAAATTCAACCTCAATAAAGTTGTTAAAAAACTTGGCCATATGCACTTTGTCAAATGTAAGCAGCCTCAAATGCTATTCAAAATTAATGCCAGATTGAAAAAAGTTGCCTAGTTGAGTGGGTATTCATTATCTGTTGTAAGGATACAGCCATGTACAATACCATTCATTTATTCAACAACGTACATTAGGCACTATTCTGCCTTAGGCACTGTGTGTTGGTAACATTAGAGATACTTGATGTACAGGTGGCACAACCCTTCTTCTCAGAGCTTAATGCTGACAAAGACAGACCAACCTCACCCAAGTCAGTGCAAGGGGCTTGGTTACAAAGATGGGCAGAGCACTAAGTGTAAAAGACAAAGCACGACCTGTGTGCCCTGGAGAGACAGAAAGTTCTGAGAGAAGCAATGTTTAAACAGAGTTGTAAAGAATGAGTTTGAATTAATTAGTGAGTTAATGGGGCAGGAGGTAAGCATCTGTGGAGAGAAGCAAAAGCATTGAAATGCATAGACCAGGCACTAAGGAAGTCAATGTGACTCAAATGGAATAAAGTATACCCAGGGAGGAGCTGCACAGCTCAGACAGCTGTGCCATCCTGGGTGAAGTGGCGTTAAAGAAAGTAGAGGGGGTTTACCAAATAGTTTGTGTTTTGGGGGATCTAGGGCATCCCTCTATCTGTAAAAATCATTTTCTATTGACTGAACAATACCTGGAATTCTCTATGGGAAATCCTTTCCTTTGTTTAAAGCACTTCTTTCCTGCAAGGTGAAATATATTAACCTAGACCTGTCACACATTATTTAGGAGGAATGAGTGACTTTCTGAATGCATTGATTGGTGAAGAAAGAATAACATAATGGGACTAACTGTGGTGAGAACGGTCACCAGGAGGATAGGAAAGTGACCCTGAAAAGCTTGGGAGGGACATTTAGAACAAATATTGTTGATTCCTAGAATTTTTCTTGATCATGCCACCTCTCTCTGCTATGCTTTAGTAGAATTTCAGTAAACATGAAACCAAAAAATTAAAAGAAAGAAAGAACTGCAAGAGAGGAGCAGACACAGATTGCCTGCTTGCTCATTGAGACAATCAGCCTTGAATTCGACACCCTCCTTCCCATCCTCGCAGGGAATTGCTGGTCAACAGTACGCACGGGGGAACCAAGTTTAATGAGGCAAATATTCAATATATATGTGAAATTCCGCATTATTTAAATGAAAATCATAAGGTTGATAAGTTTCTCTTTAGCCATTTTTTCTTTGTCTTTGCAGAAAGTCCACAGGCACCGAGCTAAATTTCAAGACTTGAATTATAACCTGAGTGAAGTTGATATTCTACTATGCCTAATAGTAAGTTTTTTCTACCTCACCACCAATTTTTTTGGTTCATTTACTATAGTAACTATTTGATATTGTTTTAACTGTGTTAGATTTAAAAATCTGAGACAAAACAACTGCATTCAGACCTGATTCCAAACCCTGGAGTTACTTTTTATATGCATGAATGGACTAAGTTCAGAATTCAACATGAAATTAATGTGTCATGCCTATTTGTCCTGCATCCCCTCCAAATTTGAGAAAATTTACAAAAAGTACAGATGCAATATGACTGAAATCCTTTGAACTGGAGAGAAAAAGGCAAAGTTGAATAATAAACATGAGAGGGAAAATGATTATGTCTCTATATTTAGACTGAAGAAAGCTACTGCTTTGAATACTTTTCTGTCAGTACATTGCCAGGCATAGGAGAAAATGTAGACAACATCCCTGCCCTCATGGAGCTTATATTCTGGTGGACGATGACAGATAATAAATGAATTAAATAATATATACTGTGTCAGGTAGGTGGTCAGAAAAACCTGGCTGAGAAATAAATACCTGAAGGAAGAAGACAAGGAAGCAAGATGTAAGGACAAGCAAGGTGAGCCTGGCTTGTTCCAGGGCCAGTGTTGTTGTGGTAGGGTAGCCACAGGTGAGAGCGGTATCAGAGAAGATCACATTGGGCGGGGCCAACAGAAGGGTTACCACAACGAGCTGGGTCATGAAAGGACATTGACGCCACCTTGAATAATTAAGGAGTCTCTGCCTCATTTTAAGCAAAGTGATGTGATTGGACTTATGTGTTAATAGAGAAGCTCTGGTTACTGAGTTGAGAATAGATGGCTGGGCAACGGAGAAAAGTAGGTAATGTGACAATAGTATTATGAGAAATTATAATGACCTGGACCTGGTAGCAGTAGATCTAACAGAGCTGAGAAGTTGCTGAATTCTGCAGAATTCTGAAGGTAGGCAGATGGAACTGCTGACAAAGTGGATATGGGCTATGGGAGGAAAAAAGAGGCTGTTTCCACTAAGCTGGACTGTCACTGGGTAGCTACATCTCTCCCTCGAGCTTTAGGACTGATTCACAACTATTGCACCTCAAGTCAAAAGACTAGCATTTGTAATTCGATTCAAATGTTTAAAGAATATGTGAGAACATGTGCCTAAATGGAAATGTTATTCTTTGCTTCCAGCCTTACTTTCAGACTTTGCTGTTTGCTTTTATTCTAAGATGCATGGAAATGAAGTGTGGAAAGAAAGTAACGCGAAAGGATCCCATTTTCAGGTTGGGATAAACTTAATTTCATCCTTAATACCATGTCTTAGTATTCCTAGATAGTGGCTACATTATCAACCTGTTCACAGGAATTTACAGTGGAAACAACATGATAATTTCCTAAATGGCTAATGGATTGCTGGCTTACTGTCAGGAGCTGTGATTTCCAGGCAGAGTTCTTTTGCTAATCAGTTGAAGGAAATTTTCAGACCCTCAGCAATGTAATGAGTACTCAAGGATGCCATTCTCCATCCAAGATGATGTTACATCCTTGAGCAGAAGAGACAGGAAGGAGTTGGGATAGTGGCATGGTTCACAGTGCAGCTGAGTGGGGGGACTCTAGACAGGGTGACCAGGATGAGATATGATGCCAGTGTCAGGATGATGAAGAGGGCCTGTGTCTATGGAGAATGTGTAGATGCAGATGACCTGCAATGTGAAGAGGGCACAGGACTTGCTGAGAAATTTGGGAGGGTCTGAGATGCTAACTAGAAGGGGAACATCAACACTGAGAAAGGGATTCTGGCCACCAGGAGGGGTTCTTGTCGGTGGGCCTTCCTGGTGGTGCAAGGGGTTAAGTCTCAGAACTATCAAGCTATTGACAGCCACTGCAACATGAGTTCGTTCCCCGGCTGACCAGGGAGCTACCCACATGGTGCAGCAGATCTCTCCTATCTCCCCGCTGCTCCCTTCAGCAGTGTGTTTCAGTAGATCTGCCTGTTCTGCTCCCCACTCTGTCTCTGGTGAAACCTCTCACCCCCACAACTCTGGCCTATACCCCAGTTCTTGTATGCATAAATAAATAAAAATAAATATTTTAAAAAAAAGTTCTTGTTGGCAAAAGCAGAGCAGTCTATTCACTGCCCATCATTTCCAGCTGATGAAAAAGAAAGGACAGTGGTAAAACCACAGGGAAGCTGATTCTAGATATATCTTTGACAACTAGAAAACACACATCATGTCATGCATTTCATTTCATTTTCTCCACAGAATTTGCCCCCAAAGGGAAAATGTTCAACGGAATCCAGAAGAACCTGTAGATGAAGATGAAGATGTTCAAGCAGAAAGAATAAGAGCAGCCACTGCCCTGACCACTTCCCACACAGAGGAGGTAGAAAAGCAAGTGACAAGTCAATGTTAATGCGGGTATTTAAAAACTATAGGGGTAGGCTGGTTGTGCTGGTTTTCCTTTTGAAACTTTAGCATTGGCTGCATTTTTGCAATTCTTTTTTTTTAATTAATTAATTTATTTATTTTTAATGACATCTTTCCTTTTTTTGTTTTTTATTTATACAAGCACTGGGTACAGTCAGAAGCGCGGGAGGGTGAGAGAATTCACCAGAGCTAGAGCGGGGAACAAAACAGGCAGACTGATGAAGTACACTGCTGAGGGGAGCAGCGGGCAACAGGAGAGGTCTGCGCACCATGTGGGACCCTCACCCAGCAGCTGGGGATTGAACCGGCACTGCAGAGGCTGCGGGCAGCTTCGCAACCCAGTGCCCAACCGCTGCGCCACCGGGGAGGCCCCGCATTTTTGCAATTCTTAAACATGCAGGCTCTTCTTTGAAATATCCTGGAGGGTATCTCCTTCTCAAAGGGGAAGGCGAACCATAAGGGTTGTATTTTTTTTTTTTTTTTTTTGCAATACATGGGTTTTGATAAGCCGTTCCAACATCAAAACCAAACATTTCTTGAGTTGAGGATTTCATGTGAATCTTGTCAGAAAATGCTTAGTAGTAATTAATATTTTAAGTGTTTTTCTTTTGTCCCACTTAGATGTTGTCATGTTGCCATGAACTTATTCACTTCTGTCCTGAGAAGGCAACAAACTGGCTATGGAATTCAGCTGCTTCCTCAGACCATTTAGAAGCATGAGATATTATTAACTTCAATGCGTGCATGTTAACACTTGAAACAAGTAATATGGATTACTCTTAACCCAAAATAAGATTGAGTTTAAGACACAGGATATAGGCAACAGAGGGCCTGGCAGGGAGACTACAGGAACATTACATCTCTTGGAGTATAAGAGGAAAATCACACACTGTCTTATTTTCCAGAGACAAGTCATTCTTGCTAGTTGTCTACACAAAGAATATGCAGTCCAGAAGAGAAGTTGCTTTTCAAAAAGAAAGAAGAAAATAGCAATAAGAAATATCTCCTTCTGTGTTAAAAAAGGTTTGGAAGAATCACTTTTTTTTTCACCATTATCTCTAGAAATAGCCCCAAAAGTGTGTGCTATATATAGTACAATAGCACCTGCTGAAGCATTCATTCATTCATTCATTCATTCAACATAAATTTTCAAGTATGCCAGGGACAAATATAGGCTCTGGCAATAAAATTATGAAAGAAAGAGGCAAGTTCCTCTGCTCATGGATTTTAGTCCTACCAAGGATCACTAAACAAAAATAACTTATCAACAAAACTCATATACTACAATAGGCAAGTTCTCTTGGAGCATTCAGATATGTGATGTGACATGAGTGACTTTGTACTGTGTTCAGTTTGGGTTAGGACAGGCCTTTCTTGAGCAGTAACATCTAAGTCAAGATTGGGTGCTGAAGGAGTCAATGTGCGCGCATGAAGAGAGGGCAAGGAGTCAGAAAAGGGGCCGCCTTTCGAGTCTTACACAAGTAGGTCTCAGCATTAATCTATGGCGGGATGGGGTGTAGCCAGAGAGGGGAGCAGGGCCAGCTCAGCTGCAGTGTGGAATATGCAGCAGAGTTTGCATTTTATACCACATTAGCACAATGATGCTTGAGGGTAATTAGCAGGAATTCATCACTATTTCATCGATATTTTGAAGAAATTGTGTCCTGGCTATTGTTTGTGAATTTGAGTGGCAGGCAAGTTAAGAGGCTCTTATGTTTGTTCAGATGAAAGATACAGCATGTCAGCTGTCTGCTACAGAAACTATCTGGGCACACTTTTAACTGAAAAACATGGCAGCCCTCCCCTCCTTATCTGTGAGAGAGATATTCTAAGACTCCCAGTAGATGCCTCAATCTGTGGATATTATTACATATATATATATATATATGTGTGTGTGTGTGTATATAAAACATAATGCTTCCCCTGTATATACATGCCGATGGTTAGGTTTAATTTATAAATTAGACATAGCAGATCAACAGCAGCAACTACTATAAAATAGAAAAATATACTGCAATAAAAAATTATGTGACTGTTATTTCTCTATCCCTCTCACTCATTTCCTTTCAAAGTATTTCATTGTATGTAATATTTTCAGACCATGGTCTATTTCTGGAAACTGAAACTGCAGAAAATGAAAATTCAAATAAGGGGGGAGACTACTGTAATCTGGAAAGAAATAATATATGTTGACATCAAATCCATAAGCTTTTGTCTAGTATTTTGTATAATTACAGGAATTAAAGAACATGTCTTGATGACATAGATTACATTGGTGTTATCTGTTTCAAAATGGTAGAAAGAGGCACACAGATCTCAAAGTTATTGAAGAAACAGGTTTATGTTAATCAATACTTCCAGTATTTATAGTAAGTGATTCTTTTTCAGGTGAAATCTTGGGATTGCTAGGACCCAATGGTGCTGGTAAAAGTTCATTTATTAGGATGATAGCTGGGGTCACAAAGCCAACAGCTGGAGAGGTTAGTGAAAAATGAAACGATTTCCATTCCCTAAATAGAAATTTCATGATAAACAGAGGTTATATATTTGCAAGATGATACTTTTGTATTAGTACTTTAAATAGTTTTTATAATAAGTCCATGAAGTAATTCCTATAATATTTCTTTGATGCTCAAAAAATTCAGGCATTTATTTGGGACAACATGTATAGAACAGGAGGGGATTATGCTAAGGGAGTAAATCAGAAGGAGAAAGACAAATACTGGATGGTGTCACTAATATGTGGACAAAGGGTTCCACAAACTAATAACAAACCCTAGAAATCTAGAAATGTAGGACTGAGGCTGCCAGAGGGGCATTGGAGGGGCAGGAGAAAGAGCTAACTGGGGAGGGAGCACAGTGGACTAGGGTGGAGGACTGTGGGCATTTTGGTGGTGGGTGCAGCGTGATAACAAGACTTGGAGGGGAGGGTCCTCTACCTCTAAATCACAAACAACATTGAAAAACAGTGTCACTTCAAAAAAATGCATTTATAGCTAGATGTCTATTTCTTGAATAATTGTATAACTGGAGAAAAGGCTACATGTTTCCAAACCTGTTTTACTTTCTCAGGTGGAACTGAATGGATGTAGCCCAGTTTGGGATCCACAGGGAGGCAGTGAGGTCCAGTTCCTGGCCTACTGCCCTCAGGAGAACACGTTATGGCCCAACCTGACGGCGAGGGAGCATCTCCAGGTGTTCGCTGCCATGAAAGGGCTGAGGAAAGGGGAAGCCGCCCTGGCCATTTCACGGTACAGAGAGGTCATGTGAAGCCTTGGTGTCAACAGGGGGGCCGTGCCATTGGTGTTGAATTCACTGATAGAGTATAGAGGGGAGATAGGGCCTCACCTCACCAGGCTGGAGACGGGTGTGGAGTCCAGGTGCTGTTTCCTGAATCCCCAATGAAGGGATCTTTAAGAAAATAAACACATAAAACAATAACAAAGTTATCCTGAATAATCATTCATGACAGTTCCAAATTCAGAATCCTCATTTTTCTTAAAGATTTTTTATCTTTCAAAAGAAACTACTTTTTTCTTTGATGACTGAAGTTTTGAGAGTAGTCGTTGTAAAACTTCCCTCCAATACAGTTCCTGTTCCAGGTGATTGCATTTTCCAAAAATTCTCTCTTGACCTTACCATCTCCCCTTGTCTTCCAACAGACTGGTAGATACTTTCAGACTGCATGACCAGCTGAATGTTCCCGTGCGGAGACTGACGCCAGGAGCTGCTAGAAAGGTATGTGTGGTATGTGGTGTGTGGTGTTACCTGAGGCTGAGGTGGTGGTGGCAGCAAAATGAGCTGTTTCTCTGCATTTCAGTTGTGTTTTGTGCTGAGCATCTTGGGAAACTCACCCATCCTGCTTCTAGATGAAATGTCTACAGGCTTGGATCCAGGGGTGCAGCAGCAGATGTGGTGAGAATCCTCAAAAACTTCAGATCCAGGAGTTTAAAACTTATTTATGTAAAATTTGATGGAAAATCAAATCTACCGGTTCTTAATTTAGTGCAGATAATCCATATTGTTAGGAAAATAAGTATTTAATGTTGCATCATGTTCATGTGGTATTCATGTGTGTGTGTGTATATATATATATATATATTTTTTTTAAAAAAACCCTCTAAATACTTTGTTGGAGATATAGTTCTTGCAATTTGAAGTGTATTTTAATTTTGCCTTTTCATCACTAAGCGGTCTATAACTGTTTCTTAGAAACTATTAACAAATTGACACAATTTCTCCATTTTATCCCCCCTCCTTTTTACCTACTCTGTCAAAGTTTATCCAGTTTTTCTAGGTTTTAAAATTCTTTTTACTTTTCTATCTACAATTTCCACTTGTACTAATAAAATTCTTCAGCCCAGTTTCATGTTCAATTGATTTTCCCATCTTTTAAAAATAACTTTTTAGTAGAAATGTTATATGAAGGTGAGGAGAATCACTTAGGAACCCATTATACCCCCACTAAGTTTCAATATTCATCCACATACAGCCAATCTTTTTTCATCTATATCCCCACCCACTACCTTTCCCCAATTATTTTGAAGCAAATACTTGGCAGCATATCCTTGATTTAGAAATATGTCCAGTGGTTTCACCAAAATATAAGAAACCTCCTTTTTTTAAAAAACATAACCAAAATACTGTTAACACCCTGAAAACTATTTAAAACTATTCTTTGGGGCCTCCCTGGTGGCCTAAGGGTTAATCTCAGCGCTGTCACAGCTACAGCCTGAGTTCTATCCCTGGCAAGGGAGCTGACCCACATGGCACAGCAGACCTCTCCTGTTTCTAGCCTGCTGCTCCCCTCAGCAGTGTATTTCGGTAGATCCACCTGTTCTGCTCCCCACTCTGTCTCTAGTGAGTCCTCTCACCCCCGCACCTCTGGCCTACACCCCAGCTCTTCTATGCAAAAAAATAAATAAATAAAATCTTTTACAAAAATAAAAATAAAACTATTCTTTATATAATTAAAAACCTAGTCAGTATTTACATTTCTGTGTAACCTTTTTCTTAAGTTAGGACCTAAATATGATTCATAAAGTATATCTTTTCTATGAAATTTCCCCCATCTCTCTTTTTTTTTTTTAATGGTGCTAATATTTCGACTTGCTTTAGGCAGACAATCCAGGGAACCATTAAAAAGACAGAAAAGGCAGCCCTCCTGACAACCCACTACCTGGCTGAGGCTGAGGCTCTATGTGACCGCATTGCCATCATAGTGTCTGGAAGACTCAGGTGAGTGCCTGTCCAGAACCTCGCTTGACCCTCAGAAGGAGTTCCCCTGTGTAAAGCAATTGAAGTTCTTCTTTTCATCTCATGCAGTGATGCCCTTTCCTCTACATTTGAAATTGAAGACTAGCATTAAAATAAATTATGGGGAGATATTTTTTCAACCTGTTTTCCCTCTTGCCCATAGATGCATTGGTTCCACCCAACACCTGAAAAGCAAATTTGGCAAGGATTACATTCTGGAACTAAAAGTGAAGGAAGTTGCTCAAGTGACTTTGGTCCACACTGAGATTCTGAAGCTTTTCCCACAAGCTTCACAGCAGGAAAGGTGATGTTTTTATTATGGAGAAATGTATTGCTTTTTACCCACTCAATCATCCTTTTTTTTGCTCTGCGAGAACTTCAAGATGATTTTACTTCATAATAAATATTAGGGACCTCAGATGTTGATTTGTTGAATTTTCTAGTTCATGAAACATATGGAAAACACCCAGGAATCTATGTGAGCTGTTTTGCCATATAAGACTGGTCCCCAGTTCTGAAAGGGAACTTGGAAAAAATAGAGGAAGGTGCTTCAGATGACTCAGATCTGCATGTGATTAAGTCTGACCCCACAGCACTCTCCTGCACCACCCTGTAGATAAAGAGAATATGTAAATATTCACAATTTAGAAGATACACCTGGAGTGATTTCCTCCTTAAAGGATACAAACTACAATTGAAATAATCAAAGAGTCTCCCTTTGATGGAATTTTCATGCCTCAATGAAGAAAAGAAAGGGGAGAGTGTGTGTGTATTTGTGGGTATCTCTATGTTACTTGGGGGAGGGCAGGGAGATAGAGCAGAAACTGAATTTGAAATTCCTTGAAGGGATGAACACATCAAAAAAGCAGGACACAGCAATTGCTAATTTCATTTTAATATTGTTTAAATATAACAGAATTACTTAAGGTATATGCCTGGGTACATAATATAACACAGTTCTATTTCCAGACCTTTGAGGTCAGAAACCCAAGTCTGATATAGGTAAGCAGGGAAGACCATGAATAGTAAGACTACAAGAGCAGGGACCTAGCAGAAGAGGGTTTATCTTGGAGGTCTGGGTAGCTGTAGGACCACCCAGGGACATCATATCCTGTTTGGGAATATGCTGAGAATAGGGCAAGAGGTTATAAAGCCAGAAGCAGCACATGGGAACAAGATGCTAAAAATCAGTGCTAGCTCTTCCTGTCCTCAGAAGAAGTTTCCAGTTAAACCTTTTGAATGTCTCCATTACTGTGGTCTTTTCTCCTAATCACTTATCTTTCTTTCCTTAGCTTTCTGGCAACTCAGATGGAATATAAATTGGGATGAGTTCCAATCTAATTTAAAGTAATCAAAGGGATTAGCTCAGAATATTTGTGTTCCATAAGAAAAAGGTTTGCATTAACTGACCATACATGTAATTGTGCAGGATCATTTCTAGGGAAACTATCTCCAACAGCTAGCCACCAGAGTCATTTTAAGAATTGTCCATTGATAAATTATTTCATTTGTTTCATATTTAAGACATCTGCTACCTTGTATTACTTATATTTTAAAAAGGAAATTACTGACACTACCAATATATTTTTTTTCATTTTCTCCCGTAAAATCTAAGGTCAAATATTTTCCTTTCCCCAGGTGTTCTTCCTTCTTGGCCTATAAACTGCCCTTGACAGATGTTCAGCCTCTATCTCAGGCCTTTTACAAATTAGAGGCAGGTAAGAACATCCATTTTTAAATACAGCTTTTAAAGATCTCTCCCTCTGGTAGCCTCAGTTCTTCAGAAACATTGCATGAGTGTGTTTTGGTTTAGTTTTGCCTGACCCCTTGTTTTGTTTCTCTATATTTCACATACAAATGAAATCATCCAGTATTTGTCTTTCTCCTTCTGTCTTATTTCACTTAGCATAATCCCTGCCACTTCCATTTACATTGTCACAAATGACAGGAGTTCGGGTTTTTTTTTTAATATCCTTGTGTATGTTTCTATGTACTACATCTTCCTAGTCCACTCATCTGTCATTGAACATGGGTTCTTTCCATAATTTGACTATTGTGAATAGTGCTGCAGTGAACACAGAAGTGCAAGTTTCCTTTCTTTGCAGTCTTTAGGTAGATTCCTGGGAGTGGAATGGCTGGATCATATGGTAGATCTATTTTTCACATTTTAAGAAACCTCCATACTCTTCCATAGTGGCTGGACCAGTCTACATTCCCACCAACAGTGTATGAGGGTTCTTTTTCTCCACACCCTCACCAACACTTATTTCTGCCCTTTTAGAGATGGGACCTTGTCATCCTCACAGGTGAGGTGTGAGGTGATTTCTCAGCGTGGCTTTGATTTTCATTTCCCTGTTGATGAGTGATGATAATTTCTTCATGAGATTAAGACAGTTTTTGTTTTAATGTTTTCTTTACACCTAATCGCTGGCACCTCAGGATGGTTTGCACATAGGAGATTCTTAACTTATAAATGGTGAAGTGTGAGTATGTACATCTGTTGACCCATTTCATGGTTATTTCTGGTGGGGAAGCCCCGCAGAGATACACATTGAAGCACAGTCACACAGAAGTATGGGGTCCTCTTACTGGAAGCAGTATGGGGTTGAGTCTTCCCATGTGTGACAGCATATCAGTCAATTATGTAAGTTACTCAAGGAACTTAAACATCTTCCAAGACATAATAGTAATAAAACAAGTCATCAAAGGTAACGTGAGAAAAATCTAATCTCAAGATACATTTAGTTATTTATTTATATTAATTCTGACTTTGTATTATTTCTTCCTTTCACCAGGCATTTGTTTCCCAAACTTTATATCCCATGCCTCTTAATATTGCATTTTTATTTTGTGTGACTTTGTCAAAGTTCTTGGTATTAAATTGCAAGCATCTATGGCCAGTCTGTTTTTTGTTTTGTTTTGTTTTTCAGTGAAACATAACTTTGACCTGGAGGAATACAGCCTCTCTCAGTGCACACTGGAAAAGGTGAGTCAACTTTCATGGTTCTCTATCACTCCTGTTAGTTTCACGCGACAGTAGCATGCATTTTTCCTGTTGATTTGAAAGACCAACCATGAGTTGACCATTCTTTTTCCTCCCTCTTCTTCTCCTACAGGTAATCTTAGAGCTTTCCAAGGAGCAGCAACTGGGAGAGATTGATGAAGAAGTTGACACAACCATGAGATGGAAACTGCTCCTTCACTCAGACGACCCTTAGTTCCTGGAGCCCAATAATTCCTTGTCGCTGTCAGATAAGCTTTATGTTGTTTGTAATCATTACTGGTATGGCCATTAAAAATGGTTAACAGCAATATTAGATATATTTGTATGTTACATTAATAAAACAATCCATTTAAAATTTTTCTTCCCCACCAATATAGGGGTGATCGAAATCTGTGGTAAAGGCAGTGCACAGTGTTTATAAGGTTACCTGGAGAGCCAGGTGCTGCGTGCTAAGGAAATAAAATCACAATCCTGTAATTTTTTGAAGTATGATTTTTGGAAGAATGACATTTACTGAAAAATTCTCTTGCTGAATGATGTGAGGAGTGTATTCAGCCATCAGAAGCTCTGTGATTACTGTCTGCCAGTTGTGATTGTTGGGGTTTTATGAGCTTGTTTTGATACACAAATCAACCCAAGAGGCTTCGCTTGAAACCTGTAGAAATCGTTTTGAAAGTCTAGGCTTGGGAGTCCCTTGGGCTCATAAGTGATCCAGCTAGCACGCTGCAGAAGTGTTTCAGACATGTCTTTTCAAAACAAGGGAAATCACAGCAGCATTTATTCAGACTTAAAAATGTGAATGTTATATTGATTTCACAGTTGTGGGGGTGCTGATTTCCCTCATCACCTCATCATTAATTTCCCATCTGTACTCATTGCTCTTTTAGGGGAGTTTTCCTCTTTTGTGTGTGCACCTTTGTGTGTGTGTACCCTACACACACGCCTGCATGTCTTTTGTGTTAATAAAAAAAAAAAAAAACTATCCACTTTCATCTTTTCTTTAAACAATAACTGCTTCATTTTGAATATCACCAGAAAATCTTTTGAAGACTAAGCAGTATTCCTGATGCTTTTGCGGGCAGTGATAAACTACTTAAAATTTTTATAGTCACTGAAGAAAAACTGTATAGCAGGGGAAAATATAGAAATTGAATAAATCTGATTAAAAACATCAATCATATTTCTTCATACCCAACCCATATTTCTTCTATCTATAATGCAGTTTTTATATAGTTAGAATCAGTTTAGTATGTATAATTTCTTAATTAAATATATATGCATATTTCCTGAAATTGCATTAAAATTATTTTAATTTACTTATGGTAAGGTTACAGGCTTATATGTTTCCATTTGTTTTGTGTTAATTATTTTGTATCCTTTGTTCACTTATTTTTGTGCTTTTATCTTTTTCTTATCCATTTTATAATATTTTATTATAATTATATATTTTATCTCTGTTTTACATATATCAATTATATTTGGAGCATTATATTTTCAGGTGATCTATGATTCATTGTTCATTCAGGAACATTTGGTGCCCTATGAATGTACATCCATATTAAAGTGAGAGATGAATTAACATTATCTCTAAAATTTAAACAATGAATTCTTCTGTCTTACTCAATTGTGCAACATGATGACCTATATAACCATTTCACCTAACAATATGAAGAAAGCTTTGTTTGTATTCTTTATAAACTATGAGTTTTTTTAATTTATAGAGATATATTTACATAATATGTATGCATACAGTATTATCTAAACTCGCTGTCTTCCTGTCATTATTTGCTCAGTAGGATTTGGACTTGATGCAAGTCAAGTTGAAGTTAAGGCTGGGAGTGATTTGAGTGCAGTGGTGCACATAACCAACCAAGACCGGTTAGTAAACCCAGCAAAAGCCCAATTTTATCACTGCCTAGTGATAAAATTGTTAGAAATCACCTAGGCAGGAGATACCCAGGATACACTACATGCAGCTAAAAGTAGAACACTGTTGCTATCCACTGGTGGAACCAATGAGGAAGCCCAGCATTTGGTTGGTTGGTTTGGATTTGGGAGAATGTATATTCCTCATTTGGGAAGACTGCTAACTCTTCTACATAAGATTACCCTAAAGAAAGCTGTATTTGAGTGGGGACCTGAATCAAAGCAAACTGGAATTATAAAAAGTGGTAGGAAGCCCAGTGCCCTTGGGCCACCATGACCACAGATTTCAGAGCTGTGGTTTGCCCTGAAACCCATCTCTGGTGGATCCAAGAAGCCTCAATTTTCAGTTTGCTTACCTTTTTCTTATTGTTTAGTGAAAGGAATGATGCCTCCTAAGTTCTTTACAAGTCAGAGGTGAAGTAACTGAATTTCAAATGTTATCGAGCTGGTGAATTACATTTAAATACCCACCATATTGGACAACACTTCCATCTTTACCCTGATCTGTAATGTTTTCAGGACACATGGCTCTGCTCATACCTCTTTTCTCCCATGTAATTGATATTATTTCAGTCACCATCTCATCCCCCTACCCCACACGTAGATTAATCATTGTCATCACTACTTTGCACAGTCAGTGTATTTACTAGTTTCTAGCATCCAAGTACTTCCTTCTGGGTTTAATTTCTTCAAGGGTATCTATTAATAGTTCTTTCAGTGAGATCTGTAAAAGAAAATTCAGATTTTGTTTAAATATTGGTCTGTTTTATCCTTACACAAGAATTTATTTTAACTGGCTTGTCAATCAGGCTGTGCCAAACCACCCTAAAACTGGCTGGCTTAACTCAGCAATCTTATTTTAACTTTGTTTTCTTGTTTCCTTTCTGGCATCCAGATATTTGTTTTTCTTTGAATTTGATCTCTACTTTTAAAATCTTCCATTCACTTGATGTTTTTATTCAGGGACTAAACATATTAGCATAGCCCAACATTTGGTAGAAAGCTTGCTATTGTCTTTTATAATTACATTTGCACTATTTTGACTGAAATGATAAGTTAAAAGGTAATTGGTTCAACATTTTCTTCAGCTTTTAAATTTTAACATGAGTATCCCTGGAGTGGGTTTGGAAGAATAATCATTGTATATTGTAAACAATACTTTTACATGATGGAATACATAGTTTTTGTTTTTGTTCAGTAAGTTACAAAAGATAGATTGAGCATTTGAACTTCTTATATAAATCTCAAAAAAATGATTTCTCGGAAAGAAAAAAAATGCATGCAAAATTTAACATATAAGAATATAAGCTAGGGCCTCCCCGGTGGCGCAGCGGTTGAGCGCTGGGTTGCGAACCTGCCCGCAGCCTCTGCGACGCCGGTTCTATCCCCGGCTGCTCCCCAGCCACCAGAGGAGGGTCCCACATGGCGCGCAGACCTCTCCTGCCGCCCGCTGCTCCCCTCAGCAGTGTCCTTCGGTCCTTCTGCCTGCTCTGCTCCCTGCTCTGGCTCTGGTGAATTCTCTCACACTCCCGCGCTTCTGACTGTACCCAGTGCATGTATAAACAAAACAAACAAACAAATAAATAAATAAACATGCCTCTATAAAATAAAAAAAAAAAGAATATAAGCTAGGCAAACATCTAAAAAACAAATACAGAAAAGGTTAGAAACCTGAAAGGTGAAATGATGCAGGGCCCGAATTTCCTAGTCTGTAATAGGGAAGGGGCTGAGATTGCAGCATTTCCATTCAGTCATTCTGTATGGAGATTGGCACCTACCTTAAAGATCAACTCACTTCTTGCCCCCTGCCCTGTGATATTCCACTGGCAGTACTGCTTGCTGCCTTCAAATACAGTGAGCCAGGAACAGCTTCTATAAATCTACCTAGCACTTGGAATGATGTAAATAAAACTGACGAGGATATTTGAGAAGCCCCGCACTTAACAGTAAGGCTTACATAAAGTAAGGGGGGAGAAAGAGAAACCTGTGTTGACCCGATGATATTCCTTTGTAAATTCAAAATTGGTGGATATAGAAAAAATATGAAATCATATTTAAACATGCATTGGGCAAATGGCCTTTCATTAAAGGAAAGAAGAGCAAAAACACCATACAGTGTGACAATACGTATGTCAATTCATGACCTTGGCATTGCCTTTTTCGCCTTTTGCTGATGTTTGAGTCAGTTGTTCCACAATACTGGTTTTTCTTTCTTGCTCATTTAAGCATTTTTCTTGTCTTGTTTTTAAGTAAACTGTTATTTGTTATTTCAGTAGCCATTGATGCCTTTATTGATCCACCAGTGATCAACTTCTCAGACTATGTTATTTGGAGCTGTCAGTTAAAGGCAAAGTAGACACATCTTCCTTTTGTTTTAAGGAGCACTACCCACCTTAGGGGGTTTTGGGATGACTCATGTCCCTAACAGGAAATTTCCTGCATTCTCATGAGAACTATCTGGAGACTCCCAACAATACCATCAGTTGCCGAGCACATCTGTTGGTCTATTCTTAGAACTTTCTCCACACTTCACGGAAAAAGATCTTTATTCTCAGGGGCGAAAACCTGATTTTATGTTGAATATTTAAAATTTCTCTTAGCTCTCACTTCCACCTCTTTTTTGTCTCATTATCCAGAAATGCTCCCTTCTTTTCAAAGCTGTTCTTTCAATTTGGTTCTGATTTAATCCTTTCTTATTCCCACCGGTTCCCCCACCCCCCTCAAAAAAAAAAAAAAAAAAGCCATGCTCCATCTGATATTCAATTTGTTCTGTATTTTCAGCATTTACTTTTTTTTTTATTTCTTTCTAAATACCATTTTTAATAAAACCTACCCTTGCCCAAAACAACTTATTTTGGCTACCACCCTACCCCACCGGTGACCTTTATTTTTGTCACCAGACTTCTGGAAAGAATAAATGATATTGTAATCTGTTTCCTCCCCTCTTATTCAACATTATACATTAAAAACTCAAGAGTTGTATTGCATCTTTCATCCCAAACTGGGATGTGTACAGTGGTGAAGTTTCTGTGTTTGCCTTCAGAAGTTTACAATCTATGGTGAAAGAGAAATGATGCAATTGGATTGAAACTGGTACATATAAAAAAGCAGTAACCTAGGTGTGCTGTGGAGCACCTGGAAGAGCATCCATCCCATGAGGGAAAGGGTGAGGGAAGCTCCTAGTAGTAAGACCCGGGACCTGCACAACCAAAAGAAATCAGACAGTCATCGTGGAGAAGCAGGCTGAGGGGGAGGTTCATTACCAAATGTAGTTCATGAGAACAGGTGCAGTCATTAAAAAAAAAAAGATCATGTTTCAGTATGACCGGAGTTGGAAGCAAAGGAAAGCTAGTGAGAGAAGAAGGATCAGATGACAAATACCTAGTGTGGTTTTGCAAAGAAACCAGGACACTGAAGTCAGCAGTGGGAGTGACATAAAAATTGTGTTGGAAAGGTGACTTACCACCTGAGAATGGATTGCTTTCTGGTTTCAGGATGATCGACAGGCAAAAGGAAAAACAAGGACAATAGGTGTCAAATATCTAAGAAACTTCTAGGAATAAAAGAATGAAGCAGCTAGAAGGGAGGTGATATTTGGCAAATGTATTAGCTGAAAATCTCCCAGAACTTAAAAAATGGCACAAGTTCTATCAGCGTCACATAAGACAAAAGAAAACAAACACAAGACCCTCACCCAGGCCCGTTGTCATGGAATTTCATGAGTTGTGGTTAAAGAGAAAATCCTAAAACATCCTTGAGAGGAAAAGAAAACAACTCAAATACTATGAAATAGTGATGTTGCTTTTGGATTCTTCATTCATTGGGAGGCAGAATTTACCACTAAAGGGAATGTGAACGGGGATTAGACCATTGAGAGACTCACTTGCTGATGAGAATGAAGGTTCTGGAAGCATTCTTATCTGTAATACTTGATATAAGAAAGCAGTAACATTTGTTTTTAAGTAGATGATTTAAGCCATTTTCAGTCAAGGTCAAAACCAAAAATCAGAAACCAAAATCTAGAAACACAGGGTGGGGAAAATGCACAAGGTATTAGTTGAAACATGTACAAATGACAAAAATTACGTTAAGGTATGCTTGACATTGCAAGTAACCTAAGAAATATATTACAATTAATCAATACATTAGGATTTTTTTTAATCAATCAGATTTGTAATTTAAAAAAAATATTGACCATTTCCAGTTTGAAGGAGGCAATGGGGAATTTAAGTACTGGCATTTATTGATAACCCACTCAACTCTGAGTACCCTGCTAAGTACTGACACTTCACAAAGCCATTTCCTTTCATCCCTGTCCTACCCCCCTGTCCAATCTCAAAATTTAAAATTCCAAACGACCCCTATGGGATACTATTGTTATCTGTAGCTTACAGGTGAGGAAACAGGCAGGGACTGCCAAGGTAAGTCCCTTGCCCAGCATTGCAGTTAGGAGCTTTAAGGTAAAAATGTAGAAAGACTTTTCCTAAGGGATGGGGGTACCTAGGGCAGGTTACAAAGGGAACACAGGCAGAGATACTGGCTGAGTTTTTGCATTTCCAAACTAATGCAGATTCAAATATGTTTGTCAACATTTAAGAGTAATCACTGGTAGAATGAAATACCAGCAAGTTCTCACCCAGAACTTCCCAGATGAGAGTAGGAGAAAAAGACAAGGGTAATGTAAAAAAAAGGGCACAGAGAAAAATAACACCACCGGAGGAGTGATGGAGCAGTGGAGATGGCAGGAAATGTTAGTTTGGAGACTACCACCAAGTCAGACGACTGGACACAATGGATTGGTTATCCTAGGACCTTAGGTTCCCTTGTGGAAAGTCAAAGATTTGCTGTTAGGTGAAAAGAAAAATAAAATCATACTGTTTCAAGTGACCACGTGGCAGATAACAGAGATAGATCGAAATATACCTGAAAAATACAAATGCAAATATGGAACAGATCCTACAGAGGATGTTTCAAGGCAAAAACCAAAACTGGAAATGTGTTTCTTATATTTTTAAGAAACAGAGGCATTTTGGGAGACAAAACCCCAAAGCAGGCCTGTGCTGGATCTGAGAAAGGGTGAAAAATGAGAACAGAAAATCCCTGGGAAATGTGCAGACATGTCCAGTCTCTTCGTCAGGCTGCTGGGCTGCTTTCTGCTTCTCTCCTGCAAACCGGGTTTTTCTGCCTTTGCATGCAGAGTTGAAGGTTGCACACAGACCCCACGGGGACAAGAACACTGTACAAGCAGCTGGGAAGGAGTCCAGGTGGGGTGTTTCAGCCCAAACAGATACATCACATGAACTCTGTAAGGCTTCTGGTGCTGGAAAATATATGGAGCAAAGGCAAGGAGAAATGTAAAGTGTGTGCATGTCCAGTGAGACTAACTGAATGACATACAGAAGGGACACACAGCATCTGTCATTTCTGTTCACAGGCGGTGATGGTCTGGGTTTTAAACCAGGCTTTGCTGCTCACTCACTGTGTGAATTGGGAAAGTTATTTAAATTCTCTGGACCTCACTATTGGTATCTGTAAAATAGGGGTGATTATAATAATGCCTACCTCATGAGATTATTCTGTGGCTGAGGACTTGCACACAGTAACTGCCACAGGCAGTTGCTAGGTTAGTACACTATTCAATCAAACCAGTGCCATTTCGTTTTTGAAATCATGATCAAATGTCACTTTTTTCATTGAAAATCTTGATTACATTTTTTTTACATTTTTTTTAAATCAGTAAACTGACTCTAAAGCTTATTTAGAAGAGTGAAGAAGATATATGACTTAATCAAGAAAATGTTGAAAAGCAAGATTAATGTGGATGGTGCTAGAGAGACCATAATGTGGTGCTCGTGAAAGCAGAGGCCAATGAACCAAAAAAGAATAGAACCTGGAACCAAGCAAGGCCAGGACGCATGTGGACTATCCTAGGTACAAAATCCTTCTGGGAAATAAGTTCCTGAAAACGATATCCTAATATTTTCCCCATGTACAAAATGCTGGCGATGTGATTGAATGTGATCATTTTGTCTCTTTCAGGGAAGACAGCAGACGTACGGAAACAATCAGAAGTCTTGTTTGTTTGACAGTCTCACGCATTAATAAGTTCAGTCTGTTTGTACTTTGCTTGCTGTGCAATTTCTGGTCTCATATACATGCAATTAGCAGAAGAGTAAACATGCTGGAATAAATATTGAGGGGATGGGAACTAGGTAAGGAAATTTTCATGCATTGGGCACGGACAATGGGACACAGATGAGCCTTTGATGTACGAAGCGCACTCATGGCTCGTGGATTTCTGTTCAGTTATGAGGTCAGGAAGCTATTAGGTGCAGGAGAACTTGAACTGGCTGCAAGTGCAAAGGCAGGGACTCTCTGCTTCTTTGCTTCTGTAGCCAAAGACAAACTCCATGCATTACAGGAAATTTTGGAATTCCCTTGTCTTCCTCTTATATTAATGTTAAAAAAGTTAGAAAGGTCATTATTACCCATGAAAAATATTTCTTGAGCAAGATGAAAAACATCATGTTTTAAAAGCCAGGGGCGGCTTACAGAGAAAGTAATTTGTTTTCTGGGTCTTGTTGCAGAAATAACAAGTCTGTGGGTCTTGGGAATGCAAGTATTTTTATAGGACATTGCTCTAAGGATTCTTTCATTTTTCCACTTCAAGAAAGATGCTGCCCTTTGCATACATGCAAGACAACTGAGATGCAGATGAACATTCAGAGTTCATTTTACTACCCTAAAAAAAAAAAAATCACATTGCTACATTTCTAGATCCAGGTTTTAGAACTGAATTGCAGTGGAAGATTTTGAGTTCCTTTTTGACTTTATTTGAATACTTTTAGGGATAATTTTAAAAAATCTTTTCTCCCACTTCTGTCTGCTCTTTTCTGAACTGTCTACTTACCTTTCTTAAAAAGATTGTGTTGGGGATCAACTCTCCCATTAGGGTTTTAGAGGAAAAAAGCTAATTGAGAAAGACTGGATTCACTTTGGTTTGATCGTTCCTAATGTTTTGATATGTCCAGCCAGCCATCTGCAACTGCAAACTCCCTGCTGAGGCACTGGCGGGGAGACAAAGAAATGGAAAACTGTAAAGAAGTCTCCATGTGATGGAAGCACAGAGCTTTGGGCAGCCTGACTGAATTAAGACCACAGTCCTTTTCGGAAATCAATCTAAAACGGAGCTATTCACAATCAACCTGAAATTCAAAGCATCACATAGGAGTGACCCAAAAGGAATGTGAATTCATCTCCAGGACATGCGGAAGCCCGTGGAGGAGCTGTTTCTATTTTCGTTCCAGCTTTCCTGAGAGTAAGTTAACCTCTAAAATTATGATTGTTTTGCCTGTGAAAATATAACATACGACTTCAGATAGGGGATGCCAAACTATTTGGATGGAAACAGTAACTATTGTTATTAGAGAACCTGATTTTTCAAGCTCTCTGAGTATTTTATATTGTGTGGCTAAATAGCCGTTTGGAGAACTAAGTTTTTTTTTTTTCCAGTTTTACCCCATTATCAAAGCATGTTTAAACAAATAATATTATATTGTCTAGAAGGCTATGGATAAATTGAAAAGAACTTTATGTTGCTTGGTAGCAGGAATGAGAGATTCTCCAAATTATTTGAATTATTTATTTTTTTAAATTACTTTCAATTTTATTGCCAGAGGAATTGTAATCATTGGAGGATACAAGACTTTCTGAGTTTTGAATTGTTTTAACTGGTTTGAGAATGTCTTCATGAAGAAAACTTAAAGCAATCTTTTGGTGGATCTTATTTATCACATGAAATATACAAGAAATCTGATCTAATTGGTTGTGCAATGTATTTATTATCTGCACACTAGGAATCTGACTGCGAAATGACTGGCTCTTTATGGCCAAATTATTATTTCTAGATCACAGGATTTGTCAGAGTGATTTAAGGGAGTGAGATGTTCTGTGCTATGGCGAGTAGTTATTTTACACGAAGGGTGACATTTACATGACATTTACATGAAGGGTGTTCAGTGGGGGGAAAAAAATCCATCAGAAACAAAGAACCACAATCAGGACTATTAGATCACACTGATTATTTTTTATTCATAAAAATTTTTTGCACATGCATCCACCTGTGGAAAGAAAGAAGACTGGGCACTTGGGAGATAGACTCGGTGGTTTACCAGGCTTACCAGGTTTACCACATTCCCTACTTGGAGATGGTGCATTTGGGCTTTCGCTGGGGTGTCCAGGCTCACAGAGCCTGCGCAGATTCAGATGGCTTCATCTCGAGGTCATCCACATCACTTCTGCATTCCTCTGCTCATTCCTGGACACTGTTTGAACTTAAACCCATTCCTGCCTTTGTCCATGTGTGCACATACTATCAAAGGAGCCTCCAGCACCTATTTTGCCTTATAATGGCCTGGGGCTAGACTGACTTTAAATTTCTTCTTTTCTTTTCTTTTCTTCTCTAACTCACTCTTCTTATTCGTTTTCATTTGCTGATGTAACAGATCTCCTCAGGCTTAACGACTGAAACGCGTTTACATTCTACAGTCTGGGAGGTAAGAAGTGTGATGTGAGTCTCACTGGACTAAAATCCAGGTGTTGGCAGGATGGTGTTCCTTTCTTGAGGATGTAGGGGAGAATTCTGCCTTTTCCAGTTTCTGGAGGCTTCCCACATTCCCTTGCTCCTGGTCTTTCTTCCTCCGTCTTCAAAGCTGGCTGACTCCTTTTCACATCTGTTACTCTGAGCTCCTTTTCCTGCCTCCCTTTTCATTTTTAAGGACCAATGTGATTATACTGGGTTTGCCCAGATCACCCCAGATTACCTTCCTGTTTAGCAACCTTAGCTCATCTGCTAACATCATTCCCCCTTGTCATGTAATGCAATGTAATAAAATGTATTCACATATTCTGAGATTAGAAGAACATGATTCTGCCTATCACATTCGTTTTCAATTAATCCCAGACTTTCAGACTTAACTGGCAACAGCATATCCCTGCAGTACACCATGGGGAGTGCCCTGGAGGCTGCCTGGAGTCAGTCTTCCCATGTGAATTACTTCCTGAACACCTGCAGAGGGCAGTATATTCATGGTTTTGCTCCTGCCTCATGGAAAAGATTGGGATGTTTAGGTCCTGCAGCTAGTAACCAGATGATCACTGTTAAAATGATAAGAGGCAATAGCAACCTCTTGATTTCCTTGCCCTCTCAGTATATACCACCAAGGGAGGAGACCATCACGCTAAAAACCCAGGTCTCAATAGCCAATCAACCTTGCCCTCCAAGCACCGTACAAAGCTCAAACCACAGTCCTTGGAACATTTCATCCACTGATTCTCTCTCCAAGTCTTGTCTGTTTGACAGTCTCATGCTAGAATGACACTCCGCTAGAATGATGGATCCTATTAACTACTATTTTATCAGTTAAGATGCTTCATGGGATTTCACCCCCGTTTTGCTAAATGAAAGTGATCCACTGAGGATTTTGTCTTTAATGGCAAAAGATGGAAAGCAAGAAAGTGTTAAGTGTTGGTTTTATAGCAGCTGCTCTAGAGGTGGTATGATTCCCAGCGGCAAGAGTGGCCCCGCCAAGCTCCTTTCCTAGGGACTATGTGTTTGTTAAGTTATGTGTTTATCATCACATTCCTGCTTTCGCTATATGTTAGTATTATTTTAGCTTTTATGAGTTATTTGGTATGATTTGGCTGGCAATTTTAGGGATCTGGGAATGCTCAAAAGTTTTCTGAATAAATTAATGGTAATTGCGTACTTGATTTATACCACTTCCTCTTATGTAAGGTTTCGTTGGAATGCTCTACTTTTGGATAGTGGGGAAAACCTATACTAGTAATTCTTGGGCCACACTAAAATTATCATTTAAATAATTTCATTGCATCACCACTACCAGATCGACTGTCATACCTGGAGTCTGCTGCCTTTATCAGGTTTGAAGCACATCCGTTAATGTCTGTTAGACAGATGTGTCCTGAAGTCTTGCTGGGTAGTTTCTAGACTAGAATTAGAATGCTGGCTGCAAGCAATTCAAACCACAAGTTGGTGATGTTGGAATCCAATTGTCTGACTGACTGGATAAGCTGTGTTAACATAAAGGTTTTTCTCCCTGCAAGGCTAAGTCCTTAGTTGGGTTAACCCAAGGCCCAGGCTGAACCCATAAAAGGAGGGAATAGATCATTATATCCCTTTGACAACAGCAGAGCAACTTGGGTGCCTGCAAATAATGATGTCTATGGTGACTCCAATAATAAACTATTTGACTGAGAATGAGGTTCCAGGTCAGGACTTGCAAGTACAAATTTATCTGATTTGTGTATCTGTTGTCAGCTTACCCCCACCACTAGTACCACCTCCCACCTAAGCAAATATGCAAGGGGGAATGACAGATATCATGGGTCTGAGATTTATTCTATTGGCAATAAAACTGGGTGCTCTAGGTATTTGATTTCGATATAGAGGGCTGATTTTTACACCATTATAAACTGTTGACCCCCTTCCAGTCAACTAGATTCTTATTGACTTTTCCCTTTACTTCTTAATTTCAAAGGTATTATTTTTGTCATATTTGGTACTTGGAAAGCTTTTTGGGAAATATATGCATTTTTACACATTTCACAACATTGAAATATTAATTTCCATCACACATATTACAATTAATTTTCTCTAATGCATTTTTCTTGCAGCTGAATTTTCTTCTTTTTGGATATCTCTTTACCAAATACTTTACTTTTGATCATTTCTTTCTCTTTATTCCATGTATTTCTCTCTCTCACATTTTCAAATGTTTAATTTCCTTTGAACATTTGGGAGGCTGATGAAACTTTTCTCTGTGTCATGGAAGATTTTGCATTCTTTCCTGACTTCAGTGGGAATTTGAAGTATGTTATTTATTTTTTGCTTCTTTTTCTCTTCCTTTGTGAATTTTATTATGGTCACTCAATGGAAGATTTTAAAACTTTCCTTGTTTACTGTAATAAAATTTTCTGCTCCAAAAATTATGTATTTTCTGTACCTCTAAAGAGAGAGTTATCTTGTTCTCCTAGTGCTCCAGCATCTGGAAGTGCCTGGCAGTGACAGTGCAAACCAAAGCCTGTGGATAACTAAGTGGCTGAGTGGGCCCCTCCTGATGCCCCTCACTGCTCGTACGTGGATGCTAAAGACTCTCTGCTCTTGCACAGAGGAGACGACTGGTCCACAATTTCCCTAGACAAATTTCTACAGCTCACTGATTAGGAGTGAGTGCTCCAGAACTGGACCATCTGGGTTAAAGTCCTGACTCTACCACAAGTAGTGGTGTTTGGCCAGTCAATGCCAATCTGTGCTTCATTTTCGTCATCTGCAAAATGGGGAGAATAATCAAATATCTCCTGAAGGCTTATTGTAAGGATTAAACTAGTTAATTCTTACAAAGCACTTAAAACTACCTGGAACATGGGAAGCCACCATTAAATGTTAGTTAACATTCAAACTCTCTCCACTCACCATTTGGTCCAGTCATCATGAACCATACAGAAGCCTGTGAACTTTCATGAGATTTCTTTATCTACTTGCCTGTGAGTTTTGTTCCTGGTGGGGTTATTGTTTGTTTTGATGGCTTTCTTGGTCCTATTTTGATATTCACTCATAAAAGGCTAATCCTATTTTTGAGCTCAAGGCACACAAAATGATTGGTTCATGCGAAACTCCTACCTTGTTTTGGTTATTTATTTCTTTTAATTTACTACTCCCAGTTTATACTCAACTTTAGTCCCCATTTTCCACTGCCGCAGGTCATCTTTTCATTGTATTTGATGGTGATTCTGTGCCTCCTGGATGTTCTTGAAAAAGGTGTGCTGCACATTAATAGAAATGGCATGGTGATGTAGCTTCCTGGTCTTCTTTCATGTTTTTAAATCAGCACTATGGTTTTCAGATTTTTGCTTATTGCTGTGTGGATGCAAATCTATTGCTCTGAGTCTCTTGAAGTGCATTGAAACTTGCTTTATAACACTGTGCCACACTGCTCTATGTCATGAGCATCTTCATGCAGTGCCCTCATGGACCCCTGAAGAATTTTCTTGGCATACATACCCAGAAGCAGATCTGATTGATGGCAGAATATTGCTAAGTAGTAATGAGTTGGTAATAAATCACCAAATGTCTGTGTAAGTAGAAAATTGAGCAAAGTTAATTTGTAGTGATGATGCTACCTAACACTAATTTTTACCAGGGAAATGAAGATAAATGTACATGACATCTCATAATTGTTTTAATTTTTGTTTCTCTCAGTACTTAACTTGAACATCCTTTGTTTTTAACCTTTGGCTCCCTCCTCTATGCATGCAATTGGAAACAGCTGTTAGGAGGTTTCTTTTTGGTTTGATTGCACAATGTTTTCTATTTCAGACCTTCACATTTACTTCCTTTCCTTCCTTGTTTTAAAGTAAACAGGTCAGAATGAGCAAAAGGCACATCAGTGTGGGTCAGCAAACATGGGCCCTCCTCTGCAAGAACTTACTGAAAAAATGGAGGATGAGAAGAGAGACCTTGTTGGTATGGTCAGAGTTTTTGTCTCCTTAAACTTAGAAGAAAAGAAAAAGAAAAGACTTTTTCCTCATTATTTAATGTTTAACATCTATTCCATTTCTAACTAGCAGGATGGATTTTTTTCAAATTCTGCACTTAGCTTTTGTTTCAAATATGACTTCTTTAAAATATATTCTTATATGTCCTACTGTGGCATTTTTAAAAAGAACTCATATTCAAAAACTCCCAGAAAAATAAGGCTACATCTGATACTGCAAAGATAGAAATTATTAATATTTGAATTCATCTGAGTCTCATGAAGGAATAAGAACAGACGTTCAGGGCCAAAACCAAAGAGGCAAAATGTAGTCTAGAATTAATTCAAAAAGTAATCTGAAGTTTTAAAAGCACTCAAAAGTCAAATTCTAACACTTCTAATCAATAGTACTAGGGATAGAGACAATATCAATTAGAAGGGAATAATGGGTGCATAAACAGGAATAGAAAATGGCATTTTCACTTTTGATTCCATTTAGATCATGCTTATTTTTGTGAAGAAAATTCAGTAAATTTGAAAAAAATATCACAAATAAGGTAAAATCCCTCATAAACTGTATTTCAAAAATGTTCCGATTGGCAATGATCAAAGTGTACAAAACCCCCTGCATGGAGCACGGATTATGTAAATATAAATATGAAAGTTGGATTCTACCTCTATATTGTTGTTTTACTTCCAGATTTAAACTTTTTCTATAAGCATTGTATCTGTCGATTTCCTGTCTAGATACTAGTAGATATATTGTCCAACAAATAGCTAAAATAGGATCATAAGGTAAATATGATATGTGCTTTTTTCTGAAAAGGCTATTTGTTTAGAATTATATCATCATCATAATCTTCATCATCCTGTTCTTGTAGTTGGACTTCAAATGCATCTTGTTGCATTTCCAATTCTAGAATGTTGTCAAGTGACGAAGACTTTCAGAATTCTTTTGATGTGCTATATAATTGGAGACTATCTTTTTCTACATGCAGGCAGATGAGGGTAATAACACCTTGCTTCTGTTGATGGAAACTGGTTATCTACCCCAAACCAGCTAACACTCACTTCTTTATCACTGCCACTCAGGTTTCAAATGACTATTAACCATTGGGCCATTTGCATTAAAGTATGACCAACTTAGATTCTCCATTATAATCGGAATTCACGCTACAACTCTGTCTTGATGGGTAATGTGCATATTGCATATTTAAAGGACAAAGGGAAGATGAAACAATTGAAAACTGGGACAGAAAAGATGGAATCCAAACTGCATGACATAATTGTTTTCAGTTGTCTGTGAATGTTTAATCTGTGGTTGAATGGAGATTGATTTGCTTCATTTTTTTTCTTGTTGCTGTGTAGGAGTGGTTTTTCTCATTTCTTCTAATACTCTTTGCATACCTATTTGCCTCTGATTTACATCAAGTTAATGACTTTCCTCACTCGCCTGCAATGGATCTGGGACGTGTAGATAATTTTAATGATTCTAATTATGTTATTGCATTTGCACCCGAGTCCACAACAACCCAGGAAATAATGAATAAAGTGGCTTCGGCCCCATTCATGAAAGGTATGTGTGGGTAATTCATGGTAATTTCCACATTTGCAAAACACATAAAATCATTTTGGGATTTTCTTGATAGACTGTTAAGTGTTCAAGTTCTAGATTTAATTTATAACACTGATGCACATTCCTTTCTAATATCAGAGAGATTTCCTTATCCTATTTTCTAGTCTCCTATTTAGGAAATCTTATATAAAAAGAGTTTATCCTCATTATAGGATAAAAGTGATATAGTCCAGGGTTTTTCATTTTGTGAGAAGTTTCAGGAAAGCTTGAGCAGCATTTACAGCATGTATTTTGTTCTCTTCAAATACATAAGAATTGAGAATAAAATTAGATAGCAAAACCAAGAAATCAGGGACAATGTTTACAACAAGATTGGATGACAGTATTTTACTAAATACCAAAATATAAGTGAATGAGGAAGAAGCACTTAGCAGCTACAAGCCTGTATTCTCTTTTCTCTCTGGAGGTGTTCAGAGAGCAAAGGGATGCAGTAGGATATCTGATGGGCTTAAGAAGGGGAGAAAAACACTATATGAGGAAGCCAGTACTAATTTGTAAAGAACAATTGAAACCATTTTCAGTAATTGTGTTGGTAGTGCTGTGTTAGAATGTTATTACAAGGCTGTTAAAGGTTAAAGTGGGACAGGCCAAATAAGTAATTATGAAATAGTCTAGTTCTGTCAGCCATATCTTTGAAACACCAGTGTCTCAGTACAGAAGAAAGGAGAGGCTGAGGTCTAGGGCAGAAATTTACAGGGTGAGGAATGTTACCATTCCAGATAGCTAGAAAGCCATTGGGAACAAATGGGTTACTTCAGCCTGAAGAGACTCTCACTGGCCAAAGTTGGCTTAAGTTGATCTTCAACAAAAACAAGTGTAATGATTTGAAACTTACTCAACATATACCTAAATCTGTGCTTTCATAATGATGTTAAAGGAAAAATATTATTTGTCCTTGGAGGATCAGTCCTTAGTTTGAAAATGGGACAACAGACTGGACTGTTGATAACCAAAAAGATGATAGAAAGTACTGCTTCATGTCTTCTACTCATAAAAGAAAAAGAAATGATAGAGCATTGCCATTTTGAAACCCCCATTGAGTTAGTGGATCTGGATACTGAAGGTCGAAGTTGCTAATATCTCAAAAGGAGAGAGAATCAGAAATGATGACACTCTGATGGAAGAACACAAAGGGATTAGACCTGAGTGTGCTTAAGCCTATGGGTCCAGTTACCAGATTGCAAAAAATACAAAGAACAAAGGAACATGTTCAAATGCACCAGGAACATGCATGCAACAGCATCCCATCTGTGAGGAAGCATATGGGTTACACGGTCTGGGTTTGGTTAGTAACAGTCATTCACTTACACTACATATTCTAGAATAAACAAAGTCTCTTGAAAAAACACTTCAAATTTAACAATTTTACGCTGTCTTTGGAAGTTTGACCACATTGACAACATTGTCAAATGGAAATATATACTATAATTACAGCATCTGCCTGTCATTATAGTATATATTTCAGCTTTAGATAGATTATGTGTTCATGAGTTTTAATATATGCATCAGTATTGCTATTATTCCAAATTCATTGTGCTCTAACTTATTGGCTAAGTAGTGTATTTGCAAAGGCAGAATCTATTAGTGATAAAATGTAATTACCACTTAACTCTTCTGGTTTTATTTAGAATGTTTGAACTCCCCCACCACAGTCATCCTTCTAACGCTGAGTCTCTTGTTTAGGGTCAGCTTGCCTTTAGTGAAGAAATAACTCTAACATGATTGAATATGGTGTGCTGTCTTTGGACCACGTAGAAATCTTTACTGAGTTATTCCTTTCTCTCACTTGGCAGGAAGAACAATCATGGGGTGGCCCGATGAAAAAAGCATGGATGAATTGGACTTTAACTATTCTATAGATGCAGTGAGAGTCATATTTAATGATACCTTCTCATATCATTTGAAGTTTTCCTGGAGAGGTAGAATCCCCAAGATGAAGGAACACAGAGACCATTTAGGTAACTTTCTCTTAGAAAAAAAAGTTTGTCTTGTTATTATGACATTAGCCACAAGTGTACATATGTGATGGCAGAAAGCTACCCAAACATACACAACACAAACTTTAAATTTCTGAATGTAAATGAGATTCATTCCTATGAAATAAAGCTTTGGTCTTAAGTACATTGCTTTGTTAGGAAATAATATTTGCTGTTATTCCTGCTTTACTCCTAAACAAAACCTCAAGATAACATTGTTGGTCAATGATTCCCAAATTTTTTTTTTAAAATTGTGTTTTCTTGGTCCAAACAATATAAGAGTAAAGATCAACAAAACATTCTTGATTAATGGAGAGAATTAGATGAGAGAATGCAAAATTATTGAGAACTGATCTTAAGAATATTAGTAACACATTCCAACATATGGTGTCACTTGGATGTGAAATATGAAGAAATCAAACAAGGGTCAGATAAAGACAAGATTAAAAACTAACCCTTGATAGCTGACTATAGAACTGAACCATACAGATTGGGAGGAAGGACCAGAACAAAGCAGGGAGGGAGCACAGTGGATTGTGGCAGTGGATGAGGGTTGATTTGGTGATGGGTACACTAGTTTACTACACTTGAAGGGGGAGCCTATACTTCCAAAACACCAACAGTAATGTAAGCCAAAATTACCTCCATTTAAATATATGTATTCCAATGTATTCTCCTTGGATGTTGGATTCTCCTACGGAACCTCACCCGAACAGTCCTGCCATTTACTATCATGGACTAAGAGTGCAGGTTGGAACATGTGAACTTTTGATTTTTCCTCTAACCAAGATCATCTCATCCCATCATGATATTTCTGTTCTTCTTTTCCTAAAGCACATTGTCAAACAATAGATGAAAAAATCACATGTGAAGGTTCCATCTTCTGGGAGAAAGGCTTTGTAGCTTTCCAAGCTGCCATTAATGCTGCCATCATAGAAGTGAGTAGTAATGTGAATTGAATTTTGGTGGATGGTGATATAAAGGGCTGCCCTATTAATTTATGCACTTGAGGACTTTGGTGCAATATACTGAACAGCTACTATGTTGACACAGTTATGCTAAGCACTGAGGGTTAGGAAAGAAGTAGAACTTGGGATCTGAGGTAGTGAGGAGATAGAAATATGGACATATAGCCGTAATCAGAGTTTAAGTTCTATGATAGAATCGGAAGTGGTGTGGTAGATAAACAACGAACTGCAAGGCACTGATGAGAAGTATCAGAGGAGATGTATGGATTGAAGTGACATTTAATTAGAGCCTCCATGCATGAGTAGGGTTTTGTCAAGCAGACATGGTAAATACGGATGACCTAAAAATTCAGAAGAAAAACAGTTTTTCCTCTGTTTTTTCCTCCCACGGGCCAGGTTATGATGGACATATATATTTAAATGTGAAATATACATTGCTTCTTACAATTGAGAAAAAGTGTCTGAGGTTATAATTAGTTTAATAACAGTGTATTTATTGATATCTCTCTTCAGATCACAACAAATCATTCAGTGATGGAAGAGCTCATGTCAGTTACTGGCATAAATATGAAGCTCTTACCTTTTGTTGCCCAAGCAGGAGTCACGACGGATTTTTTCATTTTCTTCTGCGTTATCTCTTTTTCTGCATTCATATACTATGTCTCAGTCAATGTTGCGCAAGAAAGACAATGCATTAAGTCACTGATGACAATGATGGGACTTCGAGAGTCAGCATTCTGGTAAATCACAGGGCTACAATACATCACACAGCACAGATAAACAGAGCAAGCTAATATGGTGGTGTGCCCAACATATCAGACGTAAACATGGTACTTTCACAAGTAGTACATTCTAGTGGAGGAGATGGACTTTTAGGCTTGGTAAACGCAACTTTTATACCTCTTTGAATTAAAGAAAGTCTCATCCCATTTGCAGCAACATGAATGAAGCTGGAAGGGATTATGCTGAGTGAAATAAGCCAGAAGGAAAAAGAAAAATATCGGATGGTTTCACTTATAAGAGGAATGTAGGGGAACCAAATAAGGAGCCAGGAAAAAAATAATTATAATAAATTAAAAAACAAAATTAACAGGCAACTATTAATCAGAGACATGCTGCATAGGAGGGGGAGAGAGAGGGATCAAAACAGGGGAGGGAATGTGTTGGTGGGGAATTTTGCAGGGACTACACCCGAGAGGAGAAAGCATGCATTGGACAAAAAGGAAGAATAATGTAAAATATATATTAAGAAAATAAAATAAACTTTCAGGAAAAAAAAATTTAAAAATGAATTAAAGAAAGTCTCATCCTGTAGCTATCTGCTGATACGCAGGACACTGTGCAAATGATGCTGGCTCTCAGTCAGTGACAAACAGATATGGGTAAACCCAAATACACAAGAACCTGAGACTTCTGATGTTTGATGGAATGTATGTTTCAGATGTTTTATTTGAAAGAATGATTGATTTTGACCCCATATTGAATGAGCCATCATGCTAATTAAGCTCAGAGCTTTTCTCACCAGAAGTGCTGAAGGGGGTGGGAGGCAGGAAGCAACGGTTCATCTCCACCTGGGCATTACCCCCCTGAGCAAACTCCCTAATTTCTTTAAACTTTGGTTTTCTTTTCTGTGAAATATTAATAATAATTTTATCTTTCCTTGGCCATGAAAATTAAAGAAGGAATTGTATTTAAAGTGCATTATATAAATTCACATTAAATGTTATATAAATAGATGGCAGATGGTAGAACTTTGGAAAGTATGCCTGGGAGAACAGTAGTGCAAGTTATGAAACCAAAGATCAAATGCCCAATTGACAATAAAATAAAATTTTCTAATGAATTTAGCCAAAGGAAGTACAGGTATCCTCTGCTTTTCAAAAGTTTGCATTATGTCCTTTTACCTTTACTAGAGACCTACACTAGTGCCTGTTTTTGCTAGTTAAATAAAATTCAAAAAGAATTTTCTCTTTTATAACAAAAAGTGACAAGACTTTGCAGCAGCCATAACTATCTCTCAGAATCATAATTTCAGTGTAGCAGAGAAAACTTGAACCCAGATCCACATGCTTGAGAAGGATTATTTGTTCTCTTTCTCTTCTGAAGAAATCTCTTCCTGTTTCTTTGGTATTAATAGCAAGAACAACCTAGCTTCACATTCGACATATATAAGCATCATCCTTACCTTTGTGTATATCCGCATCTATATCTAATTTCTAATAATTCATATTAAAATCGGCAAATGAGAGCCCATTTTTATACAATCTGAAAATTAGAAATGGGTTTTGTTAATGCTTAGGAAAAAAATCCAAAGAGCAAGAATATTTAATGGTGCACAGATATTTATGTGAAAATCAAATTCATTGTCCACAAATAAATTTTTATTGGAACACAAACATACTCATCATTTGTGTATTGTCTACAATGGCTTTATGCTACAAAGCAAACTTATTACCCACAAAACCTAAAATATTTACTACTTGGCTTTTTAGAGAAAAAAATGTGCTGATCCTTATGTCTTTATGTATATTTCATCCTTGGTGTTTATATAATTACTTTATTAAAGGAAGTCAAGAATTGTAAACTCATAGATGTCACACTAAACACCTCTCCCAATTGCTCTCATTCTGTCACCCAGACTTGTTTTGTTTTTTGTTCTTTGTTTTTTTTGCAATTAAATACCTTATTTACCTCTTGACTCATTTATGGCCTTCTTTCCCCTGTAGAATATGAATTTTGAGGCAGAGAAATTTTCCTATTTATTAGCTGTTGTATTTCCTTTGGCTGTTGTGTTCTTGACACATGATAAGCTTTGCCAATCATTTGCTGAATGAACAAATGAACGAGCGATGAACTAACAGCCATCAGAGCTGATGTTCTGTTTCTCTGTTAGGTTCTCCTGGGGGTTGATGTACGCTGGCTTCACGCTCATTGTGGCCATGCTGATGGCTCTTATTGTGAAATCTGCCCAGGTTATTGTCCTAACTGGCTTCGTGGTGATCTTCATCCTCTTCCTCCTGTATGGCCTTTCTTTGGTGAGTTCGCAGATTAAACAACGAGACCTACTGGTCATTTCTCACTGAATCTCATCCACTCCTTCTCTTCTCTTTGCAACATTGCAGGATTTCTAGGAGACAGTATCTCAGAGTGGAATGTTGATGAAATACCCTTTTGTGATATGAAACTCATTTTATTATGCTACTGATGATTCTCAGAGAATTATGTGCTCACTAAAGTTTTTCTCTCTTCCCAGATAACTTTAGCTTTCCTGGTGAGCGTGTTGGTGAAGAAACCCTTCCTCACTGGCTTGGTGGTCTTTCTCCTAATTGTCTTTTGGGGGAGTCTGGGATTCACTGCCTTGTATAGACATCTCCCTGCTTTTTGGGAGTGGACCTTATGTCTTCTTAGCCCTTTTGCGTTCACTGCTGGAATGGCCCAGGTAAGAGCTAATGTAACTGTTTCACTTTTTTACAGTTAAAAGAGGTTCCCTCTGAGTAATTCATGCTACAAGTTTGAAGCATTAAAATTCCCACCCACTTTTGTAAAGATGCACCCCTATGGGATAGGAGAAGTTTGCATTTATTTCTCTCAGCCTAATCAGTTTTCTTTGTAAATTACCAATTATAGATCTGGATCAACTTTTACCTTTAATGTTTTTTTCCTAATGATATACTTGTAATTTGTATTTTTCCCTAATGATAAGTTTTCTAATGATATGATAGTGTTAATCTAATTTAATGCACAGGAAGTGTGACCCCTTAACAATATTACAAGTATTTGAAAACCAGGAATTTAATAGAAATACATTTTTATTTTTTGATTGATTAGTTATAAATGAAACTGAACCTCTTCTCAGGAAATTTAATTCTACATGTGACATCATAGATATAAAATGTTAAATGTAAGATTATGTTACATATAAACTCATTGTATTATATAATTAAATTTCAAAGAAATTATTCTTCTGTCTTCTGCCCAACTACTGAAGTACTCTCACCCCGCCATGTTCTCATTCTCAAATGGTATCCTGTCTGGAATACCCGTCTTCCCCTATCCTAAGCCCAATGCAATCCTTGTGCCCCCAGATCAAAATTCACCTTCCTTGAGTTTTTACCTCCTACTAGAGGATTTGTCTACTGCTGCTATGCATCTCTACATCCTTGGTTTCTACCTCCATTCATTCCCCAAGTTACTTTGGAGTTGGATTGTTTCATTGCTTTGTCTTCCAGTAGATTAGAACTCTGTAAAGACAGGAATTATGTCTGTTTATATCTATTCAATCCCAGTGTCTAGCAGAAATAAGAAAAAATAACTCTGCATTTTATCCTTTGGAAATTCAACATATGTTATTTTTTTCAGCTTATACATTTGGACTACGACGTGAATTCTAATGTCCATTTGGATTCTACAAACAACCCTTACTTAATAATAGCGACTTTTTTCATGTTGATATTTGATGCTTTTTTGTATTTGGTATTGACATTGTATTTTGACAAAATTTTGCCCAGTAAGTAGTAACCTGGTTGTGATTCAATACAATTTAATTCATTGCATTTCTTTAAACTGTCTACAATGTATTGAATATAAATTATCAAGCATCTTTCTTTAAAACTTCTAAATAAGCCTAAAGGTATTCTGCACTTTGTTTATAGAGTTACCTTCTAAAATGTTTTTCTGCAATTAATACTTTAGATTATTTGTTTTAAAAAAGAGGCACAAGAGATTATAGAAAATTATACTGTTAATGCTTGTACAAGGTGAAGGATGCTTGTATACTGTTAATGCTTGTATAGGTGAAGAATGCTAGTGCTTGACATTGGATTTTAAGAATTTCCAAGTGATTCCCAATTTAACTCACCTGACAAGCAATATGGATTATGAATCCACAACATTTTAGTTGCATAGAAAAAACAAATCTGTCCTACAGAGAAGGACAATCTTTACCTAAGGAGTTTGTCTATCCATCTTACTTCCTATTAGATAAATGTTAGGGAGGAGGTAGTGGAAAAAAACGGAAGGTTAGTTAAGGAAGGAAGGAGACTTTTGAATTTTTATTTATTATCTTTCTGAGAGAATTGACATATAGAATAACAGCTGTCAGTACTTTTGAAAAACTTCTAGCATAAGCCATTCCGTAAAAGTAAACTTAGGGTGCCTCCCCTGGTGGCGCAGGCGGTTGAGCGCTGGGTTGCGAAGCTGCCCGCAGACTCTGCAGCGCTGGTTCATTCCCCCGCCGCCGCAGGCGAGAGTCCCACATGGTGCGCAGACCTCTCCTGCCGTGCCCGCTGCTCCCCTCAGCAGTGTACTTTGTCAGTCTGCCTGTTCTGTTCCCCACTCTGGCTCTGGTGAATTCTCTCACCCTCCCACGCTTCTGACTGTACCCAGTGCTTGCATAAATAAATAAATAAAATATCTTTTAAAAAAAAAAGTAAATTTAGGAATAAGATGAATCAATCATCTTCACTCTCTTGTAAAAATTTCCAGTCACCCAGATCCCATTTTCCTGTAATTTATTTGCATTTTCTGTTCTTGTGCTAAGAGTACTAAGAGTAATGGTTAGAGGCAGCTATATTTATATTGCTGAGAATTACCACCCAGAAGCCTTTCACTTTTCTCCTTCATGTCTATGCATTTGCTCCATTTCTTTCATTCTTAAGATTTGTCCTTAATGTCATTATTTCCTGCCCCAAGTTCTCTTATAAGGAGAGCCTTAAGTTCTAGAATCATCAGTCTCTATTAACTTGTTAAAATTCTACCAGGCAATGACACAAGACTTATTTCTCAGCATTACCAGTGACTCTGGGCAAATTAAGATTTTGTTTACTATTATATTTAAATTCCTCCTGAATTATTTCACTCTGCTTTGAGGGATTTCTAATTAGATAACAATGCAACACGCTTCTCATATTAGAAACACCATAGTGGATGGTAACACCTAAGTTACGTTTTTCTCACTGTTCTGTATATGTCATGGACATATGGAAACAGAGAGACCTTTAGGTGACAATCTATTGAGTTTTAAAATAAAGGAAATTGTATTGATGTGATGCTCTGTGGTGGGTATAGTCCATAAAGTGGTGATTGACCCAATATTTAATTGTCTCCTGTTCATGAAGCCGAATATGGACATCGACATTCTCCCTGGTTTTTCCTGAAGTCCTCTTTCTGGTTCCAACCCCAGAGGGCTGATCACATGGCTCTTGAGAATGAAACAGATACAAATTCTTCATCTAATGACTCTTTCGAACCAGTGTCTCCAGAATTCCATGGAAAAGAAGCCATCAGGTAATAAGGAAATTACATGGACAATCAATGGGGAGCAGGTGACAGACCAGAACTCTATCAGACAGAATACAGATGTGACAAAGATTTGCATCTTGGTACAACTACACCCAGGATACTATGCTCATGAAAGAATACACTCGTTCTTGATAGCACTTTTTTTTGTCAAATTACCAGCACTTTCATTTACTAGCACTTTATAGTATACCAATAATCATCATTAAAGAAATAATCTTTATATGTCATTTTCCTCAGTCTCTTTCTTCTTCTTCTTCCTCTCTCTCTCTCTCTCTCTACCCCCTTTTCTCCATCCCTCCTTCTCCCCTACCCCCTTCCAGCATTCTGTTCCCCCGCTCTAGCTGCTGCTGCTTCTAGTGCAGCCTGTCAGCTTACAATGATCGAGACTTCTCCATCTAAGGGGGTGTCCTGGATGCTTCTGCCGTCACCTGGGTGTGCAGGAAGGAAAGAACCCCGAATTTTCCAAAGCCTCAAAGACTTAATGTATCAGTCATCTGACCATCTCCATAATTCCCTCAAAATATTTTCTTCTTTTTTTTTCAGAATTAAAAATCTTAAGAAAGAATATAAAAAAGGAAAACATGAAAAAGTAGAAGCTTTGAAAGGTAATAAAGTATGTTTCTATTTTGTAGGGCTGCTTGATTTATGATTGTGCCTCCCTTTATACCATTTTGGAAGGTTCTAAGAACAGAAAATCCAGACACCGTGGCTCTTCTTTATTTAAACACATTGTTTCCTTCCAAGTAAATTTAAAACCATATAACAATTTTAGAAAGTCAGGTACACCACCTATAGCCAATTAGTCTGAAAGATAAGCAATAGCATCATCATATTCTTTATTTTCAACTCATCATATTCCCTAATCTTAAAGCTGATTTTATTATAGTCAGTCTATCTTTTATAAACTTTACTTTTATCTAAAAATTTGTTAATCACGTAATAACGGTTACAATGTAACAGCTATAAAGTATGTATCATAGGGAGATAATTTTTTTCTTGTAAAGATAATTTTTAAAATTTTTTTAATTTTTTATTTTTTTAATCAATATTTGCTTTCCCCCACCCCCTCAGGTGTAGTCCCCATAGAGTTTCCTTCCCCAAGACACCGGTGCACCATCACCTCAGTCCCCTGTGCTCCTCCCTCCCTCCCTTTGATCCCTCTCCCTCCTCCTCCCCTGCAGGATGTCTCTGATTTATAATTGTCTGTTTTTGCTTTGTTGTGTTTTGTACTGCTATTATTTTTTTACACTGATGTCTTATTTGGTTCCGCTATATTCCTGCTATAAGTGAAACCATCTGATATTTTTCTTTTTCCTTCTGGCTTAATTCACTGAGCATAATTCCTTCTAGCTCCATCCATGTTGCTGCGAATGGCATGAGATTATCTTTTTTGATTGCTGAATAATATTCCATGGTGTATATGTAACACATCTTCTTGATCTAGTCATCTATTTTTGGGCATTTGGGTTGTTTTCAGGTTTTACCTATTGTAAATAGTGCTGCAATAAACATAGGGGTACAGGTGGTCTTTTGAATCAATGTTTTTGTGTCTTTGGGTAGATCCCTAGCAGTGGAATTGCCAAGTCATATGGTAGCTCCATTTTTAGTAGACTGAGGAACCTCCAGACAGCTCTCCATAGTGGTTGGACCAGTTTGCACTCCCACCAGCAGTGTAGGAGAGTTCCTTTTTCACCACATCCTCACCAACATTTGTTGTTGCTTGGTTTTTTGCTATGTGCCATTCTTACTGGTGTAAGGTGGTATCTCAGTGTGGTTTTGAATTGCATTTCCCTGATTTTAAGGGATGTTGAACATTTTTTCATATGCCTGTTGGCCATTTGCATTTCTTCTTTGGAGAAATGTCTTTTAAGTTCTTCTGCCCATTTCTTGACTGGATTGTTTATTTTGTTTTTGTTGAGCCATGTGAGTTCTTTGTATATCTTTGTGATCAGACCCTTATCAGTCAAATGGAGTGCAAAGATTTTTTTTCCCAATCAGTGGGGTGTCTCTTTGTTTTGGTTAACGTCTTTTTTGCTGTACAGAAGCTTTTCAGTTTGATGTAATCCCAGGTGTTTATCTTTGCCTTCACTATCACTGCTTTGGGTGATGAGTCTTTAAAGATGTTTCTAAGATGTATGTCTTGTAGTGTTTTGCTTATATTTTCTTCTATATATTTTGTGGTTTCAGGTCTTTATCCATTTTGAGTTGATTTTTGTGCATGGTGAGAGGTAGTGGTCTAGTTTCACTTTTTTGCATGTGGAGTTTTCCCAGCACCATTTATTGAACAAACTGTCCATGTTCCATTGCATATTCTTTGCTCCTTTGTCAAAGATTAGTTGTTCATATAAGTGTGTCATTATTTCTGGGCTCTCTATTCAGCATAGGGAGATAATTTTAAAGAAAAAATTGCATGGATTTTCTTTGACTCTTGCTAGCCAGTATATACATGCTATAAGAAATTATTAAAAAATTCAGAGACTGCAAAGTTACCAGATAGGCTCTGAGTATACTTTATTTTTTTGAAATAATGCAGGTCTGGTGTTTGACATATATGAAGGCCAGATTACTGCCCTCCTCGGTCACAGTGGTGCTGGAAAAACCACCCTGTTGAATGTACTCAGTGGGCTTTTGGCTCCAACATCAGGTGAGAAAACAATCAGCCAGTGACAAGAATAAGGCAAATGAATTAACTGCATTTTACTAGTCAAGTAGATTTGTTAATTCTCAGGTAGTAGTTTCATTAACTACTAATCACATTTAGGCATTAAGAGAAAAATTTTAGGGCCTCCCTGGTGGTGCAAGGGTTAAAGTCTCAGCGCTATCAAGCTATCACCAGCCACTGCAGCATGAGTTTGATCCCCAGTCAGGGAGCTGACCCACATGGCACAGCAGACCTCTCCTTGCTCCCCTCTTCTCCCCTCAGCAGTGTATTTCAATAGATCTACCTCTCTGCTTCCCATTCTCTCTGGTGAATCCTCTCACCCCCGCCTCTGGCCTACACCCCAGCTCTTGTATGCATAAATAAATAAAAGAGTAAATCTTTAAAAAAGAGAAAAGTTTTAGAAATTTCTTCAATTTTTTTATAGATTTATATTCTCTTTAGGAAATCTTTGTGGTTTAAATATTTCATGATGAGTGGCTTTATGCTGAATAATTGGCATTCCAACTACATCAGGTATATCATGAATATTAAATTTGCCATTGTTCAATGTAGCTAAAATATGATTTAAAGACTCTAGTGATTAACACACATTGTTTTCCACTTTATGGTACTTTATCCTGATGCTAAATCTCTACCTTCTACTCTTAGGGTCGGTCACCATCTATAATCACTCCCTTTCAGAGACTGCTGACTTGGAAGCTGTCAGCAAACTCACGGGAGTTTGTCCACAATTCAATGTGCAATTTGGCTTTCTCACGGTGAAAGAAAATCTGAGGCTGTTTGCTAAAGTAAAGGGGATTCAGCCACAGGAAGTGGAGCAAGAGGTAAATGAACATGTTAGATGTCATGCAGAACATGAAATGTATCAACTAGAAAACTGAATATGTTTGCGTTATTTCTACACAGCTCATTACCTAGAGGGTAAAAAAGAACAACTTTTAAACAAACACCAAAGTTCTAGTGCTTTAAATAAAAACATTCTGAATTTTGGAATAAAAATCCTTTATTTGCTCAGGTACAACGAGTGTTACAGGACTTAGAGATGAAAAATATTCAAGACATTCTTGCTCAAAATTTAAGCGGAGGACAAAAAAGGAAACTCACTTTTGGGATTGCCATTTTAGGAGATCCGCAGGTAAGTCAAACCAAAATTACTGGTGAAATTAACATCAGGACTATAAAGCTACTTTTCTTTTCAATGACACTAGAGTCTGCTCATCTTGAATATAAAACTATTTTATTCCATCAGACTTCATTTGCAAATCATGAATGGAAGAGGACTCTTAAAATGGAAAATTAAGTACTAAGATATTTCCCCCAAATATGCTTTTAAGTATATTGCTTTAAAAAACAATCTTGCAGGAAAGGACAATGTGGATTTACGTGCTTTCCTATTGCGCAGGTTCTGCTATTGGATGAACCAACTGCTGGCTCAGATCCTCTTTCAAGGCACCGAGTATGGAACCTCCTGAAGGAGAGAAAATCAGACAGAGTCATTCTCTTCAGCACCCAGTTCATGGATGAGGCTGACATCTTGGCTGGTGACTCTTGGTTTTCTGTCATATATTTTAGTAAGGAATTAGGAGCACATGTGGAGTGTATGGAAATGTGCCATCACAGCTGCCAGGTTTGACTGCCAAGAGGCATGATGGGAGAATCTCGCTCTCCTCCATTTGAGTGTCCACATCCCTGAATACATTCCTCATGGGAATACACTGATCCTATTGCAAAGCATCGCCTTGGCTATAAAACATGTGACCTACTCGCAAAGATGTTTAATATGGATGCCAGTTGACTTGAGACAGGTTCTTTTGATAGGTGATCAGTTTGCTTAATATAGTAAACAATAAACTTATTTTACTTATTGGATGAGAAAGAGTATATCTATTTTACCAGATCGTGCTCTTAAAATAGATTATTTATTAGTGAATTTGTTCTTTTACAAATAGTGAAAGAATAGCTCCTTAATGCAACCTATTTGTTTTTTGTTTTTTTTCTACTTAGACAGGAAGGTGTTTATATCCAATGGGAGGCTGAAGTGTGCAGGCTCTTCTCTATTCCTGAAGCAGAAATGGGGCATTGGCTACCATTTAAGGTACAGACCTGGGGACTGCAGACACGTTAGAACATACTGGGGACAGATGATGTCAGTATTAATATGTTACCATAGGACTCACGTGTGTAAGTTCATTTCAGGAGATCTGTATTAGAACTACACTGAAACTTCTCTTAGCAAGAATGTAGGATTGTGGCATGGTGGTCAGTGAAAATATAAAGATGATTGAGCTATATTTAAATAAAAATTTTGGAAAATGTTTTCGCAGCACAGTATTTGCTAAGAGAGATTTATTGATATTCTAGAACCTTTCATCATATTTTCGTGCATCTTGAAAATATCAATAGATTTCTCACCCCTTCACCACTTCCCTATCTGGTCTTGCAATGTACTGTTTCATCTCCCAACAGTCTTGAGGTAGGGTGCTTTTATAAAAGCCAGATGTGGCTGAAATCTCTTTTCTCCTTGGGTCACTTGTATCCCTGACACTGGTTCCTCCACCATGTTGTAAATTTCATCTTCATTTTACTTCTATCATTAGATTATACATTTTGTCTCATAAATATTAATAAAGTGACAAGCCCCTAGTGCAATTGTTCGTAGAGATAATGTTGGATAGAAATAACTCTACCCTTTTAAAATGTAGTTTGCATCTGAATGAAATGTGCAATCCAGACAGTATAACATCACTGGTTAAACAGCACATCCCTGATGCCAAACTAACAGCACAGAGTGAAGAGAAGCTTGTATATATTTTGCCTTTGGGAAGGACAAACAAATTTCCAGGTAAAAGAGTGTTGAGACCATGGCATGCTTTATATCAATGATGTTACTAACCATAACAATGGTGTTATGACAGGAGAGAGAGGAGAGAGAATGCAAAGCTATATATATGCATTAGTCTTTTAATTCATGCTTTCTAAAACAAGGGAAACTTACACAGCACTTAATTATTTCTATAAACATTTAGTTCCTTTGTATAATCTAACTGCTTGTTTCTTTTAAAGTAACCTAACAATTATCTCTAATATGATGTACAAATCTCTATTACTGGGAAAAATATTACTTAATGGGTGTTTGAATTAAACATTTTCTATTTCAGTCCACGCTGTTGTAACAGACACTATAAACTGGGTGGCTTACAAACAACACACGTTTATTTCTCACAGTTCTGGAGAGCAGAAGTCCAGGGTCAGGCGCCAGCACAGCTGAGTTCTGGTGGGCAATCTCTCCCGAGCTGCAGACTATCTACTTCTCTTGTAGCCTGTAGAGCAGGGAGAGGAAATGAGCTTTCCTGTTTCTTGAAAGGCACTAATCCCATTCATGAGGTCCCTACCCTCATAACCTCTTCTCACCCTAATTAGCTCCCAAAGACCCCACCTCCTAATTCCATCACATCAGGGCACACAAACATTCAGTCCATCTGTAAGACTCCCTTATTCTAACAATTTCTTAAAAAGATATTTAGATAAAATATAATGTTTTCCAAATTCCACCCACTGTGTAGTTTTCTAAAAATGAAATAAATGAATGTTTAAAATTTTACACTCACATTATAAGGAAAGATGAAATGTTGCCATTTATAGCAAAATGGAAGGAATTCAAGGGAATTATGTGTAGCAAAGCAAGACAGAATGACCAAGACAAATATTGGACGTTTATATAGCAGACATTTCAACAAGGTAAAATATTTCTTAAAAATTAGTGAACAACAATGAATGAAATGAGGGTTCTGAGGTCAAGGGGGTGGGGAAAGAATGGGTCAAGAGGGTAAGGGGTGGTGGAGTTGGGGAAAGCCAGGAGTAGTCTAGCGGGGTATTTGTGACTCAGAATCTCTTATAAGGTTGCAGTAAAAATAAAATGAAATAAAATTTGTTTAATTTCCATTTTGCATCTGATGAATGCATTTGGCTTATCATAATTGTCTTCTCTTTTTGTAAATATAAGTTACTATCAATTTTACTAAAAATTATATTTTTGATACAATCTTGTGCCTATTTATAGACCTTTACAGGGATCTTGATAGATGTTGTAACCAGGGTATTGAGAATTATGGTGTTTCCATGACAACTTTGAATGAGGTATTCTTGAAATTAGAAGGAAAATCAACTATAGATGAATCAGGTAAAAAAGAAATTTGAATTTTCTCTTTCTGTGAAATATTTTATTTTGAAAATATACTTTGAATGATCAATTTATATGCTTTTGGAGCTGTAGATTCGGTCTGATTTTGGAAAAACTTAGAGCAGATGGGAAATGTATTTTTGTTTCATTCCCTTTTCTCTTAATGCTGGTCTCCCATCTTGACTGCCTTATTTTTGTAGCATGTATCTTACTAGACATATGGAATACATCAGTGTACAAGACTAGGTCATTGTGGAGCAGATGATGTAATACTTTTTTGAATATACAACATATTCAACACAGAGAAAAGAAAACTAAAATTGTAGAATGCTAGTTACTTTTCTGGCAGCTTGTTGAATGTATCATTCCAATGTCTTCAGGATTCCATTGCTGCTGCTGAAGGATTTGCTGTCAGTCTAATTGCCATTCCTTGGAAAGGGTCTACATTTCCTTTCTCATTGCTCTAAAACATTTTGTTGTTTCTGGTTTATTATTATCTTACAGTGTTTGCTCTTTGCCATGCTCTTTATTTTTTTTTCCTTTTCCTAGTCAAGTGAGTTTTAAAATTCTACTTCCCATCTTTTACCCAATTTTGAAAATATACATTTGATCTTTTTGTTGTGTATATGTCTTCACTTTTAATGTAAATTTCACATGATTTTCTAAAAGTCTAGAGTTGGTCAGTTTCTCTAGGCTTCTCTTCTTTCCAGCCATGTTTCCGTGTCTTGTTTCCAGCCATGGCTTGTTTCCAGCCATGGCTATATTGCGAAATATTGTCTTTATCAATTTTCTTGCCCGAGTGCAGGGAGAGGCAAAGTTCTACAGGTACTAACACATCCACCATGGTAGAAATATACAACGCTTTATCTCTTGCAGGAATAGATTTTTCTTAGCTAGCTATGAACCTCTTTTCATTGATGTCCCTAGAATTAAGCCCTACAAAGTTATAGGCACAGAATATTTTTTCAGAAAATACAAGATAGACATTTATGATATTATTTTGCTTCATTCCCATTTCTTTAGTAGTTGCTCCAATAATGCCATGAATCATATTATTTGTGTCTTTGTCCAAAACGCTCTTCAATAGCACTATTTTGTGAAAAGATGATCATAGAAAAAGCTAAATAACACACACCTAAAATGGTACTTCATAAAAAACCTGATTTTATGTTTTATAGGTATTGGGGTTTGGGGAAAATTACAAAATGATAGGACAAAAGATACAGGAAGCCTTGATGAGCTGGAACAAGTTTTGTCTTCCCTTAATGAAACAAAGAAAGCAACCAGCGGCATGAGTCTCTGGAGGCAGCAGCTCTGTGCAATAGCAAAAATTCGCTTCCTAAAGTTAAAGAATGAAAAGAAAACTCTTTTGACCATGTAAGTAACTGAATATTCAGATATGTTTTTCATCATCAACTCAAGTCAAAGTCAAATAAAAATCAATTGAAAAATTAAAGAAAGACTCATATAAAATAAATTCAGCAGCTGAGTACAATCTTTTGAACACAGAAACCAATTTTCAATTGCTTAGGTAGTAGGTAATTAAAAAATCTTAGCCAGGGTTGAGTTAACTTTTCAGAAGCATGGAATTAGCACTTGGGTCCCATCCCAAAGACTTGCCTCTGTCCCCAAAGTAGCTCTATGCATAGCTGTATCTTCACCAAGGCTTGGAAGCACTATTTGAACCCTCCTGTGTGGCTCACACATTCCTCTGAGGTTTCTGGTTCTTCGCTGAGCAATGGTTCTATGCATAAGAGTTGCTGCCCACTCAGGACACTCATTCATTCAAAATACTTGTGTGCATCTTTGCCTCACACTCTGTGTTACATGTCTGCAACCTCTCAAAATAAATCAGACATGAGATTCAGCTCTGGAGGAGGGTGATTAGAAGTATACTCTGCATTGGTTAACAATGGATCACATATACAATGGTGGTCCAGTCAGACTATATCGTAGAGCTTAGGTGTCTAGGAGGCTATGCCGTGGAGGCTTATGTAATTACACTCTGTGAACAAGGCATGCTCCATGACAGCATTGCCTAGCAATGTATTTCTCAAAATGTATTCCTGTCGCTAAGCAATGTGGTGCTGCACAGTAAAAAAAAAAAAAAAAGGTGAAATTAAATAATATTGTCAAGGACAGCATTCAGTATTGGAGAGAGTATGCCCAACTAAGGACATCAGGAGAAAATTTTATGAAAAGTCATGAGCAGTGACTTCAATTTGGAACAGAAAAGTGTAACAGTTAAGGAAAAGAAGGGATTTTGGAAATTACGGCAGGAACAGCAATGAGCGTGGAGACACCTGAGGAGCCTGAAGAACTGCAATGAAATTGACTTAGTTATAATACAAGGTGTCCAAAGAATAAAAATAATTTTGATAATATAGAACTAAAGAAAGAGTGTGGACTTCATGAATAATAAGGAACTATTGAAGTTTTAGTTTTCATCTTCCACAGGTAATGGACATAATATAGAACCTAATGCTGAGACGCTTAATTAGGCAACAGTGCAAAAATGGTTTGGAAATAGTAGACACTGGAGGTGAAGAAAGCAGTCATTTAGGACATCATTGAAAGAGGTCAGGAAAGAAGTGATTAAGGTTCACATTTGAAAAGCGGAAGAGAGAACATGGGAGGCAAGTAATAGTGATACCATGGCAGATGCCAGTTCCCAACCATTTGGAAATGGGACTTATGGGAGAGAAATGAGTGTAAAGTGATTGAGATTTATAGCCTAAGTGAATGAGAAAATGTTGTAATTCAAATTGGCAGTAAGAGGGGGGAAAGTTTCAGTGTTGATGATGTGCCAGCTTGCCATGGTCCAGAAAAAAGAAAACCAAGACTGAGACCCAGCAAAGAAGGGGGTGTGGGAGGAAAACTTTGAGAGTCGTAATTAGCAGACTTCCTAAATTTAATGAGGTATCCAAGAGTGGCAGGGGGAGCCTAATCCCCGTGTCTACTTAGAGGATGTAATTTGTTTCTGTTATAGACATCCATTATCCGCTCAAACTTAAAACCTACAAAAGTGGCTATTGATGAATTTTTTTCTCTTGCCTTTTTTCCCACATAGATTGTTGCTTTTTGGCATTAGCTTTTGCCCTCAGCTTTTGGAACATCTATTCTATGAGTTATACCAAAAACATTATTCTTGGGGACTGTCTCCTAACATGTACTTCCTGTCTCCGGGACAACAGCCTGAAGCTCCTCTGACCCGCCTACTGGTCATCAATAAAACAGGTGAACTTAGCATTAACACACAGCTTCTGGATGTCCTTGTGGAAAGGTCCCCTGGAAAACAGAAACCATGCAGGAAAAAAACAATTTTTTTAGATAGCTCATCTGAGGTCAAACAGGACACTAAATCAAAATGAAAAATAGAAGGTGGGAAGTATGTTTTAAGAACACATTTTGCAAGTTTACTTAAACCCTACAGCTTATTGCACAAAGCAAAAAAGGTGAACCATTGACTAGACTCCGAGGTCTCCCATATTATTTTCTAAATGCTAAGCATTCTTGGGCTCGGGGGGAAAAAAAACTGTTCCCAATTTATAAGAAATTTATAAGTGAATAGAAAAATTAATATCATCAAGGATTACATGTTAATTTTAAGTAGTATTTTACATCAACAGAAGTCATGAGTAAATGCCTACTCATTAATGCCTCAGCATCGATTTCATCCTTTTAGAAAATCCTCAGTTTGCTCCATATACCTTGAGTGACATTGTTGTTATTATTATTGCTGCTGTTGTTATTATTTGACCATTGCTATACTCCTTTCCTGCTGTGTTTGGTCTTGCCCTCATGGTAGGGTCAAGCATTGATGACTTCATCCACTCTTTGAGGAGGCAGAACATAGCTCTGGACGTGGATGCCTTTGGAATGAGACACGGCCCTAACGAGTCATCGTACAATGGTGCCCTCACCGTGTCAGGTGATGAGAAGGTGCGTTGTGACTGCTGCCGCTCACCCTCCATGCGACACGCTCTTGCAGGTTAAATAGTCCATGTCACCTGACATCAAAGGCCCCTGGACACAAATGAATGGGATGTTTGTCATTTTTAGAAAAGAAGCTGGACTTCAATTACTTGCCCATAAATAATATAATGAAATGTATATTATATAATACATAGTATTTAATGGGACAGCTGCTTGATTTGGTTCCTTGTTAAATTGTATACACTGCTGTAATTAATGTTACATTTAAATTTTATTATCAATTGTATTCTGTTCCAGTGATTAATTGGAATCTTATTTTCAATTGGATTTCAACTCAAATGGCATGTTGACGAAGCCAAACATGAATCTGATTAATACTAATGTGAACTTTGGCTTCAGTTACCAACAAAAATTTAACTCTTAATTTTTTACGGTAGATTTGAGTGTGTTTTTCATGGAAAGAAAGCTTGAATCCTATGTGCTGAACTTTACACAAATGGGTCAAATTGCCAGATAAATATTTATGTCCCACTATCTGATGTTAAACAAAAAAAAAAAGCCTTAGTTTCCTGCAACTGGAAATGTGGTTCATGAACCAATGTGATTGAATCACGCAAGTGTTTGTTATAGCTGAAGATCAGATTTACTCAGTTAGAATCCGCACTTTAGTAAAGTCTGGAGTGGGGTTTATAGTCTCATTAAACCCGATTGCTCTATTTGGTAATATATAAGATTGGAAGAGTTCACATGAAATGTAAATTTCTGGCTTCTTTTGAAAAATCCCTCCATGTGCCCGTTCTGGCAGTCTGCAGTTACCCTTTCTAAACTTGGCTTCAGACTGTGACCTCCACATTATTTTATTCATTTCTATCCCCTGCGTAGACCTTGTAGGGGCCTGGGTGGTGATCACTAGAGTGGACTGGTAGAGAAAGATGAGAAGATAGCATTAAATCACAGCTGCAAGATCTCACAAAGTTGGGTCATTTGCAGCTTCTCAGAGTCAATTTTCAGAAATAATATCCATGTAAGAGATACCTTTGATCAAACTTATCCAAACCAGGTGAGTTTTTCGGTATATTCAGGAAAAAAATGTTTTTAAAAATAGCCTCCTTGTTATGAATACACTTTGCTTTAAGTCATCAGGCTAGATGCAATTCCCTCAATTCATTTATGATTGCAAAAATGCAGATGCAAACTTGCCCACACTTTGAGCAATATAGATAATATAGTCAAAATTTTAATACATATAAATACCATTTTACTGTTTTCCCTGGTTTTCTTGAAGTAGAATTGATATACAGCAATATATAATTTTAAGTTATGCAGTAATGATATGATTTACATATATTGGGAAACAGGCTTAAAATGTCACTTTTAAAGAGATTCCACATGCAAACTTTCTTTCACAAGCTCTGTATTTGTGAAAACCCAGGCTTCCATCACAACAGCTGTCTGCCTTCCACGTCTCCAATAGCCACAATCTTTATTTATAAAATAGATCTCTCACATTTTGAAACAAAAACTGCTGTTATAACAAGGGGCACATGGGGGCCTCCCCAGTGGTGCAGCAGTTGAGCGCTGGGATGAGAATTGCCCACGGCCTCTGCAGTTCAGGTTTGGTCCCTGGCCGGGTGCCAGGCGAGGGTCCCACATGGCGCGCAGACCTCTCCTGCCGCCCACTGCTCCCCTCAGCAGTGTACTTTGTTAGTCTGCCTGTTCTGCTCTCCTCTCTGGCTCTGGTGAATTCTCTCACCCTCGCACACTTCTGACTGTACCCCAGTGCTTGTATAAATAAATAAATAAATCTTAAAAAAAATGATATAAAAAATTCTTTTAAAAAATAAAAAATAAATTAAAAAAAAATAAAACAAGGGGCACACTATGAAGTTTTACAGGTTGCTGCTAAAAGTCATTTGAGATTTTGTGTGTGTATGAGTTTAAGCATAATTAACTATATGACTGGTGCTATTGTTGGCAGAGACAAAAACTCTGGATTCCTTGATGTATATTGGGAATTAACCCAATAATATGGGTGACGGTAGATTAATCACATTCGGTGCTTTAACCTTATTGTATTATCAATAATTTGAACGATTTTCTAGCATAGTCTTTTATTTAATTGTATTTGCTTTCTGAGAACATAGTCTGCATATTTATTATATTTTAGGATCACAGATTTTCAATAGCATGTAATACCAAAAGGCTGAATTGCTTTCCTGTCCTCATGGATATCATTAGCAATGGGCTGCTTGGAATTTTTAATTCTTCAGAACACATTCAGACTGACAGAAGCACATACTTTGAAGTGAGTATATTTTCTCAGAGCGATCCACCAGAAGTTTTCAACAAAATACTTGAAATGCAGAAATAACATGCTATTTTATGAACTTCTTGAATAAGATCTACATATATATGAATTACTATACACACAATATTTTGCAATGACTGCATTACATTGTAATCTTATTCAGATAACTTAGAATCAATGGAACAGTAGAAAATATAATTATTGGAGAATGGAAATACATACCTGTGGCCTTAGATCCACATCTTTAACCTTAGATAGTGAAACATGGAGGAAATGACCAATGTCTTAAGATCAGACTATGTGACTTTCTTGATTTCCATAGGTCTTGATTCCCCTATCTACAAAAAGTAGTAAAAGTTTCATCACAAAGACTTTTTTAAAAGTAAATGAGGCAATATGAGCCCCAGGCTGAATGGGCTGAGCTATCTAAAGATGAGTGATAAGGAACATAAATGCAGGAGAGCAGTCATCACTAATCCTATAGACATGACTTCTCTTGGGAGTGCACCAAGAGAAGTTTCCATTAAAGATCAATCTTGAACCTCTAGTCAAATTCAACCTTGACTAGATCAGGAGACTGGCTGGGTTGAAATGAGGAGCAGTCTTGTTTAAATGTCATCTGCCAGGCCTATATAGAGCCTCTGAGTCAGCATCTCCATGGTGAAGAGGAAGATTACAAACTGTCTTCAAGTCAACTTTTTCATTTTGCTCCACTGAATCTCCTTTTGTCCTCCTTATGTGACACCTTGGGCATATTGTAGAGCTTCCTGAACTCTTTTGGTTATTAAGAATTCTTCCAGTGCTATCCTTCAATTTCCTATTCAATTTTAACCCTCTAGGGTCAACTTGTGGCTTCAGGGACATGGACCAGGGTGGATGATGGTGATGTGATTTGCTCTTTCATTCCATTTTGTAGTCTGCATCTTGGAATAGAGAGAGGAGCATGACATCTCTCTGGAACATGTCCCATCCCTCCATTCTTCTCCCTTCTGAGTAAAATGCTGCTGAGACTGGGAATGGGCTATCGATCAAATCAAAGCATCTAGCAAAATCCTACTTCCTCTTGTCAAAACTTTAATTTTTTAATAATTCAATGCCTCCTTGCAGAGTGTGTGATAACTATTCAGTTTTATTTCCTAGCATCAGCCTACTCATTAATTTCTATCTGCCAGGTCCCTGTAATCATTTGAATTTGCTACTTTTGCATTATGTTGAACCAGAAAAGTAAGTCTTCATGAATGTTGAGATGACCTGATTTAGCACCATATCTGAGAGTTGTAAAGTAGTTCATCCACTGACAATCCACAAACTCAACTCTGAATCTCCTTTTACTGAAATGCCAGCCTAAATCTTAAAATCAGAGAGCAGAAGTTTTATGCCATCTCACAAGTTAACAGTGAGACTACACCAATTCATGCAATTTGGGAAAGTTTGCTTCTTCATAAGTAAATCAAGACTCATGTTCAAAATGCCCCAATTGCTTCAAAAGTTGAGGGGTTGAAAATGAGTGTGGATAAGAAGTTGCAATAGAACCTTGGGATGTACTTTGTGTGGTTTGGTGGATCCATTTGAGTGAGTTAGTTAAGAAAGTGCAAATGAACCATATGACTAGTTGCTATCAACTTGACACATTGTGCATGCTTTCAGGAACACATGTCTTATGAGTATGGATACCTGAGTAACACCTTCTTCTGGATACCTGTGGCCACCTGCTTTACCCCTTACATTGCAATGAGCAGCATCGGTGACTATAAAGTAAGAAAAGTCCTGACATGTTATTAATACTTTGGACAATCCTTCCAATCCTATGACCATAAATTATATGTAGGTGGTGAATCTAATTTATGTGCTGGAGGCCATAAATAATCAATCATTTTAAAGTTAACACAGATGAAGAAGATGCTATTTTTCTTTAAAAAAATATAGGGCCTCATGTAGGACACTTAGGAAGTATCATCAACTAACAGGCGAAGGCAGTTTTACCTGGTGTATCACTTACAGCTTTATTTGTGGACACTTACCCATTGACATCATCACCTCCCCTCCCTCTATGATGGTTTCTATTTCCAGCTGGTGGTAAAGGTCAGTAAAACAGCCCTTGCCAATTTGCCATAGCACCTAGACTTATTGTTGAAAAGGACTGACCCACCAGAACTTCATTTTCATGATACTTTTATAAAATTTCAAGAAGCCTGACCAAAGGTCCTGCCTCTCCAGGGTACTCTTGTGCTGGTCGCTTTCTCACCCCCAGACTTAGTGAAGGGTGAAGTCATGAGTTTTATCATTTTTACCTAATAAATTTCCTCACCCAGGCTCAATTTTAGATTGGAAATTATAATTGCTGTCATGCTTGAATGTTAGAAAAGTCCAAGTATAGTTTAAGACATTGTGTTACCATAAACCCTGTGGCAGAAAAATATGGTTTATATCACGACATAAGTGTAACATTTGAATGATACCCTTGTTCATGACAAACTAAAGACTTCTAATTAAATTGACTCATTTGGTGCCCCTTTCTTTTACACAAAAAAAAATGCCAGGTATGACTGCATCATTGACATTCCGCATGCAATTTAAGAATCTTAACAAAAAATTGTAAACCAACATCTGTTGAACTTTTGTGTCATGCACAAGTTTTCTTAGTGTCAAAGGAGAAAAGAGCTTTGGAATGGAAAGTAAAGCATCTTTTCATTGAGGCGATGCCCACTCTGTGATGAGATGGGAGCTAGTGATGTTGTTTGGCACATTTTACTTTTAGACAATATGGTGATCATGTGATCTGCAACATTATTTATGCCCCTGAAGCAGGAGGGAAGCAATGACAATTTTTTTGCTAAATCAAACATGTTTGCAATTTCTCAAGCCTAAACTCTTCAAGGACATTAATGATTCTTCCATTTCTTTCAGAACAAAGCTCACTCCCAGCTGTGGATTTCAGGCCTCTACCCCTCTGCTTACTGGTTTGGTCAGGCACTGGTCGATATTCCGCTGTACTTCTTGATCCTCCTCCTGATGCAAATAATGGATTATGTTTTTAGCCCAGATGAGATTATATTTATAATTCAAAACCTGTTAGTTCAGGTAAGTGGCAAACCTTCTGAGATGATTTTATTAGACTTTTTCATGACCACAGTAACATTTTTAATCATCAACCAAAAACTTCAAGTTACCTTTGCTATCGCAAAGTTTGAACTTAATGGATGAATAAGAATTGAGCTTAATGTATGAATACTTTCCTAGATAGCATTTACCTTATCTAGCTTTAATATGCTTATTTTCAGATCCTCTGTAGTATCGGATATGTCTCATCTCTTGTTTTCTTGACCTATGTTATTTCATTCATTTTTCGCAATGGGAGAAAAAATAGTGGCATTTGGTCATTTTTTTTCTTAATTGTAAGTATGCATGCAATGCCTATTATTTTATTTTTAAACCATCTGAAAGTAAATCAAGGGCAAACATTTGAATCTTTGTACTAAACAGAATGGCAAATTAATATTGCTCTCTAGAGAATTCTATAGTGTTAGATAATCACAGGCCTATAGGACATACACCATAGGGTGGATCTATACCATTTATAAACTGAGTTCAGCTCTGTCTCCAGGTCTCATATCTGAATTGATGACTTCTCTCTCCAACAGTTCGTTTATCCTTTCACTTGAATATTTCAGGTCACTGTCTTCCCAATTGTTGCTATTGATCTAAATGAATATGGATTTCTAGGGCTACTTCTCTGCACCCTATTAATCCCGCCCTTCGCAATGCTTGGCTCTCTGTTAATTTTTTCTGAGGTAAGTAATCTCACATCTGTTCTAGTATCATGGCATTTTTGGCCATTGAAAAAGCCTTAAATGTTGTGAAAATGTAGATAAAGTCAGTTCTTAGCTGTATAAGACCTGAAGTCTGTCTTTGGGAAGCCAACTATCTTGCCTCAAGCAAGAATCATGTTCTCACTCAAGAGGAAGCCCTGCCTTGGTTCATGAAGGTCAAAGGCAACTCCACAGTCATAGAATTTTACAGTTCTCTTGAGAACCCTTGCTCCTGGAAACAAATAACCTTACTGTGAAGCTGACAGGATGCTTTTTCTCTGTTAATTTTGTAGATGTTAAGTTTAAGACTTCTGGTAGACACACAATGGGAAATGTCCAATGGCCCATTGGACATGTGAGTCTGAAAGTCAGGGTGTGGTTCTCTGTAGAGCCTGAAACTAAAACTAGATGCCTGAGATGCATCGGCATCTAAGGGATATTTAAAACCACAGGACTAGGTAATGTAATCTACAGAATAAGTATAGTTTTAATGAAAAAGGAGGCTAGGGTTTGGCCTGAGTTTAGAGAGTCAGTCTTCCCTCTGAGTCTACTTCCTTAGGGAAAGAGGTGAAGTTCTCAACTAGCAGTGAGATGAATTTTAGGGATAGAGGTGAGCATTTATTTCAGTGAATAGGTGAGTAGAATTGGCAGGCAGTGTTAAGGGGCCCCTGCCTGCCTTTTCAGGTGAAGTTAGGAAAGTTGGGTGTCTTTGTGGCATCATCTGCTTCTCAGATGCATTTCAGGTGAGTGGAGAGTGAGGAGGACACAAGCTTAGTGTTTTGAAAGGTGAGCCTGACAAAAGCATGGAGGTCTTGAGTGAGGACTTGCAACAAGGGACCATAGTTTCCAAGCTAAGAAATGAAGATATGAAGGAATGAAGGGGTTTGTGGACAGTGAAAAAAGGATGGGATTGGTAGGTTGAAGGTTCCTCAACTCCAAATTATAGAGTAACAGCTGAAAAATTAAAATGTTGCAGACAGGGCAAAGGTCAGGGGGCCTGAGGTTTATTGTGGATGTGTCCAGTGAGGGACACTTAGGGCAGCAAGAGCTTTGATGTCAGGGTCCTAGAAGATCATCCAATGGGGAAAAGTCCATCTTAGAAGGTAAGTGGCTATGATGGTTTGAGATTTGCTACAGCAACTTATAGTTGCTCAGAAAGAAAGTCTTAGGAAATATTGCTCAAGAAACAGAAGTGACCCTTCACTGTTCATTCACTAAAGCATTGAGGGATGTTTCAAATTATATTGTACATCTAATGAAAACCACATTCTCACATGGATGCATGTGAAATTAGGGGTTGTCGTGATTAGTCTCAAAAGTGGGTGGGGCATGGGACAGAGAAATGTAATGGTTCTAGGGCTGCTGGGAAGGAGAGAGAAGGGGCTCCTATGCAGAGAGAAAACCTTGCCCCTGGCTTCTGGGGGTTCTCCCAGCAGGGTGGATCCTTATAACTTGCATCTAAAAGCATCTAAGCTTAGAGCCAAGCACAGGTTAGCAGGTCATGGTGACCTTGGAAGCAAGGAGATAGACACCAGACACCTGTACAGTCAGTAATGGAATTTGACCTGATGCACAAGCGTGAATCCTGTGTAATTCTAGGGTCATGAAGTGGACAGTAATCTACCTTATGAGGTCAATGAATAGATGAAGGCTCATCTGAACACAGTTTTTCCCCATTTTACAGATTTCTCCAGATTCAGTGGATTACTTAGGAGCTTCAGAAGAACATATTGTATTTTTGGCACTGCTAATAGTAAGGAGACATTTCCATTTAAATGTTCTTGCATGCTTTGCATTACATTAAAGTTTTAATTTCTGTACTGAAATATTTGGCACTTCAGTCATTTGAAATAACACACACTCACACACATAATCTTTATATGATATTTATAATGATCTTCTGACACTGGGTGTGAAGTCCAAACTCTAAATACCATGAAGGATACTAATATCAACTTACTACTACTTCTGCTTCTGACCTGCTTTCTCTGCAAAGCAGTGATGGTAACCATGAGAGCATCACACACTATTGAATAAGTTATCTTTTAATCTTGTGAATTGTTATCAAATCAACCTTTAGATATGATTAAATTCTCTAAATAAACTTAGCATTGAAATGGTTTTCTTTATGGTGATGCTAATTTTGATTGTCTTTTTTTCCCCTAGCCTTACCTTCATTTTTTCATTTTTCTTTTTGTCCTACGATGTCTGGAAATGAACATTAGGAAGAAATCAATGAGAAAAGATCCTGTGTTCAGGTTGAGAAATTCAAATAGAATTTCATGTTTTATTTTCATATTCATTGCTTTAAGACATTTTAATATGCCTATATTAACCCAGTAAGATATATTGTATATGGATATTTTTAAGGGACTGTGTTGTTTCCAAATCCATAATTCACAGTGCTTCAATGAGCTATGACTTGGTGAGGGATGTCATATTCACATACTTGAGAAACTGAAAAATTAAGGGAGATCTTAATTTCACTGACACACTAGATGAAAGTTAATACAAAAATAAGCTCTTCAAAATAGTGGGAAAGTATATATAAGCATTTGGATGTATACAACCAATCTAAGAAGATGAATAGGCTAGGCAAAAGAACAAAAGTTGAAATAATGCCACCTTCCTGTAGGCAAGTGGAATGAACTGAAAGGTTGGTGTTGGAGGATAATGGAAAACTAAATTGAGGCTAGATATCAGAGAGTCTTGGCCTAGGGAAGTGTAGGAAATGTCTTTCAAATTACAAAATAGGAAACAAAGACACGGGTGCTTTGAAAACCTTATATCATCCACAAAATACAAATCAAGCTCAAGTCTAATGCAGGTGGCAGAGCAGGAGAGAGACAAGATGATAGCCAAGGCTTAGGAAATGAGCTGACAACAGAATTCTGGGATGACATGAGGGAGAGAGACAGGGGTGGAGGTGATGAAGGAATGAATTAGCCTGGTCCCAGTCAGGACAGAGCAGTTCTGACACATCTTCCCAAGAAGCAACAACACTCCATTACTGGTAAATCTGTGTCCTGGATTTTGTAAGATAGATCTCTGCTTCCAAATATTTCAATCCATGGTTCTTACAAAGTGCTCAGAATCCCCAAATCTCTGTGTTAATATTAGAGTTCCGAATTCCTTTCTCTTGCAACTCTGCTCCCAAATCCTTTGCCTAAGAGCATGGACTGTTTTGTTTTTTTTTTTTTTAATTGAAAATAGTCAGGATTGGTAGGATAAAAGACAAAAGCAGGAATGATATGAGAGTCACATCATTTGACTTATTCATGGACACTAGGTTGCTTGAAAGGCAGATGGTGCAGAGCAGAGAGATGGAGATCCCCTGTCCTCACTGTTAATCTGTTCAAATAATTGGGAGCAGAATATAAAAAAAAATATTTTCATTGCAAGTTTTCCAACTGAAAACCTTTTATTGCCCCACTGTTTTAATTTCAGGATTTCACCCAGAATCAGTGATGTTTTTCCAAACCCAGAAGAACCTGAAGGAGAGGATGAGGATGTGCAGATGGAAAGAGGAGAACAGCAAATGCTGTGACTGTGTCAGACTTTGAAGAGGTAGAGCTTCTGCAAATGTGCTTCATTGAGGGATTTGGGCAGACAGGAGGCGCCTTTCTAATCTTCATTTTTGAAGAACACTTTGAGATTCTCTCATTGTGGCACTGAGAGCTCATTACTCGACTTCAGTGGATATGTGGTGCCAACAAAAATAAGAGAACAAAGGACATACACTTGTTAATCTCTTTCCAAGGTCATATTTTTGGTGAATAAAGTTAACCAGGACAAAGCCCAAGAAAGGCTTTATGAGTTTTATAAACTGAGTAAAGCTTACTGTAAGCAATTAGAAGAGAGTCCCTCTGAGAGGTGTGGGTGTGTAGACACGTGTGAGTGTGTGGGTCTTAGCAGACCTGTTGGTTTGGCAGATGCCATTTATTCTGAAGGACACACACAAACACGGCATAACCTGTCTTTTTCCTGCAGAAATATAGACTGGGGTGATTTATCTAGAAAATGGCAGCTCCAATGGAGGGATAAGTTTGGTTCATGATTTTGTGTCAGGGAAGATGTAGAGAGTATGGAATATGCACTGATTTCAAGGTAAAACTGGTCTTGTAATTTCTTCTTTTTTTATAGAAACCAGTTGTCATTGCCAGTTGTCTACGGAAGGAATATGCAGGCAAAAAGAAAAGTTGCTTTGCCAAGAGAAAGAAAAGAGTAGCCACAAGAAATGTATCTTTCTGCATTAAGAAAGGTTGGATGTAGTCCCAGTTGTTTATCTTTTCCATCACTTTCTTTCCTTTATGAAATGAGTCTTTAAAGATATTTCTGAGATGTATGTCATGGAGTGTTTTATCTGTTTTTTCTTCTATATATTTTATGGTTTCAGGTCTTATGTTCATGTGTTTTATCCATCTTGAGTTGGTTTTTGTGCATGGTGTAAGGTAGTAGTCTAGTTTCATTTTTTCTGCATGTGGTGGTCCAGTTTTCCCAGCATCATTTATTGAATAGACTATACTTGTTTCATTGCATATTCTTTGCTCCTTTGTAATGGAATACTATTCAGCAATCAAAAAAGATAAACTCATGTCTTTTGCAGCAACATAGACGGGGCCTGAAGGAATTATGCTCGGTTAATTAACTCAGAAGGAAAAAGAAAAATCCAAATGGTATCACTTATAGGAGGAATATAGGGGAACCAAATAAAGGAATCAGGGAAAAATAAAAGAGAGAGAAAAACTACTGGGCAACTATAAATCAGAGACATTTAGCAGGGGAGGGGTAGGGAGAGGGATTAAAACAGGGGCAAAAAGAGCACAAGAGAATATGGTGATGGTTTCACTGGCGACTTGGTAGTGGGAATGCTATGGGGACTACACCTGAGAGGAGAAATCAGACATTGCACAAAAATGAACAATAATGTGTATATATATGTGTGTGTATATATATATATAATAAATATTAACAAAAGAAAAATTGGAAGCCATACTTCCATAAGCAGAATGACCTTGACCTCTGAAGATGAGGTCTTTTGAAGGGAACACCATCTGAATCTGGGGCACTGTATTGACAAACAGGAAAAGCAGCCAATGTTTTATCAGCCTCAGGTTGAAGATGCAACTTGAGGGCTTCAGTCATCATTATAACAATGCTTTCCTTTGCCTAGGAAGACAGTTATGTCTGTTCTGCTAATACAAGCAAACAAGAAGATGGTCTTTGTTAAGTAACATGTTTTTAAGTGATAAAATTTTTTTAAGTAGTATGATTTTTTAAGTAATACAGTTAATTCATAACATGACAAGGGAACATGTTGGCACATAGTGGCATTTCTTCATTTCCAGCAAAGCACATTTTCTGGGAGCATTGGTTAACTGCAGCAGCCTTGGGAATCAAAATTTCTTACAAATTTCCAGTTCAACCTCTTACTGGCTGCAGGACCTTGGGGAAGTTATTCATACTCTTTATGGCTCCATTTCCTTGCCTGTAAAATGAAGGTTGGTGTGTGCTTGAAGAATAAGTGAATTATTGTATACAGCACTTTTGACATAGAACTTGACATGTAGTGAATCTTCAAATAGTACTTATTTACTTTTTATTGTAATTGTTTACAGTTGTAATTCTCTTTTCTCTCAGGTGAAGTTATAGGTCTCTTAGGACACAATGGAGCTGGTAAAAGTACCATTATTAAGATGATAACCGGAGCCGCCAAGCCAACTGCGGGGCAGGTGAGTAAAAGCCACAGAAATATGGTCAGTAGTGTTGCCTAGAAAAAATGTTTCACAATGAATATTATGACAAGCCAAAAATTACATATATAGATGATCCTTTTTATTAATCAGTGCAATTTATGTATCAAATGAAGATTAATCAAAAATTCCCCTCATTAATTCCAAAAATAGATATTAAAAGGGTTACAAATTATCTCTACTACCCTTTAATAACTTAAAAGAAGACAGATATTCTGAGACCTCTGCTGTGTTGACTAGTGTATTCTGAGAACTTGCTGACTTACATTGCTTTATCCAGCATCACGTCAGAAACCACTGTTAGAATAATGACAAGTTCAGCCTGTGTAAGATATAAATCTTCATCTTTAATATGCCACAACTAAAAATTCTAGATGACTTGTGTAACAATGAGAGCCCATTAGCAAGTAAAACTTCACAGGTCTTTTCTGAGAGCAAGACTTGCAAGAGCAAGTCTCTAACAATTGTTGAGGCATCTCCTGGCCCAGTTGGTATGATAGTTTGGCTGGTAACTGTAGATAAATTGAGCAACAGAGGGTATTACTGTAGACACATTGACATTCTTGAAGCACAACAGTCATGCTGCTCCAGGATGAATTAAGAATATAGAGATTACAGATGAGAGAAAAAAATAATAATTGCTTAAATTCCAAAAAAAATAGAATAGAACATGATGATCCCCTTTTATTCTTTAATGCATCTATGTCCTTGAAAGCATTAAGCAAGGACTATCAGTAATTGTTTGTTTATTCATTCCTTGTTTATTTTCTATTTCTCTCTCTGAATGGAAAGCCCTATGAGGTTAACTAGCTCTCTCCTCCTTTGTACCAGGGACAGAATATTATATCAAGGTCAAGGGCTTGTATTTGCACTCCCAGGCTTACTTTGTGTGACTTCTTATAAGTTTCTAAACCTCTACAGACATCAGCTTTCTCAAATAATAAATCAGGGGTGATAAAACTCATGCCTAACTCATATGGGATTTTTCTGAAAACAAAGTAATTCAAACATAAAATATTTACATTTGGACACGGAGCAAACACTGGTACACATTACCTAGTATTATTGCCACTAGCACATTATGAGCACATAGTCTGTTGTTATATAACATGTTATAAGCATATTATTGGTTCAAAAAATGATGTATGTTATCACGTGTTTACTGGCTTATATGTGCCATACTAGTGCTTAGAGCTTTTTGTTGACTACCTTAGTTCAGGGTTCCTCAAGATTTGCACTAGTGACATTTTGCACTGGATTACCTTTATTGTGAGGTACGGTCCTATGTGTCTCAGGAAGTACAGCAGTATCCCTGGCCTTCCTGAACTGTCACCTTCTGTGACAAGCAGAAATGTCCCTGGACACTTTGTCTAGAGGATCATCCCCAAGGACCACTAGTTTATTTAATCCTCACAAAAAACTCATTAGACAGACTCTATAACTATTTTAACATTGGAGAGACAGACTCCTCAACAAGCATCTATCCTTTGAATGTTTGAAGATAAACAATAGGTAGCTAAATAAGCAAACTTGCATTCAACCCATGAGGGAACTGACAAGATCTAAACTATAATGGTGGACTAGCTTTGCATTTGAGTTTATGTTGTCTCTCCTCCAGAGCTCCAGAGCTCAGTGGTTTCTTGTTTACTTTTGTATTTTTATCACTCATGTGTGTAAGAGGAGGAAATTGTTGAAATACACATACTGTGTGCACAAACACCACACAGTTTTGGACAGAATGTGAGGATGAACTTTTGGTGTAGGTGATTTTAAAAGGGAGCAGTGGAGGGGAGCCCCTGGGGTTCCTGGGGTACTGCCCACAGGAGAACGCACTGTGGCCCAACCTGACGGTGAAGGAGCACCTGGAGGTGTTTGCCGCTGTCAAAGGGCTGAGGAAGGCGGACGCCACCGTGGCCATTGCTAGGTATGCAGGGGACCATGTCTTCTCTATGGGGGGGGGGCAGGGGTGTGTAACAGTAATGGCATATCCATAAAATGAAGGAAGGGAGACTCTGACCTCTTCATCTTGGGGAGACTTGGTCATCTTTCACTTTAAGCCTATAGAGAAAGTTTATTGCTTGCTCTTAATATGAAAAGAAGTCATTGAAAATATGTTTGAGTACCCTGAAAGGTTCATAAAGTATCCTAAGTAGTTTTAATCTTAGGATCACTCTGATCACACTTTTTTTTATTTTTAAAGATTTATTTATACAAGCACTGGGTACAGTCAGAAGTGCGGGAGGGTGAGAGGATTCACCAGAGCCAGAGCGGGGAGCAGAACAGGCAGACTGACGAAATACACTGCTGAGGGGAGCAGCGGGCGAGGCAGGAGAGGTCTGCCTGCCATGTGGGACCCTCGCCATTGGTCAGGGATCACACCGGCGCTTCAGAGGCTGCAGGCAGCTTCGCAGCCCAGCACTTAACCACTGTGCCACCGGGGAGGCCCTGAACACACTCTTTAATATGTCTCTACTGTAGTGTTTGCTCTGATCCGCCCATCCTCCCACATGCCTTCCCTGTTGTGCCGGGAAAAGTGAATTGACTCACAATTTCCTCTAGGTTGGTGGAGGCGCTCAAGCTGCAGGAGCAGCTGAAGCTTCCTGTGAAGACCTTATCCGAGGGGATAAAGAGAAAGGTAGTACGGGGCCCTGGGTTCCTCTGTGCACCCACAGATCTAGGCTGTTCCAGACACTGTTCCTCTCATTCTAGCTGTGCTTTGCACTGAGCATCCTGGGAAACCCGTCGGTGGTGCTTCTGGATGAGCCGTCCACAGGAATGGACCCCGAGGGGCAGCAGCAAATGTGGTGAGGGGTCATGAGTAAATCTAAGTGAATTTATAATCCCTGTAACAACTGACCATCAGAAATGTAGTTATTTGTAAAATGAAAGATATCCACATTTAAGGAAAGCAATGTTAATGGGGAAATCAGATGTCTTATCACAGCTAGTTTTTGCTAAGGAGAAAAAGATCTAACGACTTAATAATCTAAGAATCTTACATTTATCTTGGATCTTCAGGGCTCTTTTTTTATATTTAACCAAATCTATTATTAAGCTTTAAATCTTCCTGCAACATCACCTGACATACAATTCTTATGGAGGAAAAAAATTCCAAATCCTCAATAATTCTTTCACTATTTTAAAAATATTCTGAAATCTATCATTTTGTACTTTAGGGAATTTGTCATTATTATTATGCTTTTAAATAAGTTTTCCTCATTTCCTGTCTTTTCCCCTAGGACTGTTTCTGTTTCTGATAACTGTTTTTGATTTTTCAGCAATCGAGTCTTCTTCAAAACATCCTCTTACCCAGTATCATTCTCTACATTCTGTTCAAGTCATGCTATGAATTGTACATTCTAACCAAGAGTTTGGTTATTTCACACCTGCTGTCCCTCCAAAAGCCCTTTCTATTTCTGGTCTACACTGATAGCTTTATATATATATATATATATATATATATATATATATATATATAAAGCATATGTGTATATGTGTGACCTTGAACATCCCACTAGTTAACATTTCCTCGCCCTGACTAGGCAGGCCATCCGAGCCACCTTCGGGAACACAGAGAAGGGTGCCCTCCTCACCACCCATTACATGACAGAGGCTGAAGCCGTGTGTGACCGCGTGGCCATCATGGTGTCTGGAAGGCTGAGGTGGGTGCCCATCCATGCCCACCCTTGAACCCCTGGCCCGCCCTGAACAAGTCCTTGTCCTGCATAGGGATGTCTCTGTGAGCATTGGTGTAGCTGGCTGTTTCAGCTGAAAATCATCCATGATAGATTTCTCGCTCCTTTTTCTTGCTTAACCTCAATTTGCTGCCTGCAGATGTATTGGTTCCATCCAACACCTGAAAAGCAAATTTGGCAAGGATTATCTGCTGGAGATGAAGGTGAAGACGCCTGAGCAAGTGGAGCCTCTCCACAATGAAATTCTGAGGCTTTTCCCCCAGGCTGCTCGGCAGCAAAGGTAAAGTGAGGTGTTGGTTGTTTTCATCTTGGCCATTTTTATGCTTTTCCATAATAGTGAGAAACAAAAGCTTTATCTGCCTATCTTTTTAACTCTATGATAAGAGTACTTAGTTACTAGAAAACAAGCTGTTGGGGAGGAAGCTAATCTTTCTCTACCCTTCAAAGTGAGTGGTGGCGCAAGGGGTTAAGATGCAACCTATGAAGCTATCCGCAGCCACTGAATCACAAGTTCGATCCCCAGCCAAGAAGCAACCCGCATGGCACAGCAGACCTCTCCTGACTCTCCCACTGCTCCCCTCGGCAGTGTATTTCAGTCAGTCTGCCTGTTCTGTTCCTACCTCTGTCTCTGGTAAATCCTCTCACCCCCACACGCCTCTGACCTGTACCCCAGTTCTTGCATGCATAAATAAATAAATCTTTTTTAAAAAAAAAAGTGTGTAGGCAGGAAAATAGTTAAATTTCCCTCTAGAGTAAAAAGGAGACTTTTCTCAAGGGCCTTCTAGAGTATCTGCCATAGTAGAGGACACTACTAGAGGGAAAGAGCGTTCACACGCTGCTTCTCCAAGGCTGCACAGATAATTGCATTTAAAGGAACTAAGGACGGGGTTGTTCCTTTTTTGTGGTTGTGTTTTATCAGGCTTGGGATCTTGAGAGTGAGAACTTCCATGTGCAGGAAGATTTCACTCACGATGCAAGCCAAATGCATGTAACCACAATACAAATTTACTGCGGGAGGGAGGAATCCATGTTATAATCCATGCTATAATGATATAATTCAATTGGCAGCCAAAAGGAAATATTAAAAAAAACCTCATAGCAAAGCTTGGAAGACTATCACGCTAATCTGGTTGGTACCAACTGAAATACATTTTCCCTGCTCAAAGCACCTATGCCTCAGCAATTCAATCTTTTTTTTTTTTTAAGATTTCATTTATTTATTTTTGGGCAGGAAGAACTTGGGTATAGCTGGAGATGGGTGGGGGGTGGGGTGGGGGGAGAGTATTCACCAGAGACAGAGTGGGGAGCAGAACAGGCAGATCTACTGAAATACACTGCTGAAGGGAGCAGCGGGAGAGACAGGAGAGGTCTGCTGCACCATGTGGGTCAGCTACCTGGCCAGGGATCGAACTCAGGCCATGATAGCATTGAGAGTTAACCCCTAGGCCACCAGGGAGGCCCTGGTGATTCAGTCTTAACTGCAGTTGGACACACACACCTGACTGTGTTGGGTAACCTCAAGATCATTGTAAGAGCGATATATACGACAGGCTGTGATTGAAACTTGGAGCTCAGATTCTTTACTCTGTTCCTTACAGATACTCCTCCCTGATGGTCTATAAGTTGCCTGTTGAGGATGTGCAACCTTTATCTCAAGCTTTCTTCAAATTAGAGATAGGTAAGAGAAGACCTTGGGAAACAGATACAGTTAAAACAGTGTAAAAAGTGCATGAAGACAGAGCTGTGGTATTATACTGTGAGTAAATTATCAAGACTTTTAATCGGTGGTTCTCAACCAGGTGTGATTTGGCAATATCTGGCCATATCTTTGATTGTCACAGCTGGGGATGGGGTTGTGGGAAGCAGCTTGTATCTAGTACGTCAAGGCCAGATTTGCTGCCAAACACATTACAGTGCACAGATCAGCCTCTCCCACAACAAAGGATGATCAGACTTCCTGCCAAGGTTGAGAAATCCTGCCCTAGATGAGTGAGGCTATGGGAAGCAGAGACTATTGAATTTGGAGCCAAATTCATGCAAACAGGAAGAAGATGTTTATGTCTCTGTGTACTCTTAGATGGCAGTAGATCCTCACTAGGAGGGCTTCTTTGTTAAGGCAGGATAAGCCATAATCCTTCTCTAGCTTTTGGTCTTAACATATTGCGTCAGTCTACCCTGGACTCGGTTTTTGCCTGTGACATCATTGTATGACATCTGATGAAGAGCTGAACTCCCTCCCTCTCTTTCTGGACTGTTCCTCTCTTGCTATTGCCTGCCATTCCAGACTCCAGGCATGTGAGTCTTTAAATAGATGTTTCTCCTTGAGACAAGGCTAGGATCCTCCTTAATGGGTTTCCTTTTCACTCTCACATCCTGCTGGTCATTTTTCCACACTGACCACTTTGACCCAGTGACCACATTTATGTCTTCCAAATGGGAAGAATACAGGCTCTGATCAGCAGGAAGAGTTTTATAACTCATTTAGAGCAGGGAGGGAGATATTCCAGGATGGCTGCCTTCCTAGAATACATAAGAGACTTCTTATATTTCTGAGTTCAAAAATGTTGCCTCCCATTTCTGAATTCTTCTGTGTTAAATTTGCTAAATCAGAAGTTCTCATTGAGGGAGAAAAATTAGGGTGTTTCCTGCTCCCTTCTGTGAAGATTATACAGAGTATAAAATATGGAGATGCAAGCTAGCATTTTTTTCTTCATATGTTAGCTTAGACACAGTGACATTCTCAGCTGTATTATATTTATTTACTAAGCTAAGCCCAGCAGTCGGCAGGCAGAACACATGACCCCTGACTAATCCTTTGTCTGGCTCCATCAACTGTTCTGCCTTACAACCAGGTCACTTCTGACTGATGCAAGCTGCAACAAAAATCTAGACTCTCATGCTCCTCCAGGTCAGACAAAACTTAGGTTTTGGAGCCCTGAAGCTTGAAAGTGGGGTGGTTCATTTTACCTCTCCTCTTTCTTTGTTCCCTTTTCATAAACTGAGGTTTGGGGTTTCTATAGGGTGGAGGATAAGGCTTATAAGGGGAAGGAAGCTTGATTTGATTATTAAAACTGTACCATAGTCAACTGTGTGGACATGAACCATTGCTGACCCTTCCTTTATGGGGTGCTTTTGTGGGTTCCTTGAAGACTCCTTCTTCTTTCTGATTTATGACCACTAACTCCAGCCTCCCAGGCCTGGTGAGGATGCTTCTTTGGGTGTCTTGTGAGCCTCCTGCAACCCCTGGGCTCCTGCCTTGGAATCCCTTCACCTTTCCAGGAGATCCTTTTAGGATACCTGCCCTTTGAAGTCCATGAGAAACACACAACATTCTTGTTTCCCCTGAATGTGCAGGGCCACCTGCCACCCACAGCATTTCTTTGCATGTTCCCGACATGAGTCAAGGACCAGCCCTCATGGTCCGAATCGCAGGCCACCCTCACCTTGTCTCTGTTCATGGAGGCAGGAAAGAGGGTGTCACAGCAAGCTGGTAACTGTCCAGGCAGACCTTTGCTTTCCAGGCCCCCCTTTCTATTTATTATCTCCCTTTTATTTTGCAAGTTTAGGGTCATAGTCATAGTCCACAATTACAAGAGACTATAAACTGGAAGAGAATACTGAAGATACTTAGGTTTTGGAGCCCTGCAAATGGCCTGAGGCTAGAAAGCACAGACTGTTACCAACATTAGTTCCAAAGCAACTAGGAGAGAAAACAGTGATGGGGACTTGGGCTACATCGAATGTGCCAGCTTGACAGAAGAGGTGGCCTTGAATTTAGGGACACAGTTGGTGTCCTTGTGGTGCCTCTGCCCAAACTCAGACAATGGGGTTTTACAACCCTGTTACAGGACTCTAGTGAATTTGCATCCCCATATTTAGTCCGGGGGTATTTATGACTTTATATTTTATATTTAAAGTCTATTTGTATATTCTTTTGGTACATGGTTGGTAAAACTCTCTGAATAGAAAGTGTGCATGCCCCTGACATGTGTCTACCTTTATGCAGTGAAGCAGAGCTTCGACCTGGAGGAGTACAGCCTCTCGCAGTCCACGCTGGAGCAGGTGGGTCATTTTCAGTGGTGTTACATCCTGCATGGAATATCCATGGACTATCCATGAATATAGTATGTAACTCTGCTTTGCACGCACATGGATCTGCAGGAGGTAGGTTGACTTCGCTGTCTTTGTTTCTTACCCCCCACTCCTGACCAGGTGTTCCTGGAGCTCTCCAAAGAGCAGGAGCTGGATGATTTTGATGAAGAACTTCACCCTTCAGTGAAGTGGAAGCTTCTCCCACAGGAAGAGCCCTGAAGCCCCAAATACCCTGTTACTCTTTAAGTTCGTGACTTTTTAAAAGATGCTGTTTTATAGAATTAATACACCTTATCTCAGACGTGGTACCAAACACTACTGAAACTCATGTCATCATATTTCTCAGTAATCTTACTTGTTATAGGAATGTGGCATCAGATCAGGGAGAGCCCAGACACACAGCCTCTGGACTAGCAACCAAACCCCAGGGTTCAGTAAGTTAAAAATGCATTTATTATAGGATTGTTCATGCTTTTGAGAGTGATACAGAGATAGTTTAATTTTCTTTCTGTGAACTTCAAAATGTTGATTACTTTCTGATCTTTTTGATGTATTAAAGTACAAAATAAGGTACAATGTGATGTTGAAGGAAGGGACTCAATTGATCACACAGCAGCAAAGTGTTAGCTTTTTGTAATTTGTTGATTATTCTTTTCTGTCATTTTTCAGATTTTACACTGTACAGTACAGTTTTTCTCTCTCATGACCATAAAGGAGATTTGAAATCTGTTAAAGTTAATCATTGCAGCCAGAATTTGAATTATTGATTTGATGGAAATTTTAAAATACATATCTTACATACAATTTTGAAGCATGTCTCTGATTTTATATGCTCTTATGATACAAGGTCTACCCTCACATAAAAGTACTAAAACATCATCGATCTTAATTTCCCATATCTTTATATGTTAAGACCATTGCAACTGGTGACCACAAGCCCCTTGAAATCAATGCAATATACTTGTACAGGCTTATTTAGGTGAGTGTTTCTTGCTGCTGTTGCTACTATTATTTTTGCTAACACTGATGCAGTGAATTGTGTCTCCCCCAACAAGACTCCCCATATTCCCAGTTCATATTTTAAAGCCCTAACCTCCAATGTGGCTATATTTAAAGACTGAGGCTTTAAGGAGATAACAGCTTAAATGAAGTTAAAAGGGTAGGACCTGAATTGAATAGCACTGGTGTCTTTATGAGAAGAGAAAGAGACGCCATCTTTTCTGCACACATACAGGAAAGAGGTCAGGTGAGGACACAGCACAGAGAACCATCTACAAGTTGGAAGAGCATCCTTACCAGACCATCTTCCTCGCACCCTGAGCTAGAACTTCCAGTCTCTAGAATGATGGCACAAATAAGTTCATGTAATTTAAACCACCAAGTACATACATTGCTATGACACCCCTACCAGACTAACTCACTAGCTAATCAAACTTCAGAGGAAAATTGTCTGAAAAACTCTTACTTTGGTTTATTGCTCCTGGCATCTTCCTAGTTTATGCAAATAAAAAATTTGAGAAGCTCATATAGGTTCTTAGGCATGGAAAATGGAAAATAATGAATAGAAAATAGTTGTAGACAATGGAGCCGCTTCTGTTTTGAAGCTCATGAATATTTTCAAAAGAGCATGGACTTCAGTAACAGGCTGCACCAGAATATCTGTTGGTTGTCTCTGTGAGAGGAGAGAATGAACACAACACATAATGGTGCGTGCTGAGTCAGCAGGACACCTGAAGAAGGAAGCCCCTCCTCTTTGTGTATTCTACATACTTTCCCAGTTATCTTTGCAAAAGCCTTTTTGTCAGTGACTTGATCTGAAAGGTAAATGTCGAGGTAGACATGTCACCTTACCTGGGAAAATCTCCTTACTCAACACTGACCCCTCACCTGAGATAGGGAAGAACATGTTAACCAGCAATACAAAATAATCTTAGAGGTTTTAGCTGAAAATGTTTTCAGAGGTCCTAGTATCACTTGCTTATTTTGCAAATGCAGAAAATAACAGATTCTATTACTTGCTTACTAGAGATTATTTTATTTCAGGGCATCATAAATTCTTATGGACTTGTTTTTTTAGAAATTCATTATAAGATGAGAACTGATTTCTAATTTATGTGAAATTAAATATAAGTTATGACATTGTATGGTGTCAGTGGAGGCAAGGGAATTCCTTAGGAGACCATTATAAGAATACTAATGGAGAGATAATAGAGGTTTGGAGTAGGGTCGTGGCATTGGGTAGGGAGACAGAGAATGGTCTGGCATATACTTGTGAATAAAGTTGATAAATAGACTTAATGATGACCTGGGTATTCATTTTTGTCTTGAGCAAAGGGAGTATGAAGGAAATAAGGAAAGAAGAATCAACAATTTTCTTTTAAAGTGTTCAAAACCTGATTAGAAAACCTGATCAACAGTTTCAGAAATTCCAGAACTGAATAGAGAAAAGAAAAGGTTTTTTCCCTCACTGAGCTCTACTTTCCTAATATTTAAAGATCATGTTTTATATTTTGAAAGCAGCCACTTTGTTCTGAGACATAGAAGATAATATTTACAGATACTAGACTCCCTCTGTAGGATACTCTTTTTAATAAAGCACAGTCAGCCCAACAAGCACAGCTGGCGCTTTTCTGAGGCAGGAATTGGCTGGACATCAATAAAAAAAGCAATTTGTTTAAAAGTGATCATGTGAACACAGTGTTCTCAGGCTAAGAAGATTGCAGCCACAATCTCCCTCCAGAAAACAGTCTTAATGAGGCAAATAACTACCATGCAGAGATGTTGTAGAGGCTAGGAAGAAATATGAACAATTTTCCTGGAAGTAATAAGACTAGGGCTAAGGTAAGCTGAGCTTCTAGATTACTTTTCCCTAAAGTATGTTCATCCTTATTTTTTTCCCTTTCTTGTCTGTATTATCAATTACCAATTGAATTCCTGCATACCAAATGACAATCCTCTTTGGAGAAATTATATTTAAAAATAATGAATTTACTGTTTATGAATCTTTGCTGATTTATATTCTGCAGAGAAAAAGGTTGGATTAATAGCTAAAAAATTCAAATACAAAATTTTGAGTGAGGTAGAGGCAATAAAAACATTTTTGTGAATGTTATCAGTGAAAAAACATCAATATTAGAGAACATGTACCCAAATGCCATAAGTTGTATATATAGCAGACCTTCTGTGAGTTCCCACAATTTTAAGGAAAGGCCCAGAAAATCATATTTGCATGGGATTTGTCAACTGTGACTATGAAAAGGTGTGATGTCTACATAGAATACAGCTCCATAGAAAGGTGAGGAGCATTGGGGCTCAGTGAACAGGCACCATTTTTCTTCCCCATGTACAGGCAGTCACCTGGGATTACAAGTCCCAGTATGCCATGAACCAGACTTCCAGGTGAGGGGAGCTCCTGGGAACTAGGGGTGAAGTTCAGCAGCTCTACTTGGTATATAACTGAACACATGGGGGCTCAGGGTTCTTTATTTTTTTCTGTGGCCCACCTTGCACCCTGCTACCATTGGGATTGGGACTTGGAGGAGACATGTGGAGGGGAGACATATAGTGACACATGAACGAGACATGTGGTGAGAAACACATGGAGAGGCTGGCAATGGCAGCTGTTGTCTTGATACGGCATCTCTTTTCGTCCTAGTTCTCTAAGACCTGCCTAAAACTCTTCTTGCTATTTCCCACCTAACGATGTCTTAAACTTATGGCAAATTTTCAGGCCAACTTTGTTTGGCTAGGCATTTGCTCTTGAGGAGATGGATAATTTGGGGCTTTGGGGAGGAAACTTTTATTAGGAATATCCTTTTATTCTCTCTCTTATGCATATTGCCTTTGTGTAGCAGATGATGGATTAAGGTATGTACCTCTTAATAGTTTGGGGTTCCTGGGTACCCCTCAGACACATGCTAAAATATAAGATTATGCTCTGAAACTTCTGGGAGAGTGTTTGTGTTTCTGTTGTAATAATTATGACTTATAATAAGAAGTAAATATTTGGTCTTTATCCCTATTTCTGACACAACTCTTAAAACATTTGGAATTTTTTTTTTTTTAAAGACCCATTTATTTTTATACAAGAGCTGGGGTACAGGCCAGGGGCGTGGGAGGGTGAGAGGATTCACCAGAGACACTGCTGAGTGGACCAGCAGGCACAACAGGAGAGGTCTGCTGTGCCATGAGGAAATCACCCTGGCTGGCCAGGAATCGAACCCACGCAGAGTACAGAGGCTGCAGACAGCTTCACAGCACTGCACTCAACCCACTGCGTCACAGGGGAGGCGCAACACTTGGAATTCTTTAAGGGATGAAAAAGATAAAGGTGTCTTTTGTTATGTTAATGAGATGACTTTGGACCCCAATCTTCAGATGGTGACTAAGTTTCCAGCAGAGCTAGGACTTTTCTTTCCTCCTTTAGGCATCAGGGGTGAGAGGCATGTGTGGAGACTGAATCAAGAGCTGAGGATCATATCAGTAATGACTGTGTTATAAAACTGCCACACAAAAAAAGCAAGAAAATGGAAGGAGTTCAGAGAGCTTCCTGGTCGGTGAGCACATGGAGATCCAGGGAGAAGGGCATGCTCGCAGAGAGTGTGGCCCCTCCCCACACCTTGCCCTGTGTGTTTCTTCCATCTCTCCCCGAATCATGCCTTTTTATAATAAACCAGTAATCTATTAAGTGACATGTTTCTCTCTGTGAACTATTCTAGCAAACTAATTGAATCCAAGGAAGGAAGGAGTTTTAGAAACTGATTTTGAGCCAGTTGCTCAGAGGTACAGGAAAACGACCTGGACTGGGATTGGCATCCTGAGTCAGAGGGGTTGTTGGAGTCTCCAATTCATAGATGGTGGATCAGAAGCACAGGTAACACAGGTCTGTCTGTCCATCTGTCTGTCCATCCGTCCATCCATCTATTATCATCTCTCTATCATCAACTATTTCTCCTATTGTTCTGTTTCTCTGGAGAGCCTTGACTAATATGCCTACCAAATTATAAGCACTCCCAACTCTCCCTCCCCCAGCAAATGCTGTTTTTGCTACAGGTGGGAAGTACTAAGCTTGTGATTTGCTGCTTTTGCCAGAGGATGGGGCTGGTCTACTGCTGTACTTCTGCTTTCTGAGTACTGAGGGCTTAAATTCCCCCAAAACAGTTCTGTATTGCTGCACTATTGTCTCCCTCACCAGTACTACCTTCCTCCCACAGAAAAATATGCCTTTTAGTGAGGAGCTAATATTGTCAACCCCAGAGGGGAAGCCCAGAAGAGCTGGTCAATGTTTAGAGACAAGAATAAAGGAAGCCCTTATCTAGACTTCTTATACATCACTCTACAAAGAGATCAACATCTGAAAGGAGACCTGAAGATGAGAAGGGATCACAAAAATATCCAAGAGAAAAGAAAGAAGTATTAAGTGTGTGACGGTGTGACAAATGCAAAGAAAAAAAGGTAGGTCTTCACCATGAAAGCATTATGATCTCATGGAGGAAATAGCACTGACACGTCACATATAAGGTCTCGTAGAGACACTGTCCGTGGAGCTGTGGAGAATAGTAAGGAGGGCTTCAGTGGCAAGAATTCCAAAATTCTGATTTGTGCTCAATCTAATTTTATCAAAGGCAATGGAGACCAGAGTTGTATTTCTTCAAGTGATTTATTTCACTTAGTTTTGAGAAACTGTTTCCAAACATGAAGTCCTTCATTTGGTTTTGAGAAAACATCTGTCAAATTCCATGTCTACCTGTTGGCCTGCGAAATCAAAATGGAGTTCCAGTTACAGAGCATTTACTTCAGCTCAGCTCAAACAATTGCACAAGAACTTTTCCTTGAAACTATCGTCATTCTTCAGCATGCAACTCAACGGCTTTCTGTGTGCTCTGCCCCATCATTCGGCCTATGAAAAATGGCATGTGATTAAGGATTGGGTTGTAATAAAATGAGTCCTTTTAACTGTTTCATAAAGGACACATTTGAAGAAAACAAGCAGATTTTTTTTCACCTGCAAATGTGTGGTTTTGAAGAGTGTGCTGATTACTGAGAGTTTGGTGGGGCTCATTAAATGTTCTCAGGCACCAATATTTTTACTCCCATTGCTTTTGCACTGTAAGTGTGATTTTAAGATAATTGTTCCAGGTTAAGCCATGAGATTCAGAAGAGTTATTCAACACTGAATTTTTCAGCCACACTTGTCACTTGCCAAGCATCCTCCTTAACAACAAAGCTGTTTTCCTGAGCTGTCAGTACTGGTGCTAAATGAACATCAGGGAAACAGCAAGACCTGCCTTGTCTGTGGATGTGGCTGAAAGGCATAAGCTTCATTCTGCAAAAAGCTCAGTCTTCACGCTTGCAGCTAAAACTTTTATTGCTAAAAAGTGTCACCATGGTGATTTCTTTCCACCAAGCAAGTATTTGGCAATGTCAACCGTACACGGATTGATTAGTCTTCAGGTGTTATATGTTTCTGTAATCAACACAACATAATAACTTACTCCATAGGATGCTTCTTGAATTCATTTCACATTTAAAATTTTCTTACTTTTTTTTTTTTGCCTTTAAAATGCTCATGGTATCCATGTTTAAAATACTAGATTATTTTTTCCCTTAAACTCTGAATAATTTTTCTCAACATGACAGTGACATTTACTTGGCACCAGAGTCAGATTCATAAAACTCTGGAGCACAAGACACAATCAGGAAAATGGTGAACATCTTTTAAGCTAACACTAGTCTTTGTTTCTTACAAATTCCTTTAGCTTGAAGGAACTTAGCTGAGACACGAGAAAGCAAGTCTAATCTCCCCCTTTTAAATATAAAATTAATTTCAAATGTGAATATTTACTATGTTGTAATAAAATATCTTTAAATTATAAAATAATAAAATATTTAGATAAATATTAGATGAGTTTCTAAGATAAGCTCAGACATGGACAATAAGTAAATGATTTGCTTCTTACTGTGTTTCTACATAGGTACAGGCTATAACTAACTTGAGCACCCCAACTTTCTGTGTCCCGTAGTCATTTGTCAGTCTCCCTAGATTGGCACTGCCCAGTACTGATCTGACACTGTTGATTGTGAATTTTTAGCCTGTTAGGCTAAAAATAATTGTCCGTCCCAGTCTACTTTGGTCCACAAGAAAGGTATTCAATCAGTAACTCAGATTACATTTTTGGACAAAATAACAAAATAAATTTTTTTAAAATAGGTATTCAGCTCCATTAAGGCAAGCTGCAATGGTTTTAGGAAAGAGATTCCTGAGTTTATCTGCGCCTTCTAAAACCTGTGTTTTATGTCTCGCTCTATAATTCCCAGGTATTTTCATTTTGCAACCTCTCTTCCTTCCATAGCTTCCTGCTGCTGTGCTGAAAGTGCTAAAACATTGGTGCTTGTGCAGAGAAAAAACCTTCCGACCACTATTTTCTTCCCTTTAAGATCAGCTGTTATATATTCTGCAAAATGGAAGAAATTGTTATTTTCTCGAACATAAACAAATGGATTTGTGTATTTTAACCATGTGACAAGTAAATCATACCAGGAATCTGCTCTTACACATGTTATTTGACATGTGTGTGACCTTTTTGCTCTGAGGTGACTTCCCAACCCAGGAGGCGCCTGGAAGAGTGATGGCCATCATTTCTGTTAGGGATTGAGCCATCCCAGAAGGAGGGAAGTGTTCTCAATCCAGATGCCAGTGGAGGGGGAGCTACTGGGGACGTGGGCACCACAAAATTCCTAGAATTGTTAACCCCTGGCATGAAACCCACTCACTGATCATTGACTGTAGACAGTGCAAAGTTAGGCGAGTCATTTGTAATCCCTTCAACAATCTGTAAAATAATGATACAAACATATATAGTTTAAAAAATGGGTCAATTAAAGTGAAATATTTTAAAAAGTTCAACCCCAAAGAACACAGGAAACAGAAGAATGAAAGCCAGAGATAACAAAGAGAAAACAAATACCAAAATGGCAGACCCGAATCCAAACATATTAGTAGCTACATTCAGTGTAACTCATTTAAACACACCAAATAAAAGACATCATTATCAGACTGGATTTAAAAAGCTACAACTGCAATCAAAAAGACATGGCTGTGCTACCAGCGGTCTAAAAAAAGCTCACTTCAAAAATAATGGAAGAGGTAGTTGAAAATAAACAGATGGAAAAATGTACCATCAAAATATCTATTAACAGCACATGGGAACAGGTATATTAATATCAGAGAAACTAGATTCAGAAAGTTACCAGGGATAAAGACAGACATTACATAATGACAAAGTCAATTCACCAAGAAGACATGCCAGTCCTCAATGTTTATACACCTAACAACACAGCTTCAAATGACGTGATGCAACACCAGAGAGATCTGAGAATAGGTCTCTCTGAATAAATTAGAAAAATAGAATAGAAAAGCCCTTAATGTTTGTTAAAATCTTTAATACCCCAGTCTCAGTAATCAGCAGAACTGGTAAGCTGAAAATCAGCCAAAATATAGAAAACTGAACACCATCACCCAACTAGAGCCAGTGAATCTTATCTAATATCATTCTCAGCAACAGGAGAACCTCCTGTTTGCAAGCACACAGGAAATATTTGCCAAGATAGATTATTTCCTAAAGAATAAAACAAGTCTCAACAGATTTGAGATATGAAAGTCAATTTTCTGACTATAAAAGAATAAAATTAGAAATAACAAAAAGATAACAGGAAAATCTCTAGACACTTGGAAACTAAACAACACACATCTAAATGATTTCTAGAGTGAGGCATATGTCTCAGGGGAGAACAGAAAATATTCTGAGCTGAATGAAATTGACACACAGGAATAAAAATCCTGAGTCTCCAAGCAATGATGTCAATCATGTGTAGAGTGGAGAGAAGAGTCTTTCTCTGATGAAGCTGTTTACTGTCTCAGGGTTAAAGGCAGCTTTAAATGTTGATATTAGCCACAATCATCTTGGACATAAGATAATATTGGACTATGCTATAATTGCTGATGTTGAATTTCCTCTATTTGGTTGCTCTTTAGAATATATGGCCCCCAAGCTACCAAGGATAAGTACCACTGCCCCACAGGATGTGGCTGAATGTCAATGAAAAAGCAAACGGCCAAGTGTAATCACATCAACGTGAGGTTTGAAAGAGCCAATAGACTGAGATCATACTTTTCTGAAAACCATCTTCACAACGACTTTTTCCCAAATGTCAAACAGCAAAGTCTAGAGCCCAGGGGAAAAAAATTGTGAATTATTTTCTTCTAAATAAGGCGATCAGTGGAGTAACTGTGTTTCTAGATTCTAGATTCCTTGCTTTTAATTTCTCAAAGGTAAGTTTTTTTTTTTTTCTGTTTTGTCTTGTGCATTTTGCTTTGGACTTTTCTCATTTTCTTGTCACAAATCAGGCTTCAGGAACACAATGCCAACCATCAGTAAGGAAATTATTTTGAAAATTAATTGACTATTTTGATGTTTTTGAATATTTGGTTTAAATGTAATATAAATATAAGTATGGAGGTAAAACATACATTTTGGGAAATTATGCAACAATTAAGTGGTTTTAAGCCAGAAACCAATTGTAGGCAAAAGCTAAAATTTGTTGATAAGCTGAGAAGAACTAAAAGAATGCTGAGAATGGGTTTGCAAACCTGAATTGTGCTTTAAGTTATAGTTATTTATTGCACAATAATCTGGGGGAGGAGCACTTTGGAAAAACGTGTTCTGACTTTGAGACTGGTTACCAAGAATGTTTACAGAAATACTTTTATTGTCCCTTTCTCTCATGCTCATGATGTAAGAATTTGGGGAATGTAAGATGAATTCCAAGATCTTTTTGCTCTGTGCACACTGAGTGATGAATCAGAATGGGAAATATGTAGCTCTTCTTAGCGCAGTGTTACCTCAGTGTTATCACACGCTTTGCAATAAGTAGACCTTTCATGCTCCTAGGATGTCTGCATTTGTCTTCAGTGGAATGACCAGATGAGAGGGGAAAAGTAGAACCTACTCCATGTTGAAATGGGGGTTCATGTACTCTTTGGTCTCCTGATAGATTCCAAGCAGACAGAAACTGGGGAAGAAAGCAGGCAATGCTAATTCATGACGGGACCCATAAGGGTTTGGAGCCAGAATGAAGTTCCCCTGCTCCACGGGGCCATGGTTGATTCCACAGTGAGATGTTATTTTCCTGCTTTGCTAAGTCCCCTTCCAAGTGTCTATGCTGCATGCTCTGTATTGGGGACCACCTGTGGGGATCCCCAGTCCTTGTAGGGACACGCTGACTTAATGTCTTTTCCTGGGAACCGCCTTCCATCCTCCAAATATTGTTCATGGGCTTTATGAGCTCTGTGCTTCCTCCGCTTCTACCTACTCTCACCTCATCCTCATCAGGCAGCCTCGGTAGCCTCTTCTTTTGGCATAACTTTTGGAAGCTGTCTCCGCCAAGCATGCCTCCCATTGGAGCTGACCCCTGCACATTAGAACTGAGTTTTTCCTCTGAAATAGTACCCCCCAGAGCATCATCCTTCTCCAGGAATAGAACAGCTGCTCCAGGCAGGGCACACCCCCTCCTTATGGCTGTGGAGGAGTTTGAGGCCACGAGGGGGTTTCTTATCCCTGGCCAGCTTGACCTTCAGGTACAGGGACCTGACCCCTTGCTCCAGATTCACCACTTAAAAGCCAACTGCCAACTGCAAGCCCCCAAGTCCTGACTCATCTTCCAAGTCACCTCCCTGGCATGCTTCCCAGGGGACCATGATTGCTCCAGGATCTCTTAACTTTCTTTAACTTGGTTCACAAACACTTTTTTGCTCTGCAGTGAAGACCTTTTGAGTGCACTCAAGTCCCATGGTTTCCAGGAGTTGTGTAGTATTGGCTTATTAGGATTATGGAAAGATGTAGTGTTTTGGTTATGCACAAAAGCATCTCTTTCTGGGAGGTATTCTGGGTTCCTACTGCAACAGAAAAATAGAGAGAGAAAGGAGTAACCTAATCCTACACACACACACACACACACACACACACACACACACACAGCTCAAGGTTGAATGGGCTAACTCCTGGGTAGGAGACACTGCTTTCTGATTGTCTGGTTTCTGGTTCTTGGTACAACGACAGAGGGATAATGCTGCTCTCTGCAGGCAATTCTAGGTAAAGTCCAGGGGATACTTTCACCATGAACTGGCCTACACTCAAGCCAAAGGGTGCTGGGTTCTTAATCCAGTTCATCCCTATCCAAGCCCATCATGTTGGACTGAATACATTTCTACCTTCTATCTTAAGCACAAACTCAAATCTATCAAAAACTCCCCACACCACACTAGCCTGGAAAATCCATTGCATGTCTAGTTAGCAATGGGTGATAAAAATAAATGTAATTTATGTATGCTTTGATAGCTGAGTGAAATTGCTATCACAATAGTGCTTTTTTCTACAGCTTACCAACTCACGCACAATAGCTTTTGCTGATCCTTCTCTGAGTCTCCGACCCTTTCTAACAACCTGGTACATTTTCTCTTGCGCTCTCATTGTATTATTTATTGTACATGCATAATCGAAAGGTTTCTGATGTATTGTGGATGTCGTGATTACATACTAGGCTTATGTGACTTCGGCATCATGATGGATGATGGAAGGAAATCACAGACTTTTTTGTGTGAAAGAAATTACATTTTCTGTTAAATTTAGTGTAACTGTCTCAAATAGTTCAGAGAAGCAGTATCTTCCAGAGCAATCATTCCTCTGATCATATGACCAAGTTCGAACTCAAAAATGAAAAGTCCCCGAAAGAAGAGAAACATTAGTGTAGCAGAAGCTGAAGAGTCAGGCGGAGGGGACACAGCTGGGCCTGTCGCTGTGTTTACATCTCACACCGACAGAAAATCCACACAGCCTTTGGCGGTGCCTGGTGCCTGTCTCAGGGGCACTGCTGGACTTGGATAGGTTTGCTCCTCCTCTGCATGGTTATCGGCTGACACTAGGCTTCTTAAAACTGGGGTGACTGGTGCATCTTTGATTTCTTCTTTAACTCAATAGTGGTTCAAGATTACGTTGTTTAGTTTCTACATATTTGTAAATTTTCTAGTTTTTAGTTTTTTTACCATCGCCACCTGAAAATCATTTGGTGCCATTTCCATCTTTTTAGACTTTCCTGGTTTATCATGCCACCTGCCCTCCTCTATCTGTTGCCGGTCATGGGAGGTGAGAGCTTCCTCTCTCCTTCAGCCGTGGCCTATCTGTGCTTCATATCAACACCAGGTCCTCACAGCACACCTCAGCAGCAACTTTGTTCTGGGGGAGTGGCGGGAAGGGTTCCAGCCCATTCTCAATGGCAGATGCCACTGCTGTTTCCAAGGGGGAAGGCTTAGTTCTAGGGAAGGTGGTGTGTTTGCCCTTTTCTGGGGAAGATGACTGTTTGCCTCTACCTACCCCTTAGCCACAGTGTCAGTGTGCCTGGGTGTGGGGGATGGACGGATTGTCTCTGGGCCAGGAGTAGTGGCTGTTGCTTCAGACCATACCCAAGAGGCAACAGCAGGTCTTTGTAAAAGGCTGAGAAGCTTCTCCAGGAGGCTTACACCTCCTTCCCTTAAAACATTCTGAGAAGCCAGAAACTACTATGGTTATTGGGCCCCATCATGCATGGAAGGAGGCTTTTACTTTCTGGAAGTCAGGTCTCCTGGTTTCCTTGTGACCTCAGCTCTTTGGTAGCCTCAAGAAGCTATAAACCATCTGGATTTCTGTTGTTAGGAAGTTAGCAACATTTTCTTGAGACTTTATGCATTATGATTTGGAAGAATAGTTAGATAGATGAACAGATAAATGATAAACATATGTAGATAGATAGTAGACAGACAGATGAATGGAAGGATAGATAGAGGGATATGAATATTCTAGAATATACTCCCTCTTACAATCTGCCGAGTTCTAAACTCTGGCGATTTTTCTATCTCAACATTATAAATTTTCATAGAACGAAAGTGAAAAATAAGGGTTTTTTCCCAATGGGGAAAGAAAACATTACAGTATTTACCTAAGAAATCACTACAGAGTGCAAGGACTTCTGCTAGAAATAACAGAGATTCCACTGAATTTTCATAAATTAATGTTTAAGATGATCATTTATTTTAGATATGCAAGGATGTGTTTACTGAGGCTAACAGGGGTGCATGTGTGCATTGGTCTGGGTGACCGCAGAGGAAACCACAGTCACTTACGGGAGGATTTAAGAGAGAGAATTAGTAAGCGATAGTAGAAGAATAACTGAATAAGGACTGGGAGAAGAAAAGGGCATCGTAAGGCTGAAGGAAGAACAGACTTTTATGAGGGGAAAAGGTGTTGAATAAGGTGAGATTGATGGGGTGTGTTGGCAGCCCCCCAGAATGGCAGGGAAGCCCCAATGTTTTTAGCATATGGACTGGAATGCACTGTTTTTGCAATAGGAGAACTGAATGAGACAGCTCTGGGGGAGACACTCTTGCGGTCTGAGGCTCCCAGACACACCCTTGTTCCCTAAGTCAAGAGCTGGAGAAAACAGTGAAACCAGCAATTTTCAGGCATTTTGCAGTGGAAAAAGCATCTAGTCAAAGCAGTGGGGAAAAAAATACATTCTCAAAGAACCAGGCAAATGAACCCCACTGATGCAGGAGAAAGAACCTCTTCGGCCTGCTATTTCTCTCCAGTCCTTTCTACTGGAGTAGGAAAAAGTTTTTCATCATAGTATTAAAAGGGCCGGATCTATTTTCATAATGCTGTGAAATATGAGGTTGTATCTGAGAAACAATAAATTGATAACTGACACAGTGTACAACAAAGAAAAAATAAGGAGGTGTGGAATTTGGAAGTTGAGGGGTGGGAAGAGCAGGGGAGCAATGAACTGCTCATTTTGGGGCCCTCGGATTCTAAGTTCTCATTTGGAAAGCTGAGTTCTCAGAGAATTGTCTTATTTCATGTGTTTGCAGACTCTTATTAAGACCTTCACATTTACTTTTTTTTCTCCTTTTATTCCTTATTAAACAAGGGGAAATGAGAAAGAGAGAGATAAGTGTGTGTCATCAAACTTGGGCATTACTCTGCAAGAACTTTTTGAAAAAATGGAGAAAGAAAAGAGAGCTTTTCACAGTATGTATCTACTTCTGGGTCACTGCGTACTTATGATCAGAAAATAGATCTCTTGGGAAGTATCTGTGGCTTGTTTTTCTACCCTCCAAAAAAATAAAGACCTTTATACAACAGAAGGAGTTCCTCAACCACAAATAAACCTGAAAGCATTTTGATTGAGATTTAAAAGCCGTGAGCTAGTGAGAAATACAGAATCCAATAAATGTTCTCAAAGCCAATGGTCATACTTTTTTACTAATTGTTCCCACTCATGGATCTCAGGTTAAATACTGGTTTTCTGAAGACATGCTAAACAAATTAACTCACAGAAAGAGTAACTAAGGTTTTCACTTTTATATCTTTCCCTTTATAAAAACAAAATCATTCTCTTCAAAAATAGTAAAAAAAAAAAAAAAAAGAAACATTGGGAATGTTTCCAGTACCAAGAGGAAAGTTATCATTAGTTCTTGTAACCTTACCATTTAACAAAAATTCTGGTTCATCTTTAGTAGCTTTTTATAATCAAATATGTGTGTGTGTGTGTGTGTGTGTGTCACTCAGTAACATATTTAACTAAATTGAAATTTAATATGAGTTTTTTTCTACAGTCAGACATTGAGGAAATAAAGTGATTTCTGGTTAGAAGTTTACAAATGACGAATACTGATAATTGACCAAGACAGTGTTTATCAGGTCACCTGCATTCTGTTGAGTTTCTGATACCAGAATCTTGTCATGCAAACAATATATTATCACTAAGTGAGCAATGACCCAAAATGTATGTCGTAACACACTGGCCTTCAGCTGAATCAAGTCCAGCTTGCATAAGCCTTCACTGTAACACCAGCTGATAATTTATAACAGAAGGGTGCTGTTGCCTTTCATATTATTATAATGAATGCATGCTGTAGACTGTCTCATGGATTATTACCATTGAATTTCTTTTAATAGCCCATCGGGATTACTCAGATTGCTGAATTCTTCATTGTATATATTTTTCAACAATTCATAATCTGGGATATATTGAATTTAGGGAGAAAAAAAGGTACAACAAATTATAGGAGCAAATGTTTGTGGATGACTGATTGGAATAACTATTCTTTTTATTCTTTCTTTTGGATCCTGTAGGAATGGTTCTTCACGTTGCTCCTACTGTTTATTTTGTACTTAATTCCCGGGAGTCATCATGTTAATTATTTTTCTCAGAGGCCAACCATAGACCTGGGACAGGTAGATTCATTTAGTGACTCTGACTTTATCATTGCATATGCACCTCTGGACAAAACAACCAGACAGATAATGGCTAAAGCAGCCTCAGCCTCCTTCATCAAAGGTGAGTTTTCCTTTCCTGATGTCAATATTTGGCTCATTTGTGTGCAGAAGCATACATTTAATTTGCAGTATCAGTTGTTAAACCACGTCGGTTGTCAATATCTCTAGATTACATGACAGGTGAATATACTTTCCCTCTGTTGTTAATAAGACACCATTACTCAATATAAGTCAAAACTGGGAATGTATTTCTGGCCAGGCAAGGAAATATCATTTAGAGTGTGCAGTCTCTTGACCAAAAATCTGCTAATCTTTCATGGGCTTGGAGCAGCACGGAATACACACATCAGCAGACTTTGAAAAGCAGACATGTGTTGACAGGTTGCTATGGAAGCACTATTACTTGAGTGAGTCTATTGCTTTAATATTTGCTGGTTATTATGGACACAAAAAAACAAACTCTTTCTTTGCTTTCCTTGCATTTGATTGTAGGAGTTTTATTCTTACCTGTTACTACCAAAAAGATTGCCTTAGTTTGCTTGTAGATTCTGTTGAAAGTATTCTGCATTTCAAGTTTTCATCCTTTATGTTAAGACATTTACCAGTGGAATTAAATGGAGCATGATGATTATTGCGATCACTTCTGCGATTTCCTGAAGCCAGAGAAGCTTGTCTAGTGCACAGCAAGAGATCAGGGTCCTCTGACCAAATGTAGTTCTGGAATGTGACTGTAGCATAGTTTTTGTAAATTATCTAGCCCTCTGAGCCCCATCACCACCATATTCAAAATAAGATGAACGATGCCTGATTTTTAATGAATATTTCAACTGAGAGTGAGAATCCCAATTCAACATGTCTTAAGGAAAAGGCATTGCAGGTCCCCACAGCAGTATTACAGGGGAAGAAAGAATTCACCAGAGACAGAATGAGGGACAGAAAAGGCAGATTTATTGAATTCACTGCAAAAGGGAGCAGAATTAAAGCCCATCTTTGTCTGCTGGGCAAGCTAGAACTTGTTTTTAACCCTATAACCCCCAACAAAAGGAGTCTTATTTGCCTAGCTTAAAGAAAAACAGTGTTCATGCACAGCTGATAGTGTGTCACCAAAAAAGGAAAACATGTCTCTACCTCTCAGGTCTGTAGTGGGGTGTGCGCCATCATGCTGGCCGGCTTTCCCCAAACAGAAGCAGAGTTGGTCTTCAGAAACCCTCGTGATGGCCTCCCATGGTGGTGCAGGTGGTTGAGCACAGCGCTGTGAAGCTGTCTGCAGCCTCTGCAGTGTTAGTTTGATTCCGGCAGGCAGGCGAGAGTCCCACATGGCGCGGCAGACCTCTCCTGTCGGTGCCCGCTGCTCCCCTCAGCTGTGTATTTTGTCAGTCTGCCTGTTCTGCTCCCCACTCTGTCTCTGGTGAATCCTCTCACCCTCCCATGCATCTGGCCTGTACCCCAGTTCTTGTATAAATAAATAAATCAATAAATCTTTAAAAAAAGAAAAAGGAAAAAAAGAAAAAAAAAAAAAAAAAAGAAAAGAAAGAAACCCACATGAACACAGCTCCAGAGGGAGTTCAGATCTTTCCTAATGCAGTTTGAAATGATATAACCACTGGAACAAATGGTCCCTTTGGATTAGTGCTGGGCATGGTCCATCAAGAACGAGCCTCATTGGAGAAGGGGATACAGTATTAGCATTGCCCATCATTTGGGATCCCAGGTCACCCTGTGAACCACATTCAAATTACATGATGCTGAGTGGAAGAGGTGCAGTGTCCCAAATGAGTTTTAGGGCATTCAATCGGCTGAATATTAGGCAAATAAAAACAGTTGTTCTTTACAAACATGAACGCACACCCTAAGTGGGTATCTACAAAGATTGTCCCATAAATGTGAGTTGAAAAGCAGCTCACCAAGCAGTTAATTGGTTTAAAAGTGGCTTAAAGAGCTTGTCCAACTTTGTGATTCTACCAAAAGCCATGATTTTTTTTAAAAAATAAAAATTTTCATATATTCCTTCTAATTGTATCTTGTTAGCACTTAGAAATGTCTCTCCCAAACTTTACTCTGCCTGACTTACTCAAAGTTAGTACTTGACTTCATTTTATTTCCTTAAGAATTCTACTAAAAGCAATTGAAAAGGACATCTTGAAGTTGGTCTTCTCCTAATGATTAACATACTATTCCCCTTTTGTAATGGCAGGTGAACAAATCGTGGGATGCCCTGATGAAGAAAGTATGAAAGAATTATCATCATGCCATGGTGGAGAAAGCATTTCTCTCCAGCATAGGGAAATAGTAAGAGTCATTTTTACTACGACACACGCTTATCATTTGAAATTCTTGCTGGGAAGGAGAATCCCGATCAAGAAGGAACACAGTGACCACACAGGTAACTGCCCAGCTCTAAGTGACACTATTCTTTCTTTCAGTTATGTCATAAGCCTTGTATGGGGACAGATGTTAGTGCAGCAAACCTAAAGCTCTGTCTGCAATTGATGTAACAGACCAATCAGCATGTTTAAAAATGTACATATTCATGATGTGTTGGCACAGTTGGCACTGAAATTTGGAGCAGGTGAGTGACACGTGTACATCATTGAGGTACAAAGTCATAACCTCCCATTATACAAATGACTAGCAAATAAGTAAAATTTGATCAGCAATTAACAAGACTTAAAAAAGTATATTAATTTTTGTATGTATTAACATACTGTATTACATGGTGCTTGAATATGGTCATATATACATGTATTTACACACATACATATGCATATACTTGCCTGTAGACACACCTATTATATACAACATACTTTTTTTACAGGAAAGTAAAGCTGTTTATGGACAAAACTGAGCAAACTTCCCTTTAAAAATTTGAGTAAGGGCCCTCCTGGTGACCTAGGAGTTAAGTCCTAAGTTCCATCTCTGCCAGGGAGCTGACCCACATGGCACAGCAGACTTCTCCTGCCTCCCTGCTGCTCCCCTCAGCAGTGTATTTCAGTAGATCTGCCTGTTCTGCTCCCCACTCTGTCTCTGGTGAATCCTCTCACCCACCGCATTTCTGGCCTGTACCCCAGCTATTGTATGCATCAATAAATCTTTTTAAAAAATTTGAGTAACCTTAGAAGAAAAATAAGGGAAATTCCCAAGGGTCCAGAAGAGGAGGGCACCAGATCCCAGTGAGAGATTATTAATGCTCCATGACCTTTCCAACCTCAGTAACCAAGAGGTTTGAGTTGCAGTAACTACAAGGGGACAGGTGAGAGGATCCTGGGTTTATAGGAGGTGAAGATCCCCATATTCATTTGGAATATGGAAAAGCTTTCTTTTCAGTGAAAGAATAGACAAAATAATGTCTCCCATGGACAAAGGGGAAAAAAGGAAGCTTGTCTGTCTTTTCATGAGCCCTGGATAACAAAACAGAATTCCCCCTTGAGAATTTGTAGCTCCAGGTCACCTTCCCTTAAATTTGGGATTCTTATTCTTCTCACCTGCCAGGTCTGGGAAAACCAACAATGAACATGGATAAAGTGATCCTGGGTTGGCCAGGCTCTGGGGTGCCACAACAAAAGAGATTATAAACCTTCAACTCAGTACACAAAGATAAAATGTCTCTGGGTATGAATTTATAGTTCAGTCTGAGGAGAATAGGCATTAAAAGGTATCTCCTGAGAGTCAGGATATAGTGACAAAGCAGGATATATCTTCCCAGTGAAATTATCAATATAACTGATAATATAACACAAGAGAAAATATTACACAAACATGTCTAAAGTGTTCAAGAATAGAAGAATCACAAACACAAGAAAGGAAGAAGATACCCACAAAAAACACCAAATGTTAATAATAATAATTAGTTGAAAAATACAATTTTTAAAAGATACAATCAATAACTGATTAAAGAAAAATAGTAGCAACTAATAATTTACCTGGGAGAAAAAAATACTAAGATCACAATTACGGAAAAAGGATAAAATTTTTCATAAACTTAACTAGTGGACCTTTTTTAAAAACTTAACTTTTTCTTCAAAGGATGTGTTGATATAATTTAGAGAGTTGTCTATAGCCTCCAAACTTCCAGTGTTTCTCAATTCATATTAGACCCTGCTAACTTTTGAAAAACATTTAGTGATAATGTATTGGGAAAAATGAGTTCTACAAAATCCTCGACTGGCAAAGAAGCACAGAGCGTGAGAAAGATTACAATGTGCATTATAATTTAATGCAGGAGCTTCCCTTGCTCATCCAGCTTTGAGAATCATTACTACAATTTATGTTTTCATAAGCTATGGGTCAAAATCAGAACATTTGGAATTGGGGTCAATATAAAGTCCAGTTTCCAACCATCAGGGTTGAAATAACTCAAATTGACAGTTATGATTTTCTTCTTTTCGGAAAGCTCATTGCTATGAAACTTATTACAATGATGAGTGTGAAGTTTCAAAATTCTGGAAGAAAGGTTTCGTGGCTCTTCAAGCTGCCATCAATGCGGCCATAATAGAAGTAAGTACAAAATGTTGTGTGCCAATTAATGTTCAGTGCAGACTCACAGCATTAGAAGCATCAGAAGCTTTGTGGAAGAAAATAATTGGATAACCTTGTTCTTTTACTTACCCAAGGGTTTCTTTCCAACAGAATTTGGTTAAATTGCTAAATGCCCTACGGAATAGAGACATAAAAAGAAAAAACCAGAAATTTTCTACCTAAGCATATACTAAGAAAATTAGTAAACAGGTCCTCCCTGATGGCACATGGGTTAAAGACACAGCACTATGAAGCTATCGTCAACCACTATGGCCTGAGTTTGATCCCCGGCCAGGGAGCTGATCCACAAGGCACAGCAGACCTCCCCTGTCTCCCCGCTGCTCCCCTCAGCAGTGTATTTCAATGAATCCATCTGTTCTGCTCCCCATTCTGTCTCTGGTGAATCCTCTCACACCTGCACCTCTGGCCTACATGCCAGTTCTTATATGAGTAAATAAATAAATCTTTAAAAAAAGAAAATTAGTAGACTAGGAGAAGTAGGCTATCAAGAGGCAGGACTAAGGAACTGAGAAGTGTACAAGTAAAAGCCTTTAAGTGGAAAATGCCATAAAAAAATTCTTAATTAAAATTACATTTAAAACTAAAGCTTGGGCCTCCCTGGTGGTGCAAGGGTTAAGCACAGCACTGTGGAGCTATCCGCAGCCTCTGCAGCATGAGTTTGATCCCTGGCCAGCCTGGGAGCTACCCACATGTCACAGCAGACATCTGCTGTCTCCCCACTGCCCCCCTCAGCAGTGTATTTCAATGGATTCACATGTTCTGCTCCCCACTGTGTCTCTCTTACCTTTGCCCCCCACCCCCGCACCTCTGGCCTGTACCCCAGTTCTTGTATGCATAAATAAATAAATCTTAAAAAAATAAAAATAAAGCTTGAGGTAAGGAGGCTGCTGAATACATAAGGCAATCAAGGGCTTTCAAGCAAATCACTAGGCGACGTTAGGCGGGAGGGTGATGAAATACACAGTAAAAATCTGAAAACTGTGGGTAGCGCAGAATGCCTGGGGCAGCTGAGACAGTCTCAGTACGTGGAATAAGTAGTTAGCATCAGACCCATAGGAAAAAAGATGATTGAAGAAAAATTGGATATGTGAACCATTAAATATAAATTGTGTTTTTCCAATATCTTTCTTCAGATCACGATAAATGACCCTGTGATGGAGCAGTTGATGTCAACGACTGGAAAAATCATGAAGATAGACACCTTCATTGTTCAAGGAGGATCCATAATTGATATCTGCCTTTCCCTATGTGTTAGTTCCTTTTCTCTAGTCATCTATTATGTGTCTATTAATGTCACAAAAGAGAGGAAGAAGATGAAGAGCTTGATGACCATGATGGGTCTTCGAGAATCAGCATTCTGGTGAGTAAAGGGTAGCTCAGATGAATGAAGGTAGGAATTTGGGACTTCTTCCAGGTTAAATGATTCCCTGATTTCTTCCCTTGTTCTCTCCAAATGAAATAAGTTGTCGCTGGTGTGACACCAGCCAGGCCGAGGCGGAGAGATGGTATGCTTCCGTCTGGCTGGAGAAAGAACATCAGGTTCAGGTTTGCTGGGTGGTTGTGAAGCAGGAGTCATGGGAATGGCCTTTGATCTACTGGTAAAACTATGGTAGAAATGGTGACTTTGGTGTCTAAGCCACATGGGAATGGAATCCAGGGACTGAACAGGACTGAATCCAACCAGATGGGACCGAAAGGAAAAGAAAGAGTTCGGGAATCAGGAGCTCCTCTGTGTCATTTATTATTTTGTTGGTTTTACTTTTATTTTTGTTATTATTTCATTATACCCTTCAAAATATGAATAAACAAGGTTAAGGAAGTGATGAAGAAAAGAAAGCAAACTATTTAAATGATGCATTAAAGGCAAGTATATAGATTATTTGGTGTCCATATACAAGAAAGATGAAAGCAGTTTTTGGAGCGAGAGGTGACAGAATTCCTGTCCCCAAGGAAATGTGCGAAGTTTCTCACCCCTGATATGCCCCAGAAAAGAGAAAATGACCCAAGTGTCACTGAGGGGTCTCTCCCAGCTCTCCAGGGCTGTAAGAATTTAGGGAGATCCCAGAGTTAGCCTGAGACCACAGAGTAAGAATGCAGCAAAATTTTTGAACCAGTTCTATTCAAAAATAAATAAAATCTTTAAAAAAATAAAAATAATTTTAGAAAAAAGAATATTCCTTTTTCCTAAAGAATTCTTTCCAAAATATTTACCTTGTATTATCCTCAACCCATGATAATCATCTGCTGAATGAATGAGTTGATGAATGAATGATGTTAGAATCCATTTAAGGGCCTCCTTTATGGTTGACATAAAGTACTACAATAACGTTTTGTTTCCCTTTTAGGCTCTCCTGGGGATTGATGTATGCTGGCTTCATCTTCATTATAGCTCTCTTAATGGCACTTATTTTAAAATCTTCCCAGTTTGTCATTCTGTCTGGCTTCACGGTGGTCTTCTCCCTCATTCTCCTGTATGGATTGTCTTTGGTGAGTTGGTCTATACAGTGTCTTCCCATCCAATGCTTGCCTTCCAGTTAGATTATCATTCTCCATATACATTTTCTTCTCTTTTCTCTGCATGTAGACTGGTAACAGTCAATTTCTCTACCTTTGTCATGCAAATTTGTAGCATAATTTTCAGTATAATTTGTATTTTACACACCATAAATGACATAACTCTAACTTGATATAGTAGATCTCATTTTTATGCAAGTAATAATTCTTATTGAAACATAAACCAACTGGATCTTCTCTCCTTTTAGATAGCTTTGGCGTTTCTAATGAGCACGTTGGTAAAGAAAGCTTTCATCACTGGGCTGACTGTGCTCCTCCTCAATATCTTCTGGGGGAATCTGGGATTGTTGGCATTGAACAGACAGCTACCCACATCCTTGGAGTGGATTTTAAGTTTTCTTAGCCCCTTTGCCTTCATGCTTGGAATGTCCCAGGTGAGAACAATCTGATGTTTTTTAATGGCTTTTCTAAGATCTTTCCTCTTTCGAATTCAGTCGTCTGTCTCATGTCCACACTCAGCATCATAAGATTTAAAACCTTAGTGAAGACTACTGGGAGTTTGCAAAGATCAGTTCTTAAAAGCTTTGCAAGTGTTTAAGCCTTGCAAGACAAGCCATTTGTTAAATGGACATGGAGGCTCAATTTATCATTCCTTAGAGACAATACAAAGTTGTTCTTTGACTTTTAATTAAATATGGACTTACTGCAATTCTAATTCTAAATAACTATTCCTGTTCACATTTCACTTCATAACTGAGCAACACACATAGCTGTAAAAATCTACAAAGTGAAAGAAACACAAATTAAAGGTTAAAAACTACCATCACAGGAGAGTGGGGACTGTGGGTGCTTTGGTGGTGCATGTGGTAACATTCACCAGAAGAGGTGTGAACCGCTATCTCTGAATCATATACGGTGTCATAAACTGGCATTGCCTTAAAAAAAATAAAGTAAATAATATAAATAAAGTGCCAGTTGGAAATTCAAAAGAAAATGAATAGGTTTGTACATCAATATAGAAAAAAAAATAGCTAAACGTTCAGTGTGGAAACACATTAATTGATTATCAAGTTCTTTTCATAAATTCTCTTTTCATCTTATTTCACATTGAACTCTGCCATCCTTCCAATTAATTGGTAGCAACAATCATTATAGATCCATTATTTAGTGCTTAGCAAAATGACTGTTTAAGTGTTCGTTAACTTGAACATTACAGACAAATGTTTTTCCCTCAGTGCTTTGTCTGGGAGCATAAATTCTCTTTTATCCAGCCATTATCAATGAATCCTACACCTTTTCCCACTGTGTCCTATTTGGTAAAAATGCTAATGCTCCAATTTCATTTGGGACATACTTTTATTATAGTTGGCCACATGCCCTTGCCTTCCAATAGATTTGAAAATTGTCAAGCAGACCTTCTCCTTGCTAACTCTGTATCCCCAGTATGAGGCCAAAAGTAGCTATTTTATTTTTATGCTGAATCCAACTGTTTAAAATGCCTCATAAATCAGACTTTCTTTAATTAATTACTTTTTATTTTCAGCTTATACACCTCGACTATGATTTGAATTCAAATGCACTTTTTACCCTGGACTTCTCAAATGAAATCATAGCCACCCACTTCATCCTGGTTTTTGATATTTTCCTCTATCTGGCTTTGGCAATTTATTTTGAGAAAGTTTTGCCAAGTGAGTAGTAATTGATTAAAATTGAACATTTTATGAATTTTATTTCCCAAAGTGAGTCTTGTGGCATTTGTGTTATTTATATCTGAGAGGTCCTTGTGCACCACCAGGAAGGAAATGAAAGTTGTTGCTACTGGACAAATGTGTGCTTTGTTTCTCTTTTGCTACCAGATGGGTCAGAAATAAAGCCTGAAATTTGTTTACTGAGTCACTAAGCTTTGTTTGAACTTCACTCTACTTAAAGTGTATGGTTTGTTAGTATTTTAAGAGATGCTTAGAAAGCCCGATTCTAAATCAGTCTGACATGGCCCTTAGTTATGGAAATTTGTAGCAGCTTTGCCTAAATATTCAGTTCAGAGTTTCTGAGTTCTGACTATTTCAAAGCTGTGCAGAGACACCAAGCCCTGCCCCACCAGAGAGAACCTAAGTCAATTCACAGAGATGGGGCCAGGGTGTCTCATTGTAAAATATCTGCTCAGAGTTTGGCAATAGGAAAGCCAAGAGGTCATTCATTTTCATTTTTATCACCTTGCAACTAAAAAGAATCTGAGTTCCTCAAAGCAAGGATCTGCTTTGCTATAAATGCTCCCCAAAGCACCCACCTCTGTGCCTGAAGCACCTCTGTAAATACGTGTGGCCAAATTGCTGGTCATTTTTATTTTCTCCCTCTTTTTATAAACAATGGCAGCATCTTTGCTTTACACCTCTGCATTTTTTAATTGAAAACAGAAAATCTAGGGCTCTCCATATGTGTTGTAATCCAGCAATTCCACTTCTGAGTGTGTAGCTGAAGGAAATAAAATCACTCTAACAGATCTACACTCTCACTCTCTGCATTATTATTCATGGTGCCAAGATCAGGAAAACAATCTAAGTGTCCATCTATGGATGAAAGGATATAACTATTATTCAGCCTTAAAAAAAAAAAAGATGGAAATCATGTCATTTGCAACATCCTGGATAAATGCAGAAGACATTATACTAAGTGAAATAAGCCAGACACTGAAAGACCAGTACTGTACGACCTCCTTACTTGTAAAATCTTAAAAAGTAGAAATATAAAACATAGTGATGGTGTAGAATGAAGGTCACCAGTGGCTAAGGCGTGGGAGAAATGGGAGATTCAGTCAAGGGGTACAATTTTCAGTTTTGACATGAATAAGTTCTGTGATCTATGTATACCACGATAACTATAGTTAATAAACATGTATTCTGTGCTTGAAATTTGCTAAGATAGTCCATCTCAAGTGTTCTCACCACACATACGGGTAACTGTGAGATGGATTGATAAGTTAAGTAGCCTGATGGTGGTGATTATTTTTACAATGTAGAGCCTTATCAAAACATCGCATTGTACACCTAGGATAAAGACAATTATTTTTTTATTTTATTTTTTTCTTCCCTTTTTTATATTTTATTTTATATAATTCTTACATCATTTTTCAGTTTTGCACAATTTATGCATTTTCATTTTGGTTATATTCCCCACACAATTGCACCCCCCCGCTTATTTTGACACTAGTCCTTCCTCTCCCCTCCCCGCCCCCCACCCCATAGTGTGTCTCTGGTTTATAGTTGCTTGTTGATTTTGATTTTTACTTTGTATTAATTAGTCTTTTTCCTGGTCCCTTATTTGGTTTTTCTAAATTCCTGCTATGAGTGAGACTATCTGGTATTTTTCTTTTTCTTTCTGACTTATTTTGCTGAGCATGATCCCTTCTAGCTCCATCCACGTTGCTGCAAATTGCATGAGCTTATCTTTTTTGATTGCTGAGTAATATTCCATGGTGTATATGGACCACATCTTCTTAATCCAGTCATCTATTTTTGGGCATTTGGGTTGTTTCCATAGCTTAGTTATTGTAAATAGTGCTGCTATAAAGACATTTATTATTTGTCAGTCACACTTTAGTGAAGCTGGGAAAAATTATGAAAATTACTAGTGAAATAATATATTGAGTAGGCCAAAACAAGTGACGAAGTATTTGAAGAAAGGGAAGAAAGAAAGAAAAGGGTGAGATCAAAGATTCAGAGATTGTTTTGAAGTAATGAGACAATCAGTTGTTTTTTTACGTAATCACTTAGGAACAAAGACTGTCTCTGACTTTAAGAAGCATTCAGAATAATGGTTGTCTGTACTGACAATTTTAGGTCCATTCATTTATTACATGATTGGAATTATTTGAATGCATATAGTATGTTTTAGTTTTATTTCTTTCCAGCAGAGAGAAAAATCACTCAGCTATGGAGCAAACTTTTTTTTTCACCCACTAATATTATAAGCTGCTAACATTGCTTCTAGGAAGGGTATTTGAATAGTTTTTCCTCTGTTGTACTCTCGTGGTTTTGCTTTCACAAGAAATCTCTATGATCAGCGCTTGTGTGTGTTCCTTGGGTTCTATACCTGGGACAGTTACCCCGAGGTCTGTTCCTGTGACCTTTGCAATTATTAATTCTTTCTTCTATCTTTTACTTCTTCAAAAATTCTATTTATAGTTCCCTCCTTTTTTGTTTGTTTTTCCCAATGTGTTTATTCCCACTATATCCATAAACAGATTTCATTGTATTTTCGAGCACTTAGTAGCATCGTCTTGGGCAACTGTTTCCTCTAATTTAAATCTTCTTGTTGTGCATGATGTGATATTTGTCTTCTTTCTTCAGTCTTTGCTTTAAATACATTCCGATGGTTTTACTTAAAATATTATATCTTACAGTATTTTCGCCTATTCTGATGCCTAGTATTGAAATGTTTTTATCCCTCCATCTTATTTCTTACTCAACATGTTCTTCTCATGACAAATGTTTTTCATCTGTACAGTGTTCCTAGTTTCAAAATCACTATATTTTATGAATATGCCTACAATGTTTCTTTAACCCAATATAGCTGAATTTTTAAATCTTGTTCCTAGTTATCTATTCACTAAGCCTGAATTTAAGACCAGATGCAACTTTGCTCAAAATCATTTTAAAAATAAGAAATATGAATGACAGAAAGGGAAATTAACTAGACAAAGTGACAGAACCATATAACAGTATATCTGGTGCTGAATGTTCCCATTATAGCTACCTGCTTCTATTTCTAGGTGTTCTGATCAAGGGAAAGAGATTAGATCTAATAATGCACCATGCTCCAGGTATACAGAGAGTGCTCAGTAAATATTCATCATGTGAATGAATGATGAAATGTGAAAAATATATGTAAGACTGAAAACCTATCAATCTTACAGTGGAAGTCAGTTCCAAAATATTAGAGAAATATATTTCTTCTATTTCATCATGCCTCCTAATATATAGAAAAACAAGTGATAATTAAGTGCAAATACACTGTGGATTAGTTTTCAGCAAGAGGCTCATGGACAATGTTTTTGAAGCAGATTGTGAATTTGTTTTAAAGGAAAACCAGTATTGGGGGATGAGATAGGGTATAACAGAGTGGCTTTAAAAATTCTTCTTTGTGTTAAGTTTCAATAAATTATTTTGCCGCATTCTCTCTTTCTTAGGATGTATCACTTATTCTGTTTTTTCTTGGAATATTTTTTTTATTTATCCACTAATCATTTCTCCATTTCTTCTTCCTTTGACACTTGGGATCCTAAATTGAATCCACCATGCCTGCTTCTCTTGCATGTATGGTCTACTACTTGGCTTTCTGGAGGCTAAGAAAGATCAACCTTTATTTAAATTCCTCCTGAATTTTTTTTAAAACCACAAAACAATTGTTGCAATGGAGGCATATTCATGATTTTTTTTCCTTATGAAGCTACACATACCAAAATACATTCATTATTCTGTGTCAACCAAATGCTCAGATTTGTGACCCTATAAAACTGAACGCGGGGTGCATGAGGGTGTCCTTGGGTGACTCTGTCCTTTAAGTGGTGACTTATCCAATCTGTCATTGTCTCTTGGTGTATAGATGAGTATGGACACCAGTATCCACCCTTGTTCTTCCTGAAGTCCTCATTTTGGTCACAGAAACAAAAACTTGGTCATGTGAACCTTGAAGATGAAATAGATCTCTATTGTTTATCCAGTGACTTCTTTGAACCAATACCTCCAGAATTCCATGGGAAAGAAGCCATCAGGTAATAAGGGTACAGCTGGAGAACAGGCCAAAGATTGAGCCACTGCTTCTCCTGAAGAAGGCAAAGTTCTCTTGCGTGCCTTACAGTCATGTGACCTCACGTATCCCTGCTGTCCCCAGCACTTTCTGCCTTAAATTTAAAGAAAAATTCCTTGGACGCTGTTGTCTTCTACTGCTGATAGTGACATTAAATTCAGACTTAGAGTTGTACCCACAAAAGTCATTCAATAGAACTTTTGCCTGAACTTTCAATCTCCATCCTTAACTTACCTCGTCTCTTTGTCTGGTCTCATTTATTCACACTTGGTCCCACCTCAATGACAATACTCCCCATTTTTCCCTAAACTTTTTTACTTCTCTTTTTTATTTACTGGCTTTCAGAGAGGATGAATGAATAGGGAAGAGTAAGGGAGAAGAGGCTTTGAGACAGACACGATGGAAAGTGAGAGATGCTTTTAGAGTCAGGCACATCTTTTCTCCATGAGACAATGAAATGTACATTTTGTTTGATGCTGGTGAGTTTTATGTCCAATTAAAAAAATAGGAAGAAAGTCCTCAAAGTCCCTGAGATCATATTTCATTTACCCATCAGTGAGCAGAACATCTGAGTCCTCCTTGAGCTGTGTCATTACTCCAGCCCACTGGCTTCTGGAATCAACTTCAGTTTTCATTTAAGCTGGCTCCATATTTATGTTACACATATATTTATCTAGCTGTGTCCCGTGACTTCAACTAGATTTTACCCAACAGAGCTGCTCAGAGAAAAGCAATCATTTTTTTGTGATGTATTTATGTGTTTCCTTTTGCCTTTCTTCTCTCTTTTAGCATCTCTCAACTACAGGTGCTACAGAAAAAGATAGCTTCAACTGTGCTCACCCCAAGCCTTTCAGTATTAGATGCACTTGTCACCTATGGCCTCACTTCTTGGCTTTGCATTTCAGAGATCATACTGGTTCCCTACACTGACATTAGCTCATGCTCTAATCTGTGGAATCAGAGCATCTGTCAGTGGGTTTAAACAGAGGTGTATTATCTCAATTCCTCGGGTGGCAGTGATGTCTGATCAGAGCCAGGAAGCAGTGTTCTAACTGATCCTCTCACACCAACACGATTTGCAAAAGAGTGAAATCCCAGATCTCCTGTACCCTGAAGGTAGGATTCATCCAATGTTGAAACTGAAGGAAATTGTCACATTTTGTGTTTTTCTTTTCAGAATCAGAAATGTTACAAAAGAATATAAAAAGAAACATGATAAAATAGAAGTCTTGAAAGGTAAAAAGAAAACAAATTGTTATAATATTGATTTCCTGATTTAAGATCAATTTTATATTGTTCTTGGTAAGCAATTACTGGTGGCATTTCAAATTGAAAAGTGTTATTTGAGTCACACGATGCAATTTCCCTTCCAACATATTACTTTTGCAGAAAAGTTAGAAAAATAAATGAGTATGCTTTAGAATGGTATGTATTTGAATAGTATGCTATGTAATGATACTGAGGAATTGTTTTTTATGGATAATCTGAGTTTTTTCTACAAACTAAATTTTTTCTTCTACAATTCCAAAGCTGTTATAGATACTGTATGTTTTTCTTTTGAACAAAAGTTCATTTAACTCAACGGATTTTTAACTATGCTACAATTTACTGAACTATTTATCTGCTCTTCCAATCAATAAATGTTAGCATCCACCTAACTTATGCCAGACAGTGCAATTGAACATGGGAGTTTAAGGAAGGTTTTGTTTCTTTAAAACAAGCAAATGAAAAAATTACAAGCAGGAGAGACAATAAATTTACCAAAAGATATTGCATCATATTTTATTTTGAATTTAATGACAGTATACTCATGATTAAAAAACATGACATACAAGGAAATAAAAAGGCAACTCATAAGCTTCATAACCGAACTTTTTGGTTCCAAATGCTTTCCTTCCTACCTCCCTATCACTTTTCCTTTCTCCCATCCTTCTTGTTTTGACTTTTTCTCCTCCTAGATATGGTATTTGACATATATGAAGGCCAAATCACTGCAATACTTGGTCACAGTGGAGCTGGAAAATCAACTTTATTAAATATTCTTAGTGGCTTGTCTATTCCCACCAAAGGTAAGAGGTGTTTTTATTCTGAAGTCAGGTTGACAAATAAAACAATTGTTAATCTAAGTTCTGCTGATCATTAATCACAAAAACATGTAACTGGGGGTAGGAGGTGGAGGGGGGAGTGGTTGTTAATTTATAGTGTTATTCTAAAGAAGAATAGAATATTTAATTGGTATACATGCAATTTGAATATTTCCTAATCCTTATTCGCTTGGTCACGAGTTGCCATTTGACATTTCAACTTGTATCTGTTACCTTTTATTGCATGACAAGCAACCCTAAAGTGAATGGCTTATAATAAAAATTTTCATCAGCTCTCATCTGTGTGGGTTGATTGGCAGTTTTTCTGTCCAGACTGACATGGCTGGGCTGCATGGTTAGTGTGACCTCACTCCCATACATGAAGCTTATTTTGGACAGCACCTCCCTTCCTATATGGACTTTCATCTTCCAGGAGGCTACTCTGGGATTCTTCACACCAGAGTGGTTTCCATGATTCCAGAAGCCAAGAAAGGGCAAGTGCCAATGGAGGCAGCTCACAGCCTCTGCTTGTATCCCACTTGCAAATATCCCATTGGCTGCAGAGCCAAGCCTGTATCTCACCTGCTAAGAACCCATTGGCTGTAGAGCCAAGCCTGTACCCCACTTGCTAAGATCCATTGGTTGTGGAGCCTAAATGTGAGGGATAGATAAATAGACTACAAATTAATGAAAAATGCTTCAGATGGGACTTCCCCTTGCCTCCAATATATCACATAATTGAAATGGAAGTTTATAAAACAGATTTCCTCCACCATCTGAAAGTAGAGTGCTCCTAGGTCACCTTTTGTAAGCTAAAATGTCATAAAGTGAGGAAACAATTGCCAATAATTTATGTGGAAGTTTTTTGAGTATTCCCAGAAATAACCTAGCAGGTCATATCAAATAACACTAAAACCTAAAATCACACCACCATATAGTAAATGTGGGAATTATCTGATAAATGGACAGTTTGTATAAAGTTGCTGCATACTTGCTGCTAGGAGAAGAGGCATATTTATAGTAGGAGAAGGAGCTTGGTGCCATCTACAATGGCTACTGCAATACAAACCCTGAACACTGGCATCACTCTTCAGATTTTTTTCCATTAGCAAATATAGGTAATAATGTAGGTCTTTCATAAGTGCCTTACCTAGAACTTTTGAAAAGCAGGAGATACTTGTATCTAAAATATAAGGTGATTTTTCATTTAGAAAGGTCTTGACTTTAACATTCTTCTGATATTAACTTTTAATCTTTGTTATAGGTTCAGTCACTATCTATAATAACAAACTTTCCAAAATGGCTGACCAAGAAAATATCAGCAAGTTCATTGGACTTTGTCCACAATCCAATGTGCAATTCGATTTCCTCACAGTGAGAGAAAATCTCAGGTTGTTTGCTAAAATAAAAGGGATTCAGTCACATGAAGTGGATAAAGAGGTACATAAATATATTAGAATTAATATATTGTCAAGTTTAGATTACTAACCCTACTTACACTGAGATTTTATGCTTTAATTAAGTTATCTTTGTGTAAAATATTGTATAAATGTTGGAAAAATATAATTTAGGTAATATTTGACATGTGCAATTTCCATTGTGCCAAGTATTATTTTTAACTTTAGATATAATAACTTATTTATTCCTGAGATAGGTACTGTTTGTAAGCTGGAGGTAGATATTATGATTATCCCATTTTATACATGTGGAAACTGAGGTTTCATAGAGTGAGTAACTTGACCAAGGTTGTGTAGCTAGTTGATGTGGAGTGATAGTCAAACCCCATCAGTCTGGCTCAGTGTCCATGCTTTAAACTATTATACTTTACAATTCTTGGTTTATGACATAAATGTGGTCATTTGCTTAGATACAAAGAGTTTTGCTGGAATTGAAAATGACAAATATTAAGAACACCCTTGCTCAAAACTTAAGTGGTGGACAGAAAAGGAAACTTACTTTGGGAATTGCCATTTTAGGAGATCCGCAGGTATGTGACACTAAATTTAAGAGAAATTCAAATATTTTTAAATGAAATTTTGGTAGTAGCTCAAACCTTCTATTTGCAGGAGTCACCTGTGATAAAACATTTATGATAGACCATTAAATATAAAAGAAAAACTCCTAACTGCAATATCCTTTTAAATTAATAATACTGTTCCTCCATGCTTTCTGAAGGAAATACATTTGAGTAGAGCCTCTTTATATACACCCTCCCCTGTAGATTTTCCTATTGGATGAACCAACTGCTGGATTGGATCCCTATTCAAGGCATCAAGTTTGGAATCTCTTGAAGAAGTGGAAAACAGACCGAGTAATCCTCTTCAGTACCCACTTCATGGACGAGGCTGATATCCTGGCTGGTAATGGCTGGCTTCCTTTAAGTATTCCTTTAAGTATAATGATGAGGGTTTGGTAACCTGGTCATCTGGCTGCATGTGGCAATCCGAGAAGCTGGCAATGACCTGAACTGGACCCAACAAGTCTCACTCCCAACACTTGTCACATCACACATCTCCTAGACTCGTGTCACTGCATTACACAGGGTCATGACCTTCCAGACCAGTCATTGCAAAACAAGAGTATATATTATATTTGAAGACCTTAATCTTTTACTCAAATTGAGATAAATCAACTTGAAATAGCCAAATAATTTTGATGTTTGATTCATTAAAATGTGTAATGTGATGACAATTCTCTGCATTAAAAGAGATGCCCACATAACTAGGCTCTCTGACTGACTGGATGGCAGAATAGTAGCCTAAAGTACATAAATAAGATTAAAGTGTGTCTGTTTCAATGAGTCGTTATTAAGCCTTGTATTTGACAAGACTTTTGTGAGTTAGGGTTGGATTCTGTGAATAATCACCTGTGTTTTCTTGGGAAAGAATAAATAAGTGTTTTCTTTGCTTCTTTCTTTTCAGATAGGAAAGTGTTTCTCTCCAAAGGGCAGCTGAAATGTGCAGGCTCATCTCTGTTTCTAAAGAAGAAATGGGGGATTGGATATCACTTAAGGTACAGTCATTTGAGAAGCTGGGAAAGTGAGAAATGGACTAGAGTAAGGCACGATGGTTGAAACAACACAAGACAACACAGAAGAGAGATTTTTTAATGTCCATGTACACACACCTGTAGACGTATTAAAGTGTACACCGAATGTTTCCATGTATACACACCTATATATACCCTCTATTTAATTGTACACCTTATGTATTCATATACATACACCTTATGTATCCACCTTATGTATCCATATATTTATACATACCTAAATGCATATTATATTTAAGTGTGCACCTATTTATATATATGGACTTATTTACTATGCATATCCAAAGATGTTTAATGATAGATTTTTGAGAATATAAGATAACTTAGACAAATTTAAGTAATGTGATAGCAAATCTATCCACAACACATTGTACATACCTTATGAGTAAATGGACTAATTTTGACATAGGTATTTGATAAAGTGAAATAACTGTCATTACTTAAGGACTTGCTAAGTGCAAGCATTACTATTATTCATATTTGGACTCCTCATTCCATTTTACTAATGAGGAAACTGTTCAGGTAGGCTAAATGATATTCTTCAAATAGAAAAAGTTTCAAATTCAAGTCACCATTGATTTTAATCTATGTTTACCTTATAAACTTGATTAATAGATTTTTTTTTTGTTTTCTATGATGGGAAAATATATGTGGTATTTTTAAACAGATATGCTGATTATCTTGATGATACTTTGTTCTTGGTCAAAGGTCGAGGATTAGCCCTACCAAGAAAGCAAAAACTAGAGATCCTAACAACCCAAACCCACTTCCATCCGTAACTGATTATAACCAATTTCTACCTATAATCCCATTTGCTTCACAGCATTTAATTTATTATTATTGATAATTATTTCAATATAGCTTATTTATTTTCTGTCTTTCCCACTAGACAGTCAACTCCATAAAAGCAGGAAAATGCTGTTTCAGTCACCATTGTATTCTCAGAACTTAGGGTAATTTTTATCACATACTAAGAACTTAAAAAATTTGCATTAGATGACTACATTGAATAACTGGACTTGTTTTTTTTGGCTTTGTCTCTCAAAAGTCCCTTGTTCATCCCCAACAAAATAATCCTATTTAGCCAATATAAATTCCCTTCAAAAAAATCTTCAAGACTTTCATCTTGGTAGTTGTGATATTTGTTGCATGTGTCCCTGGAACCTCCACTCTGTAACTATTCTCCCCTTAAGGACCTAAGTAAAATCAACTGTTTCTTGGTATCACCCTTGAGTAACATGACTAATAATTCTGGTTAGCTCATTGTATGCTTTCTGCCACCACATTTGATTTTAATTTTTGTCTTCTTATTTCATGTTTGGATGGTTTATGTCTTACATTATATTTTAGCTTATTTTTTTATCCCATAGAGACTAGTAACTGTTTCCTGCTGTATTGGAAACTGTCAAATAACGTATTTCCTTTTTTTTTTTTTTTGAATACCAGTTTACAGTTGAATGAAATGTGCATGGAGGGAAAAATCACATCACTTATTAAACAGCACATTCCTGATGCCAAATTATCAGCAGCAAGTGAAGGAAAACTTGTGTATACATTGCCCCTAGAAAGAACAAACAGATTTCCAGGTAATATACATGATCACATGATCATGAAATTAAATATATAAATAATTCATAATAATATTAATGATAATTGTTATAAATAACATATAGTAAGAGCTTATAATATATTTGGATATATGAAACATTACCAAAAGAATAGTATAATAACTGGGAATAGTACAATAATGTTATTTTTCCTAAAGCAGGAAATATTACTATGTCTTAATAGTTGCATTACACTGCATGAGCATTTCAGGGGCTCTCTTAATCCTTTATTCCCCTTCTACTGTGTAGCAGAATTTTCTAGTATTTATAACTGTGAGTTTATACAGATGATTGAAGACCTCTGGCTTAACACTTACGATAAATAGCCTCATGATATGGCTGTTTCTTGCCTTGCCAAGACTTTTGTGATAATTTTGGATTTTTCAAGCCTGTACATTCAAGTGTACTTCACAATGGCTATTTTGAATTCTCCAACAGGTCAGCCATGTAGTTTCATCTCATTGGGGCCAATTTATGGAACTTTACCTTATCAATTATTTGGAAAATGTTTGTTTTTTTTTTTAATCTTACTTCACTTGGTTTAGATATCTGTGCATCAGATAAGGTAGGTAGCTCCCCCAGTCTTTGTACACTGCTTTGTGCAGAAGACCCCCCACCAATCAGACTATTGAGCAATGCTAGAAACTCTGTGAACTCTTTCACTTCCCAGGAAGAAATGGGCAGCTGTAGTTTTGTGTAATGAGCCAGAGAGATGAGCTATGATGTTTGTTACATTATCTAGAGGAATCAAGATTGTGCCGCTTTGGCAAAGAGATAAATGCATAGATAAATAGAACAACACAGAGAATCCAAAAATAGACCCAGAGAAATATGTCCAACTGATTTTTGACACAGATGGAACAATTCAATAAAGGAAATATAACTTCCCAACAAATGGTGCTGGAGCATGTGAATCCAGAGGGTTAAAAATGAACCTTCCCCCAGCTCTTATACAAGATGCAGAAATTAGCTCAAAGAAATCAAGGACAAATATAAAATACAGAACTATAAAACTTTTCAAAAATAAAGAGGGAAAAAATCTGCAAGACCTACAACTAAACAAGAGTCCTTAGACTTGACGCCAAAACCACAATCCATAAAAGGAAAGAGATAAATTGTATTTATCAAATTACAGATGTTAGCTTTGTGAAATACATTTAAAAGAATGAAAAAAAAAAAACAAGCTCCATACTGCCAAAACCTTATTTATAAACTCTGTATCTCTCAAAGGACGAATATTTGGAATGTATGAGAACTTTGAAAACTATATTGTAAAAAAGATCTAGGTGGGAATGGGAAAAAGCTATGCAGAGACATTTCATTGTGAAAGAAATACAGATGGCAAACAAGCAAATGAAAAGATGTCTATATTTCTATATCTTGTCAGGAAGACTTAAAAGTTACATGAAGTAGTGATAATATCAAGTGCTGGTGAGGATGTGGGTCACTCACACATCGCTGTGGGTTGTGAAAGATCATAACCACCTGGGAAACAGTTTGCTGTTTCTTTTTAACACTAAACCTGTGGTTGTCACATAACCAAGTAATACAGACAGGCTGTTTATCCTTGCAATATGAAAGCATAGTCACACAATAGCAATGAAAAGGATCATGCTACTGATTGACATAAGCAACAACCTGGCTGAATATCAAAGAATTATCTATGCTCAGTGAAAAATCTCTATCTCAAATGGTTAAATATTGTATAACTCAATCCATATAACATTCTTGAAATTAAAAAATCATAGAAATGGAGAAAAGATTAATGGTTGTTGTAGGTAAGAAGATGCTGTCAGGAGAGATATGGGTGTGGTTATATCAATAAATGGGGAGCATGATCTCTGCAGTAATGGAATCCTGATTACATTAATTTCAGTGCCCTGGCTAAGATAGTGTATTGTGACTGAGTAACATGCACAGATCTGTCTGTATTATTTTTACAACTATATGACTCTAAAATTATCTCAAAATAATTAAATAAGAAAGAAAAGTTTGCTAATTACATCTGTTTCTTTCATGTGTGGATTTCTTCAATAGTCAAAATAAGAAATTAGAAATTGACATTTTATTCCTTCTTTTTATAGATTTTCTGAATGTAAGAAGGTTCTTCATAACCCAATTAATTTTTAGAAAATTAATTATTTTCTTGGTTAAAATAAAAACAATTCCCATTTGTTTCCATTTTCTGGAAAAGACTCTTCAATCAATTAGAGTTAGAGCTGAAAAAAAATCTGAAGTCCTTCTGTCATATTGCTTTTAAATGTTAAAAGAAATTCAGGAAAAAACTAAAATAAAATTTTAATATAAATATATATAAATTAATATTTGATCAGAAAGGGGCTGTAAAACAAAAGAAAGGTACAGAATTTGAAGAACAGGTTACTTTTTAAGATGTCTTAACTGTTTTAATGTCTACTACATCACAAGTATAATTTCAAATACTTATCTTTTTTAGTTTGGAAAAACCAAGGTATTCTCAGTTCACTTGTAACTTACGTGCTTTAATTTGCTCTGTGTGTGTGTGTTCTTTAGAACTTTTTCAGAATCTCGAAAGTTATCCTAACCTGGGAATTGAGAATTATGGTGTTTCCATGACAACCTTGAATGAGGTGTTCCTGAAACTAGAAGGAAAATCAGGTAAAGAAAATGCATGAAAGTCATCATGTAAAGATATTCACAAAATCTAATGCAATATATATTTTATGAAGATACCATTCCAAAGATGCTATCATGAAACATAACATCTAGTAATTGGATTTTTTCTTAGATAAGAATATATAAAAATGAAATACACCCTGACACATCTGCTACCTCTGCTACCAATATTGCCTTGTTATTAAAGATGACCCATTTTCTTCCACCAAGGGCTTATTGCTTTCATCTTACTGCATTTTCCAAGAGCAGTTTCAGACAAAAGTAAAAAAAAAAAAAAAAAAAAAAATCTTCTAAATCTCTCTCTCCTAGCACTTAAATGTCATGTGACCGCCTGTTGGTCTCCACGGCTTCTGATGAGAGGTCAATTTAGATCTCATTGAGGGTCTCTTGTGTATGATGAGTTCTTTCTTCTTGCTGCTTTTAAGTTTCTCTTTTTATCTTTGAACAGTTTGACTATGACATTTTAGGTGTTGATTTTCTTGTATTTATCCTATTTAGAGTTTCTTCAGTTTCTTATATGTGTAGATTTATGTTTTACATCAAATGTGGGAACTCATTAACCATTATTCCTTCAATTATATTTTATGACCTTTTCTCTCTATAGCCCTCTTCTGGAACTCCCATTATTGTATGTGGTAGTGTATGTCGGTAAGCTTGATAATTTCACATTTCTTGGAGATTTATTTTCTTCATTCTTTTTTTCTTTGTGTGTGAGAGAGTGTATGTTGTGTGTGTATGTTTTAACAGAAACAAAAGCAAAGTTTATTTAGAGATATAGTTAAAGTACACCAGGAGGAGGAGAAAGAGAAAGCGTGAAGAGAGATATTTTTGTGTTTCTTATACTTAATCTCAATTCATCTTTCATCATGTTACTGATTCTTTCTTCCACATTATGCCTATAATTATGCAGAAGACTAACTGTTAGAAAAACAAACAGGTACATTAAACTCCTTTCTTGTTTTGTTTTGCAAATATTTGGGGGAAAGAAGAAAGAAAACAAGCTGGAGACCCCGAAAGACTGGTAAAGATAGAACAAATTCTGTCTTCACTTAATGAGATGAAAAAGACCATAGGTGGCATGGCCCTTTGGAGACAGCAGATCTGGTCAGTCGCAAAGGTTCGCTTCCTAAAGTTAAAACACGAAAGAAGAGCTCGTATAGTATTGTGAGTATCAGAATTTTTTCAGTCAACGCATTAAAATAAATCTAAAGTGAAAATAAGAGGAAACACAAAAAATTAAATTAATTTTCTGCATTCACATAACTGGATAAAGCATAATAACAAGTTGAGCCAATGGTCCTGAAAGTTACGTATTTGCAGAACAGGTTGGAATTTGTAATATTTCAGAGTCAATTTTTGGGAAAAAGTTGAAATAACATAAGCTTTCCTGTGTTATGTCCTCTCTTTCAAATTTTATACTATATTGGGCCTCCCTCGTGGCACAGGCAGTTGAGCACAGTGCTGTGAAGCTGTCCGCAGCCTCTGCAGTGCGGGTTCGATCCCCACTGGCCTCGGAGCAACCCACATGGCAAGCAGACCTCTCCTGTCTCACCTGCTGTTCCCCTCAGCAGTGTATTTCGTCAGTCTGCCTGTTCTGTTCCCCACTCTTGTCTCTGGTGAATCTTCTCACCCTCCCACGCATCTGTACTATACCCCGGCTCTTGTATAAATAAAATAAATCTTTAAAAAAAAAAGATAAAAAAAACAAATTTTATACTATGGAAGTTGACAGAAACATTGAGACACGAATCTTTTTCTCAGTATCCATATGCCAATGCCCTATTTTAGATGCTAAATCATTATTACACTAGCACTTTCTTGGATGTTCTAATTCTGCCATTATATATTACTTGCTCTTCCCTAGATGTCATGACTTTTCCTCCAGCCCTCTTAAGTGATGCCTACTCTCCATACCTACTATGCACATAAAAAGCACTATCCTGCTCCTAAGAATCATGTCACCTCCTACTAGCACCCTGGTGTTCTTGGTACCAGACTGCCAATCTATACCTTGTCTATGAAGACTAATTAAACATCAGAGACAGAGGTTTGGCATATAACAGAATCTCAGTAAATATTTGCTAAATGAATTATGAGAACTCATTGAGAATCTTTGACAATACAATTGCATGATTTAAGAAAATTCTTAAATGTTAATCTGGCAACACTAAGTAACAGAGTCTGGGAAGATGCCAATTATTTGGCAAGAATTCTCACATGATGTAACATTGTTAAACTAGAAATTAGGAAAGAAGAAAAGTATTAACATGAGATATAGCAAAGGCATAGTAAAAAAAAATTCAATTTATTTGAAATGAAGAATATAAGAAAACAAACAGTAAAAATAATTGAGAATTAGAGCCTGGAGAATAAAATATAGGACTGTGTGAAGAGGACATTGAGAGTAAGGTATTGATAAATTAACCAGCAGAAAGGGAGAGCATCACAGTGGAATTCCAGGAGAGAGGCAGAATCTGGACAAAGAGTTAAAGGACGCCTATCCCCTTAAATTGTAAAAGATGTACAATAGCCAGTTACAAGAGAAATGAACAAAGGATAAACCTTCACTTTATCACCCTAATTTAGAGATAGAAAAAGGACAGCATATTCAAGAAATGACTCAGAGAGCTATATGTTTAATTTTCATGATTTCTTGATCTCATTACATTATAATCTACTCAGATCTTTTTTAATTTTAGGAAATACATTCACAATGGCAATTTTCTTCTCCACAGGACACTGATTCTAGCAATTGGACTTTGCTCTTTTCTTTTGAAGTATATCACAGTGAAAGTCTATCAAAGCAGTTACGTTTGGGAACTTTCTCTTCATTCATATTTCCTTGCTCCTGGACAACCACCACGTGATCCTCTCACTAAATTATTAATCATCAATAATGCAGGTAACAATGGGGTAGAGGCTCCATTTTTTTTTAAAGATTTATTTTTATTTATTTATTTATACAAGCACTGGGTATAGTCAGAAGTGCGGGAGGGTGAGAGAATTCACCAGAGCCAGAGTGGGGAGCAGAGCAGGCAGAAGGACCCAAGTACACTGCTGAGGGGAGCAGCGGGCGGCAGGAGAGGTCTGCGCGCCATGTGGGACCCTCCTCCAGTGGCCAGGGAGCAGCTGGGGATTGAACCGGCGCTGCAGAGGCTGCGGGCAGCTTCGCAACCCAGCGCTCACCTGCTGCGCCACTGGGGAGGCCCAAAGACTCCATTTTTATATATTCACTATTCAGAGCATTACTTAGGAAACAAAAACAGGAGAAAAGAAAGTGTGCTTTTCTTCAGTAGATGTTCAAAATAAATTATGAGGCTGGAGGGTGATGAACACAACCCCCGACCAGCATGAATTAGGGAAGTGTTGCCAAGGAAAAATGATCTGATGGCACTTTGCAAAATGAAAGCTTTTGTAGTGAAAACATTACTCCAGCTGTACTTTCATGGTCATTCACAGACAGGCTCAGAGAAGTGAAGCCCCTGAGTCCCCGTAGATTCACATTTCCAGCTGAGGTAGAGCAAAGCAGCTCTCTGCTTTAGAACAAGCTGGTGCAGTTTTCTCTCTTGTTCCAGCTCTTCTACTGTAGATAAATATTCTTTCCGTGGTCTCTTAAAGCCACAATGTTAATTTGCTGTTTTCGTGATGGTCTTGCTGTGTAACATGGCTCCGGATGTAGTGCCGAAGTGCTGAAGTCCAGTATTTCCCAGTCAGAAAGATTGTGATGTCCTTTGCAGAGAAAATATGAATTAAACAAGCCTTGTTAATCTTAAGGTGCTCTGCTGTTTCTATGAGATCAAAGTTAATGACCATATGGACATGTGTCGAAGAATCACTCTTGTAAGCAGAGGCTCACAGGAACCTAGCCCTGTGCTTCCTTTAGGGGTGATTGTTCAAGTTTCACTAGTTCAATGTTTGTGGTGACTTTATAGAATATAACCATCCTGAGTAATAAGAATCAACAATAAATATTTTGCAAATTTTTACCTCATCCCACACATTGTCTTTTCATTTTCTCATTAATGTCCTTGAAACATGAGATTTTAATTTTATGAAATCTGAATTTTCTTTTTTCCTGGCTTGCATTCTGGTGTCATCTTTAAGCATAGGCTTTGTCTAACCCAAGATCATAAATGTTTGCTGTATTTTCTTCTAAGGCATTGATGCTTTTATTTCTTACATTTTGGTCTATGATCCATTTTGAGCTAATTTCTGGGTGTGATGTGAGGACATGGTACAATTTCAGTGAATATTCAGTTATCTTCTCAGGAGGGACAAGCTGCCAACCTTCCTCATCACCCCAGCTCCATGTCAGAGTTGCTCCAGGCAAGAGTATCTAAGACTCTGGAGTTCTTTCCCTCCATTCACTCTCTGCTGTAAAGTAGCAGCTCCATCGTAGGCACAAGAAGGCAAAAACAGTGGGTCCAAATCATCCCCGCTTCTGTTCCTCCCAGGAAGCTAAGGAAGCCTATACTGGGCTTGAGCAAGAAAGACCCCAAGTTCCTGACATAAGACTGGAACTTCTGTCATCCTAATCAAGGGGGCAGGGGAGCGTGACAGTATAGGTTTTTGTTTCAAATGCTACAGTTTCTCGGTGTTTTTGCCCAGATTTAGTATTTTCTTAAGTAATTTTTTTTTCATTTTCTATATGCCCTAAGACTATCAAGAGGTTTTAACTTGTTGGGGTTTTTTTTTTAGTAATTTTTACAATTTATGGTTGTTTTGCTAGGAGGAAGGCCCAAGGAGCTACATGTTCATATCACTTATCTCTCTGTATTAAGAAACATTTTGAAAATCAATTCATAATCTAGCTGGAACAAAGTGAAGCTTAGCAAATTTGCTGGTAATTAAATAGAAATTATCTGTGTTGTTAAAATCTTGTAATACAGACATTTGTTATGAGATTCTGGGGGAATTATCTAGTTCAAATGCTTTATGGTGCTAAAAAAAAAAAAAAGTAATCTTAGAGTAATCTTAAGCCTATAAACACAGTATAAGTAAACTCCCTGGGAGGAAAACAGAATTTTAATTCACAGTAGCAGGTGTGCTAGAGTTTGGAAAAATATCCCAACTGTTCATATGACAGTAAATAGCATATAATGACCTTAGTGATGATTTCATTGCACAAGTTGACATTGATCTTGGTTTTGTGATACCTAATATATTAAATCACAACTTAGGAGCAAGCATTGATGATTTTATACATTCTGTGGAGCGTCAGAACATAGCTTTGGATGTAGATGAATATGGAAATAAAAATGGTGTAGATGACCTATCTTATAATGGAGCCATCATAGTATCTGGTAATGAAAAGGTAAGCTGATCTGGATTTAATAATTTTTCCCACAGGTGTGGTAAACCAACATGATATCAACATAGTTAGATCTGTGATTTAGGAAGCAAAATGAAAAACAAATACTGCTTTCATTTATTACTGAGAGAATGATAGTCATTAGTATGATAAATCTTTCCCAAATCAACACAATTTGTGTATAGTAACAAAACAAATGCTATATGATCCCCACTGTCAAAGACATGAAGTCCAAAGAATTCATGAGGATTTTATAATTCTGAAATGTCTTAAGCATTTTAGAATTCTGAATTATCTGTTTTGCATTTAAATGATAATAATACTTGATTCTAGTTTTAGGCCAGATACCTAGTATCTGAAAATTAAATGTTGTCTGTATGCATACTTTGTTTCATTTACGTAGTGTTTGTTTTTTATTTTGATTATTTAACACCAGTTGTAAATTTATTTTTGGTCAGGTGATGATTTATTTATTATGTTACGGTTTTCAGTATTTGTATTTATTTTTATTTATTTATTAATGAAGTACCGTTGTTTTACATCCTGGTTAATAATTTGAGAGTATAGGATTTCTCCCTTCAAGTGAGGTCACTTTAGCTCTCCCTCACCAAAGCACCCCCAGTCTGTTGTGCTCTCCCTCAACCCCCCTTTTCCTCTCTTCCCCTCCCCTCTTGGAGGCCTCAGATCAAGGGTAATGTTAGACATGGGTTTTTAATTAGAATATTGAATTTTGATCTCTTTAGAAAAAAGCTGAAGATCTTAGAGAAATGTTAACCTTGCTTTTCATGTTTTAGAATTACAGCTTTTCATTAGTGTGCAATGCCAAGAGACTGAACTGCTTCCCAGTTCTTATGGATATTGTTAGCAATGGGCTAGTGGGAATGGTTAAACAATCTGACCATATCCAGACTTACAGAAGTACATTTTGGGGGGTAAGTATATAATTTTATAAATTCATCCTCTCTCAGGAATCTCCCATATTACTTACTCTTCTAAGTGTTGGCATCTTCTTTTTAAAAAAAAAAAAGTTTTATTTATTTATACAAGAACTGGGGTACAGGCCAGATGTGTGGGGGGTGAGAAGATTCAGCAGAGACAGCGCGGGGAACAGAACAGGCAGACTGACTGAAATACACTGCTGAGGGGAGCAGCGGGAAAGACAGGAGAGGTCTGCTGCGCCATGTGGGTGTCTCCCCGGCCAGCCGGGATCAAAACGGTGCTGCAGAGGCTGCGGACAGCTTCACAGCACTGTGCTCAACTGTCTGCACCACCAGAGAGGCATCTCATTCTAATTGAGTAAGCCACCGCAGAATAAACTAGCATTTGGAGTTATGCTAGCTATTGGAAAGCAATACACTTTGAAAGCTTCAATTTTTTTAATGCAAATTGGGACTAACACAATGTTTCTCAAAGAAAATGTAAGGCAGTGCAGGTGGACGCATGCAGCACTGTGACTAGCACAAAGATAACGAAAGAAGGAAAGATGAAGGGGGGAAAGAGGGAAGAGAGATGGTGAGAGGAAAAACAACAGAAAAGTCACCTTCTTAAAATGTACCTCTGTCTGCTCAAGAAACAAAAATCCCTCCCAATAAAGGTGTGTAAGAAGCTTAATTGTTAAAGCAAAAAGTTTTAGTTAACCATCAGCCAGTAACTAATTTCAGAATACATGCTGTGCTTCATATAGGACTGAGTGGGCCTTGTTAGTTTTCTGGTTTCTCAGGGAAGAGACAATAATTGAACAAATCGCCTTGAGCTTCCATCTCTGAAATCTCTCTGTTTTAGCTAAAGTGAAACTGATGCCAACGAGTTTAGCTGACCTAGTGTTTATGTGCCCAACATTTTAACTTTAATTAACATCGTTATGGGCAGTCATGTCCAAGGGTTCTTTGGTCCACAGTGAGATAGAATCAAGAGCAGACCAGCAAAGGGTTTGTTGAAAATAACTACTCCACAGACAGAGCCAGGCTGCCTCGGAGGAGAGCAGCTGTGTGGTCACAGAGGGTAAACTGACTTTTCTTGCTAGGGTGGGAAAGTGGGGACTATGCAGATTAGGGGTTTTTCTTTTCTTCAGAGAAGTGTTTTTTTCTGGGGATTGGGTGCCTTTACGGTCAAGGTGGCCACCACCCCATTACCTGGGGTTAGGACTCGGTTAGCAGCTCCTCCACCAAGCCAGAGTCAGCGGATGTGTGGACAGGTGCAGCATCTAGCTTGCAGCCAGCAGCTGTTAGGAAACAGAGTCAGGCCCCTTACCCAGTCTCAGTATCTCCAGCCACTCATTTTGTACTCTACTTGAATTGACTACTCATTGCTCAAGTAAAGTTTTCTGTAGTTTTACACCTGTCTCTGCCCACCCAGAGTCAATGGATTTGTCGCTGAGTAGTAAATCCACCTGTAACAGAATCCCGGGGGCTGCTTTTGCTGTCCCTTATATTTCTTATCAGAGTTTCCACACCCACTGCTCCTTTGCTCGTATTTCACGGGGGCGGGGGGGGGCTGTCCATCCTCACCAGCACCCACCTCCAGGGGGCACCACCTGTAACAGTCTGTCTTCAGCCCCCTGTTACACATCCAGCATGAGGCGGGGTCCTGTGGACAAAAAGCTTAATTCACACCACTGGGTAGGTTGCAGGCTGCAAAGACCAGGCTCAGGTTATGATTTTTTTCAGTAATGTGCTTAAGCCTATAACTACACGAATCATGAAAGCAACATGGCTTTCAAGACCGTAGTGGATCTTCAGTCCGAAAGATTCTTGACAAACAGAAGCAATGGTGAATATAACAAAGGGGAAAAGTTTTCCTTGGAGAGTTCACTTCCCCTTCTAGTACTTGTCTCTGCTTTTGAATCCTCAGTCACTATTTGTCAGGGCTCATGGAGCACCTAAAAAAATAATTTATTATTACTCCATCAATAAAACATCCCATAAGATTTTTGAGTCAAAGGACCACCCTGGTGGCACAAGGGGGTTAAGTCTTAGCACTATGAAACTATCCACAGCCACTGCAACATGAGTTCTATCCCTGGCCAAGGAGCTACCCACATGGCGCAGCAGACTCTCCTGTCTTGCCTGCTGCTCTACTCAGCAGGGTATTTCAGTAGATCTGCCTGGTCTGCTCCCCACTCTCTCTCTGGTGAGTCCTCTCACCCCCCACACCTCTGCTCCGCACCCTAGTTCCTGTATGCATAAATAAAAAAATCTTTAAAATAAAAAAAGATTTTTTAGTCAAGCTATCACACTTGAAATCATAAAACACCAGTTATTATTATTTAACATCAGAAGAAATTTTAGAATCATAAAGAGAATGAAAAATTATAGTCATTACTTTCTGTGCAATGTTATCAGTGTCTTTGAAGTACTTCCCTTATCCATAAATTTGGGAAGAGAGTCAAAAGTCAAACTCCAGGGCCTCCCCGGTGGCGCAGCGGTTGAGCGCTGGGTTGCGAGGCTGCCCGCGGCCTCTGCGGCGCCGGTTCGATCCCCGGCTGCTCCCCGCCCACCGGAGGAGGGTCCCACATGGCGCGCAGACCTCTCCTGCCGCCCGCTGCTCCCCTCAGCAGTGTACTTAGGTCCTTCTGCCTGCTCTGCTCCCCACTCTGGCTCTGGTGAATTCTCTCACCCTCCCGCGCTTCTGACTGTACCCAGTGCTTGTATAAATAAATAAATCTTAAAAAAAAAAAAAAAGTCAAACTCCAAACTGAAACATAGTATGGATGATAAGAATCTGGGAACTCCCAAAGGACCAAAGGCAGGATTATACTTAATCACTTCAGTATTTTAAAATATTTAACATATTTAAATGTTTTAAATATATTCCAGAAAATGGAATATATTCATTCATTTCATTGTATTCTATGCATTTCAGGAGCAAAAGGACATGTGGTTTCCACACAATCTCCTAATGGATATATTCCCGCTCTTATGGCACCACCCCGGGTGGTTTGTATCCCCACTCATCGAGCTTGTATTCCCGCTCATATGGTTTGGACTGCTCTGGTACCTGTTGGCACCCATAGTTGCCCCTACTATTGCCTTGAGCAGCATTGATGATTTTAAGGTAATACTGAATCACTGAAACTTTCATTACTTTGTACGATCAGAACTGAAGGTGATATAATTGCACAATTATTCATGAGGCTATCTACACCTGCTTAATTGAGCAGCCATTGTTTGCCTTGGCCTGTGTGATGTCAAGATTTTAGCACATTTCTCCCAAACCTTTGTTTTATTTCTGTCTCTTTGTGAGTTTCCTATTCCTCTATATCCTTTCTAAATTTTGGAAATCCTTAGATTGTCACTGTTCCTCTCTGCCTGTGGCAGTTATCATTCTCTCCAAGGCAAGCTCACCTAACCCCAGGACTGCAAATCCCCGCCATTTACTGGTCACTTACAGATTTGACTCTTGCCCACCTCTTTAGTGTCCAATTTCACCTTCAATGCCAATTCAAACTCCCTTCTCAACATTTCCATGGTAGGCATCACAAAACTTCAAGCTTCCTGTTTCTAAAACTGAATTTATGATATTTTACTGTGCTCCCCTTCATATTTTCTGTCTTCATAATTGTTGGTGCTGTAAACTCAGCTCCCCATCAGGAACCTGAGACCCTCCTTCTTCCCTCTCAGTTTCACCCCTGTATCTAGTTGATATCAAATCCCTATCAATTGAACTAGCTCAGTGGACCTGTGTTGGGGATGTTGACATGAATCCTTAGGTCAAAGTTCATCTTAAAAAAGAATATGATTTAGCTCATCAGAGTCCATCACAAATGAATTTAAATGATTTAAGAGAAAAATGTATTCAAAATTATTACAATGGTTTAATATATTTGATGTCACTCTAAAATATGTAATATGGTATGTTTATACAGAGAATGACAAAGACTACAGAATACATTTGTATTGATGCATGCATTATATGCATTTACATAAATATTTACATAAATATTTCAATGGGTAATAAATATGTGCATATATGCTATGACACAAATTCCTTAATGCATCATTTACTTAGATTCAAAGGATAAAACAACTTTATAGACGTATAATCTATCGATCAATCGGTAGATTGATCAAAATGTTCTGAGGTCTCCTCTTACATCATCAAGTTCATCATTTGTGTTTGAAAAGTTCCCCATCTCTTAGTTCAGACTTTGTGGCCATGATGCAGAATTACTAGAAATGAAGATTTTATTTGTGTATCTTCTTAAATAATCCACATTTTCTTTAATAAAAATTGAAGCATCACTGTGTATTTTTGTTGTCTCCTAATCAGATCAAGGTCCATTCCCAACTACGGATTTCGGGGCTCTTCCCTTCAGCTTACTGGTTTGGGCAGGCACTGGTAGATGTGCCAATATACTGTTTGATGTTCCTTTTTATGTATTTAATGGAATACAGTTTGGATCATCATGAGAATCTTACACATGTAAATAAGAATATACAAGTAAGTGATAATATTCACAGAACAAATATTATTGTACCATTAAATTAAAATGCTTGAAGATGGGCCTCCTTGGTGGCACAAGGGGTTAAGTCTGAGCACATGAAGCTATGGGCAGCCAACACAGAATAAGTCTGATCCCCAGCCAGGGAGTTGACCCACAGGGCGCAGCAGAGCTCTCCTGTCTCGCCTGCTGCTCCCCTCAGCAGTGTATTTCAGTAGATCTGCCTTCTCTGCTCCCAACTCTGTCTCTGGTGAATCTTTTCACCTCCCACACCTCTGGCCTACACCCTAGCTCCTTATGCATAAACAAATAAATTTTTTATAAAAAATATTTGAAGATGATTCAAATATTGAATTGATATTGATTGATTCATTGATATTCATATTAATTTAATAACTACAGATTTTGCACTATGATAATGTTTTGGATATTAAATGTTTTCCTACATTGTGGCCTTTAACTAAACTTAGCATTTGTGCTGATTTCAGATTCCCTGTTCTATTGGTTATGCCATATCACTTATCTTCTTGACATATGTGATTGCATTTATTTTCCGCAAGGGGAGAAAAAATAGTGGCATTTGGTCACTTTGCTTCCTTGTTGTAAGTATGCTTCTTGGGAACATTTATTTTATGCATTTAATACACATATTTGTGAGCTAATATTTTAACATTTGCTCTCAATAGATTGGTAAATTAAGGTTACTGCTCAAAGTATTTTGTTTGCCTTATGTACATATCTTTTTCAAAAGTCAGCATCTTTTTTAACTTCCTGTTTCTACCCTTATCTTTTTAAAAAATAGTCAAATTGTTTCTAGAACTATAAAATGTTTACTTGAAGGAAATCTGGAAACCATCTTTATATTCTTATTGCAGAAGAAATAAACCCAAAGACCTCCATGAAGTTGTACATGATTACACATACCATTACTAATATAGTTAAAACTAGAAACTACTTTGCCAAATCTCTACTGAGAATTAATTCCATAAAGCAACACTAAATTGATTAAAAATATGTGTGATTTATGAGTATCTATTCTAACTCCCTATCATTTAAGGATGCCAAAAAGAAAATTATTAACTAACATTTGTTAGTTTCCAACAATATGTCACAAACTAAGACTGATAACAGAGAAAAAAATACGCAGTGTCAACCATTAAAGAGCCTTTGGAGAGTAAATGGATAAGTAAATAGTCACTTATTAAAATAAAGTGATAAGAAAAAAGATGACTTATTGGTCTTTAAAAGTCTATTATATAACTGATTAATGAAGAGGTCTGTGAAATCCAGAGAAGGGAGAGATTAACCATGAACACAAGAGCATAGATTTCCTTTAGGAAGTGAAGCCTGAAGAAAAGCAAGATTTCAACAATTAGAGGGATGGTGATGCAAATAGAAAATAATGGATGAACAGAAAACCAAGGAGAGAAATTCCAGGAAATGCCTTGAAACTGGTAGTAAGCTGGTGTGAATATGAATCAAAACCAAGGTGCAGTACCTTGCTGGCCATGAGTGGAGTGTCAATGATTTATTCTACAGTGTGGGAAGCCAGGGAAGCTGAGGTTGGAGGTGAAATTGATATATATCTAAGATGAGCCATCTCAATTTGGAATATATATTAGCATTCATGGTGGTTAACATGCACATTTGTTTTTTCTCTAGATAACCGGTTTCTCTGTGTTTGTAATTATGTTGGCTAGAGATGCATTTGGATATAACACAGTGTACATCACATTTTTAATCCCACTGTCTGCATTAATTTTACCTGTAAGTAGAGTTACCATCTTATCTATACAAGTAAGTAAAGCTACCATCTGTCCCAGTGTCCTGGAATTCACGACCGATTGTGCAAATATTGCTTAGGGTTGGGACCCTACAACATGTTGAATAGACATGACATTTGAGGATTCTGTTTTGTGATTCTGTTTGAATTACTCCCAGATAGGGCAGTGTGCTCCACCTAACTGTGTGAGAAAACATGGTGGGGTCCGATTAATATGTGGGGAGGAAAGGTAATAGGTATGGAGCTTCAGCAGCCTTTGCATTCATTCTGGACCCTTCACCCTCCTGGGGACACTCATCTTTAGGAGGAGGAAAATGAAATACCCCTCATCTTTGGGATTTTAGGATTCAAAAGAAACATTCAATATAAATAAATTCCCTTTTCTTCTAGTTGACTGATACCTATATTTTGAAGGGGTATCCATGGAAGGGGTAGGAAAAGAAGGGACTTATGAGAGGAGCAGTGGGCACAGGAAGGTATTGAAGCTCTGACTGATAAACATAAACCTGCATCTCCCATTATTGGGGGAGGCTAGCACAGATGCTCAGTATTCTCTTACCAGGTGATGAATAATTGCTAGATTTTGCCGCTTCAAATAAGAGCCCAGTGACTGGTTCTTTGGCATTCGGATAAGGGAAGTTAGTTCATCGCTGCACATTTCAAATGGACACTCACCTGATACTCATGATAAAATCAGGGCCCATGTTAGTGAGTCTGTTCAGTGGGCCAGTTCACATTTTATGGATGAAGTTCATGAAATAACTTCCTATTTAACTGTTATCTTTCCATTTTCAGTTTTTCATGTATGAACCACGTCCTAGTCTACTTTCTGAAGAAATAATGAGGACTGCTGAGCCCTTTCTGATAGTCCTAATAGTAAGAACATGATCTTATTTAAACATTATTGTGGTTTTTACTATATTCAGACATTTTAATTCCTGCACACACATTAAAATTTTTATTAAAGTGGAAATATACCATCTATAGCCCATGGAAATATTTATAAAATATGGAGCATATATTTTTATAATGACTAACTAATCAGTTAACATTCTTCTCAAAATTTAAGAATACTGTATAATTATTAGAGGAAGTAACATAAATTAATATGTGTAATTATGTTTGTTTGTAATGCTTCTATAAAGAAGATTAAAATTAATTTCATTGTATCATAATTGTACAGATTATTAGAAATTTTTAATGATTTTGTCCAATGTATTTTTGTAGAAGTTCAATGATTTCTAATTCACCTTCAATGTTAAAAAAATTCAAGTTTATGATTGTGCATCTCTCTCTTTATTCCTAGCCTTTTCTGAATTTTATCATATTTGTTTTTATTCTGCGATGTCTGGAATGGAAGTTTGGGAAGAAATTAATGAGAAAGGATCCCATCTTCAGGTTAGGAGAAATTGAATTGGATTTTTTTTTATTTCAGTGATCACTATTTTTTTCAAGAATTAGTATTTTAAAATATACTATCATGTTTAAGCTAACTCATTAACACAGAGGCTCCCTGTGCTAGATAGGCAGGGTCAGGAAGGATGTGCAAATACAGATACAAATAATAAAATGAAGTGTTTAATACAGAGAAGATCATAATCTAGTAGAGGAAACAGACCTGAAACATTTAAAAATTGAGGGTTCTGTCCTACATTGTGTGTTGTGGAGCACTGGGGAAAGTTACATGTGGCTAGTTCGGTTTAAATAGCAATCAGTTGGACTAGATTGGCCATTGAGGGAATGCCACCAAACCAGGAAGGAAGAATAGAGTGGTCAATAGGTCAAAGATAGCCTTAACTCTTTTCTTGGGAGTTAATGAGGAACCAAAAGTCAAATTTTTTGCACTATGCATGAACTTTCAAACATAACTGTTGTAGTCTGACTATGTCTCCATACCATGTCAGTTTCTTCTTTACTTATTAAAGATAGTTAGGTTGGAGATGTCCAAGGTGAAAACATACCTTTAAGAAATATTTTAAGATCAGTGTAGGGGATTGATTTGAGAGAAGAGAGAATAAAATGAGATATATTCTGGGTAGGAAAAACCAGAGTTAGAGTGGAAGAAAAAGAGTGAATCTAACACATATTCTCAAGAAATGGCCACACTTACTAAGAGGCCAAACATCTAAATTGTCTTTTCTGAGACCATCCTGATTTAAAATATTCTGGTCCACTCTCCCCATGAAAATATATTAATGCTGAGCAGTGTCAGAGGTAGGGGTTTCAGAAAATGTGTTTTATTGAGTTATGGTATACTTTGTCAAACTCATAGCCAACATCATACTCAGTGGTGAAAAACTGAATGCATTTCCACTAAAATCAATAATTATATAAGGATGTCCAGTGGCAAAATTATTGTTCAATATAGTATAGTCTATGTATACTGTACAGCATAGTGTAATTACTAGAGCAATTAGACAAGAAAAAGACATAAGCATGAAACTGACACTATTTGCATGTGACATGATAATATACAAGAAGAATCTAAAAGAATCTACCAAAAAACTATTAGAAATAAGTGAATACAGTAAAGCAGTCAGATAAAAAACAATACATAAAAATCAGTTGCATATCTATATAAACAATGTATCAGAAAAAAGGGAGATAAAAGAGTTCTAAAAAGAATGAAATGCCTGGGAACAAATTTAATGGAGGAGGTGAAGGGCCTATATATTGAAAACTATAAGACCATTAAAGGAAATAAGATACAAAGAAATGGAAAGATATCCCATGTTCATGGATTGGAAGACTATACATCATTAAAATGACAATATTACCTAAAGCAATTTACAGATTCAGTGCAACACCTATCAAAATTCAAATGACTTCTTTGAAGGAACTTGAACAATTATAAAATTTGTGTGGTGACACAAAAGTCTCTGAATAATGAAAGCAGTTCTGAAAGAAAAGAAAAAAATGGAGGTATTGAACTCTCTGGCTTTAAACTATACGACACAGCAACATTAGTCAAAACAGTATGGCATTGGAACAAAACCAGAAACTAATACCAATGGAATAGAATAGAAATTTGAAGAGAAACCTATATAAATATGAATAGTTAATCCTTGACTAAGAGCCACAATTATACAGGAAAAAGGTAAGATTAACAAATAGTGTTGGAAAAAATATGAAACTAGATCCATGCTTAACTACACACACAAAAATGATTTCAAAATGGATTGAAGATCTGGGTATAAGGACAGGAGCCATAATTTTTTTTTAAATATAGGGTATACACTGAAGGACACCCACCACAAAGATGTATTTGGGGACACAATTCCAATGGCACAGGAAAAAAAAAACAAAAGAAACAACTGGGACTACACCAAACTAAAATGCTTTTGTACGTCAAAAGACTAAAATCACAAAAACAAAAAGGCAACCTACAGAATGGGGAAAAATATTTGCTCATCACACAACTGATAAGGGGCTAATTTCCAAAATATACAAAATACTTATACAATTAAAAAAAAAACCACCCAATCAAAACATGGACAAAAAAACTAAAAAGATTTTTTTTTTCTGAAGAAAACATTCAAATGACCTACAGACACATGAAAAAAATGTTCAACATCGCTTGGTATAAAGGAAATGCAAATCAAAACCATATTGCAATATCACCTCATCCCTGTGATAATGACCCATATGATAAAGAATGAGAACAACAAATGTTTGTTGGGCTGTGGAAAAAAAGAACTCTTGCCCACAGCTGATGGGAATGCAAGCTAGTGGAAGCTCTATGGATATTTCTTAAGAAAATAAAAATGGAAATTCCATATCATCCAGCAATACTCTGCTAGGTATTCCAAAAATATAAAAGTTCTAATACGAAAAACTTACATACTCCTTTCATATCAGTACTGTCCACAACTGCCAAATCATGGAGCCAACCTAAGTGTCCATCAGTAGATGAATGGATAAAGAAATGATGGGGTATATACTCAATGGAAAATACTAATCAAAGTTTTACAAGGGGCATGGTCACCACTGTATGGAAACCATTCAGCGTTCTATTAAAATGAACCATTAAAACTACGACATTTCTACTTTGTGACTGTGATGAATTTCCTGATGTCCATTGATACTGACAAATGATGATTGACTAGATAAGGAGAGTAAAGAGATGTAGGCAGCAAATGGCACTAAATACAGTTGTACCGTTGACAGAGGCAAGAAGGTTGTAAAGGGAGAAGGGGGCTGCACTGAGGATTTAGCACTTACCCACCTACTCAAGGGTACGATTTCAGGAATGCAATATCATGGCACAAGGATGAAAAACTAAAATCAAAATTATTAATGGTTGGTTTTGACTCTAGAATTTCTCCAAGAAACAATGGTGTGTGTCAAAATCCAGAAGACCCAGAAGGAGAGGATGAAGATGTCCAGATGGAAAGAGAGAGAACAGCAAGTGCCTTGAGTTCCATAAACTCTGATGAGGTGAAGCATAAAGTGGTTATTTCATCAAATAACACAAATGGTTAAAGGGTGGGTCTGTGGTTCTAATTCTTAAATGACTCCAGGCTTCTTGAATCCACAAATGAAGAGGAACATGACTTTATTTTAGTAGTTAGTCACCATTTTTGCAACCAAATGAGCAGGCTAAAAGTCATGTTAACCCTCTTTCTTAGAAAATAAAAGAGAAGGTGCAATAAAAATGGCAAAAGCCAGAAAGAGCTTGTGAATTTTTAGAAACTGAGCAAAGGGATGTCCATCGCTGCAGCTTGGGGCAAGCCCATGATACCACGTTCAGGGTCAAGTTCCACAGACTGCTGTGCTTTGTCCTTGGAGGGCAGTCAGTGCTTCTCCAGGACTCTGCTCCTGTTCTGGGGGTCAGGCGGGCTGCATAAAACAACAGGCTCTCAGTAACTGCTTTTGTAGGAGAGGAAAGGGCAGGCTCTTCCTTCCAAAAGTACCAGGATGAGGCAATGGTCAATCCGTGTGTCACCTGGAGAAGGTCTTTGCTCATGAGGAGAAGTGCAGCAAGGGCCAACCCCAAGGGAGGGCAGAGCTCTTTCCCAGTTAATGAAACAATGAAGTTCTGACATGACCTACTTGCCATTTCCAGAAACCCGTCATCATTGCCAGCTGTCTGCGAAAGGAGTACAGAAGGAGGAGGAAGTGCTGCCTTTTCAAGAAGAAGATAATAGCCACAAGAAATGTCTCTTTCTGTGTTAGAAAAGGTTGGACATGGTGGTCCTTGCACTTGATTCAGGGCGCCATTCAGGAGTAGCAATGCCCCCCTCTTGGCTCTCATGTGTGTCCATCATATGGTGCCCTTGAAAGCTCCTTATTTTTTATAAATTTTTTAAAGATTTATTTATATACTCATGCATACAAGAACCGTGGTACAGGCCAGATGTGCAGGAGGGTGAGAGGATTCACCAGAGACAGAGTGGGGAAAAGACCAGGCAGGCTGACTGAAATACACTGCTGAGGGGAGCAGCGGGTGAGACAGGAGAGGTCTGCCGCACCATGTGGGTATCTCGCTGGCCAACCAGGATCAAACTGAGCTGCAGAGGCTTCAGACAGCTTCACAGAGCTGTGCTCAACTGCCTGTGCCACCAGGGGAGGCCCTTGACAGCTCCTTTTATGTGTCTCATTTCCAAATGCAATGAATGAACCCGCCTTCTGGATGGGGCATCATCACATCTACACAGAAACCATTAAGCGTTCTATTAAAATAAACCGTTAAAACCATGATATTTCTACTTTGTGAATGCAATGGGTTTCCTGATGGCCATTATTTTTTTAACAAGAGAACTAACTAGGATGTGTCCAGCACATTCTAAAGGCTTGATCAGTCAAGGTTGGGTGATCTCACACTGACACTACAGTCACTGTGTAAATCCCAGGAGGTTGTTGGCACAGTTGGCTTCCCAGCTGTCCCTTGCCACTTCCCATCAGTGTGGCCTTGGGCAACCAACCTCAGGCCTGAGAGCTTCTGTCCCCAAATATGTGCGAAGGATTTTCATGACAATTAAATATGTCTATAAATCACAGAGCACAACATTTGTCACAGAGTGATACTTCAGACTGTCTTATTTTTAATTTTACTATTAAAATCAATTACTATTAAGTGTAACCATTTCTTCCAGGTGAGGTGTTAGGATTACTGGGACACAATGGAGCTGGTAAAAGTACCTCCATTAAGCTGATAACTGGAGACACCCAACCGACTGCTGGACAGGTAGGTGAATTCTGTGGAAAATAACATAATCCAGTGGTGCTCAGAATAAATGTCTAAGATATTAAAACTTTGTAAACAGCAACATGCCATTAAATCATTAGATTGATGTGATTGATAGAGGTTGATGTGATTAATACAACAGAATAACACATTCACAAATGATTGTGTTAGTACATGGGAAAATTAAACATTGGATATAAACTCTTGGTCATGATGGCAAGACACCACATTTGAGAGACATGTGATTTTTAGCTCAGATTGAGTTGCTTTCATGTACTCACTCTCTGATGACCCTTCTCCAATGCCTAATGGTGACAGTTTCTCTAGTTTTTCTAGGGTTGAAAGGAGGAAGCTGTCACTACAGAAGTGGGGGCAGGGAGAAGAGTGTAGCTCTGGGAGTGAACAGAGCACTTTTCTGTAGGTGTTGCTTAAAGGCTGCAGTGGCACGGAGCCCCTGGGGTTCCTGGGGTACTGCCCTCAGGAAAACACGCTGTGGCCCAACCTGACGGTCAGGGAGCACCTGGAGGTGTTCGCCTCTGTGAAAGGGCTAAGGAAGGCAGACACCACTGTGGCCATCGCCAGGTAGGTGGGAGCCACACATGTTCTATCCCCAGGGGTGGAAGCAGATGGGGAGTGGCCCCTTCTGGGTAAACTCAGACAGGGATGCTGAACATGGACCAGACCACGGTGAGTAGTGCTACAACTAGAAACTGGTTGCCTGATTTCAAGGTGTCTAGTCTTAAAAAAAAAAAAAAAAAAAAAAAAGAGGGGGCAGGAGAAATAATCCTTTTTCAAAAATACTGAAATTTATTTTTCAGTGCATACCATTTACCATAGGATAGCTATCTGGTTATCCGGAAATGTGCTTATAGCCTTTGAAAAGGAAGACCTGTCATTTCAGGGGATCATACCAGCCAGTATTAAGATCTTCTGGCATAGATTTCATAATGGCACTTCTGAGGCCTGCCCCCCATCCTTGTCCCGCGTGGCCCACCCCCCATCAGCTTTCCATGTCACCAAGAAGCCTGTAATGGTTGTTACTACTTTCAGGTTGGTGGAGGTGTTCAAGATGCAGGAGGAGCTGAAGCTTCCTGTGAAGAACTTATCCGAGGGGATAAAGAGAAAGGTAGTGTGGGACCCTAGGTTCCTCTGCACACCCACAGATCCAGACTGTTCCAGACACTGTTCCTCTCATTCCAGCTGTGCTTTGCACTGAGCATCCTGGGAAACCCATCAGTGGTGCTTCTGGACGAGCCATCCATGGGGATGGACCCCAAGGGGCAGCAGCAAGTGTGGTGAGGGCACCACCCCATCAGGGCGAGGATGGATGTCTTGTAGGAAATCTATGAATTGTTTCACTCCTGTAAAAACTGTCCCTAAACTATTACTTAATGGCGGCAGGGGCAGGGCCTCTCCATATCATTGGTAAAACCAATACTTTGTGGAATCATTCTCTGATATTATTTCCTTCTCATTGAGAGAAAAATAAGCATTAGACAAACATACAAATAGAGTGAGCAATGACTCACTCTGGGGTGCTATAGTGCATTTTTGTCCCACGGTCCCAGTGTCTGATACCTCACTTGAGAATCGTAGTTCTCACTAGGGCCTGTGAAGGTGTGTTGGGTGGGGGTGGGGCACTGGGTGTGGGAAGGAGACAGGGTTTTGGATGATATCATGAATATTTGTTGTATTATTGCTATTTTCTTCCTACTAGGTTATGATAACTGTTGAATTCTTTATCATTGAGTTCCCTTTGCATAATTTTTTTTATAAACCCTCTTTGCTCAGCACTCCCATTTCAGCACAACCTCTATTCAGTACCGTGCTCTGCAAATGCCCTTCTACCATGTCCACTTCCAGCTTAACAGATTTCACCTGGTTTGACCCTAAGGGGTCCCACTTGCCCATTTAAGAATCCCCCCCTTGCTTAATCTCTCTTCACTGTTCATAGTCATGCTGGTTAAAAGTCCCTTTCCATGACTACTACCGATTGGAGGACTTCCTGAATTGCAAATGTCCTCTTGCTGACTTAGGCAGGCCATCTGTGCCACCCTTAAGAACACGGAGAGGGGCGTCCTCCTGACCACACATAACATGGCAGAGGCTGAGGCTGTGTGTGACCGTGTGGCCATCATGGTGTCTGGAAGGCTGAGGTGGGTGCCGCTTCCCACACACCTGACCCCATTTCCAACCCCTCAAGCTACCCTACACAGTTGGAAGAGTTTGTGGACAGAGAGAGCACTGTGAAGCCTGAACTGTCACCAGTTCAGGTGGCAGTTCAAAACCAGCAGCAAATCAAGAGTCTTAAACATTCTGTTCTTTGTCTTTTGTTCTTTCTGTTATGACCTTATTCTCCTCCTATCTTCAGCTGCATTGGTTCCATCCAATACCTGAAAAGCAAATTTGGCAAGGATTATCTGCTGGAGATGAAGGTGAAGACCCCCGAGCACGGGAAGACCCTCCATGCTGAAATTCTAAGACTTTTCCCCCAGGCTGTTCAGCAGGAAAGGTAAAGATGGGTATTGGTTTTGACCTGGTGCCTTTTTCCTGTCTGTTTCTTTGATTTAGAGTCATTCTAGCCCACATGTAGCCCAAAAGGAAAGCTAAAAGAAAGACATGATTTACTGTTTACTGCAGGAAGTAAACTAGAGAAGGGACCACTAATATCAAAGGGATGGTTGTGTGGTATGGTCCTACTGTGTGTAGGCAATCTGGGTCTTATGTTAGCTTATGTAATCCTCACTGAGACTTTCCACAAAGATACCATCAGTCTTGAAAAACAAGATGATATAAAAGCCCCATGAGAGAGCCCCAAGGAACATAATAAATGGAATTGATGGTTTTTACTAGGGAGTTTATGGACATGCTTGACCACATGACAGAGTTAACAAGTGGCAAAACTAGAATGGAAAGCTGATTATTTTATTCAAAGCATATTCATACTCCCAATTTATACAAAATCTAGCAAGGGAACAATCCTCATAAAAGTCATACAATAGGGGAGCCTCCCTGGGGGCAGGGGGTTAAAGACAGCGCTATCAAGATATCACCAGCCACTGTAGCACGAGTTCCATCCCTGGCCAGCCAGGGAGCTACCCACATGGCATAGCAGATCTCTCCTGCCTCGCCTGCTGCTCCCCTCTGTGGTGTGTTCAGTAGATCTGCCTGTTCTGCTCCTCATTCTCTCTTGTGAATTCTCTCACCACCCACACCTCTGGCTTACACCCCAGTTCTTGTATGCATAAATAAATAAATCTTTTTAAAAAGAAAAAGAAAGTAATACAATAAAAAAAATCAAAGATTAACTTTAGGGTCATTTGTAGAAACCAGAATTTACTGCAGAAGACATAATTTAGGAGTTAGGGGAGAAAACAGATAGTGAAGGAAAATGTCATAATGACCAAGTCAGAAAATGTATTTCTACAATGGAGTACAAATATAAAAGCAGCGTGTAGCTCAACATTAAGCCCAGGAGTGACTAGACATATTTCATAAAGGTGCAGAGATTGAATAAAATAGATGAGAGTGATTATCTCATAAATATATGAAATGGGGTTTTATTAAATCTAAATCTTCCTGATTTTCTAATGAAGAAAAGACAAACATGTCTGAAACAAATTATTTTTAGAAAATTGTTGTTGCTGAACATTGTTTGGTGCTGAATTCCTGGAGCTTTCTAGTCTCCTAATCAGATACTCGATTATAGTATCCCGTATTAGGAAAGCAGTTTGAGAGGGACGGGAGAAGGTGGAGGGGAATGACTTCTCCAGAGAATAGATCTAGATTTCTACCTACATGGGAAACTTTGAGAAACATCACTTGCTACAACATGGAGGCAACATGATGCCAAGTGAAATAGGTCAGAAGGAGAAAGACAAACACCAGATCGTTTCACTCATATGTCGAATATGGAGAAACAAAACAAAGGAACAGACCAAACAAAGCCAAAACAAGTCCTAGAAATCTGACTGTAGAATTGAGGGAACCAGAAGGGAGAGGGTGGGAACTGGGGAATGAAGGAAGAGGGCCCATTGGATTGTGGTGGAAGATTATGGGTGCTTTGGTGGTGGGCTTCATGTGATAACATGCATCTGAGAAGATGTGATCCTGTACCTCTAAATCATGTATGAGATTATAAGCCAACATTATCTCAATAAAAAATAATGTAGTGAAAAGCCATGCATGGTGTCAGTGGATGGCTTACAGATGGAGTGAGGAGTAAGCACTCTAAGGAGAAAATCAGGTGGAAGGTGACATGGACAAATCTTGACATTTCATCTGCATTGCACCAACTCATTTCCATCCCTACAGTCAAAGATGCTCAAGTGGCAGTCTCTCTCCCCTCCCCCAGTTCTTGTGAACTGCCTCTTTCTTATGGATTATCTTAGACTTTTCACCTATACCAAGCCAACTCTGATTGACAAGGACCGGGAAGATGGCTTCCGGTTCAAGTTACCTCTGCCACAGGATAAAGGACCCTACCCCTTCTTGTGTGTTCACCCCATCTCTCCTTGGGTCATGTCTCCCGTCAAGGATGTGAACAGAGAGAATCCATCCAAGGGGACTAACTACCTGCTGACACTACCTACCCCTCCTTCCCACCAGATACTCATGTCTCATGGCCTATAAGTTGCCGATGGAAGGCGTTAAACCTTTGGCCCAAGCTTTCTTCAAGTTGGAGACAGGTAAGAGCTCTCCACTTTGAAATAAGACACTTGAAAGAAGCTACTCCCTGATCCTAAAATATCCCTCTGGCATGACAAGAATGGACTGTGAACTATGTGTTCAATTTAAAAGCCAGAGTCTCAAATTAAATTTTAGGAGCCAGAAATCAAGGAGATATGCAGGCAGGGGAGTGGGGAGAGAGAGTTAATGGAATGATGTTTCCTGTTGTTGTCTTGAGGTTTTCTGTGTGTTTTTTAAGAAATCTTGATACAAGGTGAATCAGAACTCAGTTACATATGCATTTAGGGAGAATACTTTTATCTTTTTGGAAGATTGATGCACACATATTTAAAATAAAATTTTGAATGAACTGGCATCCATCCACATGAATGGATAAGGTTTTATTGTCTGGGGTGGCATATTAGGAAACTGACCTCTTATCAGCTCATCACCACACTCTTCAGCACTTAGAAGCTGACCACACTCCACCCATCGTCATCAGGCTGGTGTTTTCCATGCTGTCTCACCAGTGAACTCTGCCTCTCTGAACTGCGCTACCCAGAACCCCTTCCCGACATGCCCAGTGATCTTTATTCACTTGTCTCCTGCCCTAAGGAAGATATTCAAGTCTTCAGGTTCTAGAAGACTCTTATTCCTGTCGATAGCATCTGCCATCCCAGGGATGCCACCTTTTTCCAGTCTCTGAGCTGAATGCCCAGCGTTCTGGCCGTGTGCTCCTTCACAACACTCCTGTGGCCAGTGACGGCTTGGTACCCCCAGTGGCCTGTCCCCTGTCTTCTAGGCTCCCCTCAGAGTTCAAACTGCCCTTCCCGATCGATTTGATCCACCATAAAGATTTCCAACCCAATTAGGGGCAAGATGCAGTGACTTCTGGAAAATGGCCCAGGAGGCTGTCTGCTCCATGAAAACTCCAGACATCTTTCTGTGTCATCTTCTGATGAGACTCTTGCAAAATGTCTCTTCCTCCCACTGCTCCCTGTGCTGACTGTGCTGAAACACATGGGAGGGAAGGAAGCCTCCTCAGCACCATTTCCTCCCCTGCACAGAAATCTCAAAAACTGTAGGGCATACAAGTCAGAGCAAGCACTTTTCCCCACCCCTGAGTGGGCACATGGATTTATTTATATCTGTATGCTGCACTTAAACCATGAGTGATTATTATGTTAACCTATTTATTTGTGATTTTTTAAAAAATTTTGAATTCTATGCTGACTTATAAGACCAGTTGGATATATGAGCCCCTAACATGTGTCCTCCCTTATGCAGTGAAGCAGAGCTTCGACCTGGAGGAGTACAGCCTCTCGCAGTCCACGCTGGAAGAGGTGGGTCAGTTTCGGTGGTGTTACATCTTGCATGGAATATCCATGGACTATCCATGAATATAGTATGTTCCTCTACTTTGCACACACGTGGAGCTGCAGGAGATGGGTTGACACCACTATCTTTGTTTCTTACTCCCCACCCCCAACCAGGTGTTCCTGGAGCTCTCCAAGGAGCAGAAGCTAGATGAAGAACTTCACCCCTCAGTGAAGTGGAAGCATCTCGCACAAGAATAGCCTTGAAGCCCTAAATACCCTGTTTCTACTTAAGCCTGTGTTTCTTTTTTAAAAAGACATTTATTTTATAGCCTCCATGTCATATCTTTAGAAACTATTGCAAACACACATGGTTCTTCATGTGGTGGAGAGGGGGCGTGAGGGCAGGGCAAAAGCAGTGATTATGTGCAAGGAGGCACTTGGCTGAGCCCACTTCCTAGTCACAGACTCCTAATCTCTGCAGGTCGCTGTTATTTCATTTTTCTTTCTGATGCTGAGCAAGTCAGTTTCCTTTTATAAGATTGATTAAGTTCCTGGGTATAATTTATTTTTTTTATCAAAACCTTAAACACTTTTTTCTAACCTAGACTGTGGAAGTCCATATATTTACTCTTTTGCAAGGCTGATACTTTGTAAAGCTGATGTTTTAGTAAGAGTTTAAGTTACCATGTTGAAAAGTATGATACTTTTAATGTGTAACATTTTGATGGGTTTTCTGACAGTAGTTATATCATTTCATGTCAATATATTTGATAGCATATCCATTATAAATATTAATAATATAGCTATAGTCCAGAGAACTTCAAAATTTGCCTTTAGGAATCTATTATTTTTTTATTTCAGTAAACCAATAGAGTCCCTATTTTATTTATTTTAAAATCTAGTCTTTAGAGATGCTATATTATAACTGATGTTTTATGAATATTTGCCACTTGGTCTCAGGAAGTTAATAAATGGAACAGGTCAAATGACCAAGTAGGTAGAAAACTACATAATAAATTTCATATATACCTATATTGGAAATATTTTTTCCATTTTATGGATTTTGTGAGTCCTTTTCTTAACTCATTGGCCTCCTATCTGCAAGTTCATTGACATAAAAATTTTCTAATATAAGCAGAAATATAATAAGTGGATAAGCGTATAAGCAGTGTTTCAGTGTGTATATACCACATCTTGATGCATTCATCTGCTTTTGGCTATTGTAAATGATGTTACAATAAATATGAGTGTGCATATATTTCTTGGAATTAGTGTTTTTGTATTTTTCAGCTAAGTACCCAGAAGTGGAGCAACTAGATGGAATAGAATTTCTATTTTTAAGTTTTGAGGAATCTCCATCAGCTCTCCATAATGACTGCACCAATTTATATTCCTACCAACAATACAAGCGTTCCCTTCTTTCCACATCCTCTCCAATACTTGTTCCTTTTCTTTTGACCAACAGTCATTCTCACAGGTGTAGGGTATTATCTCATTTTTGCTTTGATTTGCATTTCTCTAGTACTAAGAGATGGTGAAGATCTCTTTGTGTGCCTCTTAGCCATCTGGATGTCTTCTTTGGAGAAGTGTTCTGGATCTCCACCCTTCTTTTCATCAGGTTGAACAAGATTTTTAAGTACAGAATTTGCATTCCATATGGTCAGTAAATAAACTGACCTCTGAGTAAAACTGAGTCTCCAAGAATCTCAATTTTAATATCAGAGCTTTCATCGTAAGAGGAGATATGGAATTCTCAGTAGAAGCCTTTTATTGCTTATGTAACCTAAGACAGACATGTTACATACATTCGTTCTTACCCCCACTTTCCATGGATACTCGGCAAGGTAAGATTCTGATGCTTATTTTACAGACAAGTAAAACACTTATTCTGATGTTCTGTAAATGAAAGAGCTACCTGGATTCTAAGTCTGAAGTTCATACCTTCTTGTTGGCACATTATACTTTGAAGCATTCATTCAACATGGTGTTGGGAACACAGTAGGATCTGGATGCATCGTCTGCTCTTTGAAGTTCTTACAATATATTATAAGAGAAAATCTATATACCTGGGGAAATTAAGGAATATTCATAAACCACACGAAACTGAGAGCTAGTTTGCTGCTTTAATCAATGTACTACCAAAATATAAAGAAAGAAGACACCACACCATGAGTAAGGAAGTAAAAGGTGGTGGTAAGCAAAAACATTCCCTAGAACAACTTCCTAAAAAATACCAAATGCGATTATTGTGCATAAAATGTGGACCATGTGATAAAGTGTGATTACTGTGTATCAAAGTTAGATAAACAAGATTTTCTGCATCATGGAGATGATTCTCTGAGCTTTGGACATACTTTCTTCCCTTTCAGAATCCCTGACACTCTCAACCCCCAGCTAAATCTTTGCAGCCCAAGAAATTCTACTTTGGAGTAGTCCAGAGCTTGTGAGGTTTGATCACTCAGCTTCTGAAAGATGAGTGAAATTCAATTTCCACCTCAGTGAATGCTGCCGAAAGGCACTGATGAAAGCCCGGCCTCAATTCAATCTTGGATCTTCTGTTTACTATCTGTGCAAACTTTCTTTCCTTGTCTGTAAAATGGAGATGTTGGTACCTATTGCAAAAGGGTTACCATGACAACAAAAGACAACAAAGGCAGTACAGCTCCAAGATGCTCCAGTGACCCCACAGACCCTTCTCGTTCATATTCCCTCACTTCTCACTGACACATCAAATGCATCAGTTTTCACTTCATTTCCCAAAGGCCAACTGAGGATCTGCACTGGACAGATTTCACATTGTAACCCAAAGAAATACTACAAACCAGCTTAGGGTATTGGGCAGGTTAGTAGGAGAGTGATCCTAGGCCAAGTAGAGTTTTAGCACCCAAGTGACCTTTTACTTAGTCTGTGCATTAAACAGACCTTGATGTCACAGATAAGCAGGTCTTCAGAAAAATGAAACACAACTGTGTGAAATCTGAGCTTAATTTTCTACCTTCTCTTCCACAACTCTTCACGAAGCTTCATGTGGGACCAAATTCTGGTGTTAGCTTCACTTAATATATCTGCAAAGGAAATCTAGTGCCATAGAGAGCATGGTGAACTATGAAATGTTTGATGACTGACTTGCAGATATTGACATTTCATGAAAAAACCTGGAACTTAAAGCACAGATTAGCTCTACAGATTTTACCCCCAATATGACACAGTTATATATATAAGTCATAGAAGACAGGAGACATATTGCTATGTTCCTTATAGTCAATCTTACTGTATCCATTCCTCTTTTTCTCTTTATCTTATTTACATTCTAGAATATTCTTTCAACCACTTTTGACTTGCCTTTTCTTTATGTAGATACTATACAAAATTGTGTAGGGCCTCCTGGTGGTAGGGCCTCCCTGGTGGTGCAAGGGGTTAAACACTGCACTATGAAGCAATCCACAGCCTCTGCAGCATGAGTTTGATCCCCAGCTGGCCAGGGAGCAACCTACATGGCACAGCAGACTTCTACTGACTCACCTGCTGCTCCCCTCAGCAGTGTATTTCAGTCAATCTGCCTTTCCTGTTCCCCATTCTGTCTCTGGTGAATCCTCTCACCCCCTGTGTCTCTGGCCTGTACCCCAGCTCTTGCATGTATAAATAAATCTTAAAAAATAAATAAATAAAAATAAAGTGGTGTGGTAGAAATAATACTCTTGGCTAATGGACCAACATCATTATTTTATTTTACTTTATTTTACCTAAGTTTATTGTTCTCTTTTCATTTTCTAAATTGAAGTAACATTGGTTTACAACATACGGGTTTCAGGTATTTATCCTTACAAATCAATATCTACGTTTAGTCCATTTTGCTGGCCACCAGAAGTCTAATTTCTGTCCATCATCACATAATTGACTCTTTTTACCCATTTTACCCACCCACCCCACCCCCCTTTCCTTTCTAGTCATCAATGTTTTGTTCTTATAATCTGTTTCCAGTGTCTTTATTTTTCAACCAGATGTACAACATTAAACAAACATGTCTTTGTCATATTCCAGCACCTTCATATTCCAGCTTCTACGCTTTCAATTTCTTTTCTGTTCATGTTTGTTTCTTCACCTCCTCTCCTTCAAAATTATTTCTAAAACTTTTCTCAAAACTATGGGGGAAGATTTTTCCCACAATTAAAAAAAATGTACAGTCTTCCAAGATCCCAGAGGTCAAATAACATATCACATGGAACAAGAGATGCTGGAAGGAACAGGGGAGTTAGGCAATGTCTTTAGGTTGGCGGGAGCCAAATGTCTCCAGAGATATCCTTCGTCTATTTCACACTAGGAGAACATCTCCAGCTGTGCAAAGAGTGAAGGGAGAGACTAAACCATTGCCATCACATCATACGAGGTAACAGCAACATTTTGAGATGGAGCAGAGTTAATATTTTTTTAATAAACCCAGAATTTCCTCCTTTTTTCCAGGTAATTTAAAATTCATGTCTTACCCCCAATGTGTTGGAGAGGATCTGGAGAAAAAGGAACCCTATTACACTGCTGGTAGAATGTGAACTGGAGCAACCATTATGAAAAGCAATCTGGGATTTACCTAATAAAACTAAAATGGAGATACCATATGACCCAGCAATCCCATTCTTGGGCATCTATCCACAGACCATGAAATCCTCAATAAAAACTCCATACATCCCACAATGTTCATAGCAGAATTGTTTACAATGGCTAGGACAAGGAAGCAAGCTAAGTGTCCATTGATGGATGATTAAATCAAGAAGATATGGTATACACACCCAATGAAGTATGATATAGCCTTAAGAAAGGATGACATGAAGCCATTTTCAACAAAATGGAGGGAATTTGAGAGTATTACCTTCAGTAAAGGAAGTCAAAATGATAAAAACAAATACTGGAGCTTTATAG